>NC_135825.1:34414140-35045584 GCF_964213995.1 Mustelus asterias | reverse complement strand
GCAGTGGCTGTTGCTTTGGAAGGTACTGTCTAACAATCTTTGGTGAATTTCTGTCAGGCATCTTGTAGGTAGTGAACACTGCTGGGAGTGGATGTATGGGATGTGGTGCCAATCATGCAGGCTGCTTTGCCCTGGATGGTGTCAAGATTGTTGAGTGTTGTTGAAGCTGCACCCATCCAAGCAAGTAGGGAGTATTCCATCACAGTCCTGAGTTGTGCCTTGTATATGGTGGAGAGGCTTTGGGGAGTGAGGAGGTGAGTTACTCGCTGCAGTATTCCTAGCCTCTAAATGCATCTATTCTCCTTCTTAGCCTTTTCACTCCTTGATGGAGGATAGACCATGGACAAATTCTCTCCATCTTATCCTGTTTTGAGCCAAACTCTCCAGTTGTTGCCATATATAGCCCTCGGCTCTCATCATCTTTTCTGTATCCTGACCCCATGCGTTTCTTGGTCTGTCTTTCTTTCTCTTTCCTTGTGGGTTCCATGTGAGAGCTGGCCATGTAACGTTGTTCCACAGCTTATCCAAAGGATCCTTCTGAGGCATCTGTTGGTGAAAGATTGGATTTTCATCAACATTGTTTTGGTGGTCCTCCATGTTTTGGAGCCATTTGGAGAACAGACTTTATATTGGAGTTGAAGATCTTCAGCTTTGTGGTCTTGGTGATCTCTCTTGATGTCCAGATGTTAAAGTGAGTGATGAATGCTGCTCTAGCCTTCCCAGTTCTGATCTTTGCATCCATGTCTGTTCCACCAGTAGTACTTACAACACTATCCAGATAAGTAAAATATGGTACTTCATCCATTTCCTTAATGGAGTTGTTATTCCTGGTGTTTGTTCACATTATCTTTATTTATCTACATTGATGTTAAGGCCAACTTTGGCTGATACGTGCGTCAAATGACAGGTTTTATCTTGCATCTGTATGTGGTTGTGTGATAATAAAGTCAAGTCATCCACAAACTCTAAATCTTCCAGCTGCTCTTGTATGCCATTTAATTTTGTATGATGTTGTTTACCTCAAAATACAATCAATCACAAGCAAAAATAGGGATGGCGACATTAAACATCCTTGTTTCATGCCAGTTTGTACATTGCATTTAGCAGAGACGGCTCCTCTTTGCAACACTCGACCTCTCATTCCATCATAGGCATTCTTCATAAGAACATAAGAACTAGGAGCAGGAGTAGGCCATCTGGCCCCTCAAGCCTGTTCCGCCATTCAATAAGGTCATGGCTGATCTTTTTGTGGACTCAGCTCCACATACCTGCCTGCTCACCCTTAATTCCTTTACTGTTCAAAAATCTATCTATCTTTGATTTAAACTCATTCAACGAGGTAGCCTCACTGAGCAGGGAATTTCACAGCTTCACAACCCCTTGGGTGAAGAAGTTCCTCCTCAACTCAGTCCTAAGTTTGCTCCCCCTTATTTTGAGGCTTTGCCCCGTAGTTCTGGTTTCACCTCCAATCTCCCTGCTTCTGTCTTATCTATTCCCTTCATAATTTTATATGTTTCTGTAAGATCCCCCCCTCATTCTTCTAAATTCGAATGAGTATAGTCCCAGTCTACTCAGTCTCTCCTCATAAGTCAACACTCTCAACTCTGGAATCAACCGAGTGAATCTGTTCTGCACCCCCTCCAGTGCCAGTACATCCTTTCTCAAGTAAAAAAAAACTGTACACAGGTGTGGCCTCACCAGCACCTTATACAGCTGCAACATAAAGTCCCTGTTTTTAAACTCCATCCCTCTAGCAACAAAGGATAAAATTCCATTTGCCTTAATTACCTGCTGTACTTGCAAACCAACGTTTTGTGATTCATGTACAAGTCCCTCTGCACAGCAACATGCTGCAATTTTTTACCATTTAAATAATAGTCAATTTTGCTGTTATTCCTACCAAAATGGATGACCTCACATTTACCAACATTGCCAGACCCTTGCCCACTCACTTAAGCTATTCACGAGGGAGATTATTTTCCTTGGAATGCCATAACTTCCACAGGGTTTTGGCCAATGCTGTCAAATGCCTTTTTGTAGTCTACAAAATTAATGTAGATCAATAAGTTCCATTCCAATGATTGTTCAATTGTAATCCATGGGGTTGCTATTTGATCCACATAATAGTTTCCTTGGCAAAAACCTGCCTGATTGTCCCTTAAAATATCTTCTACTGCCCCTTTCATTCTCTACTGTATGCTGCGGTTCAGTACTTTCCCTGGCACAGAGAGCAACATTATCCCACGATAGTTCTTACAAAGACTGAGGTCGCCCTTCTTTGGAAGTTTCACCACATAATCTTCCTTCAATCTGATGGTATCCTTTCTTCCTCCCATATTTTCCTTGGGAGTCCATAGAGCATATCCAGCTTCTGCTGGTATGTCGTCTGGTCCAGCTGATCTGACACATTTCAGCGATGAGGTGGCTTTCCTGATTTCTGTTTCTGATGGCGGTTCACGGCTGATATCCGGTGGGTTTTCTGAGGGTTGTATGTCAGCTGATACAGTTGGTGGAGGTCTGTTAAGGAATTGGCCATCTCCTGAGTTGATCCTTTGTAAGAATGAGAAGTTTTCCATCTATGTCCCTAATCTGAGTGTTTTCCTGTCTGAATTTCTCTGACAGCTGTTTTGTAGAGCTTTTTTATGTTGTGCTGACCTGCTCCTGTTTCTGCTTCTTGTGCAAGATATTCTGTGTATCTCCTCTTATCTTCTCTTATCCTAGCTTTAACTTCTCTGTTAGCATCTGTGTATTCCCTGTGTATTTTTTCAAGAGTAGCATTTGAAATCGAAGGCTTGTGTTGTCTTTTCTTTTGCCCCAATACATCCTCACATGTTATCTTCCAAGTGGTCTTCAATTGTTGTCTTTGATCCTCTATTGATGTTTCAATATCCTGTAAATCTTGATGAGCTTGGAATCTGTTTTGCAATGTGAATTGATACAAGTCTGATGTTGCTTTGTCCTTGAGATTGTCAGTGTTGAATTTTACTCTACCTGACTCTATTTGTGCACCTCTCTTGAGCTTCAGCGAGATTCTGGTTACGAGCAGGTGGTGTTCTGAACTTGTGTCTGTTCCCCTCTAACATCTAGTAAGGATCTAGTAAGGGTCTTCTGAATGAAGATGTGGTCATTTTGGTTCTCTGTTGTGTGATTTGGAAATTTACATGTGGCTCTGTGGATATCCTTGTGTGGGAAAATGGACCCTTCTCCTATGACCAGGCTGCACAGAAATCTTCAAACCTCTCTCTCTTGTTCATATTTCCCAAACCTTGTTTCCCAATAATTAACTCATATCCTATGTTTATATTGCCTATCTTTGTTTTCATGTCCTCCATCAACATTATAATCTCTTTCATAGAATGATAGAATCCCAACTGTCACCAGGGTCAATTTAGCACGGCCAATCAACCTAACCCGCACATCTTTGGAGTATAGGATGAAACCGGAGCATTCGGAGGAAACCCACACAGACACAGGGAGAATATGCAAACTCCACAGAGACAGTCACGCGAGGCCAGAATTGAACCTGGCGCTGTGAGGCAGCAGTGCTAACCACTGTGCCACCTTTGCCACCCCTGTGGGCTGTTGTTTCCTATCACCTGTTGCAGCCTGTAGTAGAACTGGTCTTGATCCTCATCATCAGCATGATGTGTGGGAGCATAACACAGAATGACAGGGATTTTTATCCTATGAAGCTTTGTTCTAAAGGTTGCTGATATTATTCTGGAGTTGATTGGTTCCCAGCTGGTAAGTGCTCTCTGGGCTTCACTGGACAGCATAAATCATACACCCTCCGTGTGAGCTGCTCTTGTCATTTTCATGCTCTGAGTACAAAATCAGTTCCCTAGTAGCAAGCTTTACCTGTCCAGACAAGAGCTATCTTGTCTCTGCCAACCCTAGGAGATCAGTGTTGAATCTCTTCATCTCCATAGCAACTGTTGCTGCTTTGCCTGCCACATACATGGTACTGACATTCCAATGTTCCCAGCTTGATGTCAGAAGATTCGGTCGCACAGTTTTCTTTCAATTTTTCTTGTGTGACGACATAAGCTCTTCATCAGAAGAACCTTCACCACCAAGACAGTTGTTGTTTTGTCTATTTAGCCATGTTTCTGTAATCAGTTAAATCCCCTGAAGGGGTGATTAGCCCTTCCAACTTCACCAGGACCCTGTTAGCCCAGCATTATTGTTAGCATCTCCCACAACATGGACATAGGGTTGGACTTTGAGAGACTGTATACTATTAATAAATGTGTTCGATTTCTGAAACTCTGACAACAAAGGCTCAATACAAGTAGTAGCTTATTCACTAGCTGAGCAGCTACTTCATGCTTGTACTCTGCCAGTGCCCTCAGGGGAAACTGCCGCACTCCCGACACATGACCCCTTTGTAGCCATGTCATCATGTGACCTTGATGTGGAGATGCCGGCGTTGGACTGGGGTAAGCACAGTGATAAGTAGTCTCACAACACCAGGTTAAAGTCCAACAGGTTTATTTGGCAGCACAAGCTTTCGGAGCGCTGCTCTTTCATCAGGTGAGTGAGGACTTGTGTTCACAAACAGGGCATACACAGACACAAACTCAACTTACAAGATAATGTTTGGAATGCGAGTCTTTACAGGTAATCAAGTCTTAAAAGTACAGACAATGTGAGTGGAAAGAGGGCCAAGCACAAGTTAAAGAGGTGTGTATTGTCTCCAGCCAGGGCAGTTAGTGAGATTTTGCAAACCCAGGCAAGTCGTGGGGGTTACAGATAGTGTGACATGAACCCAAGATCCCAGTTGAGGCTGTCCTCATGTGTGCGGAACTTGGCTATCAGTCTGTGCTCAGCGACTCTGCGTTGTCGTGTGTCATGAAGGCCGCCTTGGAGAACACTTACCCGAAGATCAGAGGCTGAATGCCCGTGACTGCTGAAGTGTTCCCCGACTGGAAGGGAACACTCCTGCATGGTGATTGTCGAGCGGTGTTGTCATAGCGTCTGCATGGTCTCCCCAATGTACCATGCCTCGGGACATCCTTTCCTGCAACGTATCAGGTAGACAACCTTGGCCAAGTCGCAAGAGTATGTACCGTGTACCTGGTGGATGGTGTTCTCACGTGAGATGATGGCATCCCATGTCGATGATCCGGCACGTCTTGCAGAGGTTGCTGTGGCAGGGTTGTGTGGTGTCGTGGTCACTGTTCTCCTGAAGGCTGGGTAGTTTGCTGCGGACAATGGTCTGTTTGAGGTTGTGCGGTTGTTTGAAGGCAAGAAGTGGGGATGGCCTTGGCGAGATGTTCGTCTTCATTGATGACATGTTGTAGACTCCGGAGAAGATGTCGGAGCTTCTCCGCTCTGGGGAAGTACTGGACGACGAAGGATACGTTGTCTGCTGTGTCCCATATTTGTCTTCTGAGGAGGTTGGTGCGGTTTTTTGCTGTGGCGCGTCGGAACTGTCGATCAATGAGTCGAGCGCCATATACTGTTCTTATGAGGGCGTCTTTCAGCGTCTGTAGGTGTGATGCGCGATTAAATCACTCGGGAGGCTAGATTGTACCCGGGAAATAAAGGCTTTTATTACTGACAAGAATGGAGCACACTATATACAATACAATCCCAGACTAAAGGGTCTCCAGGCAGCGCAATGACCTTTATACTTCCCCTGATAGGCGGAGCCAACTGGAGTGTACCACAGAACAATATCAACAGGTAGAACAGCCCAACCCTAACACCAACAGTAACTACAGTAATCATATCTACAAACCCCCATAGTGCTGACCATCCATGGCTCAGCACTCATAGTGGTAACCAACTATGGTTCACCACAAGGTGTCTGTTGCGATCCTCCTCATCTGAGCAGATCCTGTGTATACGGAGGGCTTGTCTGTAGGGGATGGCTTCTTTAACGTGTTTAGGGTGGAAGCTGGAGAAGTGGAGCATCGTGAGGTTATCCGTGGGCTTGCGGTACAGTGAGGTGCTGAGGTGACGGTCCTTGATGGAGATGCGTGTGTCCAAGAATGCAACCGATTCCGGAGAGTAGTCCTTGGTGAGTCCGATAGTGGGATGGAACTTGTTGATGTCATCATATAGTTGTTTCAGTGATTGTTCACCATGAGTCCAAAGGAAGAAAATAACATCGATGTATCTAGCGTAGAGCGTCGATTGAAGGTCCTGTGCACTTCAACCAGATGAAATCGAAATTCTCAGCCGAGGGCTCAATTTCTGCCCCACCACCAACATGGACCCCATCAGTCTTGCAGTGGACACAGAGGAATGAGGCTGCGGGAGTTCTTCCACAAAGTCCAAGACCCAACAGACAGCCAATGAACCGGAACAGTCGACAGAGGGATCCGCGGTGCAGCAACCGAAGAGAAAAGAGTCGAATTGGACCCCTTCAGAAGGCCGCTGCCTTCGACTCGACATGTATGTCCAAGCCGTTAGGAGGTGCGTCAATGCCAGATTCATCAGCCGCACTCACAAGACAGCCCCGAACATCACCCAAGTACAACGCAAAGCCATCCGCGCTCTCAAGAACAACCGCAACATTGTCATCAAACCAGCAGACAAAGGAGGGGCCACCATCGTACTGAACAGAACGGATTACTGCAAAGAAGTGTACCGACAACTGAACAACACAGACAGTTACCCACAGATCCGACCAAAGAACACACCTGTCAACTCAACAGACTGATCAAGACTTTTGATCCAGACCTTCAGAGCACCCTCCGTGCTCTCATCCCATGTACTCCCCACGTTGGAGATCTCTACTGCCTCCCGAAGATACACAAGGCCAACACACCCGTTCGTCCCATCGTATCAGGCAATGGGACCCTGTGTGAGAATCTCTCTGGCTACGTCGAGGGCATCCTGAAACCCATTGTACAAAGAACTCCCAGCTTCTGTCACGACACAACGGACTTCCTACAGAAACTCAGCACACATGGAGCAGTTGAACCAGGAGCACTCCTTGTCACAATGATGTCTCGGCACTCTACACCAACATCCCCTACGATGACAGCATTTCTGCAACCGCCTCAGTACTCAATGCCGACAACTGCCAATCTCCAAATGCAATTCTATAATTCATCCGCTTCATCCGGGACCACAACATCTTCACCTTCAACAACCAGTTCTTCATCCAGACACACGGAACAGCCTGGGGACCAAATTCGCACCTCAATATGCCAACATCTTTATGCACAGGTTCGAACAAGATCTCTTCACCACACAGGACCTTCAACCAACACTATACACTAGATACATCGATGACATTTTCTTTCTTTGGATTCATGGTGAACTATATGATGACATCAACAAGTTCCATCCCACCATCAGACTCACCGTGGACTACTCTCCGGAATCGGTTGCATTCTTGGACACATGCATCTCCATCAAGGACGGTCACCTCAGCACTTCACTGTACTGCAAGCCCACAGATAACCTCACGATGCTCCACTTCTCCAGCTTCCATCCGAAACACATTAAAGAAGCCATCCCCTACGGACAAGCCCTCCGTATACACTGGATTTGCTCAGATGAGGAGGATCGCAACAGCCACCCACAGACGCTGAAAGACGCCCTCACAAGAACAGGATATGGCGCTCGACTCATCGATCGACATTTTCAACATGCCATAGAGAAAATCCACACCGACATCCTCAGAAGACAAATACGGGACACAGCAAACAGAGTACCCTTCGTCATCCAGTACTTCCCCGGAGCGGAGAAGCTACGACATCTTCTCCGGAGCCTTCAACATGTCATCGATGAAGATGAACATCTCGCCAAGGCCATCCCC
Organism: Mustelus asterias; assembly: GCF_964213995.1. NCBI lineage: Eukaryota > Metazoa > Chordata > Chondrichthyes > Carcharhiniformes > Triakidae > Mustelus > Mustelus asterias. Next base: position 35,037,807 of record NC_135825.1, on the reverse strand, counting down.
ACACCCCCACTTCTTGCATTCAAACAACCGCACAACCTCAAACAGACCATTGTCCGCAGCAAACTACCCAGCCTTCAGGAGAACAGTGACCACGACACCACACAACCCTGCCACAGCAACCTCTGCAAGACGTGCTGGGTCATTGACACGGATGCCATCATCTCACGTGAGAACACCATCCACCAGGTACACGGTACATACTCTTGCGACTTGGCCAAGGTTGTCTACCTGATACATTGCAGGAAAGGATGTCCCGAGGCATGGTACATTGGGGAGACCATGCAGACGCTACGGCAACAGATGAATGAACACCGCTCGACAATCACCAGGCAGGAGTGTTCCCTTCCAGTCCCTTCAGTAGTCACGGGCAGTCAGCCTCTGATCTTCGGGTAAGTGTTCTCCAAGGCGGCCTTCCTGACACACGATAACGCAGAATCGCTGAGCAGAAACTGATAGCCAAGTTCCGCACACATGAGGACAGCCTCAACCAGGATCTTGGGTTCATGTCACACTATCTGTAACCCCCACGACTTGCCTGGGCTTGCAAAATCTCACTAACTGTCTTGGCTGGAGACCACACACATCTCTTTAACCTGTGCTTGACCCTCTCTCCACTCCCATTGTCTGTACCTTTAAGACTTGATTATCTTGTAAATTGAGTTTGTGTCTGTGTATGCCTTGTTTGTGAACACAAGTCCTCACTCACCTGATGAAAGAGCAGCGCTCCGAAAGCTCGTGCTGCCAAATAAACCTGTTGGACTTTAACCTGGTGTTGTGAGACTACTTATCACGTGATCTCTCAGCCTACACTATTCACTTCAGCCACTCCATGTGACAGCAAGTTCCATATTCCCAGCCCTTGAGTAAAGACGTTTCTTCTGAATTCCCATTGGATTTCTTGCTGACTATATTATATTACTGGCCTCTCGTTAAAGTTTATTTATCAGTCACAAGGAGGCTTACATTAACACTGCAATGAAGTTACCATGAAAGTCCCATAGTCGCCACATTCCAGCACCTGTTTGGGTACATTGCGGGCAATTTTAGTATGGCCAATGCACCTAACCAGCATGTCTTTCGGACTGTAGGAGGAAACTGGAGCACCCGGAAGAAACCCACACAGACATAGAGAGAACATGCAAACTCCACACAGACAGTGACCCAAGCTGGGAATCGAACCAGGTTCCCTGGCACTGTGAGGCAGCAGTGCTAACCACCGTGCCACCTTGCCGCCCAGTTATTTATGGAAATGTAGCCCTTGTACCCTCAGGTTTTATTTAATTTTGATTTGATTTATTATTGTCACATGTATTTGAATACATTTAAAAGTATTGTTTCTTGCGCACTATACGGACAAAACATACCATTCATAGAGTACATACCGGAGAAGGAAAAGAGGGAGTGCAGAATATAATGTTACAGACAGATCAGCTTAATATCTGATGGGTCCATTCAGATATCTGATGGCAGCAGGGAAGAAGTTCTTCTTGATTCGGTTGGTACATGATCCCAGACTTTTGTATCTTTTCACAACAGAAGTAGGTGGAAGAGAGTATGTCCAGAGTTGTGGGGTCCTTGATTCTGCTGCCTACTTTCCCAAGGCAGCAGGAAGTGTAGATTGAGTCAATGGATGGGAGACTGGTTTGTGTGATGGACCGGGCTACGTTCACAACCTTTTGTAGTTTCTTGTGGCCTTGGTCAGAGCAAGAGCCATACCAAACAGTGATACATGCGGAAAGGATGCTTCCTGTGGTGCATCTGAAAAATTGAAGATTAGTAGCGGACATGCTGAATTCCCTTAGCATCCTGAAAAATTATAGAATCCCTACAATGCAGAAGGAAGCCATTCAGCCCATCGAGTCTGCACCAACCACAGTCCCACCCAGGCCCTATCCCCATAACCCCAAGCATTGACGCTGCTAGTCTCCCTGACACTGAGGGAGAATTTAGCATGGCCAATCCACCTAACCCACACATTTTTGGAGTGTGGGAGGAAACCGGAGCACCTGGAGGAAACTCACGCAGACATGGGGAGAATGTGCAAACTCCCCAGAGACAGTGACCCGAGGCCGAGAATTGAACACAGGTCCCTGGAGATGTGAGGCAGCAGTGTTAACCACGGTGCCACCCAATTCGAGGCTTTGGTGGGCTTTCTTAACTATAGCATCAGCGTGGAGGGACCAGGACAAGTTGCTGGTGATCTGGAAACTTAGAAACCTGAAGCTCTTAACCATTTCCACTTCACCACCATTTATGTAGACAGGGGCATGTTCTCCACCAGGCTTTCTGAAGTCAATGACTATCTCCCTCCTTTTACTGACATTGTTTAATATCTGACCCACTAGCGTCGTCAGCAAATTTGGAGAAAATGGAGTTGGAGGGGAATTTGGCCACACAGTCATAGGTGTATAAGGAGTATAGGAAGGAGATGATGACACAGCCTTGCAGGGCACCAGTGTTTAGAATAATCGTGGAGGAGGTATCGTTACCTATCCTTACTGATTGCAGTCTGTGGGTTAGGAAGTCTAGGATCCTGTCGCAGTCGTATTCATTCTGCTCTTAACAATCCCAAAGGGGTACCTGACCTCTCCAAAGAACTCCAACAGGTTTAGACCTGTTCCTCCCATTCATGAATACAGTAAAATTCCACCGTTCATGGGGGCTACTTCCCCACGAATCCTCACAAACAGCAAAATCGCAAACAATGAACATGTTTTGAAAGGGACTGAATCAGTCAGATATGTTCCAGCAAATTGTGGTGCAGTACCTTTATAGGACAGAGAGGGGAGCCTCTGAGCGATATAGTACACTGGTGAAGATTTCAAAATTGTTCAGGCTGCATTTCAGTTCCAAGAAAAAATAATTTTTTGACCAAAGAAAAATGCCTCGATTGCCACTTTCTTTTTTAAAAAAAGAGCATAGCTAAGAAGATGAACTGTTGTGACCTATCATTGTCAGGAAACTTCACCCATTTTGATCAACAAACTAACACTCATAAGTTCATAAGATATAGGAGCAGAATTAGGCCATTCGGCTCATCGAGTCCGCTCCGCCATTCAATCATAGCTGATATGCTCCTCTTCCCCATCTTCCTGCCTTCTCCCCATAACCTTTCAACCCATTACCAATTAAAAATCTGTCTAACTCCTCCTTAAATTTACTCACTCTTCCAGCATTCAACACTGGCCCAAAATCCTGGAGAAAGAGGAAAGAGGGAGAAAAAAATGCAGAGGATTGAACATTGCGGTCACATTGGGCAATGCTGTGTATAAATTGCGAAGCACAGGTAAGTGAAAACGGGGAGAAGGGAGTTGCGAAAGGCAGCGCTTGTTTTGGAAATCCTGGTAGCAGAAATTTCTTCTGATTGAAGGCAGCTGCTGCCTCCGTGAATCACGGAAGTGTGAAATACCCCCTGCCACAAATCCCCCCTCACCCTTCCCCAACATCCTTTCCCCGGCAAGAATGGTGGGTACCAGGTTTGGGAACAGTGCCATTTTGACTAAGTTGCGGTGTCCTTTCATTTTTGTGCAGATTTGGACCTTACTGTTCAGTTTATATTTTAGAACTTTCAAAAGAGCCCACTTGAAAATCAAACTGATCTGAAAGTTCACTAGTGGCAATAGTATTTGGTATGTTAATTCAAAACTAGATGCATGTGTGTGTGCGTGTAGATAGATAGACAGACAGACATGTTCACACACACACACACAAACACACACCTTTGCTTCCATTATTTGATTGCTCGGCTAGAGATTTTTTTTGAACCATACTCATTTTACTGGTATAAAACAAACACTTATGCATCCAATATGATGGATACTGCCTCCCTTATACTTGCTAATGAACTGCCCATTCATTTCACTAAGGTGCCTTCACTTCAGAAAAGAAGACTTGCAGCCACAACTGAGCCTCAAACCATGATTCCTTCAACCCCTGAGCCACTAAATCATAGAATCCCACACTGTACAGGTATCCTTAGGAATGGTTCAGGATGCTTACTATGGTATTTAAGAAAAGTTCTCTGCTTGTTAGAAACTTGGGCGAACTCCCAGTGATAAACTGTTCAGCAGCATAGGGTGGCACAGTGGTTAGCACTGCTGCCTCACAGCACCAGGGACCCCGGTTCAATTCTAGCCTTGGGTGACTGTGTGGAGTTTGCATGTTCTCCCCGTGTCTGTGTGGGTTTCCTCCGGGTACTCCGGTTTCCTCCCACAGTCCAATGATTTGCGGGTTAGGTTGATTGGCCATGCTAACTCACCCCTTTAGTGCCAGGGAATTAGCAGGGTAAATGCATGGGATTACGGGGGTAGGGCTTGGGTGGGATAATTGTCGGCGCAGGCTCAATGGGCCGAATGGCCTCCTTCTGCACTGTGGGGATTCTATGGTATGGTAGGTAACCAGTAGCAAGGGCACTTCCGCAGTGCTGTTTAAAGGGCTCATCTCTTCCACAGAGGTTAGTTGCTGCTTTGCCTTAACGCCTGGTAATTTATTGTGACTATTTTTCTGACTTTTAAAATTCAATGCTGACTTCTGATAAGTTTTTGCTGGTGCTGGACTGCTTTCAGTTGCTTGTCAAACAGTTTAGCTGCAGTGCCGGGTGGTTTGGAATCGGAAGATGATGGAGAATGGCTGAGAGAAGAGGGAGGGGGAGGAAGAGTTTGCACAATAGCCATACCCATAGTAAATCTTCAGGGAACGCTTCTAATACTTGCTAATGAACTGCCCATTCATTTCACTAAGGTGCCTTCACTTCAGAAAAGAAGACTTGCAGCCACAACTGAGCCTCAAATCATGATTCCTTCATCCCCTGAGCCACTAAATCATAGAATCCCATAGAGTCCCCACAGTGAAGAAGGAGGCCATTCGACCAATCAAGTCTGTACCGACCACAATCCCACCCAGGCCCTATTCTGGTAATCATATTTACCCTGCTAATCTCCCTGACACTAGGGTTAATTTAGCATGGCCAATCAACCTAACCAGCACATCTTTGGACTATGGGAGGAAACCAGAGCACCCGGAGGAAACTCACACAGACACAGGGAGAATGTGCAAACTTCACACAGACAGTGACCGAAGGCTGGAATTGAACCCAGATTCCTGGTGCTGTGAGGCAGCAGTGCTAACCACTGTGCCACCCTGACATCATCGAGCCAGGTAAGGATTTCAAACAATGCATCCACTGCCTGGGGCATTCAGGAGGACTTTTGCAGTACTGTCCAATTTAAGCTTCCAAATTTGTGGTTGTCTGCTGCATCCTATATAACTTTGCTGTCACAAGAGACCAGCCCTCACCGCTAACTGGGCTGCAGAGAGAGCAGCCAGAAGAAGAGTGATGTGGGTGGGAGCAGCATTAAGAGGAGCAAACGTATTGATGAAGCTCTGGATGAGAGTAACTCATCCAAAAGTGCATCATATGAATTATCCCAAATACATCAACAGCTCCACAGTTCTTGTCACCATCATCCTTGCCATTTCCTTCAGTCCAACCTTGTGCTTTTACCCTCTCTTCATTACAATGGACCAGAATTTGCTGAAAAGGTAATGGTGTTCGACACATGCTGCTATCAATGCACAACACAGTCAGCAATTTGTGATATAAAAGAGGTGCCCCATCAATTCCAAATAGTGGGGGCAAGGAATCAAATTTTGGAAGATGTGGTAAATCAGTCAAGAAAAGGCAAAAGAGAGAAGTATTAATGTGGGAAATAATAAACAGACTGTGGCAGGAAAGATCAGAGCTTACAGGGAGTACAAGTCTAAGAGCAACTCTGCAGAGAAGGCTAGAGGTTACAAATATAACAAAAGGACAAAACTAAAGGCTCTGCATCTGAATCCATGTAGTATTAGAAACAAAACAGATGAACTGAGGGCACAAAAAGGAATAAGCATCATCTAATAGCAGTTAAAGAGACATGGCTGCAGGATGACATCGTCTGGAACTGAATACCTGGAACCTCTAGAGAGGGATATAGAGCAAATGCGGGCAATTGGGATAAGCTGGGAGGACACCATGGTCAGCATGGACTGGTTGGGCTGAAGGCCTGCTTCCACACTGTATTGCTCTATGACTCTCTAATATTGATGGGTATGTGGCATTTAGGAAGGACAGGAAGCTAGGAACACGGGAAAGAAGGACAAAAAGATGGAGGGGTTGCTCTGTTAATTAATGATTATTTATTAGTGTTACAAGTAGGCTTACATTAACACTGCAATGAAGTTACTGTGAAAATCCCCAAGTAACCACACACTGGCGCCTGTTCGGGTACACTGAAGGAGAATTTAGCATGGCCAATCCACGTAACCAGCACGTCTTTTGGATTGTGGGAGGAAGCCGGAGTACCCGGAGGAAACCCACGCAGACACAGGGAGAACGTGCAAACTCCACACAGACAGTTATCCAAGCTGGGAATTGAACCCGAGTCCCTGGCGCTGAGGCAGCAGTGCAAACCACTGTGCCTCCCATATTAGCACATTAGATAGGAATGACTAAATTCAGGAAACAGGGATGTAGAAACAGTTTGTGCAGAGATCAGAAATGAGAAAGGCAAGAAGTCACTTGTGGGAGTGGTGCACTAACTGTAACCATAGAGTAGGACGGAGTATAAAGATAGATATTTTAAAATAAATAAGTTAACAATGTGAGCATTGGTCCTATGGAAAGTCAGTCTTGGGAATTAATAATGGAACATAAGAAGATGGCAGATGAATTGAACCAGTATTTGCACCATTGCGATTACATCCCAGAAATAGCTGTAAATCGAGAAATTGCAATCACTAGGGGAATGGTGCGATGCAAATTGTTGGAGCTGCAGACAGGCAAGTCCCCAGGACCTGATGGACTTTACCCTAAGGTCTTAAAAGAAGTGGCTAGTGCATTGATCTTAATTTTCCAAAATACCCTAGATTGGGGAAGGTTCCATGAATTTGCAAAATAATGACTGTAACTCCTTTATTCAAAAAGGGAGACAGACAGAGAGCAGGAAAGTAAAGACCACTTAGCTTAACATCTGTCATAGGGAAACTGTTCAAGACTATGATTAAAGATGTTGGGGGTGATGGTCCAACCCCTTCAGGGTGGCAGTGGCGTAGTGGCATTATCACTGAACTAGAAATCCAGAGACCTAGGGTAATTCTCTGGGGAGCCAGATTCAAATCCCACCACGGCAGATGATAAAATTTGAATTCAATAAAATCTGGAATTAAAAGTCTGATGATGACCATGAAACCATTGTCGATTGCCATAAAAACCCATCTAGTTCACTAATATCCTTTAGGGAAGGAAGTCTACCGTCCTTTCTTGACTCCAGACCCACAGTGCTGTGGTTAACTCTTAAATGCCCTCAGGCATGGGTAATAAATGCTGGCCCAGCCAGTGACGATGTGGAGATGCCGGCGTTGGACTGGGGTAAACACAGTAAGAGGTTTAACAACACCAGGTTAAGGTCCAACAGGTTTATTTGGTAGCAAAAGCCACAAGCTTTCGGAGCGTTGCTCCTTCGTCAGGTGAGTGGGAATTCTGTTCACAAACAGTGAAATTCTGCAAGTCCAGGCAAGCTGTGGGGATTACAGATAGTGTGACATGAACCCAATATCCCGGTTCAGGCCGTCCTCATGTGTGGGGAACTTGGCTATCAGTTTCTGCTCAGCGACTCTGCGCCGTCGTGTGTCATGAGGGCCACCTTGGAGAACGCTTACGCGAATATCAGAGGCCGAATGCCCGTGACCGCTGAAGTGCTCCAGTGACACCCATGAATAAATTTTTTAAAAATCCCGATCCCCAGTGAATGGAGCATCGGCTGGAAATCGGGATTTCCGACGGGCACGCGAGCTTTTGAGGTTCAGTTGACTCGTCCCACCTGCCCCGATTGAGTTCTCACCCAGAGTGGGTGGCAACCCGATAATTATGCAAACCCACTAATTTGAATGCCATTAGCAGATTTGATGGCCCATTCACCAGCCTCTCGCCATTTACCCATCCCACCAGTGGCAACGGCACCAGGTGGGTTTTACAGTTCCTGCCCACGAGTGAGAACATGGCACGCTGGACTTTGAGAGTCCAGGGAGCACCACCAACCCCTCAGAAAAGAGGGGCATCCTCTATCACTCAAATCATGGATCATCCCCCCTCCCCTACTCAGGCATGAAGGTGACCTGGCTGCTTTCATCCCCCTTCCCATTCAGACCCCCCACACAGCCCCTCTTCAGGCCATACACCTTGACAGTGACACCGTGGCCTGGTGCCTTGGGTAGAGAGGGCTCGAGGAGGTAGGTCCAGTGGCCATTTGCCCCTCTGGTGCTACCAGGCTGCAGAGGAAGAGCCTTTCGAGGGTCCTGGGGGTTGAATGGGCTCAGGCTGGGGGAAAGGGTTGACCTCATCACTCTCCATTGGGATGGGTACGTCAGTATGGACTGCCCCTTCTAGCCCTGGCAGACCTGAAGATCACCCCATGCATGGTAATTTCAGGCAGCTCCGTGATCAACATCTGCATTCCTGCCTGTCAGCTCTGAAAACTCTAAGGTGGCCAGGTTACTTTAATGTCCATACCCCCGGTTACCCAGCAGGATTTAAAATCATTGCAGCACTCCATGCTGCAGCAGAGATTTTCCTTTCTCCCTGTCAGAAGCCAGTGCTGAGTGCACAGCTGTGCAGACTGGAGTGTTGTGCCTAGTGTTAGTGTCCTTATTTATGGAAGGATGTAAACATATTAGAAGCAGTTCAGAGAAGGTTCACTCAACTAATAGCTGGATTGGCTGAGTTGTTTTATGAGGAAAGGTTGGACAGGCTGGACTTGTATCTGCTGGAGCTTAGAAGAGTAAGAAGTGACTTGATTGAGACATATAAGATTCCGAATGGCCTTGACAAGATCTTGTGGGAAAATCTATTACTAGGGGCCACTCTTTAAAAGTAAGGAGTCACCCGTTTAGAACAGAGTGGAGGAGAATTCTTTTCTCTCAAAACGTTGTGAGTCTTTGGAACTCTCTTCCTCAAAAGACGGTGGGAGCGGAATCTTTGAGTATTCTTAAGGCAGTGATAGATAGATTCTGAAGAATCAGGAGGTAGGCAGGAGGATGGAGTTGAGGGTACAGTCAGATCAGCCACATTCTAATTGAATGGTAGAGCAGGCTCAAAGGACCAATTGGCCTACTCCTCCTAATTTGCATGTTTGTAGTTTTGTATGATTTGTACTCCATCATTAGTTTCATAAAAAATGCATCTCACCTTAATCTCCCTGCGAGTTCATGAAGTTGCTACATTTTCTCATTAATATCCAGTAATCTTGCCACAGCAATTTAAGTCTCAGAATTAATAGCATAAATACTCTTCTAAAGATTAACATGATAATTGTTAGAGATTGTAAAAGTGTTTGAGTTTAAAATGTTATTTTTCCCTACTTTTCCTTTGTTTCTTTTTCACTCTCTTCATCCAATCTTACTTTCCCTCTCTCTATTTCTTTTTTTTAAACAACTAATTTAACTATACTTTACCCACTCTAATTTGCCCTCCTGCTCAGTCCTTCCTATGTTTTTGAATCTTTAAATCTCACGAGTTAAGGAATCATGCTTTTGCTCCCGTCACTCATTAAGGTTCTGGATTCCCTGTTGTCCTTGCCACGCTGTGATTAGTTCACACTTCCAACAGGGCACAGGGCAAAATATTTGAGCAGAAGGCACAGAAACCTGATAACTAACCAGAAAAATTGCATGATGTCCTGTCCCAGAAAATTCTAGCCCATTAACACCAATACGAAATACAAAAATGTAATTTAATTCCATCTGTGTGTGAAATTTAATCAGAAAAGTAAGGAATCATTATCAGTGACTAATTTCTGTGCCCATCACTTCTACGAAAGCTCCTATGAAATGTTTCCAATGACTACAACTTGGGAAATTAAAGTGAGCCTCTAATGAGGACACCTCAGATAGCCGTGGTGGGTGGCTTTGAGTAGTTAGAAGTCTCCTCCCACCCGCGGCACGGTAGCACAGTGGTTAGCACTGCTGCTTCACAGCTCCAGGGACTTGGGTTCGATTCCCGGCTTGGGTCACCGTCTGTGTGGAGTTTGCACATTCTCCTCGTGTCTGCGTGGGTTTCCTCCGGGTGCTCCGGTTTCCTCCCACAGTCCAAAGATGTGCGGGTTAGGTTGATTGGCCAGGTTAAAAATTGTCCCTTAGAGTCCTGAGATGCGTATGTTAGAGGGATTAGCGGGTAAATATGTGGGGGTAGGGCCTGGGTGGGATTGTGGTCGGTGCAGACTCGATGGGCCGAATGGCCTCCTTCTGCACCGTAGGGTTTCTATGATTTCTATAACTCCATCAACGTGTGTTCTTATATTTTTCTCTCACATTTGTGCTTCCTTTTGAATGCATCTATTCATCTCAATTGTGGTGCTGAGTTCCCCATTCTATTCCCTGTGGTACCGAGTTCCACATTTTAAGTACTCTATTCTTGGCCTTGGGGGCTTAGCTGCAGATTGCAACATTCTGATGTGAGCCAAGTCAGTCTACCCCAGCTGGCTATCTGGTATTAACAAAAGCAATAGTGGATTCTGTAGGTTGGGATGAGGGGGGCAGGATTGGGGGAAGGTTGCAGGCAGACAGGCTGCCATTCTGAGAAAGGACACCAGGGCCGCGATTCTCCCATTGCGGCCCGCCACTTTTCTGGCGGGTCTGGCCGGGAGACACGCATCTGTGGCCTTGAACGGGGATTGCGCATGCGCCAGGAATGCATGCGCATCTCCCAGAGCCGGCGAACAGTCGCCGGCCAGACCACGCTGGAAACCGGCAGGAAGGCAGGTAAGCAATTTAAATCTGTTTTTAATCTATTTTAAATATGTAGATTTGTTAATTATCAGGACCTTTCAGGTAATTATAGACCAGTGAGCCTTACTTTCAGGTCCCAATCGAATCTCCCACCCCGCCAGGAGTACTTCGTTCCAGCGAGGTTCAGACCAACTCCCCACGTTTGGGGAGCTAGCGGGAGACCCCAGCGGAATGAAGGGGACAATCGGGGGCCCCCCCAAGGGAGTCAGGCGGCGGGGAGTTGTGTCCCCTGGGCATGGGCACCCTGGCAGAGTCAGCCTGTGTCCCTGGCCCTGCCCAAGCGGCGAAATGCCCATGCCCACTGGGCATCGGGCAGTGCCAAGGGGGCGGGGCTTATTGTGTGTGGGGCCTGGTGTGATTGGTCGGGGTGGGGGGTCCCACTGTCACTCTACATTGGGATCAGTCTGGGATGGAGGGAGCGCAGCGAATAGAACATAGAACATTACAGCGCAGTACAGGCCCTTCGGCCCATGATGTTGTGCCGACCTGTGAAACCAATCTAAAGCCAATCTAACCTACACTATTCCAATATCATCAATATGTTTATCCAATGACCCTTTAAATGCCCTTAATGTTGACGAGTCCACTACTGTTGCAGGCAGGGCATTCCATGCCCTTACTATTCTCTGAGTAAAGAACCTATCTCTGACATCTGTCCTATATCTATCACCCCTCAATTTAAAGCTATGTCCCCTCGTGCTAGCCATCACCATCTGAGGAAAAAGGCTCTCACTGTCCACCCTATCTAATCCTCTGATCATCTTTTATGCCTCTATTAAGTCACCTCTTAACCTTCTTCTCTCGAACGAAAACAGCCTCAAGTCTCTCAGCCTTTCCTCATAAGACCTTCCCATCATACCAGGCAACATCCTGGTAAATCTCCTCTGCACCCTTTCCAATGCTTCCACATCCTTCCTATAATGTGGCGACCAGAACTGTACGCAATACTCCAAGTGCGGCCGCACCAGAGTTTTGTACAGCTGCAACATGACATCTGGCTCCGAAACTCAATCCCTCTACCAATAAAAGCTAACATACTGTATGCCTTCTTAACAACCCTATCAACCTGGGTGCCAGCTTTCAGGGATCTATGCACATGGACACCGAGATCTCTCTGCTCATCCACACTACCAAGTATCTTACCATTAGCCCAGTACTCTGTATTCTTGTTACTCCTTCCAAAGTGAATCACTTCACACTTGTCCGCATTAAACTCCATTTGTCACCTCTCAGCCCAGCTCTGCAGCTTATCTATGTCCCTCTGTAACCTGCAACATCCTTCCACACTGTCCACCACTCCACCGACTTTAGTGTCATCCGCAAATTTACGAACCCATCCTTATTCGCCCTCATCCAGGTCCTTTATAAAAATGACAAACAGCAGTGGCCCCAAAACAGATCCTTGTGGTACACCACTAGTAACTGAACTCCAGGATGAACATTTCCCATCAACCACCACCCTCTGTCTTCTTACAGCTAGCCAATTTCTGATCCAAACCGCAAAATCACCCTCAATCCCATGCCTCCATATTTTCTGCAATAGCCTACCATGGGGAACCTTATCAAATCATAGAAATCATAGAAAATCATAGAAACCTTACAGTGCAGAAGGAGGCCATTCGGCCCATCGAGTCTGCACCGACCACAATCCCACCCAGGCCCTACCCCCACATATTTTACCCGCTAATCCCTTTAACCTACGCATCTCAGGACTCTAAGGGGCAATTTTTAACCTGGCCAATCAACCTAACCCGCACATCTTTGGACTGTGGGAGGAAACCAGAGCACCCGGAAGAAACCCACGCAGACATGAGGAGAATGTGCAAACTTCACACAGACAGTGACCCGAGACGGGAATCGAACCCAGGACCCTGGAGCTGTGAAGCAGCAGTGCTAACCACTGTGCTACCGTGCCGCCCCATGCTTTACTGAAATCCATATACACCACATCAACTGCTTTATCCTCATCCACCTCTTTGGTCACCTTCTCAAAGAACTCAATAAGGTTTGTGAGGCATGACCTACCTTTCACAAAACCGTATTGACTATCCCTAATCAAATTGTTCCTTTCTAGATGATTATAAATCCTATCTCTTATAATCCTTTCCAAAACTTTGCCCACAACAGAAGTAAGGCTCACTGGTCTATAGTTACCAGGGTTGTCTCCACTCCCCTCTTGAACAAGGGGACAACATTTGCTATCTTCCAGTCTTCTGGCACTATTCCTGTAGACAATGACGACATAAAGATCAAAGCCAAAGGCTCTGCAATCTCCCCCCTAGCTTCCCAGAGAATCCTAGGATAAATCCCATCCGGCCCAGGGGACTTATCTATTTTCACACTTTCCAGAATTGCTAACACCTCCTCCTTATGAACCTCAATCACATCTAGTCTAATAGCCTGTATCTCAGTATTCTCTTCGACAACATTGTCTTTTTCCTGAGTGAATACTGATGAAAAATATTCATTTAGCGCCTCTCCTAGCTCTTCGGACAACTTCCCTCTACTGTCCTTGACTGGTCCTAATCTTACCCTAGTCATTCTTTTATTCCTGACATACCTATAGAAAGCTTCAGGGTTTTCCTTGATCCTACTTGCCAAAGACTTCTCATGTCCCCTCCTGGCTCTTCTTAACTCTCTCTTCAGGTCCTTCCTGGCTAACTTGTAACTCTCAAGCGCCCTAACTGAGCCTTCATGTCTCACCTTTACATAAGTCTCCTTCTTCCTCTTCACGAGAGATTCAACTTCTTTAGTAAACCACGGTTCCCTCGCTCGACCACTTCCTCCCTGCCTGACAGGTACATACTTATCAAGGACACGCAGTCGCTGTGCCTTGAACAAGCTCCACATTTCCATTGTGCCCATCCCCTGCAGATTTCTTCCCCATCCTATGCATCCTAAATCTCACCGAATCGCATCATAATTTCCTTTCCCCCAGCTATAACACTTGCCCCGCGATATATACTTATCCCTTTCCATCGCTGAAGTAAACATAACCGAATTGTGGTCACTATCACCAAAGTGCTCACCTACCTCCAAATCTAACACCTGGTCTGGTTCATTACCCAGTACCAAATCCAATGTGGCCTCGCCTCTTGTTGGCCTATCTACATACTGTGTCAGGAAGCCTTCCTGCACACATTGGACAAAAACTGACCCATCTAACGTACTCGAACTATAGCTTTTCCAGTCAATATTTGTAAAGTTAAAGTTCCCCATAACAACTACCCTGTTACTTTCGCTCCTATCCAGAATCATCTCTGCAATCCTTTCCTCTACATCTCTGGAACTTTTCGGAGACCTGTAGAAAACTCCCAACAGGGTGACCTCTCCTTTCCTGTTTCTAACCTCAGCCCATACTACCTCAGTAGACGAGTCCTCATCAAACATTGGGGTGGGCTGGGGGGGGGGGGGGGGTTGGTCTGCCGGGGGGAGGGGTGCTGCCTCCGGGGGAGGGGTCTGACCCCAGGAGGGGGTCAGCGGGGGGTGGGGGGGGTCTGCCGGGGTGAGGGTGGGTGGGGAGGATTGCCACTGCTGGGGGGAGGGGTGGGGGCTGGGCATCTGGGACGGGGTGGGGGGGGGGGGCAATCAGGGCTGGCCTGGGAATTGTTGTGGGGGCAGCAATCGGGCTGTGGGGGGGCTGGAGGGGCAGCACTGCCGGTATCCCAGGCTGGCCAGCGATCGGGCTGGCCAGCAAACGGGAGTTTGACAGTTTGGGGCCACTGCACATGCGGAGAGCTCCAGAACTGTCAAACTCCGGCATCAATAGGCCCCGCTCCCCTGGGTTTTTAATGAGATTCACGACTGGGACCTCTTCAGTGCACAGAGTGCGGTGATTCAGGTGAGAAGCTGAATTGTCAGAACAGTCAGGATTTAGAACAGTTTTCCTGCCAATTCAGCACTTTTGGCAGTATCGCCCCCCCAGCTGTCTCTCTTACAGAGCCAGGGCTAGTCATCCTGGAGGCTGTCATCTGGCTCTGTCTGAGAGCAGAGGGCCAGGAGTGAGTGATGTGTTGCTCTGAAATCCCCTGTTACCACTGGTCCCTATAACCAAATGGCATTTGTCTGAGGTTCCATGAGAGTAGTGTGAGCTCCACAATGATGAGCACTGTTATCATATTAATGGAGCTGACCTTCTCCATGTTGGTTAGAGTGACCTCCACGTTCTCACAAAACCCCAGGACAAGTTGAAACTAGATTGCCCCATGGCACTGTGGGTAAATCTGATTTATCATTTCCTGGTGTTATGCCCAGAAGCCTTCTTCGGTAATCTTGAAAACTGTATATGAGTAACACAGCTAGTATGTCATGGCCCCCTTCAGTGATCTGTGTCAGGAAACAAAGGTAGGTTTCAGTGATCTCTATTTGATTGTTAAGTATTAGAAAAAAGTATAGATTTAAGTGTGTCTAATTTAGCATTTTTATGCAAGAAAGGTACAACTCTAGTTAGATTCATGTTCAACAAAGGTGTTTGCATGTTTGGATGTTTTGGTTTTAATTCAAGTTGTGTTTTTATTGTGCTGAAAGAGCGTTTACAATGGGAAAGGTAAACATGAGCTAGGGGATAGAATGAGATGTTGTAACCAGAGACCAATTTTTAGTTAAATGCCTTTTTAAGGTTAGTTTTAACTGGAAGCCAGAGTAGATTGAGTGTTGCAGTAAGAGAGGGGACATCTCTCACAGCTTTGCTCGAAGAAAAGCCATAAAATGGGATAAGGGGCAAGAAAGCAAATGCCAGAAATCTAAAGAACAGTTAGTTCAGGAAATCAGAGAAATGAAAAGAAGTGTCCAGGAAATCTGAAGTTAAAGAAACAGAGGAAACTGGAATTGGAACAGGGTACTACTGTTCATTGAAGTCACAGACAGAGCCAAGGAGAGGTTGACCAGTGAGGAGCCAAAGATATCTAAAGTGATCCTAAGGCTTGTGATATTTTACTGCCGCCTATGAAGTGATACTTGAAGTAATTGTGGAGCTATCAGTAGTTCGATCTCAAAGGTTGTGTAAAAGCATTCAAGAGAAAGGAATACTGAAAGGAGAGTTGGGAAACCTGGAGGTGGATCCGTGTTAAAAACAGCTGATGAAATAAGATTTTAAAGCATGTATTTTTGGGAGTGGAGTTTGGAAATACTCATGAGACAATCATCTGGGAGCAACTGAGGAGAAATCCATAGGAGTTCGATTAAGTGGCATCTTCCACTGGGTTTCAGAGTGGGATGTTATCCTTGAAATTTGTGACCATTTGTTAAGATAAGTGGGAGTGAAGGCATGTTGTATCAGAATCAAACTTTTCATGTTTAATTTTTTTTTCTTGTTGTTAAAGCTAATTGGCAGTCTTGTGACTGTTCCTCTACATTTTCTAAAATAAGTAAAAGTTATGTGAAAGAAAATTAAGTAAAAGGATGTCGAGGCTTTGGAGAGGGTACAGAAAAGATTTACAGGATGTTGCCTGGTATGGAGGGCATTAGCTATCAGGAGAGGTTGGAGAAGCTTGGTTTGCTCTCACTGGAACAATGGAACAAGGGCGACCTGATAGAAGTCTACAAGGTTATGAGGAGCATGGACAGAATGGATAGTCAGAAGCTTTTTCCCTGGGTTTTTTCCCAGGAAGAGTTAATTACTAGGGGACATAAGTTTAAGGTGCGAGGGGCAAGGTTTAAAAGAGATGTACACGGCAATTTTTTTACAGTGTAAAAAAATACTGGAATTTGCTGCCGGGGGAGGTAGTGGAAGCGGATACAATAGTAACTTTTAAGCGGTGTCTGGACAAATACATGAAGAGGATGGGAACAGAGGGATATGGTGCCCGGCAGGGTAACAGGTTTTAGTTCAGATGGGCAGCACAGTCGGTGCAGACTTGGAGTGCCAAAGGGCCTGTTCCTCTGCTGTAATTTTCTTTGTTCTTTGTTTGTTATGGTCTTTTGAGCTAAGGTTTCATTTTGGGATCTCCTTGTCCAGTTATGACATCAACTGGGATCCTCTTGCGTATTAAGCCCAGGTACATTTGTGAACCTGCATATTGGTGGTCAGTGATTCACCATGTGAATATGTCCCCCCCCACCCCACCCCACCCTTTAGCTGTATCCATTGTCAGTGCCTGTATCTGAATTTGTTCGCTAGACTCATATGAGTGACATCTTCAGGAAATTTGCCAGTTCCTAAACAGAGGGGTGTCCACATTTTCAACACCTACAATGTAAGTGAGATACAAAGGGTTTAGCATTGTTATGTTCATGCAACGTGAACTTATCTAGTACATACCTGAAGATTTTCCTTTAAAAAATTGGATTTGAGAGATCAGGTGACTTATTTTTTTCCTACAAATATATATCAAAATAGAAGTCCCCTTGAGCTAATCTTCATCTGTGGTCAAAGTTTGACAAAGTCATTAAAATACAAACGGCATTTCTGAGGAGTTATGAAAATGCAAATGACACTTCCTGTGACCAATGACTGCACATCTCCAACTCATTTAAAAAATGGGTTTCACAATACAGTTTGTAGACTTGATTCCAAAGTTGAAATCCAGAAAATGGGTGCGAAAAGTCCTGTGTTATCACAACAGTATGTGCTTGGGTGATACTCAGACTTCATTGTTTAACAATAACAACTATCAGAAACTATTTGTGAAGACAATGGAAGAGATACTGTGGTCACATGACTGAAACTAGAATTCAGATGTGAAGATTTAATAAGGCACGTTATGGAGCAGAAAGGAAAATCATCTTGATTAGGAACAAGACCCTGTCTGAGAAATACAACTAGGAAGAGACTGTGATTTGCCTTGACCTTTCTACCTGAAGAACAGACCAGAGTTCTTACACCTTGACTGGATTGGAAAAACAGAAATCTGCTACTGTGAACAATAAACAACCACAAATCCATCTTCCGAAAACCTCCAGACCCTTTTCCTCATTGGGCCAAAAATGGATTACAAGCCTGCATCATTTCAAGACTTCACCACGGGGAAAAGCAAATGTGACAAACAACTCTTGAACTCTTAAGATCTAAGTGCATGCTACTTTTGTAATCTTCTCTTGAATGTGCATGTCTCTGTATGAATGTATGAGGGGGTATGGCTGCATATATATTCGAGTGTCAAATAATATCTTTCTTTTCAAACATATGCCACTGGGCGGCACGGTAGCACAGTGGTTAGCACTGCTGCTTCACAGCTCCAGGGACCTGGGTTTGATTCCCGGCTTGGGTCACTGTCTGTGTGGAGTTTGCACATTCTCCTCGTGTCTGCGTGGGTTTCCTCCGGGTGCTCCGGTTTCCTCCCATAGTCCAGAGATGTGCGAGTTAGGTTGATTGGCCATGCTAAAATTGTCCCTTAGTGTCCTGAGATGTGTAGGTTAGAGGGAATAGCGGGTTAAATATGTGGGGATATGGGGGTAGGACCTGGGTGAGATTGTGGTCGGTGCAGACTCGATGGCCAAATGGCCTCTTTCTGCACTGTAAGGTTTCTAATTTCTAAAAAAAAATCTGTCATTTGTCTGTTCCTGTCAGTTAAAACCCTCAGGGGTTAAAACACTTTATTTTAAAACATGCTGTATTTGGTCTGTTGAGAGGTAGAAAAAAGGAGAACTATCCCTGTCATCTCTCCCCTGTCCATAGCAGCATGAAGCTAGAGTAGAGGAAGGAGTTGCTGGGGAAAACAGCTTGTGGTGCAAAGTGTGGTCATGGATAGAAGCAGGAAGGGAAAAAGGGTGTGAAGAAACCCTGACTGGCTTCTCCTTCATCATTGCCGTCCGCTAAGGTCATGGCTCTCAATGATACAGTCAGATTGAAACGATAGGTTTACTTAGGTTTTTTTCCCAATGTAATTGTGGACACAGAAATACAGAATGGCAAAAGTCTACTCAAAAATTGTGGCCAAAATATGGAAGTATGAAAGCAAGTGGCACAGACAGGAAGTACAAACAGAAGCACGTTTTTTTAAACAACTCTACAGAAATATAGAAATAGTAATTTGTTCTAGTCAATCTTCCTTGATGTTTCCCATAGTTTTCAAATGAAAGCAAGACCATCGTGCACATATGTAATTCAGTCTGCATTCCAAACTCCAGCAAAAAAGACGACAAAGGTACAATTTTCCACTGAAGTTACTGTATGTGGCTAAAATGGAGACATAGATACAGCCCACCTATGGCTGCAGTGATTTCCATTGGACAATGCAAATTAATAGTTTTTTTTGTATCCTGAAATGTTTGACTTAGCTTTTTTCTTAATGACCTGCAATTTTTAGCTACCTCAAGTTACCATCATAGTATCCAAGTCATTAGTGATTCTGAGATGTGTCCACAACAGCTATCTCCAAAGTTAAGGCCAGGCTGCTTTCTAGCTGATATTAATGTGAAACTAAATTCAATAATAGAATATCTACAGTGCAGAAGGAGGCCATTCGGCCCATTGAGCCTGCACCAATAACAATCCCACCCAGGCCCTTTCTCCGTAACCCCACATATTTACCCTACTAATTGCCCTGACACTAAGGAGCAATTTAGCATGGCCAATCAACCTAACCTGCACATTTTTGGACTGTGGATGGAAACCAGAGCGCCCAGACAAAACCCACGCAGATAAGGGGAGAACGTGCAAACTCCACACAGACAGTCACCCAAGCCAGGAATCGAACCTGGATCCTTGGTGCTGTGATGTAATAGTGTTAACCACTGTGCCACCGTGCCGCCCAAATAGTCTGGAAATGTATAAGCAGCCACCAAAAAGTTACCGTGAAACTGATCAAATTGTTTGCTAACATCTCTCATGAACAGGGAGCCCTAACTTGTCTAACTTGACCCCTAACATATATTCCAGAAATCATTATGTGGTTAACTCCGACCTAAGTTGGGTAGTAAATATCGACCTGATAGTGTCATCCACATGCTTATAAAGATATGATAAAGCAAGACTTATTGGGAGACAGGTAGATGAGATAAAGCAATCTAGGACAAGTTCCAATAGGGGAGTATACCAATGCAAAAGTATCAGATGAAAAAAAAAGTGTTGAGTGTTTGTTTAATCCTATCTGTACCTTCAAACACTTGTTTACCTGATATGAGCTATAAAATTGGCTGATGTTTTCTGATTCATTGCTTCACAGTATGAAATGATAAGTGTCTGAGAATGCTTCATCTATCTCCAAAGATAAGGCCAGGCTGCTTTCCAGCTGATATTAATGTTAGCAAACAAATCATAACAGTTCAATTTATTTTACACCATCACAGTGGAATAGCTTTAATCAGAGTAGTGTGGTTGGACATGCTTGTTTTCCTCACTGGTGGGCAGAATGCCAACTGGGTAACCTCATTCTACTGGTATAATCTTGTTGATACTGGTGTTGCTAAGCAATGGTCCCAAATACACACAAGCTACTGGCAGCAATCTTTGCCCTGGTTTCGCAGCTACATTAGAATCAGCATCTCCTCTGGGGGCACTGGCTTCACTGATGGTGCCACATGCAAATTAAATCCATACTGCAGTGATCTTTCAGAGGAAGTTTTAATAAGAAGTGATATCTTAGTCACGTGACCTTATCGATTTTTATGGCTTTATTTATCTATTTTCAAGGAATTATTTATTTGCCCTCCTTTTCCTCTTTCCAAAAAGTATGCACTGACTTTATTCTCCTTACCAAAAAATGCATTATCTCATGCTTCCCTGTACTAAATGAACCTGTCTATCCGTTCTGATAAATATGTCCATGTCCTCCTAAAATCTTCTGACTCAGAGGCACGTGCTATCATTGAGCCAGCTGATACTTGCAGCTAAATATTGCAGCGCTCCTCACTGTTTGTCAAGCTCTCTATGTGTCATCTGCAAATTTTAGTGTGATGCTCCTTTTGCCCGAGTACAAATCATTTACATGTATCGAATAAAGTTTTACACTCAGCACTGATCCCTGGATTACGCATAATTTTAATCCTTTTCCAATTTAACAATACCAATTAACCCTGACCCCTTGTTTTTTTGTCTGTCCACCAATTTTCTAACTATCCTGTTATGTTTCCTCCTGGAACAGACTCCTGACTTTGTGTGACAGAACTTTTGTAAGGCTCCCAAGCAAATCCATCATACAATCAATATATTTACAGGTCATAGCATGCATCCCTTCGTTCCCCATCTCTCTGGACTCCATGATCCTGTCCCCAACCCCTCCTGCACCTCTCCACTACACTGCATGACCACACTCCCGTGCCTCCCAGATCTCCCTAGCCTCCCACAATTTCTCCCCTCCTCCCTGACTTCTTAATTGAGACTGGATGATTTACTGAGCACCTCTGTTTAATCCCCAAGCATAAACCTAAGCTTCCAATTCCCTCTCCTTTACACCTTCACTCTGACCTTTCTATCCTCGTCGCTCTACAGTGCTCCAATGAAGCTCTGCGCAAGCTTAAGGAATAGCACTTTATCTTTTGATTAATCTTCCACCTTCAAAACTGAGTTCAAAAACTTCAGATCATAAAATCAACTCCCCTTTCCTTGGACACCACGTGCTTCTCATGATTCTGCAGTAGCCATTTACACCTCCCTATACCCATTTTTTTTCTCTAACGTGCCAATGCCTCCACACCTGTTTGCCTTGCACATCACAGAATCACAGAATTGTTACGGCAGAGAAAGAGGCCATTTGGCCCATGATGTCTGCACCAGCTCTCCAAACAAGCATTGTGGCTTAGTGCCATTCCCCTATCTTTTCCCCACACCCCTGCATATTCATAGAATCATAGAAATCATAGAAACCCTACAGTGCAGAAGGAGGCCATTCGGCCCATCGAGTCTGCACCGACCACAATCCCACCCAGGCCCTACCCCCACATATTTACCCACTAATCCCTCTAACCTACACATCTCAGGACTCTAAGGGGCAATTTTTAACCTGGCCAATCAACCTAACCCGCACATCTTTGGACTGTGGGAGGAAACCGGAGCACCCGGAGGAAACCCACGCAGACACGAGGAGAATGTGCAAACTCCACACAGACAGTGACCCGAGCCGGGAATCGAACCCAGGACCCTGGAGCTGTGAAGCAGCAGTGCTAACCACTGTGCTACCGTGCCGCCATATTGGAAAATATTGTTTCCATTCAAGTAATCATCTAATGCTCTTTTGAATGGATCAGTTGAACCTGCCACCACATTTCCAGCAGTGCATTCCAGACCCGAACCACTCGTGTGAAATGATTTTTTTCTCACATCACACTTGCTTCTTATACAAATCATTTTACATCTATGCCCTTTCATTCTTAATTCTTGTATGAGGCGGAACAGTTTCTTCCTATCTACTCCGGCTAGTCCCTCATGACTTTAAACGTCTCTATCAGTCTTCTTCTCTCCAAGAAGAACAGTGCCAACGTTTTTATTCTATCCTCATAACTGAAGTTTCTCATCACTGGAATCATTCTTGTAAACCTCTTCTGCTCTCTCCAATGTGTTCATATCCTTCCTATAGTGTACACAGTATTTCAGCCGAGGTCGAATGAGTGTCTTGATTATTATCTGATTTATCACTAAATCAATCTTTACTTTTGCTCTATCATGTTTTGGTTTTTTTTCCTCCCCCCAGTTCAGCCTTTTCTCTCTCGCTTATAAGTTCTTAAATCTCGAAATACAATTTTGATAAAAGCCCATTGACCTAAAACATTAACTTGGTTCCTCTCTCCATTGATGCTGCCAGATCTACTGAATATGTCCATCATTTTCTGTTGATGTTAACAGCTTAATGTTTCCTCTGTCAGTTTTTTTTCCAGTTTGAGTGAAACACAGCTGCTTGTCCTTCGTGCCTCCAGATAACACCATCCTGCTTGAAAGTCAAAGCTATGGGTACCTTCTAGAAGCAAACAGTCTGTAGTTGGATAACCATTTTAGGCCTACCTTATTTCCACTCTCTACTTCCTGTCTGCCATCCAGTTCTCTATCCATTTCACATTACCCCCGATACCATGAGGCTTTAATTTTGATCACTAATCTCTTGTGTGGGATCTTGTCAAAAGCCTTTTGAAAGTCCAGATACACAACATCCACTGGTTCATCCCTGTCCACTCTACTGGTCACATTTTCAAAAAGTTCCAGATTTGTCAAGCAGAATTTCCCTTTAGTGAATCCATGCTGACTTGGACCAATCCTGTCACCGCTTTCCAAATACTCAGTTATTGCATCCTTAATAATTGACTCCAGCATTTTTCCCACCACCAATGTCAGGCTAACCGGTCTGTAATTCCCTGTTTTCTTTCTCCCTCTTTTTTTTAAAAATGGGGTTACATTAGCTACCCTCCAATCCACTGGATTGATTCTAGAGTCTATAGAATGCTGGAAAATGATCACCAATGCATCCACTATTTCTAGGGTCACTTCCTTGAGTACTCTGGGATGCAGAGCATCAGGCCCTGGGGACTTATCAAGTTTTAATCCCAGCAATTTTCCCAACACAATTTCCTGACTAATAAGGATTTACTTCAGTTCCTCCTTCATTCTAGACCCTCTATCCCCTAGTATTTCTGGAAGGTTGTTTGTGTCCTCCTTAGTGAAGACAGATCCAAAGTATTTGTTCAGCTGGTCTGCATCTTTTTGTTGTCCATTATGAATTCACCTGATTCTAACTGTAAGGGATCTACATTTGTCTTCACCAGTCTTTTTATCTTCACATATCTATAGAAGCTTTTGCAGTCAGTTTTTATGTTTTCTGCAAGCCTACTCTTGTATTCTATTTTCCCCTTCTGAATTAAACCCTTTGTCCTCCTCTGCTGGATTTTAAATTTCTTAATAAGAAGTTTAACAACACCAGGTTAAAGTCCAACAGGTTTATTTGGTAGCAAAAGCCACACAAGCTTTCGGAGCTCCAAGCCCCTTCTTCAGGTGAGTGGGAATTCTGTTCACAAACAGGGCATATAAAGACACAAACTCAATTTACATGAATAATGGTTGGAATGCGAATACTTACAACTCATCAAGTCTTTAAAAAACAAAACAATGTGAGTGGAGAGAGCATCAAGACAGGCTAAAAAGATGTGTATTGTCTCCAGACAAGACAGCCAGTGAAACTCTGCAGGTCCAGGCAACTGTGGGGGTTACAAATAGTGTGACATGAACCCAATATCCCGGTTGAGGCCGTCCTCGTGTGTGCGGAACTTGGCTATCAGTTTCTGCTCAGCGACTCTGCGCCATCGTGTGTTGCGAAGGCTGCCTTGGAGAACGCTTACCCGAATATCAGAGGCCGAATGCCCGTGACCGCTGAAGTGCTCCCCAACAGGAAGAGAACAGTCTTGCCTGGTGATTGTCGAGCGGTGTTCATTCATCCGTTCTCGCAGCGTCTGCATAGTTTCCCCAATGTACCATGCCTCGGGACATCCTTTCCTGCAGCGTATCAGGTAGACAACATTGGCCGAGTTGCAAGAGTATGTACCGTGTACCTGGTGGATGGTGTTCTCACGTGAGATTATGTCATCATCTCACATCTCACATCATCTCACGTGAGAACACCATCCACCAGGTACACGGTACATACTCTTGCAACTCGGCCAACGTTGTCTACCTGATACGCTGCAGGAAAGGATGTCCCGAGGCATGGTACATTGGGGAAACTATGCAGACGCTGCGACAACGGATGAATGAACACCGCTCGACAATCACCAGGCAAGACTGTTCTCTTCCTGTTGGGGAGCACTTCAGCGGTCACGGGCATTCGGCCTCTGATATTCGGGTAAGCGTTCTCCAAGGCGGCCTTCGCGGCACACGACGGCGCAGAGTCGCTGAGCAGAAACTGATAGCCAAGTTCCGCACACATGAGGACGGCCTCAACCGGGATATTGGGTTCATGTCACACTATTTGTAACCCCCACAGTTGCCTGGACCTGCAGAGTTTCACTGGCTGTCTTGTCTGGAGACAATACACATCTTTTTAGCCTGTCTTGATGCTCTCTCCACTCACGTTGTTTTGTTTTTTAAAGACTTGATTAGTTGTAAGTATTTGCATTCCAACCATTATTCATGTAAATTGAGTTTGTATCTTTATATGCACTGTTTGTGAACAGAATTCCCACTCACCTGAAGAAGGGGCTTGGAGCTCCGAAAGCTTGTGTGGCTTTTGCTACCAAATAAACCTGTTGGACTTTAACCTGGTATTGTTAAACTTCTTACTGTGTTTACCCCAGTCCAACGCCGGCATCTCCACATTTTAAATTTCTCCCAGTCCTTAGGTTTGCTGATTTATCTGGCCAATTTATATGCTTCTGCTTAGGTCTTAATACTATTCCTGATTTCCCTTGTTAGCCAAGGATGAGCCACCTTCCCCATTTTACTCTTACATCAGACAGGGATGTACAGCTCTTAAAGTTCATCCATGTGTTCTTATAATTCTTTAAATATCTGCCAGTGCTTATCTGTCAACCCCTCAGGTATCCTTTGCTAGCTTATCCTAGCCGATCATGTCTCATAACATCAAAGTTAGCTTTCCTTAAGTTCAGGACCCTAATCTCAGACTTAACTATGTCACTCTCCATCTTAATGAAGAATTCTACCATACTGTGGTCACTTCTCCCCAAAGGATCTTGCACCACAAGGTTGCTAATTAATCCTCTCTCATTACACAGTACCCAGTCTAAGATGGCCTGCTGTCTAGTTGGTTCCTCGACACATTGGTCGAGAAAACCATCCCTTATACATTCCAAGAAATCCTCCTCCATCGCATTGCTATTAGTTTGGTGAGCCCAATCAATATGCAAATTGAAGTCACCCATAATAACTGCTGTGCCCTTATTGCACACATCTCTAATTTCCTGCTTGATGCCATCCCCAACCTCACTAGTACTGTTTGGTGGCCTGTACACAACTCCCACTAGTGTTTTTTTGTCCTTTGGTATTCCGCAGCTCCACCCATTCAGATTCCACATCGTCCAGGCTAATATCCTTCCTTACTATTGCATTAATCTCTTCTTTAACCAGCAATGCTACCCCACCCCCCTTTCCTTTCATCTTTTCTGAATATTGAATACCCCTGGATGTTGAGTTCCCATCCCTGGTCACCCTGGAGCCAGGTCTTCGTGATCCCAATTAATCATATTTGTTAATGACTATCTGCACAGTTAATTCATCAATCTTATTACAAACACTCCTCGCACTGAGACACAGAGCTTTCATGCTTTTGTTTTGGCATTTGGTGCTCTCTTAGAATTATGATGTAATGTGGCCCTGTTGTGATAGTGGTTGGACCTTTAAATTTAACAGCTAATGTCATAAAATTGGGGGCATGGCTTCCTTATCTCCAACTCTCCAGCCCTCAACTAAAGGCCTCAGGGTGTGCAGCCCCACACAATTCTCACCTGGCTCGAGTTCGAAGGTTGCCAAGAAAGGAGTGGTTGGATTTCCAGGTATGAAACTAGGAACAGAATGGCAATCCAACTCGGGTTACCACTCTGTGGAGGTTCAGGCCCAATATGTTTATAAACCATAAAACAAACCTACAACATGTGGGTAGATAATCAGTACATTTAACTCTCAGCTAGAAAAACACAGATAGCCTCTTTGATTGTTGGCAACCCTAAGTGGCAATCAGCTATTTTGGCTCACAAATCTGAATCTGTTTACATGTATGTCACTCATTAAAATAACGAGATCTCCACATGTTCATCATGGTTTACAAACAGTGTCAGATTTCTGAACATAAATACAACACTTAGCAGACCCTTGATGTAGCCATAACAACGCAAAAATAGCTGCTTAGGCCAATTAATAATGCCCACCACTAGTTAGACTTTCCCTTGCCTGCTTAATCAACATATTTTGCCTTGCAAATTGCTCAAAAAGTTACATTAAAATAGTGCAGCATCTGGAAATGTGCAATTGTGTAGCTTCTTAATCAACCCAAGAACAAAAACATTATTTTACATTTATATTGTGCCTTCAAAATCATAAAAGATCCCAAGTCATTGCACGGGATTATCAAATAAAATTGACATTGATCTGATCAAATGACTTGTTTCTGTGCTGTAACTACCTTGCAAAATTAATACAAAACCACAGAAGGTGATATTAAGGCAGGGTAATGAAAACTTGGTCAAAGAGGTAGGCTTCAAGGAGTGTCAGAGGAGAGAGAGGTGGAGAGGTTTAGGGAGGGAATTACAAAGCTAAGGGCCTAGGTAGCTGAAAGCCCTTGGTCAATGGTAGAGTGACTAAAATTGAAGAGGAATACGGGCCAGAATTGGAGGAATGCAGAGATCTTAGGGTGTTGTGGAGCTGGAAAAAGTTACAAGAATGGAGACTCTCATGGAATTTGAAAGGGAAGATGAAAATGTTAAAACTAAAATGTTGCCAGACTGTGAGTCAATGTTGGACAGCAAGCACAGAGGTCATCAGTGAATGGGACTTTAAGTGCAAGTTAGGACATGATAACAGAGATTTTGGTGAGCTTAAAAACATGAAGGTGGAAAGTGGAAGAGCATCGGTAGTGAGTTGGAACAGTCAAGTCTCGGGATAACAAAGGCATAGACAAGGGCCTATGCAGCAGCTGAGTTGAGGCACATAAATGTTATGGATATGGAAAGAAGTGGGATAATTTTCCCCTTTGCTCACACC
Organism: Mustelus asterias; assembly: GCF_964213995.1. NCBI lineage: Eukaryota > Metazoa > Chordata > Chondrichthyes > Carcharhiniformes > Triakidae > Mustelus > Mustelus asterias. Next base: position 35,010,416 of record NC_135825.1, on the reverse strand, counting down.
TCAGCGAGCAGCAACAGGATTATTTTTGAGAAGGAGTACCCATTTGAGTGCTGTGAGTTTATAGAACAGACACAAGCAGGCTTCCTTGCAAGTTTAAACAAACTAAAGAGTTAAAAAGCATTTATTTTCACATCACCCAAAATATAAATCCTACAATCACCCACTCCCCAAACAAGCAGGCACACACACAAAATAATTTATAGAGATGTAACATGCACTTGAATTCCTAACAGACTATCAAGAAACAAGTCACTTGTTCACAGTGCTTATAATTGACCTTTTGAGGCAGAGTTCTGTCCTTTTGTTCGGTGAGATCTTTTTCTCTGAAGTGCTGGTCCCAGGCTGACTTGCTGAGCTCCCTTGAGGATTCATAAGGTATTGGCTCCCTTTCCAGCAAGTTTCAGTCATGTGATGGCAGCATCAACGTATCTCATTATCCATAGAATGGGTTGGAGTCATTGGCTGGAATTTTACCATCCCGCCCGCCATGGGAATCGGAGCGGGAGAGGGGCGGAACATGGAAAGGTCTGTTGACCTCGGGCGGGATTTTACGGTTTCGGGACGAGCGAGGCCATAAAATCCCGCCCATTGACTCATGCAATTGACACACAATGAAGATGTTTGATATGCCATCAAACATTCCAGTTATGATCATCTCATTGAATGACATTATTTGAAAACCCATCTTCCATTGATCGGCAGGTCTAGATGCCATTGTCGTATTAAAGCTCTTCCATTGAAATGGTGAAGGATAGCCAATTACCATCTTAAGTTCAGTGTTGTCGGTGTACATGTGGAACTTGACATTATGTTTTCAGATGATGTTGCTGAATGGTAACATGTTGAGAACAAGTAGGAGGGAGCCAAGGTTTTAATGTAAGATCTGAATAAGGAAGAGTAAACGAGAATGATGAGTTCAATATTAAATGAAATACAGAAACAGAAATGAAGGAAAAGAAATTAAAAAAACAGAAACTGCTGGAAGAACAGTTATTTTGGATTCAAAAATGTTAACTCTGTTTCTCTTTCCACATGCTGCCAGGCCTGCTGATTTTTCCAGTACTTTCTGTTTTTATTTCAGCTTTGCAATATTTTGCTTTTATTAAAGGGTAAGAAAGATTGGATTGAAAGAGAGAATGAGGGACAGAAATAAAAATAAAAGATGCCTTTTTAAAAATGTGTTAAAATCTGAAGGAGATTCCACTTGAAATAGTTAATTTTCAGTATCAGAGACAGTAATGGAAACATTCCTTTGTTCCAAGGGCAAATATACTTAAAATGACAACTTCCTGTGGCAAGTTTACTTGGTATCTATCTACTATGCAAGTTCATGCCACTCCACACTTACTCAACCTTGCCTAAAAATTCTGCGTCACTTGCATTCCAATAACAGCAGCGCCATTAGCCTCACCGTTATCTTGGCAACATTTCTTGGGGTTGGGGGCAGGGAGAGGGGGATGGGGGGTGGTAGTGTGATTAGCCTTGCCCATTTCATTATCTCAATGGGCAGCCCATACACCTCTTATTGCCTGACCCAGCAGGGGTAGGTAACATGAAATTTCTGACTGATCCTGAAAAATTTTCTAATGCAGTAACAGCTCTTGCTGTGTTGCCAGGATAAACCTCACTTAGTTAGAGATAGAAGTTTACAGCATGGTAACAGGCCCTTCGGCCCAACTTGTCCATGCTGCCCTTTTTTTAAAAAACCCCTAAGCTAAACCAAATTGCCCACATTTGGCTCATATCCCTCCATACCCATCATACCCATGTAGCTATCTAAATGCTTTTTAAAAGATAAAATTGTACCCGCCTCTACTACTACCTCTGGCAGCTTGTTCCAGACACTTACCACCCTGTGTGTGCAAAAATTGCCCCTTTGGACATTTTTGTATCTCTCCCCTTAGTTAACTTACCCCTGGCAGGAAACTAATGTGTGGGTTAGGTTGGATGGCTATGCTAAATTGCCCCTTATGTCCCAAGACGTGCAGGCTCGGGGGATTAGCAGGGTAAATATATAGGGTTATGGGGATAGGGCCTGGGTAAATTGCCCTGTTGGAGGCTCAATAGATCGAATGGCCTCTTTGATTTGATTTATTATTATGTGTATTGGGATACAGTGAAAAGTAATGCATGGTACATGCGGCACCATGGCACAGTGGTTAGCACTGCTGCCTCACAGCGCCAGGGACCTGGGTTTGATTGGCGGCTTGGGTCACTGTCTGTGCGGAGTCTGCATGTTCTCCCCCTGTCTGCGTGGGTTTCTTCCAGGCGCTCTGGTTTCCTCCCACAGTCCGAAAGATGTGCTGGCTAAGTGCATTGGCCATGCTAATTTCTCCCTCAGTGTGATGACCAGGGGATTTTCACAGTAACTTCATTGTTTAAAGTTTATTTATTAGTAGGTTTACATTAACACTGCAGTGAAGTTACTGTGAAAATCCCCTCGTCACCATACACCGGCACCTGTTCGGGTACAGAGAGGGAGAACTTAGCATGGCCAATGCACCTAACCAGCCCGTCTTTCGGACTGTGGGAGAAAACCGGACCACCCGGAGGAAACCCACACAGACACCAGGAAAAGAGTGAATGTTTCCACTGTTTTTCAGGGAGTGAAATGGGGAGCAGGGTTGTAGCTTGGTGCAGTGAGTGGCCTGTCCCACCCTAAGGTGGAGGGAAGGAGGGTTGCTGTTCCCGCTCTTCCAGTCCAGGGGGCGCCAGCGGTCGCGGGAGGACTCGGGGCGGTGTGTTTACAGGAGGCCGGCTCCGGGAGCCTGGTTACCTTTTGCTGGTTTGTGGAGAAAATATCTTTCATTTCTCTCTCTCTTTCCGTCTCTCTTGCCCCCAGCTTTCCTCTGCGAAGCTCCCGGGACTGAGGAAGCGGCGTTAGTGAAGTAGGAGGAGGAGAGCGGGGCCTTTCCAGCCAAAGGCCTGCTGGCTGGAGCTGGAAGAGAGAAGAGGCCGTCGGATAGCTTGTTCCTCATCTCTTCCCCAACCACCTCCTTCCCCCTTTCCCTCATTCCCCCTTTCCCTTAATCCTTCCCTCACTCCCCCCTCAACAACAGGGGGAAAAATAAGGAACACACACACAACCAGGAAGATGTTGGCCCTTTTCAACAAGCTGCTGGACTGGTTCAAGTCCCTTTTCTGGAAGGAGGAGATGGAGCTGACCCTGGTGGGGCTGCAGTACTCGGGCAAGACGACGTTTGTCAACGTGATAGCGGTAAGAGAATCAGTACAAACACAACCAAAAAAAAATCCTCAATATTCAGAGAACAGGGAGGTGCCAGAAAAACCCTATGGAAATCAACCCAGTTCAATTGTCTCATGTGGGAGCAATCTTACTTATTTATGTAATTAAAAATATGAAATGAAGGTTAGAAACAAATCTTTCCCACCAGTTTTGAAGCATTTTGCAACGTTGGCAAAACACTTTGCCTTTTTTTTTCTATCAGCGATTGAAAATGTACATTTCCATTTAGTGTTAGAAAAGATGGTGTTTTGATAATTAGAAAAAAAGCATACACAATTCTGCGCATGGTCCAGCTTTAACTTCCTGAGTGGTTTCTTAACTCTCTGCGGCCCTACAGTATATCCAGCTAACATTGGTGTGTGTGGCCTGTGTGTTTTTTTAAAATTTCCATTCCCTGGGTGAGTGTCATGAAGATGTTTGCTGGTCTGCAGTGAACATGTGACATTTGTAATCTCTGAAAAATGCAAGTATCCAAAATGTGGAACATTTGATGTATTTGAAAAAAACACAATTCATGGGGGCTGTGAGAGAGAATCCGTCTTGGAATTGTAACTCATTTTGGGGTTACACCCTAGTTATGAGTATTCATGAATCATACCCAAACAAGAGGGTGTTTTACAAAAACAATAATGCTCTGCAATGTTTTGCATACTCTGCTGAGCGTCTTTTAGTCCAGATTTTTTGCAATAGATGGATTGCAGTTTGGTTGCATCATATGACAAATCAATAGGTTTGATAGGACCCTGAGCCTGCTTTATCTCAGTTCTGTGTTTGTACAACTTCTTGTGGTTACGAAACAATTCTGTGTACGTTTACTGGAGTAGAAAGAGAAAACATGAGCCAAGTCATTATTATAGCACTGATCTTTAATCTGCTTTAGATTTCTCTCATTCCAGCAATATGACTTATAGAATGTTCATTATAACTAACTGGATTTCCTGTGACAAACTACGGCAAGTTGGAGAATACATTATTTTGTAACCTGGGTTCTTTAAAGTGCTAATGCCAACTATCTCTCCCAATCCCAGAAGTACTCCTTGGACAGCTCTATCTTTTTCTGTCCAACTTGTTTCCCCCTCAAATGGGGTTGCACTCTTCCACTGTTCCCCCTGCAAGTCAGCCTCTACTTTCTTTCTCTCTCCTCCACCCCTGCCTTTGCACAATGAGAACACAAAAGAGGAAATAAATGGTTTTGCAATGTTTTCAGGATATTTTTTGCCCAAGGCTGATCACTTTTAAAACTCTGAATGTGATAATTAATTGAATCAAAAGGAGAAAACTTATTCAATTACTGGATTTAATTTCAAACTATTAACAAATATCTTTGTAGCCTCCTTACACTAAATCCCAGTTTTCTGTTCAAATAAATCAATAACTGCCACTTTAAAAGAAAAATGTCTGTCTCCATTAGCACCAATTGCCCATCTATATATATCATTCAAGTTTTATGTAAGCTCCATTGGTGAATAACTTGCAGACTCTGTGAGCTTGGGTGGGGGTGCTTACAGTCTAGCCTAATCCAGATTTTGCATGATGTGTGGTACTCTTTCCCCATACTTTAACCTAGCTGGGATTGACTAGCTCAGCACAGATTGAGGGTGGGACCGAGCATCTTCCTGCCTAATGGCTCAATTCCACACTGGAATGTACCATTTACGAGTCAGGAAAGATTTTGATACAAACAGGGTATAGGTGCAGGATTGCTCTTAAGACTAAATGGCCTGGTTTGTAAGAGAGGGATTATTATTAAAATTGTTGATTCATGTCAGTATATTTTTTCAATTTCTCTTCGGTTCTAAAGTGCACTTTAGAACCTTTCAGCTAAGCTTTTACTTACGAAAGAAGTTTTAACATAAATTATATGAATAATCATCTTGCATAGATGGAAGGATGCCGTTGATCACGAATGTTGAAAATACGTCCCTTATTACCCACCCGTAAGGCCTTTCACTTAACAGCTGCTCTGTTAGTCAGTAAAATTTGTAGTCTTGTACTAATGTAACATTTTTATGATAGCTGATATGTAAATTGCCCAATAGAATATGCTACAGTATATTAATTGTGAAGATTAACTAAATATTTGATCTAATATCTTTCTAATGTACAAATTGTGGTCAGCCGCAATCGTGTTGTTTTTAGACCTTCTGGACCTTGTATTTGGTAATCATACTTTAAAAAAGAAAATAATCAATTTGAGTTTTTTGTGAAGGATTTTTACTAATTTAAATACACTTTCTGTCTGCAGTAGGGGTGTGATTTTGAAATCAGAATCTTTTAATTTTGTGGTTTTTGAAGCTGTTCTTCAAAAAAGGACCTGGGTTCGATTCCCGGCTTGGGTCACTGTCTGTGTGGAGTTTGCACATTCTCCTAGTGTCTGCATGGGTTTCCTCCGGGTGCTCCGGTTTCCTCCCACAGTCCAAAGATGTGCGTGTTAGGTTGATTGGCCATGCTAAAAATTGCCCTTAGTGTCCTGAGATGCGTAGGTTAGAGGGATTGGTGGGTAAATATGTAGGGATATGGGGGTAGGGCCTGGGTGGGTTTGTGGTCGGTGCAGACTCGATGGGCCGAATGGCCTCTTTCTGTACTGTAGGGTTTCTATGATTCTATTCTATGATTTGGATGACTCCTTTTAGAAAATGTGCTATCTGGTTATGATACTGAATTATGCATATCTGGAAGATTCTACGTTTGATTCCTAATCTCTGTTGGCATGGTTGGTGCTACAGTTGGCCTTGATATTACCGGATAAAGATCATGAAAACAATCCAAGGTCTCCTGTGAAGCTGCCTCGAATGAGATGGATGTAACACACACACGCACACAGCTTTGGCTTTGCCTTCCTACAGCCAATTAATTTTTAAGAACTATGATCTAGATTCACAGTACGGCCACTTGGATGATGCACCAGATGGCTGTCTGCTCCTGTAAAACCATACTCTAAATATGAGCCACTGCTTTCAGGAAGTGAGGAGTGGAGGTTAGAAGAAGCACAACCATTTTATTACTTGAGAGATGTTTCAAACTACAAAATTATATATTATTTGTGTGTGTGTGTGTATATGTACATTGAGGTATTTTACTAAATAGAAGAATTAAAATTCCTTTTGTAATTCACCATCTTTTGAATTCTGATATCCTGTGATGTTTTGTAAATTTTATAGCACTATGCCCCCATGTACCACATGGTCAAAACTGACTATTGTTGCTCACTCTTTTATATTCCTCATATTCAGGCAAGTAATCATGATTCTCTTTTAAAAGTAATTTTTGTGATTATTTTGAATTTGTACCCTCCTATTATTTTGCCCTCTCCAATGGATACCGCATCGTAGCCATTGGTAATATTGTAAACCTCTGCCAGGTCACCACCTCAATTGTTTGTGAACCTCTTGCAAATGAGCAAGCGGTTAAAATATTGTAATATATCAAATACTAGATTAGTAGCTGAAGCAGCAGTGCATTTTATATTCTCAGTATGTTCCAAAGTGCATCATGGAAAACAAGTTATTTTGCAAGCGTTGTCACTTGTTCTGTAGTCTAAGGCAATAACCAGTTTGTGCACAGCAAGCTCCCAATATTGACTAAGTTGAAGGACAAATAAATCTGTTTTTATGGTTTGGGTAAAGAGTAAAGTTCTGCCAGGGCATCAGGGCAATTTCCCTGCTTTTCTTTAAATAGAGCTGTGGGAAATTTTGTACTGCTTGAGCAGGTAAGCAGGGCCTCTCGACCTTACCTTTGAATCCTGGTATTCACTAGTGCAGCATTCTCCGTTCTGTACTGAAATGTTTGCCATCAGTGATATGTTGAAGCCTTGGAGTGAGGTAGAAGCCCGTTATCTTGTGGTTTAGAGCCAATTTGATACTTCAGTCATGAATTGTAATTAACAGGCAACCTGCTTAACTTTTATGGAAGCGAATGATTTGCCATTTGAACTCCTTTTTAAAAACAACTTACTCCCAGGGAGGAGGTCGCATAGTAGTACTGTCACTGGACAAATAATCCAGAGACCTGGGTTCAAATCTCACCACAGCAGATGGTGAAATTTGAATTCAGTAAAAAAAAATCTGGAATAGAAACCATTGTTAATTATGACCCATCTGAGTCACTGATGTCCTTCAGAGAAGGAAATTTGCCATCCTCGCCTGAGCTGGCCTACACGTGACTCCAGATCCACTTCAGGGTCAAACACAGCAATGTGGTTGACTCTGAAAGACCCTCAATTAGTGATGGCAGTAAGTACCCATATGACACCCACGTGAATAAAAATAGATTATCCCTTAACCAAATTACAGAATGCTTAATGGGGAATCGTATAAGAGTCAAAGTTACTTGCCACAATCAAAACATTCATTCAGTTGCATTTAGAATATGCAGTATCTTAACACTTGAACTGGTTAATTGGTGTCTGTTGTTGTGGTAAGCTTCTGTGCGACTGAAAATCCCAGCTGAAATGTCGAAGCTCATAGTGCAAGGTTGAACAAAGGAAGGGCGATGACGAGATAAATTGAATAGATGTAATTAGATGACTTCAAGCTTGATCTAGGTTAACTGGTTGAATGAATGATATTTTCACATCCTGCAACTTGAACAGTTTGCAGTTGCCATTTGACTGTTCCGACATTCTGCAACTTATTGCTTCCAGAATAGGAGTTACATTGCATTAGAACTAGCTGAAATGGAGCTTAGCTTAGCATTACCTGAAATGTGAGTCTACATTTTTTTTTGCAGTATTTGGCACATGATTTTCTAAATGGTTTACTTCACATTACTCAAATGTCATGACCAAACGTGTCATGTGAGCTGACACAAAGCAGAAGTAGAATCTTTTTTGTCAGAAAATAACTTGCAAAATTATTAATGCACAATTACCTTTTAAAATCATAGAATCCTACAGTGCAAAAGGAGGCCATTCGGCCCATCGAGTCTGCATCGACCACAATCCCACCCAGGCTCTATCCCCATAACCCCATGCATTTACCCTAGCTAGTCCCCATGACACTAAGGGGCAATTTTGCATGGCCAATCTACCTAACCTGCATGTCTATGGACTGTGGGAGGAAACCGGAGCACCCGGAGGAAACCCAAGCAGACATGGAGAATGTGCAAACTTCACACACACAGTGACCCAAGCCAGGAATTGAACCTGGGTCCCTGGCGCTGTGAGGAAACCGTGCTAGGCGCTGTGAGGAAACAGTGCTAACCACTGTGCCACAGAGGTTGATTCATTCACATTGTATTAATAGTTGATTATATTTGACACTGGTTTTATAATTTGTATTATGTTTGCACAAAGTACTAAATATTTTAGTTTTCCGGGCACTCAAACACCATCTGTTAGGCTGGAAAGTCACTTTGGGTATACATGTGAGTAATAATGAATAATCTTCACCTCATGTGTATCAGTAGATCACCTTAAGCCTCATTTTGAAGTCCACATAAGGGCAGTATAGTGGCACAGTGGTTAACGCTGCTGCCAACAGCGCCAGGGACCTGGGTTTGATTCCCGGCTTGGGTCAATGTCTGTGCGGAGCCTGCACGTTCTCCTCGTGTCTGTGGGTTTCCCCTGGGTGCTCTGGTATCTCCCACCGTCCATGCTGATTAGGTGCATTGGCCATGCTAAATTCTCCATTAGTGTACCTGAACAAGTGCTGGAGTGTGGCGACTTGGGGATTTTCACAGTAACTTCATTGTTAATGTAAACCTACTTGTGATTAATAAATAAACTTTGCATAGATAATGTGCATAGTCACTCCCTTATGCACCATGTTAGTTAGTTCCTTCTCAAATTTTAGTGGTGCAATGACGCTCTTCCAATCTTTGCGATCTGTTTGTTGACAAATAAATGATCAAGCATTACATAACTGGGTGCCACCTTTGCTATGTTGTGAAAAATGTCCAGTATCTTGTCAGGTTGCAAAGGTCCGAAAGAGAAATCCTTTGTCAATGAAGAACAGCATGTATGTGACTTGCATAAATCAATGCCTTTGATTGGATTTTGCTTCTTCATTTGCAATAATCTACACGCCCTGACAGTTTTTCTCCCAGATGCTTTAATCAGACAATCTAGAGTGGTTAAGGCATCATGCCATTAATCCTGAATTTGCTGGTAATATGAAGGTAAACTAAATGTGTAGCCAAATATTGAGTAAATCATCCAACCCTTCGTGTCGGGATAAAGAGAAGGCGTGAGTTGTGAACAGCCACAAATTGTTTGACTATTTGAGCTATTGCATCATTAGCTTGTTGCCAACCTCCCGATGAGTGTCAAAAAATTGTTACATTTGCAGAATGCAATAACTAGGTTCATTGGACATGACTTCTGATTACAAATGTTTTGCATCACTGAACATCCCACCTACCTTTTTGTGTGCGGGGAGTGGTGCTGGTATTCAATGGCAAGATTTTGATGACAAGATTTTGTTCTTATAATGATGCTTAACCTTGCAGCCCAGAAACAGTACAAGTGAAACTTTGGAGTCTTACGCAGATATCAAAATCAGCATGTATATAATTCAGAAATTGAGTGTTCATATGCATCTGCATATGAACATACAAATTAGGAGCAGGAGTAGGCCACTCAGCATGAGTAGCATTTATGTAATTCACAATATACAATTACAATACTGAATATAGTTAGTATGCAGTCTTGTCTGGTCTATTAGAAGCAAGAAAACACAACATTCTGTGACGTTTAATTTTCCAAACTCCATAAGTCGCAATCCTGTTCTTTCTGCTTTGTTGGCTGAAGATATCCTGCTTCATGTTTTTTACTTGACATTCTCTCTTTCGACTCATTCCCCTGCATCTCTCTCGCTGTTTTGCGAAAGAGATGATCCCAAATAGCATACATCGTAATATAAGACTCGTATCATCTGTTTTAATGAAATTTCGCAATCGAAAGCTGCTAGAAGTTGATATTAAGATATCGGCCCAAGTTCTCTCTGGTCTGTTTCTTCTTAACCAATAAAGACTATAATGTTTCTGCATTAAGTTTTGAGCAGAAAAGCTCATTTTTAAGTAGGCGTATAAATTGAAAAATTATAGAGGTTGCTATCTGAGAGTCTAATAAACTGTGTATCATTGCAGAGTTACCATTTGAATTATTGACTGTGCGTATCAAAATACTACAGCAAAATGCCAAGAACCAGTCTGCTTTAATGTTGTGCAATAAGTTTTGCAAGCTGCTCTTAATTCATCATTTTAAATTGCTTCTACCACTGACAGATTCATAACCACCAGTACCTCCCCCAGTATGAGACAACTCTAAACTCTCAGCAGACACCAATGCTGAAGGACAAAATCTATAATAGCACTGCTGAGTAGCATTTTATAGCGGATTTGCTATAAAAATTTCACATTGCAATTTACTAAATTCTTAATTACAACATAAAGGGATTAGTATGTTGACTGGAGAAAGTGCCAAGTTTATAAATTCTACTTAAATTTGTCCTCTTGGAGAGATGAGCAAATATTGTGCTAATTTTGCGAGTTTTAGTTTGTAATAATCATGACTCTACTATCGGCGTCAAGCACTTGCAGGTCACCTGCAGACTAAAATTCACTCTACTTCCGTAAGTATGTCCCAGACTGCTACACAAACAATCTGGAGATAAGACTGTCAGTGCCAAATCAAGCAGCGAGGACCAGTTTTATGCTAAAGGCCTGTACTCATGAGGAACTGGATTGAGACCACAGTACATGCTAATCGGTTGTAGATAGGAGACTTGTTCAGGCCACAGTTGGATTGGAATCCAGTCTGAGTTCAAAGTATCTCCTGCTCTGTATCACCTGGTTACCTTTTTTGCTTTCTAAATTGTATAATATTTCAGTAACTTGATCTGTATTTTAGCAACGGCAGCACTGGAAACAGTGAAGCTGAGTGATGACTCCTTGAATATGTAATTTGTTCACATTAGCATTAAATATTAACAACATCTCGTTAAATGCAACATTTCCAATTCTCTGCCCACTAGAAATGGGGGAGTATAATGTTTCTATTTTTCTTTATGGTGCTAAATAAATGGTTCAGATGGTTTTTGAAACCATGTAGTTTATGAAACTTCATGAAGCATAGCTCATGTTATGAACTTGAATGTAATTAAAAGTGTAAGAAGAAATTAGGAACTGGTTCATGCTGCATTTGTAATGAAATTTTTCCTGGACCTAATTGTTCAGCAAATTTTAAAAAATAAAATTGAGGGCCACGCTGCCTACCCTCAGTGCTTCTACCTCCCATGAATTTGTTTGTGCATTTGCAACAGAAGTTTGCATATCCCTCTAGCCAGATCAGTTGAAATGGCTACAGTACATTGCAGTTCTTCACAGAAACCTCCTCCCAGACCATGTTTTCTTAGACAGTCCCTCGAAGTTGAGGATGACTTGCTTTCACATTAAAAATTAATTCTTAGGTGACTGAGAAGTCCAATGCAGTCTCTGTTGTAGGTGGGATAGATGGTGGCTGGGAGAACGGTGGGTAGAGTGCCCAAGTTGCCATGCCCTCGTTCTGCTGTAGATGCTTGGCTTCAGCTTGATCTTGGTGGTGAAACTTAGTATTCAGTTTCTTCCCAGATGCTTTGCCCCCCACTTCCGGGTGGTCTTAGATCAGGGATTCCCTGGTGTCGGTGGGGATGTGGCCCTTTTTCAAGGGCATCCTTGTAGTGTTTCCTCTGCCCTTCTGGGGCTCACTTGCCATGTCAAGTAGAGCGCTTGTTTCTGGAGTCTCATGTCAGGCATGCAGACAATGTGGCCTACCCAGTGGAATTAATCGAGTGTGGCCGATGCTGCAGATGTTGACTTGAGCGAAAACATAGACATTGGTGCACCTATCTTGCCAATGGATTTGCAGGATCTCTCAGACTGCTGGTATTTCTCCAGGATTTTGAGGTCCCTTCTATATGTAGTATACATCTGTCAACCATATAGGATGGTGGGTATCTAGACTGCTTTGTAGGCCATGAGCTTGGTGCCAGGTCTGAGGTCCTGATCTTCAAACACTTACTTCCGCAGGTGAACAAAGTTTGTGCTGACACTGGTGGTGTTCAACTTTGTCGTCGATGTCTGCCCTTGTTGACAGTAGGCTCCCAAGGTATGGAAAGTTGTCCATGTTGTTGAAGGCCACGTTGTGGATTTTGATAAAGAGGGGACAGTGCTGTGTGGCAGGGGAAGGGTGGTAGAAGACCTTTGTCTTATGGATATTTACTGTAAGGCCCATGCTCTTGTATGCCTCAGTAAGGTGTTGATGATGGTTCGGAACTCACCCTGGGATGTGCGCAGACGCAAGTATTGTCTGCATACTGTGGTTCAATGACCGAGAATAAGATGTGGAGTTAGCACAAGGCTGGATGTGATTCTGATTTGGATGAGCCCTTGGAGATGTGCATGACCATAAAAATTGGGAAGGAGTAGGTCGTTTGGCCCCTCAGAATCATAGAATCCCTACAGTGCAGAAGGAGGCCTGCCTGCTCCACAAATAGGATCATGGCTGATCTGACATTCCTCTCATCCAATTTCCTGCCTTTCCCCATAACTCTTGATTTCCTTAATGATTTCTATCTATCTCAGCTTTAAATATATGCAAGGACTCTGTCCCAACAGCCCAAAGATTCACAGCCCTCTAAGAGAACAAATTTAAAGGTTAAAAAAGTTTGTTTATTAGTGTCACAAGTAGGCTTGCATTTACACTGCAATGAAGTTACTGTGAAAACCCCTTGGTCGCCACTCTCCGGCACCTGTTTGGGTACACTGAGGGAGAATTTAGCATGGCCAATGCACCTAACTAGCATGTCTTTTGGACTGTGGGAGGAAACTGGAGCACCTGGAGAAAACCCATGTAGTCACTGGGAAAATGTGCGGACTCCGCACAGACAGTGACCCAAGCCAGAATCGAACTGGGGTCCCTGGTGTTGTGATGCAGCAGTGCTAACCACTGTGCCATCGTGCATTCCTCCTCATCTCAGTCTTAAGATGTGCCCCTTTGTTCATGAGACTATGCACTCCGGTCCTAGACTCTCCTGTGAAGGGGATCCTCTCACTATTTACCTTGTCAAGCCCATTAAAAGTTCTTTATGTTTCAATGAAATCATCTTTCATTCTTCTAAATTCCAATGAGTAGAGACTCAACCTGTTTAACTTTCCTCATAAGATAATTCCACCAAATCAGGAATTGTCCTAGTGAACCTTCTCGGAACTGCCTCCAATGAAATAATATCTTTCCTTAAATAAAGGGACCAAAACTGCTCACATTAGTCCTGATGTGATCTCACCAGCACCATTATATAGTTGCAGCAAGTCTTCCTTACTCATATACTCCAACCTCCTTGAAATAAGGGCCAACATTGCATTAGCCTTCCTGATTACCTGCTGCACCAGTGTGCTAGCTTTCTGTGTTTCATGCACAATTACTCCCAAGGATCTTTGTGTTGCAGCTTTCTGTAGTTTTTCTCCATTTAAGTAATACTCTTCTTTTGTTCTCCTTTCCAAAATGAACAACTTCACACTTTCCCACATTATACTCCATTTGCCAAATTTTTGCCCACTTACTTAATCTAGCAATATCTCTTTGTAAACTGTTTGTATCCCTCTCACAACTTGCCTTTTCACCTGAGCATGAGCATTCTAAATTCTCTGCCAGCGAATACAAGTGTGATGGATGAGCAGAACTTATTGTAGTACAGAATATATGTGGCTGTGGTTTAGACATGATGAATTTTATGGAAGTGCAAAATGGGACGTGAACAAATTGAATCTTGAGATGAGAAAAGGACAAATTTTTTTTTTGGTGGGTTTGTGGTTTGGTTAATTAAATGTTAATTTAACTTGAGCCTTGAAGCGCAAAGCGTCTTTATGGTACTACCAGGTACAGCAGATTTAATGTTTCTGGTAAGCTATTTTGAAAACCCCATGGTCTAATTTCATATTCGGTCATTGTTAAAATTGCATTTTACTTTATTCATACCAGTAGACTCCAGTTTTTTTTTAAAGCAAAGGTTTCAGGCTGAGGTGTATTTTTTTTTCTTTAAAAAGTACATTTCCACCTGTATTTGTTTGACTTCAGCCTTTGAATTCCAGTGTCTATTTTTAAAAATTCGAACGGAAGCAGGGAATTCAGCCCCTCAAGCTTGTTTCACTCTCTTCACCCCTCTGGTCCCCTCTTTGGCCCTTGGCCATGTTCCTTGTCCCCTGGGGACTATTCTTAGTTGCCTTGTGCCCCTAGGGAGACCCCCATGACAGGTTCATGTCTATGTGAACCTGTTGTAATGGCACAGTTTGAAGGTATGACGAGGGGGTCAAGATACGGAGAGGGGGGTCATTCTATTAAAATGCATGCAGATGCATGTAAATGAGGTTCATGCATGAGATTTAGTGGTTTGGATCAGGAATTGGCTAGCTGTAAGAAAACAAAGGGTGGTGGTTGGTGGGGAATGTTCATCCTGGAGTTCAGTTACTAGTGGTGTACCGCAAGGATCTGTTTTGGGGCCACTGCTGTTTATCATTTTTATTAATGACTTGGATGAGGGCGTGGAAGGATGGATTAGTAAATTTGCGGATGACACTAAAGTCGGTGGAGTTGTAGACAGTGCGGAGGGAAGTGGCAGGTTACAGAGGGACATAGATAAGCTGCAGAGCTGGGCTGAGAGGTGGCAAATGGAGTTTAATGCGGAAAGGTGTGAGGTGATTCACTTTGGAAGGAGTAACAGGAATACAGAGTACTGGGCTAATGGTAAGATACTTGGTAATGTGGATGAACAGAGGGATCTGGGTGTCCATGTGCATAGATCTCTGAAAGTTGGCACCCAGGTTGATAGGGTTGTTAAGAAGGCGTACGGTGTGTTAGCTTTTATTGGTAGAGAGATTGAGTTTCGGAGCCAGGAGGTGATGCTGCAACTGTACAAAACTCTGGTGCGGCCGCATTTGGAGTATTGCATACAGTTCTGGTCGCCGTATTATAGGAAAGATGTGGAAGTGTTGGAAAGGGTGCAGAGGAGATTTACTAGGATGTTGCCTGGTATGGTGGGAAAATCGTATGAGGAAAGGCTGAGGGGCTTGAGGTTGTTGTCGTTAGAGAGAAGAAGGTTAAGAGGTGACTTAATAGAGGCATACAAGATGATCAGAGGATTAGATAGGGTGGATAGTGAGAGCCTTTTTCCTCGGATGGTGTTGGTTAGCACGAGGGGACATAGCTTTAAATTGAGAGGTGAGAGATATAGGACAGATGTTAGAGGTAGGTTCTTTACTCAGAGAGTAGTAAGGGCGTGGAATGCCCTGCCTGCAGCAGTGGTGGACTCGTCAACGTTGAGAGCGTTCAAGTGGTTATTGGATAAACATATGGATGATATTGGAATAGTGTAGATTAGAGGGGCTTTAGATTGGTACCACTGGTCGGTGCAACATCGAGGGCCGAAGGGCCTGTACTGCGCTGTAATGTTCTATGCTCTATGCCCAGTGAGGGGGGGGAAGGTCAGAGGTTGCGAGAACTATGACTTCTGGATCTTGAGCCCCCACTGACATTCGTATGGATGGCGGGCACAGGTTCAAGATTACTCTTGATATTTCTTGTTTTCGATCTTCCACTAGTAGAAGTACCTTCCCCCCCTGTATCTACCCTATCAAATCCCTTTATCATTTGTATGCCTCAGTTAGATCACCAATCAGCATTCTAAACTTCAAGGGAATACAAACCATTGTATGTAATCTGTCATCATAATTTAATGTTTTTAGTCCTGTTATCATTCTGGTGAATCTGTTATATTCCCTCCAAGAGCAGGATATTATTTTTGTTCCATAACATCACCCATCTCACCTGCCTCAGCTCTTCAGCTGCTGAAATCTTATCCATGTTTTTGTTACCTCCTGATGTGACTATTCCAACTCCTGATTGGACTTCCACATTCAATCCCCTACTGTAACCTTGAGATGATCCAAAACACTGCTATCTGTATCCTAACTCGCACCAAATTCCAGTTAAAACACCACCTCTATTTTAAAATTTGCATCCTTGTTTACAAATTTGTCCATGGCCTGGCATCTTCCCCCAATCTCTGAAGCACCACTAGCCCTACAACTAAGATCTCTGTGCTCCTCTAGTTCTGGCATCTTGAGCATCCCTAATTTTAATTGTTCTGACATTGGTAACTGTACTTTCAGTTGCCTAAGATTTGAGCTCTGAAGTTATTTTACTAAACCTCTTCTCCAATTCTTTCTTTCTTCCTTTAAGGCGCTCTTTAAAAGCTACCCCTTGGTCCATCTTTTGGAAATCTGCCCTAATATCTCATTATGTGACTGTCAAATTTTATATTGTAATATCTTCGTGCCTTGTATGGTTTGTTATGATTTTGGCAGCATGCAAATACAAGTGGTTGTTGAGGTGCCATTTCCAAAACAGAATGGGGACTAATCAAGGATCTCCAGTTGAAGCTTTCCCTTATTCCAGGCACTTGTGATGAATGTCAGTATTCCGTTGGCATTTTTAATTTTGTACCTGTACCCGAGCTTTTATTGATTTGCTAAAGGCTTCTGATGCTAGTTTTTAAAACCCAAAAAAGGTCATGGAGGCATCCTAAACAGTTGTAATGCACAATGCTTTAAAACCAAGCAACATAATTAAACAGTATGTGTGACTTGTGTTTATTCTAATTCAAACAATATCAAGTTTCCTAACATATACATTGTTATTAATGCTTCATCTTGTAGTACAAAAGGTGCTTCTATTATTTATTTGATTAGAAACCCTACAGTGCAGAAAGAGGCCATTCGGCCCATCGAGTCTGCACCGACAACAATCCCACCCAAGCCCTATCCCTGTATCCCTACATATTTACCCACTAATCCCTCTAACCTACACATCCCGGGACACTAAGGGGCAATTTAGCTTGGCCAACCAACCTAACCCGCACATCTTTGGACTGTGGGAGGAAACCGGAACACCCGGAGGAAACCCATGCAGACACAGGGAGAATGTGCAAACTCTACACAGACAGTGACCCGAGCCGGGAATCGAACCCAGGTCCCTGGAGCTGTGAAGCAGCAGTGCTAACCACTCTGCTACCGTGCTGCCCAATTATGGGGACAGACGTTAGTTTGTTCCCATTTCCACAGCCAGGATTTGAGATTGCCATGTTTTTGTTTTGTATGCTAATTGGTATAAATAGTATCAGATTTGTTTGCAATGGGTAAAACAGCCGGGTACTGCTTGTACCGTATTCATCTCTAGCCCCCCTGTCAGTGAAAGGTGTATGAAGGGGTCTCTTGGAAGTAGCACTTAAAAATACATATTAATAATATAATGTTCATCAATTTACACCTTTCTACTATGTAGTCAGTTTCCACTAGCAATCAAATGTGGGGAGTTTAATTGCATAGCTACTTGCCAGATAAAGTCAGCTGACTGGGTTCTCAAGAAAACCCCTTCAACACTCTTCATTTTCGTGTTGTTCAATTAAATCATTCAATTTGCATTATGCGATTCATATTTTTTGAGCTATAAATGATCTAAGTTGTATAGCTTGATTCTAATAAGCATTGGACAATAATTCAACCTCAGATTATCAATAATATTCCTTTATTTATAAATTTCTAAATTATTTATTTACAATTGAAAATGTATCTCTTTATTTGAATCAATTCTATATTAAATTGATTGGAAGTTTTAATTGCTTCTGACGACCTTTGAACACATTTAACGCAGTGGAAACTTGTATCAACCATTTTGTGTTACACATACGCAAGTGAGGTATGTTCCCTAATCCATTTTCTTTATTATGTGCAATTGAGAGCTGCCTTTCTAAGATACCATAGCAACATTAAAATGGAACTGTGCCTTCCTGTCCAGGTTCCCATAGTCAAAAATAGGTGCAGAACAAAATCTAGTTGCCTCTTCTCGACGAGCGAGCAAAAGAAAATTTTTAGCCGAGGATGCTTTCGTTCTCTGCTGGAAATAGTTAAGAATGTTGGTAGAACATGAAAATTAATCTCTGCTTCTCCAAGTAGGCGATAGTGTGTGAACTGAAGTATTCAGTACCTTTTGAAAGCTAAAATCATGTAAATTGTAGCATGGGAAGGTGAAATATCTGTAATTCTTAGACTGGTGCAAAGAAAAGTATATAATTTCGATGGCATTCCACAAATATTTCCATTAGTGTTGGAGGCTAGAATTTTTGGTTTTATCATGTATTTGTTATTCATTGCTTGTGCTGATTTTAAATATGTTTCAATGAGATATGGGCATTGCTGGATAGGCCAGCATTTATTGCCCATCCTTAGTTGCCCTTGAACTGCTGCAGTCGCGGTGATATAGGTACACCCACGGTGCTGTTTGGGAGTTCCAGGATTTTGATCCAACATCAGTGAAACAACAGCGCTATACTTCCAAGTTAGGATGGTGAGTGACTTGAGAAAGAACAAAAAAGAACCAAGAACAGTACAGCACAGGAAACAGGCCCTTTGGCCCTCCAAGCCTGTGCCGCTCCTTGGTCCAACTAGACCAATCGTTTGTATCCCTCCATTCCCAGGCTGCTCATGTGACTATCCAGGTAAGTCTTAAACGATGTCAGCATGCCTGCCTCCACCACCCTACTTGGCAGCGCATTCCAGGCCCCCACCACCCTCTGTGTAAAAAACGTCCCTTTCAGGTGGTGGGTACTCCAAGTGATGGTCATGGCCGTGGGTTTGGAAGATGCTGCACGTGGAGCCTTGGTGAGTTCCAGTAGTGCATCTTGTAAATGGTACACATGGCTACTGTTTGTCAGTGGTAGAAGGAGTCAGTTTGTTGAAGGGGTGACAATCAAGTGGGCTATTTTGTTCTCGAAGGTGTCGACCTTCTTATGTTGGTGGAGCTCCACTCATCCAGACAAGTGGAGAGTATTTCATCACACTCCTGAATTGTGCCTTGTAGATTGTGGACAGGCTTTGGGGAGTCAAGGGGTGAGTTACTTGCCGCAGGATTCCTAACCTCTAACGTACTTTTATAGTATTTATATGGCTAGTCAGTGGTGATCCCCAAGATTTGATAATGGGGGTTTCAACCATGGTGATGACATCGAATGTCATGGGGAAATGGTCATGGCCTGGCACTTGTGTGGCGCAGTTGTTACTTGCCACTTGTCAGCCCAAGCCTGGATATTGTCCAGGCCCTGCTGCATTTGGACATGGACTGCTTCAGTATCTGAGGAGTTGCGAATGGTGCTGAACATTGTGCAATCATCAGCAAACATCCCCACTTCTGACCTTATAATGGAAGGAAGGTCATTCATGAAGCAGCGAAGATGACTAGGCCTAGAACAATATTCTGAGGAACTCCTACAGCGATGTCCTGAAATGGAGTTGACTGACCTCCAACCACCATAACTATCTTCCTTTCTGCCAGGTATGATACCAACCCCCCTGATTCCCATTGACTTCAGTTTTGCTCGGTCTCAGTCAAATGCAGCCTTGTTGTGAAGGGCAGTCACTCTTGCCTCACCTCTAGTATATCTTGAAGGAAAACTCGAGCTGTTAAAGGTCCTATGTGTGTTTGTTCAGCAATATATTTTATTAACTTTAAGAAAGTTTTTTAGTGTTTGCTGCCCAACTCGGGAATGTGAAAATCTTCAGTATAGTGATAGAAGATGAGTGACCTTTTACCTCCATTGCCTCAATAAATATGTTGCCAATAAAGGCAGAAACTAAACTGACTAAGCATGATTTTGTTGTTCCCAGTGCTGTAGTTGATGACTTCTGCATTCTGATGGCATTTTCATTTCCCAGATGACCTTTTAGAATTTTAAAGTTTGTATCATGACGAGTGCTCCTTTAATACATTGCCTTGTAAAGCTCATTATGAATTATAGTTTGTAATACTGCTGTGACCTTTGTTAACCTGGTTAATGAAATAAAATGTTGATGACACATGAAATCTAGAAATTATATAAGGTTTCATTGGTTTTGATGGATCTATGACAGAAGGGAATGTCAAGCATGGAAAGAAGTGTTGCCAGTTTGCTTGGATTCATGGAGTGTTGCAGTACAGAGGCAGGCTATTCAGCCTCTTCAAGTCTGCAAATGTTTTCCTCCATATGTCACCTAGTCTAATCTGTTGACCCTCAGAGTAAAGAAGTGATGAACAAAGAAGCACTTGCGCAGAAGATTTTGTGTAACTCAATCTTTATTAAGGTTAAAAAAAACACTCAATGAACATTAACTATTCTTCCCTTAACTTGGTGGAATGCCAATTACCCTTGAAGCACTTGAACTGTCCTTTTTACTCAAAATTTGTTAAAATACTGATTGCTACAACAAAACACAAGGCTCACGGCTTGAATTCCAATCCTAACCATTGCAAGGCAAGGCAATTTGATCAGACTCCCTTCCGGCTCAGTTGTCTTCTTTTCCAAATCCTGGACTTGGGTTACCTTCCTTGGTCCGTTGGTTGTTCCCACAGGTGTCTCCAATGTTCCTCCTTTTATCCAAGTTCAGCTGGCGCTGAGTCATGATGCACATATTCACCTGACCCCGCTGAGTTCTATTGTCCCATAAGACTTAAACTCATTAATGGAAATCACGATACTCCTGTTTAACCATGTTAATCAAGATCTCGTTGTCCGCTGGAAGGAACATCCCTGCCTGACCAGCTATTTGCCAGTTATGGGGTGGAATTTTATGACCTCATCGCACCCGTTTTGTGGCGGGAATGGCGCCAGTTTTCATGCCCAATCCCATTTTACAAAAAAAACGATCGGGAACCCACCCAAAACAGGTGAAATGTCAAATTTACATTTTTTTGCATTCACCACAATGTCGTTACCAATCGTCCCAGCTCATCCGCCTTAATGCCCTCACTTGTTGCAGCTGGATCGGTCAGGAAAACACGGCCTCTCTAAAAGTTGGATTCAGGCGCTTGGTCAGTGAGGGCGAGTGAGGAGTTAAGTCGCCGCATTTAAACTGCTCCGTGCTGCTCAGAGGGGGTGGCCATGTTGCGTTTCAGGTCGGGGGAGCCTGGGGGTAGGTGTGAGGGGTTGCTGTTGCTCACAGGGTCCAACCTTGGACTTTCAGCACGGACCCGGCTCAGAGTGCTGATCTCAGGTCTTAGCCTGAGTCAACCAAATGCAACCCAATCATCTTATAGGGGTTCCTGTGGGCCCCTGGGTCACTCCATGGGTTGGTGGCGCTTCTGCCGTGAGCTCCAGAAGCTCCGGCGTCACCTGGCCCTGTCAGTCCTGGAGGACCACCTGTGTTCTAGCCATGGTGGTCGAGCCCTCTGCAATGGCCCTCTGAGTAGGGGGCCACCTGTCAATGGCAGCAGCAAGTGCCTTCTGGAACTGGGCCACGCTCTGCAACCTCTCAGCCATTCCCCATTGTGACTGTGCCACGTTCTCTAGAGCTGTTGCCATAGCCCGCTGTGTCTCGTTGCTGTCCCATTGGATCTCCTGCAAACTCTCGAGCCTTTCAGCCATGGTCCGCAGAATCTCAATTAGCCAGTTGACGCCCTCAGCTGTGGTCTGCTGTAACTCGGCCATCGTTTGGAGCCTGCCAGTTATGGTAAGGATTTCCTGCCCATGGATGTACGTCAGCAGAGGCGTCGTGCACACCAGAGAGTGACCCAGCTGCCTCGCCACTAACTTGACCCACCGATGTCCAAAGATGTGCAGGTTAAGTTGATTGGCCATGCTAAATTGCCCCCTAATGTCAGGGGGATTAGCATGGTAAATATGTGGCATTATGGGAATAGGGCCTGGGTGGGATTGTGTTCGGTGCAGACTCGATGGGCCGAGTGGCTTCCTTCTGCGCTGTAGGATTCTATGATTCTATAATGTGAGAGTCTCTGCGATGGTGAGTTGCGAGGTGGACGCTGACGCAAAACTAGTGCTGGCCTCGGAGGTCCCTTCATCCGCTTCCTCTGAGGAGTGTTTCGCGCTGTCAGGGGCATGATGGGTGGGAGCAGCAGTGGGGGCCGTGATGCTATACGGCCCACGCACGTCAGGATTCCTTCCTGCAACACAGGATGCAAGGTTAAGTGCAAGGAAGGGTGAGAAATCTGGGCTGCATGCAACTTACTTGAGATTTCTCCAACAAGTGGAGGATTGGCAAGTGTTCTATGCTGCAGACCGACCATGCTGCCACTAATGGTTTG
Organism: Mustelus asterias; assembly: GCF_964213995.1. Classification (NCBI taxonomy): domain Eukaryota; kingdom Metazoa; phylum Chordata; class Chondrichthyes; order Carcharhiniformes; family Triakidae; genus Mustelus; species Mustelus asterias. The sequence continues at coordinate 34,988,067 of NC_135825.1, read as the reverse complement.
CATCCTCTCCTCTCCCGCAAGCTCCAGTGCCCGCCGCTCAAAGGGGGGTGAGGACCCGGATCTCGGGCACATCGCCCCCTGTCTTCGCCCTCTTCTGGTGCTTCTCCTGTGAGAACAGAAGAGGCCATGTAAAATCTAATGGCATGAGTCCTGCAGGGTTTCGGGGGTGGCCCTCAAGAGCGCAAGGGTTGTGATACTCGTGGTGGGATGAGGGAGGTGCTTGGGGGTCAGGGTCTGAAAGAATGCAGGGTGCTGGGGTTGTGGGATCTGGGGGGGAGATGCTAGATGAGGTAAAACACTCTCCCATGCTGCCTGGATTAGTTTATTCAGTTATTTGCGGCACTTCTTCCAGCTTTGGCACGAACGCATTCAGCCACTGCCTCCCAGGCTGTGTTTCCATCCCTTCCTCTGGGATGGCGTTCTGATGGGGGGGAAAGAGGGTGTCCTGCCTTGTCTCCACTGCCTCCAGCAACCTGGTCAGATCTGCATCTGAAAAATGGGTAGCTGTCTTCCGAGAGGCCATTTCTTCTTGCACTGTCTGCCCGTCTGTCCATTCTTGGGGTTTTTATGGAGCTGTGCCTTGTTAGGGCAGATCAGCTGCAGGCAGCTTGGATGAGTCACGGGTTACGCGCCCATTTGTGCATTTCAGCGAGTTTAATGTAGTTTGCTTTGTTGCCATGAAGGGGAAGCCAAGTCAGCACTTGCAGGTGTGCTAATTGGGCTGGATTTGTGCCTCTGTGATGGTCGGGGGCAGGGGACAGAGGGCCATGTCAGTCAGCCATCGGGGATGGGGGGTGAATAGCGGGCCATGTGCCAGGGGTTCCTGGGGGTGGGGAGAGGTGGTGGGGGTATGGGGTGGGGAGGGGTGGGCGGGTGTTTGGGGAGAGGCTGGGGTAAGGGGGTCAGTAATGTTGTCGAGGGGATCTCCGATGTCTGTGGGCGGGAGGGGGAGGCTGTACTGGGTTCTATTAGCAGAGCTATTTTTTTCTGCGTTTCCTGCGCGCGCACAGTTTGTGGCTCCGATCTGAGCTGCTGGCTGTCTGGCAAATTAGGCCCTGCCCACTGGCTTTCGCAGCTCGAAACGGTTTAGCCCATGGTTTCAAAGACCAAGACTTACATGGGTATAGAGGGATATGGGCCAAATGCGGGCAATTGGGATTAGCTTAGGGGTTTAAAAAAAGGGCAGCGTGGACAAATTGGGCCGATGGGGCCTGTTTCCATGCTGTAAACGTCTATGACTCTAAGTGGCGGCCCGGTGGCACTGCTACTTCACAGCACCAGGGACCCGGGTTCGATTCCCGGCTTGGGTCACTGTCTGCGTGGAGTTTGCACGTTTTCCCCTTGTCTACATGGGTTTCCTACATGTGCTCCGGCTTCCTCCCACATTCTGAAAGATGTGCTGGTTAGGTGCATTGACCCAAAAAGGCGCCGGAGTGTGGCGACTGGGGGTATTTCACAGTAACTTCATTGCAGTGTTAATGTAAGTCTTACTTGTGACTAATAAATAAACTTTAAAGTGCATAAAATTGGGAGTGAAAACTTGCCGAAAACCGCATCAGCAACTCTCCCGTTTTCACGCTGGTTGGACACTTAGGAAAAAATGTCGTAAAATTCCGCCCATGGAGTCTGGTAGCCTTTTTGTTTATTGTCCTTCCTATTTTCATGCTTGTGCAAAGTTGACCTGTTTTCCCACCATGCTCTTGCAGACATTTTGCTGTTGGTTCCAATCTGTTACTCATTCCCAGGATCCTTAAATAGCCCCTTTTCGAACAACTAGCTGTCTTAAATAGGATTGTGGCAAAAAAATCACAATGTAACCAACATCTGTATAAAGACATTGTTCTAACATCTCCTTTCATTATTTTTATGGTTTATCTTAAATTGATGCTGTCTTCTGTTACTGTGTTGCTGACCAGTAGAAACAATCTATTTCCGTTAAGTCTTCGTGACCTTGAAGGCATCTTATTGGATCACTCTATAATCTCTACCCTTGAGAAAAACTTGCTGGTTTCCATACTTTTCATAACTGTAACCCTTCATCTCTGGGAACATCATGAAACCATCTTTTCCATTGCATTTATAGTGTTCCTACAAAGGAATGCCCAAAGGTCTGCTCAGTACTGCAGTTAAAATCTTCTCATTTAATTTGTATTTCGTTGCCCTATATTTATCTTTACTTTTCACTTTCAGTATTGAATTGCATCTGCTACCCGCCTGCCCATTATGCTATCCTATACATGTCCTCTTTCAGTTTTCACAATTCGCTATCAGAAAATGTCACAGTTCCTATAATTCCTCAGACCAACTAATGTGTGTGGGGTGGATAAAAGTAACTTCAATCCAAACAGCTGTGAACAGAACCATTGACTTGAAAGTGCTGCACTAAAAACATTTTGTCCTTCGTATGCATACAAGTCTAGATTTCAAAATTCAGTCAAGTACTGGCGTTGCAGGTTTCATATGGCGGATATGCTGTAGACAACCTCCAACCCAGGGGCCCCAGTACAGCCCCCTAATGCATTTGTGGAGAGACAGAGTGCTGCATGTCAGGAGTGTCCCCATTGCAAAACATGTAGCAGAGTGTCACCATAAACTCAGCAAATGAGGAGGCTATTGCTAAACTTTGGGTATTAACATACACTAAATGTTGTGATTATTAAATGTGTGGATAGATTTACGATTGTTTGACACAGAATTGGTTCTCTGCTTCTGGTTTCCCCAGATTTTTATAACTCACCAAATACAGTAAATGTCAACAATATATAGGTTCTGCACAGTGTCAATTGTTGCAAAAAGAAATGTCCTAAATACGCCTTAGAAAACTCCTGCTGAGAAGGGTCCTTACAGTGACTTTGGTCTTTCATTTTCTTTCCCTTTGGAAACTTTTTAGCAGTTCAATTTCAAATGCCCTTTTATTTCTAATGTTTGTCTTTCCAATGCAACTATGTCAAGAAGATGTGGTAAAATGAGAATTAAGGAATCTGATAATTGAGAATGTGTTTTGAAGTATGATTAAAAGTGAGTAAAGTTTTTTCAAATGGAAATTGCTTGGGAAGAAAGGTTGGCTGAGATGAAGGAACTGAGGTCTTTGATATGTGGATTAGACTAGCAACCCTCAACAGATATTTACCCAAGACAAATGGATAAAAATGGGACATCGAATTTCAGGAGTTCAAGAAAATATGGTAAAACTTCAAAAGAGAAGATACTGGTGAATTTCACACTTGCATTCAAAAAGGATGAGCTTATGTAAGAAATGCCATTAAGAAGGACTTCTAAGAAAGGTAGTTCAGGTAAGAAAAGATTTTAAAAGTAGTACATCAGTGACAGAATTTATCCTATTCAGAGAGCTGCTCCGAGATTGTAGCCACACAGCAGGAAGCTATGTTCATTTCCAAACAAGCAAGTATCTGGAGAAATCGTGTTTGAACAGCTATGTTGTCTCTATTTTAAGGCAAAAGCAACCCCGCAAGAGATACAGGTATCAAGTGTGGTAACAATTGATGGATTGTGTTTATTGTTTTAAAGGATATTGATTGGGGAGGTTTAACTCTGAGGTTAGGAAAATAGAGGGATTTAGAACTCTGAATTTAAAGGTATTGTGTATAGTAATTAAATGCATATTTTAGTTGTCTTTCTTGTGTATTTTACTACGTTTATTAAAATTATTGCTACAAGACTTTATAACAACTTTCAAAAATACAGCTAACAACCTGTATTCCAAGCTTCCCTTCTAAAACTTGGAATACCCCAGCATTGAACATCATCTGGGTTCTGAACCTGTAAGTCTGAAATATGCAGGTACCCATATGATTGTACTTTGGTGAGCCTTTATGATGTAATCATTTTTTAAAAAGTTGTCACCCATATTTCCATCAGTATAGGATGGCACGGTGGACAGTGGTTTGCACTGCTACCTCACAACGCCAAGGACCCAGGTTCGATTACTGGCTTGGGTCGCTGTCTATGCGGAGTCTGCACATTCTCTCCATGTCTGCGTGGGTTCCCTCTGGATGCTCCAGTTTCCTCCCACGGTCCAAAAGACGTGCTGGTTAGGTGCATTGGCCATGCTAAATTCTCCCTCAGCTGTACCCAAACAGATGCCGGAGTGTGGCGACTAGGGGATTTTCACAGTAACTTCATTCCCATGTTAATGTAAGCCTACTTGTGACACCAATAAATAAACATAAACTAAACTTTATTGTTGCAACTTTCCATTTAGTGTTTTGACAAATGCCTTGTTTGTGAGTGCTAATGGGTGTGAATATGAAGCAATGTTGCTGTTTGAACAGAGCTGTAACATACTGTAATACACTTTTATAGTAAGTTCTGCAGTACAGTCTATTCTGTTTTCATTAAATATTTTGTTTTCTTTTACGCTAACAGTCTGGACAGTTCAGTGAAGACATGATACCAACAGTTGGATTCAACATGAGAAAAATCACCAAAGGAAATGTTACCATCAAGGTACTTAGCCTCTGATTTTTCCAGTATACTGTGCTTGTAATGACATGATTTTTAGCTAAATCAAATATGCAATACATAAATTACCTGACATATCCTGAATTTATTATCATGTAATAATCCAAGCTATTTTGTGCATTTCTCAATTGTAGTGTTTAATAATTAAAGGCTTCTTAAATAGATTTCTCATTACAGCTTTCCAAAACTTGCTTCTTTAAAAACTAGTCTGGTAAATGTTGATATATTTTTGTATGGCAGATTGTCTATTAAAATAATGCTGTGAATCAGCCCGGTACACTTGACCAATAATATGTCTGCATTCTATTGGGGAGCTGAAGGTGTTGAGCTGATTGTAGATCGTAACCTGTTATCCTTCTCTTTAAATGAATAGAGTGTCCTCCCATTTCCTACTACATCATCTCCATGAGCATGATCTTGTTACTAATTGCCTGTAGACGAAACCCCCAAGTATTTTTCAGTTTGCGTTGTGATTGCCAGTTCAAGCTAGTAATAGTCTGGTGTAAATGCAGCATGCCTATGGAAGCAGTCCTGTCAAAGTTGTAATGATTGCTACTGATTGGTTTGGAAGTGGATCAAATACCCAATATTGCTGGGAAATGTAAGCGTGTCTTTTGCTGGAAAGGATTTTTACTGTTTAATATAGCAGATTAGTACTGATACGGATTACTGCTAGAGGTGCTGCCTTTCAAAATAATGCACTTTTATCTAATCTAATCTGGTGCAGAGAGTTATGATGACACAAATTAAAATTGCTTCAGAGTTCTGCGTACTTGCAATAGTGTGTGTTCTGGGTTGTATGCAACATTACTTCAAATTTCATTTCAATTTGGAACACACTGAATACTGGCTATGCTACTGTGTTTGAGTAGTTTAGCTTGGCTCAGCAGATATAACATCCAGCTGTGTTGGTAAACCATAATGCATTTTGGGTTATCTGGTGTTTTAGTTACAAATAATCAGGTGGAAGTAGTAGGTACTCTACTGCCAGGCCAACATATTGGGTATCATACTTTGGACTGTTTTAGATTTGGAGTTGGAAGATCTTGAAAGCATAAAAACTTAGTAACTTGGGTAGTTGCGTGATGCACCTTGATTCTTTTGCAAAAGGCTTGCAAAGATTTTAAATGTTTAGACCTTTCTTTCAGTATTGGATAGTCACTGGGAAAGTGTTTTTATTTTTGATATTCATTGTGTTGCAAACTGGAACATTTTGTAGTAAGCAGTCCATTAGAGAAGGAAGCATCAGTAGTCATTTTATTGGCATGGTGCTTAGTAAGGGCAGACCAGTTTATGAGTAGATAGTGGTAGAGAAAATTAGAAAACTATATGAAAGAACATGGGTAGAAAATAAAGGCTAAGCATGACCAAACTTGAAAACTATATTTATTCTTTATATACACGTCGGAATTTTAAGGAATACAATTATATTAATTGCCTGCCTTAATTTTAGCTTTGGGACATTGGTGGGCAGCCTCGATTTAGAAGCATGTGGGAACGATACTGCAGAGGAGTCAGTGCAATTGTGTAAGTATTTAAATTGGTTTATTAATGGGGGAAAATTATTAATAGTATGTATTTCATTTGATGGCCTATTCTGTAGCTTAGACTATTTGTTTGGTGATATTGCAACACAGTAGTCCAGTTAGGTTATCTTTCTTCCTTGTCTCTTTTTGGTCAGACGTTTGCCATGTCATATTTTTTTTAACATTTCTTTCTGCATCTGGTCCTTTGAAACAATTTTCTTCACTTTTCTTTCCCCTCATCCCCTTATTCTGTTACAAAAATGTCGTCCTGCTTATGTTTTGTGGGTATCAGAACTTAGCTATTGATGTGTTAAATGATCAGGTCCTTGCTGAGCATTATCTTGGGCATTAAAGCCAGACCCCACCTTGTGTTTATCTGGCATCCACATGCATGCTGAGTGGGGGTTGCTGTTCCAGTGGTTGCTGAGCAGCAGTTGAGGATGGAATCGCTGTCCAATTTTTTTCCATTTCAAACCTGGGCCGCCATAAACAATTATAGTACCCTGACTATTGTACTGGTTGAAATTAGCTACCTCAGCACAAACCAGATATTCAACCTGATATTTACTGGTCAGCTACTCATTGGAACTACTGTAGACTGCCATTCAAACAGAATTTTTAATAAGTCTCCTATTTGTACATTTTTCAGGTACATGGTTGATGCTGCAGACCAAGAGAAAACAGAAGCTTCAAAAAATGAATTGCATAATTTATTAGAGAAGCCACAGTTGCAAGGAATCCCGGTGCGTTTATTCCTTTTCAGTTTGTAATGAGTCAAACCAAGCTATTCTGAACTTTTATCAAGAAAAAAGTATTCTTCAAAAGTCTTAGAATTTGGAGCGAATGGTTTTGGAGTTCATTTATTTCATTCTGATTCAGTGACTTGGAATCCTAACGTGATGGTTCAAAACTTGCATTGCACAACAATTGCATTTAAAGATTTTGAATTCTGTAAAAACTGAAAATTCTAATATATTCATTGTAAATATTTTCAAACACAATAGAGGAAGGGGTGATGTAATGGTTAACCAAAATTTTGGCAAAAACACTGCAGTATAAAGACAAGACTAGTGTGTCTGCACACATACATGGCTGATGCTCATATAGTATCATCTCCTCTTGAAAACTACTTGCCCACAGTGTGAGACAATGGCACTGATATAGCTTCTGCTTTCTTTCATATATTGAAGCTATCTTAGTCACTGAACAGAACATCTATTTGACAGCAAGTTTAATAAAACAGTCAAAAACATAAAATCAAGAAAATGCAGAATCCAGAGCTATGGCATATAATCTACTAGAGATGTGCTAGTATTATACTGCAGCAATACAGAAGAGAAGTGCCAATTCGGTGATTACACTGATGAATATGTTGCTGTTAATTTCACACTATTATAAGTGAACTGTTTTCAAAGATTTTTCAGAAAGAGATTTGCATGATTTTATTTTCTGATTTTGAGCTGATTGACATCCAATAAGAAAATGTGTTATTGGATAGTGCAAAATATTGAAAATGCTCTATCAAACATTAAAGCAAATATGTGATGTGAGGTAAAAATTAAATGGAAAGTGTTTGAAATACTCAGCAGGTCAGGCAGCATTAATGAAGAAAGAGTAGAGTTTCGGGTCAGTGAAAGTTCACTGATTTAAAACATTAATCCCAACCCGTGCTATCTAACCTGCAGTGCATGTAGTGGGATGCATAAAAGTTCTCATTAATATAGTAATTTTACTAATATATCGCAAGTAGTTTTTTACTGAAATAAAAAACACAATTCCATTATATTCTGGTTTAAAAATATTTATTTCTACTTTGTCTTTCTATTTTTCTTGAAAGAAGGATGTTTGTACTCAGAATACCATATTATTATGTTATCTTGCGAACGATTGGACCTTACATTTGATTTGCAAGTCTGCCATCTAATCACAATAGAAAGTTATGGACGCTGTTGCAGGAGACAAACACCAAATCCCATGAACTACCCAAAATATATAAATATTATATTGGAAAATTCCATTTGGTAACCTACATTAGTTGCATATTAAATAAATTACTCCCCACTTTCAACAATTGCCATGCTTTGAAAAATATGTTTGGAGTTTATAGTCTCATGAGTTAGTTCACATAGAACTGATCTACAGAATCCTGTAAGATTGCTAACTATGGCAGAACAATAGCACAGCACTTGAATGCCAGCGGCATCAAATGCTAAGTTAGACAGTGATAAATTCATTACCACAATTTTGTTCAGCGACACTGATACAAAAGCAAAATGGTGTGGTTGCTAGAAATCTGAATTTAAAAACCGGGTTGACAGTATCTGTGGAGAGAGAAACAAAGTTTAAGATCTATTAACCTTTAACCAGAAGACAATGAAAGATCGCAGACTTGAAAAGTTACCTCTTGTTTCTCTCTCCACAGATGCTACCGGACTTGATGAGTAGATCAGTATTTTCTGTGTTTAATTAACATTTGCAGTAATATAATTATTACCATTGAAAGATTAAGGTGTATTCAGTAATTAACTCCAATCAATTGAAGCAAATCCAGCAGGAAAATTGTATTTTACCAGCTCAGCAGTAGTTGTTTCACTTGTTGCGAAGATTGCAGTGTGGGTTTGGCAAGGGTAAATATGGTATTCAGTGTAACTTGGTAGGTTTCCCATATTGAAATTGTCTGTTGACATGAGCATAAAATCATGTCTAGCAGGAGGCTGGTGAGGCTCTATATTCCTCTGGGGAGATCCGCACTGAGTTTGTCGTGCATGGCTTTCTCTGGTTGCGTCTTTCTAGCTTTTGCTAACTTCATATACAGTACGATTTCTTAGTTCTTCTGTCCTTTTTTCTACCTAAAACCTAATCTGTTGGTCACTGCAATTGACACATTTTATTTTGTTTTACAAAAGCACATTTCCAATTATTTCTATTCTCTGCTTTCTCCCCCAGCATATAAAGCACTAGCAGTAATAACACTTAGAACCAACAGGGTTCTCATAATTTCATTAGGGCTAGTCAATTGAAGAACCATGACTGATCAGTTTGCTTAGGTCATCCCTAATGATAGGCCATGTGCTATGATACAGTACTAAGTAGTTCCATATGTCGGCCTTGCAGTGATTAATAATTTAGCTTCAGCATTGCATCATCCATGCAGAATGTTCCAAAGGTCTGTCAAGCAACATCCCCCACCATCAAAAATGTGAGAACACTTTGTTTGTAAATAGAATACAATGGACAAATGCACTTGAAGAAAATGAAATACTTTCATTTTAATAGCATATTACTATGCCTACATTTGTCCCACCTCGGATACAATAATTGCTTTCATGAATGTGAACTTTTGTGCAATTTCGTTGGGCCACCAGTGTTTTCAATAGTATTAACTCTGTGTACCCATCTCCTGCAGAAAGACTACATTTTTTTAACTGCTTGTGGAGAAATGTTTTTGTGCATTGACAGAGCCACGCACTGTGAAATCTTTAGTATACTGAGTTCCTTGTTTGCATCTGTCTGGTCTGCATTGGAGTGTGGATTGCAGCAGACTGAAAACTGCAGTTTGGTGACTGAGAGAAGTTAAGGGTTAAATTATGGGTTAATTTCTATCTGAAGTCTTGTCTAGTCTTTACTTTAGCAATTAACTAAAGGTTGCTCTTTCGATTGGCAGTAGGTGAGTTTAAGGCCAACTTTAAAACAGGGCTGATAAAGGCTCTGCTCACAGCTGCAACTAGTTAATAGGAAACCTCTTTAAGCCAGTTTTCTAGTGGCTAGATTTAGTTGAGTATAAAAGTAGGTTTTAAAGTGCTGTCTAGTCTGTACTGGAATGCGCCTTTGGATGGCAGTAGAGCATGGAAGCTGGAGTTTGGTGAATATACAAATTTGGTGAGGAGGGAGCCAGATGATCCTTTCTTATCTTTCCTCAAAGACAAGCAGCAGCTTTGATAAGTAGGATATAGTGAGGCTTTCTACTGTCCTTAATATACCCTAAATTAGAGGAAATAAAAGTAAAGGGAGTAATTTAAGGATAAGTCGTGGTAGGGCAGCTTGACCATGTAGAATGCTCCTCTTGTGCGATGTGGGACATCAGGGAAACTTTCAATGTTCGGGGTGTCCACGTGTGCAGGTGTCGTCCCCAGGTACAGCTACCTGAAATCCGCATTTCATAGCTGGAACTGTGACCAGAGTCACTGTGGAGCATCCGGAAAGATGAGATCTTCGTGGATAGCACAAAAGGTGAGGTTGTCACACTGCAGGTAAAGAGTGCACAGACAGAAGGGAAATAGGTGACTGCCAAACAGTAGGTAGGGCAAGAGGCCCCTGGATCCATCTCCCAGTAACAGATTTTCCATTTTGGATATTGATGGGGGAAATGGTTTCAGCAAAGGCTAGGTCCATGGCACCATGAATTGCTCAGCTGCACAGGGGAAGACAAAAAAGAATGGCAGAGCAATAATGATGGGGATTCTGTTTTAAGGGGAACAGATAGGCGTTTCTGTAGCCCAGATGTGACAGCAGGATGGCATATTGCCTCTCTGGTGCCAGGGTCAAGAATATAACTGAGTGACTGCAGGACATTCTGAAGGAACAGCGTGAAGAGGCAGAGGTTGTCGTCCATATTGGTATCAACAACATGGATAAAATGAGGGATGAGGCCCTGAAAGCTAGGGGACTAGAAAATAAATTAAAAAGCAGGACCTCAAGGATAGTAATCTCAGGATTACTCCCCTTGTCACATGCTAGTGAGAGCAAGAATAGGAGAATAGACCAGATGAATGCATGGCTGGAGAGACAGTATAGGAGGAAGGGATTTGGATTCTTGGGGCATTGGGACCAAATCTAGGGAAGATGGGACATGTTTTCACCCAAACAGCCATAGGACTAAGATCCTTGTAGGAATATTCATTACTATTGTTGGCAAGTGTTTAAACTAGAGGGATGGGAACGTGAGCGGAGAGACACGAGAAATGGGAGAATTTATAATCGAGAATAAGGAAATAGCAGGGCAATTAAACAACTACCTTAGTTCTGTCTTCATGGAGGAAGGCGCAATTAACTTGTCAGAATGCCAAGGAACCAAGGGTCCAGTGAGAAGAAAGAATTGAAGGAAATTCGTATTAATAAAAAAATGCATTGGAGAAATTAATGGGACTGAAAGCCGATAAATCCCCAGGGCCTGATAATCTACATCCCCAGCACTATAGGAGGTTGTCATGGAAATAGCGGACATGTTGGTTCGCATCTCCAAAATTCTGGAACAGTCCCAGCAGATTGGAGGGTGGCAAATGTAACCCTGATCTTTAAGAAAGGAGGGAGGGAGAAAAGGGGGATTATAGACCGGTTAGCCTAAATGCTAGAGTTTTTTATAAAGGATGGGCTAACTGGATACTTAGAAATTATCAACAGCATTAGGCAAAGTCAGCATTGATTTCTGAAAAGGCAATCATTTCTGACAAACCTGGAGTTTTTTTAGCAGTTAACAAGTTGAGTAGAAAGGGATGAACCAGTGGATGTGGTGTATTTGGATTTTGATAAGTTTTTGATAAAGTTCCATATGAGAGGTTAAAAACAGAGTGGAAATAAGTGGGTCTTTTTCAAATTGACTAGTGGGGTCCCAGAGGGATCAGTGCTTGGGCCCCTGCTGTTCGCAATATAAATCAATGATTTGAATGAGTGAACCAAAAGAGCAGCACGGTGGCACAGTGGTTAGCACTGTTGCCTCACAGCACCATGGACCTGGGTTTGATTCCTGGCTTGGGTCGCTGTCTGTGTGGAGTTTGCACATTCTCCCTGTGCCTGCATGGGTTTCCTCCGGGTGCTCCGGATTCCTCCCACAGTCCAAAGATGTGCGAGTTAGGTGGATTGGCCATGCTAAATTTCCACTTAGTATCAGGGGGACTAGCTAGGGTAAATGCACGGGGTTATGGAGAAAGAGCCTGGTTGGGATTGTGGTCGGTGCAGATTCGGTGGGACAAATGGCCTCCTTCTGCACTTTAGGAATCTATGGAATCTATGAAATATTCACAAGTTTGCTGATGAAGTGAAACTTGGTGGGAATGTGAGTGGTGAGGAGGATGTTAAGAGGTATCAAGGTGACTTAAGCAAGTTGAGTGAGTGGGCAAATACATGCAGATGTAGTACAACTTGGATAAATGGGGAAACATATTTTAATAACAATAGATTGGGAAATGTTGAAGCACAAAGGGATCTTGGTGTCTTGGTAGGCCAGTCTCTGAAAGCAAACATCCAGTTAAAGCAGGCAGTTAGGAAGGCAAATGGTATGTTATACTTCATTGCAAGAGGATTTGAGTAGAGGAGCAAGGATGTCTTACTGCAGCTGTACGGGGCCTTGGCGAGACAACACCTGGAGTATTGTGTGCAGTTTCAGCCTCCTTACTGCAGAAACGATGTACTTGTCATAGAGGGAATACAGCAAAGGTTCATCAGACTGATTCCTGGGATAGCAGGATTGTTGTGTGAGGAGAGATTGGATCGACTGGTTCTGTATTCCCTGGAATTTAGAAAGAGAGGGATCTAATTGAAATGTATAAAGTTATGATGAGGCTGGACAGACCCTCTGGCTGGAGGGTCCAGAACAAGGGGTCTTAGTCTCAGGATATGGGATAGGCCAATTAAGCCTGAGATGAGGAGAAACTTCTTCACTGAACCTATGGAATTGCCTACCAAGAATTCTGTGGAGGCCAAATTAGTAAATATATTCAGAAGGAAATGGGTAAATTTCTAAAGGTGTCAAGAGGTATGGGGAGTATGGTGTTGAAAGAGGATCAGCCATTGTCCTATTGAAAGGCGGAGCAGGCTTAAAGGGCCTACTCCTATTTTCTATGTTTGTATGATATTAACTGACAAATTCTAATGTGTAACAACTGCACATACTTTATTTGACCATATGAATATAAATTTACACAATTCTGCAAAAAAGCAATGCAACGTGGGATGAGCGAAATTTCTGCCAAAAACCAAAATCCTGAAGTTCTGTAGATGCCAACAAGCATTCTTTCATGCTGTTAACATTTATTTGCATTGTATAATCAGCAATTAATAGCAAAATCAATGTGGGTCATTTTGCTTTGTCGCTGTCCTGAAATCCCACAAAACTGCAGGATTATCGAGGCATGCAGAATGAGACCATGCCTCTGGAACATCTGCACAGCACCCACTCGGCTGTTTTCTACATTGGCTTATGAGAAAATAGTACCAGACACTCACTTCAAGCCATCAGGGGAGGATTGTTCCAGAGACTGTTTGCAAAGATTGTACTTGAAAGCCAATCTGATTATCAAAGGGAAAACTTTGAAGTGGAATAAGACAATAAGAGGAAAAAACTGGGAGACGTGCAAACTTGACAATTGGGAAATTGGCACCTGACAACCATCAGTGGCTCACTAATAGTCTCATTAAGGAGAAATAAGCAAAACATTGTGGATGCTGGAATCTGAATAGAGTCCAGCATCCTCTAATTTAGGCAGGTGGGAATCATATGTTCTTTTGAAAACTATTTCAAGAATCAGAGAGTCTGTTTTGACGTGCCTTTTACTGAGGATTTTCTGTGTCCAATATGAATATTGCTCATCTACTGGAGTGCAAAGTTTTTTTTGGTTTTTAATCCAGTTATCACAGATTTTTATGGCGGCTTGCAAAATAATTGAGAAGGTGCAAACTGGATTTTACTCTCGTGTGAATATGAGCAGGTTGTCATTTAGAGTTGATAAAATGTTGCAAGGCTAGAGAGAAATCCATTTACATTGATTTTCATCATTATTTCCTTGGAGTAATAAGTATAGCCTTTTCTTAGAAGCTGTTAACTCTTGTAGGACCAAAGGTTGGACATTATCCAGTATGTTCAATCCAGTTCCAAAATCCATAGAGGTTGATTGGAAACTTGCTGAATCTATATTTCTATCTCGAATGTATAAGGAAAAGGTTGTCCACCATTTCCATCCTATTTAGTGTTTTTGTCGTTGTAATACTGACCTCCTGGTGACTGCTCTTAGCGTCAAACATGCATCAGCTATATGGCATGTCCAGATTGTCCTCAAAAGCTCCCTTTGAACTCTGAGAGTACTCACATTTGAAGACCTGTCCTAATGCACCCTTGTGCAAAGTGGCTTTTCAATTTCAGTTTTCACGGAAAAAACAACCGAATTGTGGAATATAAACTCCAAAACATTGGTGAAATCTGTAGTTTAAAAAAATAAACAGTGGTCTCCATTTAGGGTTCATGTTGAGGATTTGTTTGTGCTTGTTTTTTGAAGCTGTTGCGTAATTTTTGAGTTTACTAGATTGGCACATATGTACCTTGAAGCACAGACAGTGCTATGTAGGTGACTTTAGCAGTGTTTTATTATCCCACAAACTGCAGAGATGAATGACCAATTAAGTATCATTGCCCCCTAATGAATACCAAATCTTTAATAACAATGAGAGCAGAATTGCCTCTGTGAATTCTATCATAACTAATAAATCAGGTTGCATGAATTTCAACGTTAATATTGCATTTGGAAAAATATTGGATCAATGCTTTTATGATCTTTGACTAGCTTTCAGTATTTTGTGTTTTAACAATCTCCGAGCTATATGCTGTCCTGTGTATTTACTGGTGTACTTGGAACATCATCCCATGCTGGGATAATATGTTTCTTTGTACTTTAAGGACATGGTTATTCTCACAAAGACTTGGCATGTTTTTGAAAATTATTTGTTTGTAATTATTGAAATGGGCAGTGCATGTTTTAATCCAGCAAGAATATATTCCTTCAAATATAATGAAGTACACAATCACATCTATTGTACTATATGGCTGTGAAAGCATTTGTGTCTAGTGCTGTATTGCAGGTATGCTCCTCTATCAGAGGATCTGTTTTTGAATGAATAATGTCGCCTGTAGATTAATAAGGTCCCATGACACTATTAGATGGGCGGCTGTGTCAGCCTGGTGCCATGGTAAATGTGCATCCTTAGACTAGCATCACCAACAGGTTATCTTTTCATTTCCCAGAATTATTATAAACAAAACAACCATAATGATGTATAGCGCTTAACAAATATATCCAAGATGTTCCAATCAAACCAATCCCATAAAACCTTTCCACAGGTTTAACACAGCAAAGACTAATGCTCATGTGATACTGGAATTGAGTCCTTTTTGTTGGAGAATTGAAAAACCTGACTTCTCAGCTTTTAATTTTTAGCAGTCCTCTGGATACACTCAGAACAAGTTGAAGTCAGAACAGCTTCCCAGAACACCAGGAAGAGACTCTGTAAAGCCCCTAACAGCAGATTTTCTACTGCAGGATGACAAGATGGTTAGCTTTCAGCTAACCAGCAGAACTTCTAAAACCCAGGGAGAGAGAGAGAGACACCGATTTCAGTCTGATGTCCACTCATTTCTAAACTAAACACTGCTATTGGTCAAAAACAAAGTTAAGCCTTGAATTCCCTAGGAAGGAAAAAAAACTGACCAGAATCCATGACCTTCCTCCTAACAATGCAGGGCCATAAAATAATCCAGAGTAAAAATATACAACTGCCATTTAAACCACTGAAAGAGCAATAAAAGGGCTCCTATAGACAATCCTACAACAATGAGAGCCGAGAGCTACAGAGAACATGATTGGGGAAAAAAATCTCTTAAAGGTACACTAACATCACACACTTTATAAACAGTTGCCCTTTGCACGGCTCCCTCTGGCAACCCTGAAGGCCCCTGCCGCTGTACTTACAAGCTGCACCTTAATTACATAATTCAAAGACATTGTGTCACAACATACTGCCTCTCCTTCTCTGAGATATTCCTTAAAACCCACACATTTGGCCAAACTTTTAGTGACACCTCAACTCAAGCGCCTTGAAATTATTTTCCACGTTTAAGTTGTGCTATGAATGCAATTTGGTTGAAATAGGAACACTCATTCATATTAATTAAAATCAGAGGGAGAGAAAGTAGTTTTAAAATATATTGGGTAGATCCTTAAATTATATATAGAATTAATTTTTATACAGAATGCATCTTTACTGCTCCTGTAAACTGGAGAAGCTGCAATAGTTTGACCTGTAAAACATTACTTCAGTGATTACATTTGTAATTAACTGAGAGGCATACATAATTTGTTTCTCTTGCATAAATGAGAACTGATTTGAGACTTGGGCTGTTTCTTTTCTTTTAGTGCTGGAACTGGTTCAACCCAGAATTGCTTATGATGCTTCTTTACAGTAATACCATCCCTTAACTTCAATGCTATAGTCATCAAAAGTCTTCAAAGCCCTGGTGAGAGGCTAAAAGAGCCTGAGAGAAGAATGGATCGAGTTTTAAACTTGAACAAGGACAATAATGGGAGCATGAAGACAGCTGGCTAAAGTGAATATGGAAATTAGGTTAAGATATAGGTTTGTAAAGATGCAGTGGCAGCATTTATGGAGATATTTCAAAATACTCAAAGGATGCATTCCAGTCAAACACAGATGCTAAGGGAAGGGTGCCTAAGGAAGTTCAAGAGTTTCACATTGAAAGAAAATGTATATAATTCTGCAAAGGTAAGTGCAGGTCAGAAGATTGCACAGAATATAAAGAATGACTAAAAGGTTAATAAGAATGGAGAAATTATAGTATGAACTAAAAATAAAGAAATAGATATTGAGAGTTTCTATAGATATTTGAAAAGGAAAAAAGTGAGTATTGATCCTCTAGAGAGAGAGTCTGAGGAATTAATAGTGAAAAATAGGGAAATGGTAGATTAATTGGAACAGATATTTTGCATCAGTCTTCATTGTAGAGGACACAAATAACATCCCAGGAATAAGTGTGAATTTGGAAGCGAAAAGGAGGGAGGAATTTAAAACAGTTGCCATCACCATATAATTTTATCTTTTAAAAAGCATTTAGATAGTTACATGGGTACGATGGGTATAGAGGGATATGGGCAAAATGCGGGCAATTGGGATTAGCTTAGGGGTTTTTTTAAAAAAAGAGCGGCATGGACAAGTTGGGCCGAAGGGCCTGTTTCCATGCTGTAAACCTCTATGACACCAGGGAAAAGGTACTGAGAAAAACAAAAAACTGACAAATCCCCAAATTGCAAGGTCTTAAAAGATTTGTCCACTGAAATGGCAGATGCATTGATTTTAACTTTCCAGAATTCCCTAGATTCTGAAATGGTCCTATCTGATAGAAAATTAGCGGATGTGACTCTTTTCAAAAAAGAGAAGGCAGGGAACTAGTGGTGAGTTAGCTTAACATTTGTCAAAGAGGAAATGCTGGAATCTTTTGTTGAGGAAGTGCAGTTTGAAAATATTAGTACAATCAGGCAGATTCACCATGCTTTTGTGCAAGGGAAATCATGTTTGACTAATTTATTGGAGTTCTTTGAAGAAGTAACAAACAATGCAGGTAAAGGATAAACTGTGGATGAGACGTACTTAGATTTCAGGAAGGCATTTGAGAAGCTGTGATATCAAAGGTTACTGTACAAAAAGCTCTTGCTCATTGTGTAGAGGGTAATATTAGCATGGATAGCAGATTGGTTTGTTCACAGGAAACAAAGTAGGCAGATATGGGTCATTTTTGTCAGTCAGAAATTTATGCCATCACAATTTATGATGCATATTATTGTGATTAAAAATTGAGAGTATTCAGGATGTTCTTTCTCCAAGACAATGCTTTCATAACTTCTCTTCCTATACAGTTCTGCTTTCCAGTGCAACATTCTAATCTTAATTACTGCAAGTATCAATCTTTTACGCATTTTCCTAATATGGGCTGGAAGAAGAAATAGCATTTTCACTAGAGATAGAATATAAATATGATTTTGCCTTTTTTTTCTTGTGCGAACAATTGTTATAATTGACTTAGATTTAGATCTGTCTGCAACTTTACATCCTCCCTTTGTATACAGCATGGTAGAAAAAATATACTATACAAAACTGTGTACCCGTGATTTTAGCTGGAATGAACATATGACCCACAACTCTGCTCAAAATCAGAATGCTTGGGTGGCAAACAGTCTGGTTCTACCTGTGACCAGGCAGGGTTTGAATCAACAAGGAATGTGGAGTTGGGGATGGGGGTGTGCAAGGATGCTGGCTTTGCAGTATATGGTAAGGAAGAGGAGGAAGCAAAACATGATCTGAGTGGGGCTCAGTTGGAAATTGGCAGAGAGGGAATCAGGATGCAGGAGCCTGGTCTCGTGGAAGTACGTGCAAAACTAGAGAGAGAGATTGAATACCTGTTGGGGGGGGGAAAAAAACCCACCACCACCTCTGGGTACTATTCCCTAGGAGAGCATTGGTGACCATGGTCTTCCATTTGATTGATCCTTAACTATGCTTGGCGAAGTACTGCAGTGGCATGCTGTTGCCTTCTGCAGTATGGCTGACCAGGAAATTCCTGCTCTAACCACCTGCCGTTAGGTGCATTGGAAGGATTTACAGGCTGAAAATCATTTTGCCATGTTATGAACGCACCTGTCAAGGCCTGAAAGGAGACTTGAACCTGGAGCTTCTGGCCCAGACATAGAGACACTATTGCTGCACCAGAAAATCCCTCTGACAAACCAAAAAGTTTAAAATGTGTAACTAAAAAACAGTCCAAAGATGTGCGTGTTAGGTTGATTGGCCATGCGAAAAGATGAGTAGAATTGGTCAGAAATAAGCAATGTTGTTTGTGGGTTAGGGCATTGTTCTTCCACGCAGTGATTCCATTAGTTGCTAACTCGTATGACTTGATTCTGAATGGGATGTTTCCACATGTCATTTGGCTTCGATTATCCAACGCAAATGTTGTGCTAATATCCTCTAAATAGTTTGGATTCATTCCAGAAAGTTGCATCATTTAACTAGCTTCCTATGCTGACACCTTCTGTATGGTCACCAGAACCACCAGGAAATGCCATTGCTGATGTCAGGTGGCTGCTGAGAGAGCATTTTGACATTTTTTATAATTGACACCACATTGGGAGACTTGCAAAGCTGAACATGTTATTGAGATTGTAAGATCCATATGCCTTTTAATCAACATTTGGATTGAAACCAGAAGGCAGGGATCCTTTCTTTTTAAATTTAAGTTTTTGAATTTATTTATTAGTGTCACAAGTAGGCTTACACTAACACTGCAATGAAGTTACTGTGAAAATCCCCTAGTTGCCAGACTCTGGCACCTGTTCGGGTAGCCATGATGTGGAAATGCCGGCGTTGGACTGGAGTAAGCACAGTAAGAAGTCTCACAACACCAGGGTAAAGTCCAACAGGTTTATTTGGCAGCACTAGCTTTCAGAGTCTCAGGCTCCTTCATCTGGTGGAGGAGCCTGAGACTCCGAAAGCTAGTGCTGCCAAATAAACCTGTTGGACTTTAACCTGGTGTTGTGAGATGACTGACTGTTCGGGTGCACAAAGGGAGTATTTAGCATAGCCAATGCACCTAACCAGCACGTCTTTCAGACTTTGGGAGGAAACCAGAGCACCCAGAGAAAATCCACGTAGACACAGGGAGAACGTGCAAACTCTACACAGTGACTCTAACGGGGATTTGAACCCAGGTCCCTGGCGCTGTGAGGCAGCAGTGCTAACCACTGTGCCACCGTGTGTTGGCATCAGCTTTAGTTCTGCAAATTCCTTGCTGAACTTGGAGATCTAAAAGACATAAGAGAGTGTTCAATTTCAAATTATGAACATACATTTTACTTGTAATTGCCTATTAGAGCAGATGAGAATCTTTATTTTGAATGAAAACTCACCACTTCCATGACACATTACTCTAAATTATCCATCATAGTAATGCTAAGGAGCATTTATTTGGTAGGGTGTTTGGAGAAATGTTTTATTATTGTCAGTATTTTGAATTTACCTTCACTTGCCTTGATGGGCTGTTGGTGGAGTCACCGCATTCGATATAAAATCTGCTATTATAACATTTCCATTGTTAAATATTACAGAAGGTACTGACCCTGGTGAGTCTTTTTGTTTTCCTATAGGTGTTAGTTCTTGGGAACAAGCGAGACCTGCCTGAGGCATTGGATGAAAAAGAACTTATTGAAAAAATGTGAGTAGCTTTTGTGCTTTCAGTCAAATCTTCTGTTTAACCTTCAAATGCAACAGCAATTACTTGTACTGTATCTTTAACATGGAAAATGTCACAAAGTACTGAACACAGCCAAAACTGATGTCAAACTGTAGTAGTGATGTTGTGAGAAAACATGGTCAACGCACCAGGTGTTAAAGTTAGAAAAGTTTAGGAGTGCATAGTATCTAGATCAGTGGATCCCTATTGTGCCGTGAAGATCCCGTAATTGTGCTGCGAAAAAAGCTTCAAAATGATTCAACATTCATGTAATTAAACTAAAACTAGCACTAACCTTCACCTTCAGCTCTGGCCAGCATCTGCAAGACCTGATGAACCTCGGGCCTCCCGCGCATGCGCCAGCTGGGAAAGAGCCGCACATGCAGTTTAGAATTTTTATGTTGGTCAGGCCCATATGCATGACCAACAAGACTTGGAGCTGAACACAAAGGCCCCATGCGTCCCCACACACAAGTGAAAATTCAGGAAGGGCACAAAAACCCTGGGAGAAGCGAGAGAAACAGGTGGGGAAAAAAATGGCATATGCTGTTCTGAAAATCACAATATTGAAACCATGCCAAGAACTTGCATCTATAATTATGTTTAGCCAATGCCTAGATATGAGATCAGCGTGATGCTGAGATGACTTTCCTGCACTTCAGCATTCTCGCTTTAATTATGTTACTGCTTTTTCTCCATACTTTATTTCTTCTTCCTGAGGTAATAGTATTGAAAATATTAATATAAAAGCAAAATAGTGCAGATGCTGAAAATCAGACCTAAAAAGAAAAGAAATGCTCGAGAGGAAGTCAACGTTCGGGTTGATGACCATTTTAAAATATTCTTGTATGAACTGGATAAATTATTGTGAACTGTGTTTTCAAGGAACTCGAGGTTTCCTTTATACAATTTACATTTAAATTATGTTTTTATGTTTTTCCAAGTCAATGGCCCAGGTTTTGCAATAGCCTAAACAGAAGCTACCAGTGATCAGCATAACTATTATCATGATGGAAATCAGATTTTTGGCATCCACACATGCCAAAACATGAAAACCGTGTTTCCTTAGTCTCCAGATTTTCTGCCCCCTGTTTCCGTTCTCTGTGATGGCGAAAGCAGCCTGAAAATCACCCCAAAAAACTCTTTCTCGAGGGAAGTTCAGAGAAACAAAAGTGCCTCAAAATATTTTTATGATTTAGAGTTGTGCAATGATGTATAGAAGGTTGGGAAAGAGTGCTCTAGATAGTAAGCCTATTATGACTGAAGACCACCATTGGTGATGGGACAAGGAAGGATGCATTAGAGGCCATAAAAGACTGATGTGTTCAGACTTGGATGTGTGAGGAGCTTGCATATCTGGATTGAAATGAGGCCATGCAGGGATTGTAAATGAGGATGAGCATTTTTAATTGTGCATTGGACGGCAGTGAACCAGTGAATTAATCATTGACCAGCACTTTGTGGTGAAGTTTATTGTAAATTGCAGTTGTACACTGAAGGGGAGGGGAGTCACTGAGGCAGGTGTGGTAAAAGTCTGAAGTTACTAAGAGCATGGATAAGGATTTCCGTGGAGTTAGATAAGAGCAAAGGCAGGTGATGTGGAGATGATGGAAAACATGTACAATAAGTGATTCAACGTGAATGAGAAGTAAGGAGGGACGACTAAAATCTCAAAGCCACAGTTGGGAGGAATAAAGTAGTAGTTTTGGCTTCTTTTTGGAAATTGTACAGTCAATTGTACAGTTTGGTGCAGAGATATCTCCACGAAACACATAACTAAGGATTGTCAGTTATGTAAATCAGGAGAAGGAGGTGGTGATCATGTTGAATTTCCAAAGCTGAAGACCTAATGACTATGTTGGAACCATGAAAGTGAATATCAGAGCAGGGCAGAGTGTTCTACAATTTGAGTGCCACAAAAATATTTAAGTGAGTTCATGTGGTACAGTCAGCCACGAAGGTTGATGACTTTGATCAGGATCGTGTCAGTGCATTGGGTTCAGTGGGACAAAGCTTTCTATAGACAATGGTCTTTGAGATGAGCATGGAGCTAGCTAATACTATATGTTTATGGATTGGGAAGAGATAATATAATTAGAAATAGGGCACTGGTTAAGTGGGTAGGCGAACAATAGGATCAAAGATTGGAGGAGGGTTGAGGGTAGCTGTGTTTGGAAGTGGGATGGGAGTGATTCAAAATGGACTATGGCAAGGGAGTTAAATGCTGAAAATTTGAGTGGGAATGATTTGAGTTTTCAGTGTAGGTGTCAAGAGGGCTGTTGAGGGTTGAAACTTCAGAATGATAATTTTGGGTTAGGTTAGAATTGATGGGGAAAATTTAAGAGGAGGAGAGAATGGTTGAGGCAGCTGTGGGGATGATTTGAGTCTTTGAGTCTTTTGTACAGTGATGAACAGCAGTAGTGGATTTTTTTGTTGGTCAAGGGAATAAGGTAATCTTGTCAATGTTTGTATTCGAGGTTCTGAAGTCTTGAGATGTTGCAGGTGAAGGGGTTGATTGCATAAGATATTGTGTTGACAGGAAAGGAAAGAAGCTTTGGCTTAGCGTTGGAAGTAATCAAAGTGCACAGAATTCCCTGGGATTGAAGAGGCAATTAATGCAAAATTACCTAAGTGAGAACAGAGATTAATGATGAACGGTCGTATTTCAGATTAGTGAAAGTATGAGGTGGGGACCCCCAAGCCACTTTTCTTGATGTTTATTAATAACCTGTATTTGCATGTACATGAAACACACAAAGGCAATAAATACTGGTTCAACCCAACTGGAGTATTGTGGCCAATTGGTGAAGGCGCAAAAGAGAATGGTATGTGGAAAGGCTAGATAAGCTGCGACTGCTGTCTTAGAAGCAGTGAAGACGATTAAAAAGAGATTTGATAGACATGTTCAAAATTATAAGGGGTTTGTTGGAGAAAACAATGATACACTAGGCCACAACTTCCATTGTGGAAATCAGATTGCCACTCCGCTTTCATTTACTTGTGCTGAAATGCAGCCGCACCTTTCTTGCCCACCTTCTGACTCGTGCTGGATGAGGAAAGTGTGGTGCAGCAGGCTTTCTGACAAGTCCAGTAGAGTTGGACAAAAGGAAGAGACATCCCTCCCCTTATCGGGCAGTCAGTGGGGGGGTGGTGGCTGAGGGTAGCTAGGGTGGTGCAGGGTGTGTACCAACATTTGTACACTTTCTTGTGCAAGGATTATTCTGATCAGTTAACCAACTGAATCTCAATGATAAACTTCCTCAAATCCTTTTTGTGCTTTGTTAATTATAAAACAGTTTGTTAATCTCACAGTATTTTTGTAGATAAAAAAAATGTTTCACAACTTGGTTCTTGGCAGTTTTTTGTAGTTCCGTGGGAATATTGTGGAATGCACAAATCCAAAATGAAAGCTTTTTTGAAACACTTTCATTTTCTAGGACAGCAAGCTGTTCGAATAGTTCTGGTTTTGCAGTAGAGGCAAACCCAGCATAGGGCTTGGTGCCCCCTGGTGGTGTCTCAAACTTGATGCTCAATCCAGAATTTGGTGAACTGACTTTGACTTAAGCAGTTCACTGCTCATCGAGAGGATGTTCTAATATTCAAGTTTGACATAATTTGCAAAACAATGCATTGAATTTTATGTCAAATTTTAAAGATTTAGATTTAAATATAAAACATAGTGTGTAATTTTAGCAAAGAACAAAGAATGCAATAAAAACATTCTACATAAAAACTCTTTTTTGCCAGGTGCCATTTGTAAATTAGCAGGCAAACCAATTACCTTCTTGATTTAAAAAAAAAAGTCAACAGTACCTATGAGAACAATAAGTTGATTTGATTTATTATTGTCACATGTATTAACATAAGAACATAAGAAATAGGAGCAGGAGTAGGCCATCTAGCCCCTCGAGCCTGCCCCGCCATTCAGTAAGATCATGGCTGATCTGAAGTGGATCAGTTTCACTTACCCGCCTGATCCCCATAACCCCTAATTCTCTTACCGATCAGGAATCCATCTATCCGTGATTTAAACATATTCAATGAGGTAGCCTCCACCACTTCAGTGGGCAGAGAATTCCAGAGATTCACCACCCTCTGAGAGAAGAAGTTCCTCCTCAACTCTGTCCTAAACCGACCCCCCTTTATTTTGAGGCTGTGCCCTCTAGTTCTAGCTTCCTTTCTAAGTGGAAAGAATCTCTCCACCTCTACCCTATCCAGCCCCTTCATTATCTTATAGGTCTCTATAAGATCCCCCCCCTCAGCCTTCTAAATTCCAACGAGTACAAACCCAATCTGCTCAGTCTCTCCTCATAATCAACACCCCTCATCTCTGGTATCAACCTGGTGAACCTTCTCTGCACTCCCTCCAAGGCCAATAAATCCTTCTGCAAATAAGGGGACCAATACTGCACACTGTATTCCAGCTGCGGCCTCACCAATGCCCTGTACAGATGCAGCAAGGCATCTCTGCTTTTATATTCTATCCCCCTTGCGATATAGGCCAATATCCCATTTGCCTTCTTGATCACCTGTTGCACCTGCAGACTGGGTTTTTGCGTCTCATGCACAAGGACCTCCAGGTCCCTTTGCACAGCAGCATGTTGTAATTTTTTTCCATTTAGATAATCCAATTTGCTATTATTTCCTCCAAAGTGAATAACCTCACATTTGTCAACGTTATACTCCATCTGCCAGATCCTCGCCCACTCACAGCCTGTCCAAATCTCTCTGCAGAACTTCTACGCCCTCCACACGATTCACTTTTCCACTTATCTTTGTGTCGTCTGCAAACTTTCTTACCCTACACTCAGTCCCCTCCTCAAGATCGTCTATATAAATGGTAAATAGTTGAGGCCCCAGTACCGGCCCCTGCGGCACGCCACTAGTTACCATCTGCCAACCAGAAAAGCACCCATTTATTCTGACTCTCTGCTTCCTGTCGGATAGCCAATCCCCAATCCACGCTAACACCCTACCCCCAACTCAGTGTGACCCAATCTTCTTCAGCAACGTTTTGTGAGGCACCTTATCAAATGTCTTTTGGAAATCCAAAAACACCGCATCCACCGGTTCCCCTCCGTCAACCACATACAGTGAAAAGTATTGTTTCTTGCGCGCTATGCAGACAAAGCATACCATTCATAGAGAAGGAAACGAGAGAGTGCAGAATGTAGTGTTACAGTAATAGCTAGGGTGTAGAGAAAGATCAACTTAATGCAAGGTTAAGTCCATTCAAAAGTCTGACAGCAGCAGGGAAGAAACTATTCTTGAGTCGGTTGGTACGTGACCTCAGACTTTTGTATTTTTCTCCTGACGGAAGAAGGTGGAAAAGAGAATGTCCTGGATGCGTGGGATCCTTAATTATGCAGGCTGCTTTGCCGAGGCAGCGGGAAATGTAGACCGAGTTAGTGGATGGGAGGCTGGTTTGCGATATGGACTGGGCGACATTCACGACTTTTTGTTGTTCCTTGCGGACTTGGGCGGAGCAGGAGCCATACCAAGCTGTGATACAACCAGAAAGAATGCTTTCTATGTGCATCTGTAAACATTGGTGAGAGTCGTAGCTGACATGCCAAATTTCCTTAGTCTTCTGAGAAAGTAGAGGCTTTGGTGGGCTTTCTTAACTATAGTGTTGGCATGGGGGACCAGGACAGGTTGTTGGTGATTTGGACACCTAAAAGCTTGAAGCTCTCGACTCTTTCTACTTTGTCCCCGTTGATGTAGACAGGGGCATGTTCTCCTTTACGCTTCCTGAAGTCGATGACGATCTCCTTCATTTTGTTGACATTGAGGGAGAGTTCA
This sequence comes from Mustelus asterias, assembly GCF_964213995.1. NCBI lineage: Eukaryota > Metazoa > Chordata > Chondrichthyes > Carcharhiniformes > Triakidae > Mustelus > Mustelus asterias. The sequence continues at coordinate 34,962,195 of NC_135825.1, read as the reverse complement.
CCAGTTCACCAGATTCTCTATCTCATTCCTGTACTCTGTCTTGTCATTGTTTGAGATCCGACCCACTACGGTGGTGTCGTCAGCAAACTTGAAAATCGAATTGGAGGGGAATTTGGCCACACAGTCATAGGTGTATAAGGAGTATAGTAGGGGGCACCGGTGTTGAGGATGATTGTGGAGGTGGTGTTGTTGCCTATCCTTGCTGATTGTGGTCTGCGAGTTAAGAAGTTCAGGATCCAGTCGCAGAGGGAGGTGCCGAGGCCCAGGTCACGGAGTTTGGAGATGAGTTTTGTGGGAATAATGGTGTTGAAGGCTGAGCTGTAGTCAATAAATAAGAGTCTGACGTAGGTGTCCTTGTTATCTCGGTGTTCCAGGATTGAGTGCAGGGCCAGAGAGATGGTGTCAGCTGTGGACCTGTTGCAGCAATAGGCAAACTGTAGTGGATCCAGGTAGGCCGGGAGGCTGGAGTTGATTCGTGTCATGACTAGCCTTTCGAAGCACTTCATAATGATGGATGTCAAAGCCACCGGCTGATAGTCATTAAGGCACGCTGCTTGGTTTTTCTTAAGTACTGGGATGATGGTCATCTTCTTGAAGCAGATAGGGACCTCAGATTGTTGTAAAGAGAGGTTGAAGATGTCTGCGAATACTCCCACCAGTTGATCCGCGCAGGATCTGAGTGCTCGTCCGGGTACCCCATCTGGGCCTGTGGCTTTCCGTGGGTTGACCTTCGAGAAAGCTGCTCCGACATCTGCAATGGTGACCCCAGAAACAGGTTCATCCAGGGCTTCCAGGGTGGAGGTCATGCTCTTGCTGACCTCTTGCTCAAAACGGGCGTAGAATGCCCTCCATGTTGCTCATAGATTTAGAAATCTGGCATCATTCACTCCACATGCACTAAGTGCTGTGATATTGTCCTATTTCTCTGGTATTTGCAGTTATTTGAATTTGATCCTGTGTGAAAGTGTAGTTCTTTATAGTGTACAATGGTTGATAGATACTTAAATTTTATTTATCAAAAGAAAATCCAACATCTTTAATTGAAAGATACACCATTCCTGACTTATCCTTAGCTTTGCATCTATTCTTCTTGGACCTTAAGGCATTTTTCTATGTAAAAGTGGCTAAATAAAAACAGTATTGTATTGATCAACAGCCAAGTGAATATTCCTAACTTAACCTTGAATAGTTTGCACTCCTCCTAACATTGTCTGACTTTGCCATGCCTCAGCTCACCTGCTAAAGCCCTCATCCATGCCTCCATTACCACTGGACCTGATCATTCCAAGACACTGCTGGCCACCTTCCAAACTTCCACTATTCATTCATTTGAGTTCATCCGAAATTCTGCTATCTGTGTCTTGACTTGCACCCATTCATGCTTACATAACACCCACCCCTCAGTGGGTGCTGTGACCTACATTGACTCCCAGTTAGCAAACCCTTAATTTTAAAATTCTCAATCATGCTTAAAATACTGCCCCCCCCCGCCGCCCCCCACACACACGCACAGACACACACACACACACCCCATCCTACCATTGCAACATCCTCCAGTCCTATAACCCTCATATCTGCGCTCCTCCAATTCTGGTTTTGCATGCATCCCCGAGTTTTAATCCCTCCAGTATTGGTTATTGTGCTTTCAGCTGCCATGCCTGTAAGTTTTAGCATCCTCATCCTAAATCTCTGCAATTTTGCCTCTCCTGTTCAGATGTTCCTTAAATCCCACCCCTTGACCAAGTTTTTGGTTATTTGCCCTAATATCTCCTTGTGTGATTTGGTGTCAAATTTTGTTTGTTTAAGGATAACACTCCTACGAAGCACCTTGGAATATTTCACGATGTTAAACATGCTTATATAAAAACTAATTGTTGTTGTAATGCATGTCTGAAACTTGTCATCGTTTTTTTTCTGTGATTGCTCACTTGTGACATTATTTTAAATGTATCTATTTGTCTTCCTACAGCTGAACGAATGTGCATAAGCCAAATCATATTAATTAGTGCTACTGGGCTGAGGTTTTCTCTTGATTTCGAAATGATTTGCAACTAAAACAAATTCTTATCCATCCTCCTTTTTAACAGTTGATTATTTTAATGAAAATTCCTTAAATGTATGTTGTGAAGTCGTGCATATATAATAAGCTTTGGAATTGGAAACATTTTACAAAAAAAAGCAGAGTATGTCCCATGATGGATGGATCAAAAATAATTGTTATGCTCTTTTGTTATTTTTAGCTCCATTAATAATTTCATAATGGTGCAGGAAAGAAAACCAATATCAAATCTTTATACGCAAATTTAAATAGTTTTTGCATACCTCTGGCTATAGGTACCTTTTTAAAAAAAAATCTTGTTTTCATCCACATTTTTACTAAAGGATTGTTTAGGTCACTATTATAAAAGCAAAGTTATTTACCTGTTAAACTGCAGTAAGATTTAAATTTCTCTGAGAAGCTTTCATGCATTTCACTTGCATGCCATTAGTATATATCAATTCCTGTGCACGTTGTGAGTTGCATTATTAGTGCATAGATTTAAAAAATATATATTAAATTTGCCCTTTATTGTGTTGTACTAGGAACCTGTCTGCTATCCAAGACCGAGAAATATGTTGCTACTCCATCTCCTGTAAGGAAAAGGATAATATAGGTAAGTACTTGTGGGCATATTAAAGAAAAACGGGCAATCAGGCATCAGGGAACTGAAAATAGACAATTCAATTGAAAATAAAATATTGGGTTGAGTCCTTTGATCCATTCAGTTTTCCATTCAGTTTTGCAGGGCAGCTGGAATCCAGTTTTGCACTTCAGTCAGGCAGTGGCAACATTTTGTAGGAGGTTTTTTTTTCCCCAACTGAACAAAGAAAATTGCAGCACAGGAACAGGCCCTTCGGCCCTCCAAGCCTGCATTGACCATGCTGCCCGACTGAACTAAAACCTCTACCTTCGCGGGAACCATATCCCTCTATTCCAATCCTATTCATGTATTTGTCCAGACGCCCCTTAAAACTCACTATCGTATCTGCTTCCAGCACCTCCACCGGCAGCGAGTTACAGGCACCCACCACCCTCTGTGTAAAAAAAAAACTTGCCTCGTAAATCTCCTTTAAAGCTTGCCCCTCGCACCTTAAATCTATGTCCCCTAATAATTGACTTTTCCACCCTGGGAAAAAGCTTCTGACTATCCACTCTGTCCATGCCCCTCATAATCTTGTAGACTTCTTTCAGGTCGCCCCTCAACCTCTGTCGTTCCAATGAGAACAAACCAAGTTTCTCCAGCCTCACCTCATAGCTAACGCCCTCCATACCGGGCATCCTGGTAAATCTTTTCTGTACCCTCTCCAAAGTCTCCACATCCTTCTGGTAGTGTGGCGACCAGAATTGAACACTATATTCCAAGTGCGGTCTAACAAAGGTTCTATAAAGCTGCAATGTGACATGCCAATTTTTAAACTCAATGCCCCGGCCGATGAAGGCAAACATGCCGTTTGCCTTATTGACTACCTTCTCCACTTTCAGTGACCTGTGTACCTGTACACCCAGATCCCTCTTACCCATGTCACTACCTAAATGCTTTTTAACAGACAAAATTGTACCCGCCTCTACTACTACCTCTGGCAGCTTGTTCCAGACACTTGCCAAGTTCTGAGTGGGTTCTGAGATGTTTTGTAGAGTGGAAAATAGGAGGTGACAAATAACATTATCATGTAAACTTTAAATAAGCTTCTAAAAGAGTGGCTAAGGTCTAAGCTGGAACCATTTGTAACCAGTATCTCGAGTACAGAGTCTAAATGGTTGAAAATTGCTCCACCGATGGAGTGTTAGAAAAAAACTGCAGGAAGACGCAAGTCTGAGGACTGAAGGAAAAAGACAAACAGAAAAAGGTTGTGGAAGGTGAATCTGTTTGAAAGTACTGAAGAAAGGTCCTGAGGAAGTTGACTATATGGGAGATGCAGTGCAGCTGGAAGATGAGGTCAACCCTGTTGAAAAGCCCAGGGTATGAAGGGATAGTATATAACAAAGGATGTCACCAGTATCGTTGATCAACCTTGCTGCATTGGGTAAGATGAAAAATGGATGAAGGGATTTGAATGCTGAATTAGGAGAATGATGAACGTATATATCTGTGAAGTGACCACTGTTTCAACAATTTTGGAGGTTGCACAGGTCAACGATGGGTTATTTGAGGCATGGTTGATAGTTTTTTTTGAAGGGAAGGGGCAGGGGCTGAGATTTGATCAGAGGTTGGAGCCTCAGTGGTTGGAGGATTAGAAAGTACATCTCTGAACAGATGAGCTTGGAGAGTATGGGGAGAAAAATGGGGGAGAAAAGTTACCTTCAATTTTTGGCTTGTGTTCAAGCTCTCTATTCTAGGGTGCCTTGACTATCTCCTTTGCTACATAAGAAAACAGTGACATTAGCTTTTTGATTCTTTTAGATGCATTCCAGTATGAACAAACTACGTGTTATTTAATTGTGAAGTATTACAGTGACATCACCTGTGCTTGTTCATGGCTTCACTTAGTTTACATAGAAGGCAATCCAATAATGTGATGGAATCCATGATTTCAAAACTTGTATTTTTGAGACATACCCTAACTGAAAGGAAACTGAACTTTGCATTTACTAAGGAAACCAAGACTGAAGCGGTGATTGGAAACTAGAACCTTTCGGTGGACTGAGACCTGTTAGCCATAGACAAGGGCACAGCCATCCAAATTCAGTAGTAAAAATTGATGAGCACAGTAGTGTAGTACAAGTAGACTGAAGAAAACAAGACTCCAGATCCAGAAGTTGAGAATAAGCAAGGACACAGTTGCTGCAGCTGATTCAGTTACTTGAAAATCAGACTGGTGGATTTTTATCTTCTAGGCCGAGTTGAGGAGGTTCTGTGGGCGTGTGCCAGTTTGGGTGAAGGCTGTGCCCATGGAACTTGGTTTGATTGTGTGCTTCCATCAGCTGGGGTTCAGGTTAGCTCCTAGGAGAGGAGCTCAAATTCTTTTTGATGCAGACAGAGTTTTGAAGGACCATGCCTGAGATTGATGACCTATATGCCAATTCATTAGATTTGCCTTAATTCGACCACAATTTGACAGTTATTTGTGTTGTAACTGATGTTATTTCTGGGATTCAATATAAAAGTGATGATCTGAGATAGTATTTAGTGTGTTATTTTGCATAGTAAAAATTCTTCTGTTTTAAATTGGTGGAATCTTGTGGCTTCATTCTTTAAGAAATAGATTTCAGATTTCTTTGTTTTTGACAAAAGGTTACTGGTCTTGGCTGAGACCATAATTTGTTCATAACTGATGCAAAACGCTTTGCTGTCTAATGCTCTAGCATTAGAGTTTGTGCATTTACAGCGAACTCTGCTGGAATTCATTTGAATTTATACAGTTGTAAAATTTATTTTTAATCAATTTGGAGTTTTAGTTTAAGCACTTAAACTAAGTATAATACTTATACTATTCTATAATCTTGTGAAGCAAAAGTCCCAGAGGCTGCTTTCAACATTTTTTGAGAGAGTGCTGACTGGTGGTGATTTAACCTGAAGGTCACCACCTCAGGTGAGGAGCAAGGTTGAGAAGGTGGGGTCTTCATGGATAATCTCAGCTGGCATGGGAATTGAACCCACGCTGTTAGCATCGCTCTGCATCACTAACCAGCCATCTAACCAACTGAGCTAACCGAGCCCCCATCTTGTAGAGGGCTGATGTCCAGCTACATCTTTCTGATGCAGAGAGTGGACTCTGGTATTGAGAGAGTCTTTTCTCCAGGATTTTTTATTTTCAATAAATTATGAAATATGACCACAGTTAACTGGGATATATTGTAGCCATTATATTCAAAATTCTGAAAACACCAAATGAGCTGAATGACTGTTTAAATGTTTGCAGGAAGAATATTAGCTAGAACATGATAGGTTCCTGCTCCTGGCTGTGGGATCTTTAATATTCACTTAGTTTTGTCATTTAATCCCTATGATGAGCCATTGATAATGCAGCCATTGCCTCAGCATTGAGTTGTCAATCTAGAATGTGCTTTAACTCTAAACTTTGGCTCAGGCAGGAGTGCAATCAACTAAATTAATTTGACAAGAGCCAATTTACTGTTGTTTTTCAGTCCAGGTCTGCCTTTAGTCTGAGAAAGAAATCTGATTTAATTAAAATAATTATCAGAATTTGTGCACAGAAACGGGCCATTCAGCCCCTATGGTCTGTGCAGGTGTTTGTTTCACAAAGGTCTCCTCCCACCCTATCACCAAAAGCTTTTTTCCTTTCCTTCTCATGTACTTTTCATTGCCACCCCATGCATCTGAAGTATTTCCCATTCTCACCATTCCCAGCGTAATGGCAGGTGGAGGTTATAATGCATACTTTGGCTGGCAAAATAAATCAGAAGTAGCCTAAATGCAGTTTCCTTTCATCACCTCAATTTCCTCCTGTACCTTCCGATAAAATAACTCCTAGCTGGGCACAGATCCACAGGGAGCTTTTGCTATTTCTGTCCCTGGAATATAGGGTTAGGAGATTCCACCATCAAGCAAAAATAAGATTCGTCAAACACTGAAATCTCAATGATGGTAAAATAAGCTTCTGCTTTCTTGAAGATTGTCACCTGGCAGTATTTCCAGTTGTTTTCACTAGTTACTTTTGCAGGGTAGGCCAGATGAAATCTTCAAGCTCAGGATCATGTAAATTGAATATTTGCTACCTTAAAGTCGAATGCCATTGGGGGCATCATTGTTAGTTTTTCTTGGCTGTTATTATCATGGTCAGCGCTGAAAATAATGAACCATTTGTCTTTCCATTGTCTAATATATTGATCTTTCTCTATAGTGATTTTGTACCATGTGTCTTACAGATGAGGAATTGTAAGAAGTCTCAACACCATGTTAAAGTGTAACATGTTTATTTGGTAACACGAGCTTTTGGAGTGCTGCTCCTTCATCAGGTGACTCACCCGATGAAGGAGCAGCGCTCAGAAAGCTTGTGCTACCAAATAAACCTGTTGGACTTTAACCTGGTGTTGTGAGACTTCGTACTGTGCCTATCCCAGTCCAACGCTGGCATCTCCACAGATGAGGAAATAACTGCTGTTTAGAGGATGGCCTAGTCAGCAGTGAGACACAGATCATTGATGGATGTGAGAAGCACAATTAGGATCATGTCTCCCAGATTATGTGGCTCCTGCCAGCAATGATATTGGGGTCATGCTGCTTATTTGCAAAAATGGTTGTATGGGACAAATTTGATTGACCACCTTTGATTTTCCCTGTTCACCTCTGTCCATTCAGTGGTCTTAGAACATAGAACATAACAGCGCAGTACAGGCCCTCGATGTTGCGCCCACCAGTGAAACCAATCTAAAGCCCATCTAACCTACACCATTCCAATATCATCCATATGTTTATCCAATGACCATTTAAATGCCCTTAATGTTGGCGAGTCCACTACTGCTGCAGGCAGGGCATTCCACACCCATACCACTCTGAGTGAAGAACCTACCTCTGACATCTGTCCTATATCTATCACCCCTCAATTTAAAGCTATGTCCCCTCGTGCTAGCTATCACCGTCCGAGGAAAAAGGCTCTCGCTATCCACCCTATCTAATCTTCTGATCATCTTGTATGCCTCTATTAAGTCACCTCTTAACCGTCTTCTCACTAACGAAAGCAAGCTCAAGTCCCTCAGCCTTTCCTCATAAGACCTTCCCACCATATCAGGCAACATCCTAGTAAATCTCCTCTGCACCCTTTCCAATGCATCCACATCCTTCCTATAATGCGGTGACCAGAACTGTACGCAATACTCCAAGCGCGGCCGCACCAGAGTTTTGTACAGCTGCAACATGACCTCCTGGCTCCAAAACTCAATCCCTCTACCAATAAAAGCTAACACTCCGTGCGCCTTCTTAACAACCCTATCAACCTGGGTGCCAACTTTCAGGGATCTATGCACATGGACACCGAGATCTCTCTGTTCATCCACACTACCAAGTATCTTAGTAGGATTACTCTGTAATCCTGTTACTCCTTCCAAAGTGAATCACCTCACACTTTTCCGCATTGAACTCCATTTGAACGCTCCATTTGAATGCAGGGGGGAGGAAAATAGTGCCAAAGGGGCGAAGGTTATTTTTAATGTCAGCAAGCTAAGTACAACTTCAATGTCTTTATAAATTATCAAATATGTTCTCTTTCAGCCCATGTCATTACATAAAGCTTACTCAAAACATTTTGTACCAATGCAGTACTTCAATTTTGTTTTGACAATTCTGCTTGAAACTTGTGTTTTTGGCTTTCCATTGCTGCATTTTAAAAAATATGAATTTTATGACTCTCCTCTTGCATTATTATGTGGGAAATGTGGCAAAGTAGGGAATCTACCCATCCAGAGTTCCGCCACCATTAAATTTTTATATTTCTAGGAAGTCCAGGGAGGCATCTTTGCAAATAAAAGTTTTTTAAAAAAAATATGTTGTCTCCTTCATTTTGCTAATACAGTTACTCTGCTATTGAGTAGATGAGCTGTGAGCATCAAAGTTGTGGCTGTTACTTTTAATAGCTGACATGGTATACATGGCAGATTCCAAATTTCAAAAGGTGGGACATATTGTGAAGCAGTAAATCTATTGAGGGACTGAGAAAACCAAAATTGATAAATGCTGAGTTCTGAATCATCAACTCCATTTTGACCCTATACTGGAGCTCAGTGATGAATTCATCAATGGTAGCATAGTTACTGTCATTGTGTTAGAGCCCTGGATTAATGATCCAGAAGCATGAATTCAAATTCTGTCATGGCTGCTGGGGTATTTGAGCTCAATTAATTAAATAAATCTGGAATTAGCATCGCTAATGGTGACCATGAAACGAGTGTATAAACCTATCTGGATCACAAAATCTGCCATCCTTACTCAATCTTGGCTCCAGACACAGGAATGTGGTTCTTTTAACAGTCTTTTGAAATGGCCAAACAAACCAATTAGAGGTGGACAATAAATGCTCGTGACGCCCACATCGCCTGAATGAATAATAAAAAGGAATCTAAGTGTTCTTTCCAGATCTGATCATTTCAGTTACTGCAATAGGGATAAATTAGATTCTTTGCTCCTCTGCAACTTAGTTCATTAAAAAAATGAAAAAGTAGTGGTGAAACACTTTTACAAAAAAAGAGTAGACTGTTTCTAAATATATTATTGTAATTTCTTTGTATAATTGGATATGTATGGGCACTGATCAATGGATTGAATTCTGGTTAGTACATTTGACTTTAACCCTATATGTATTGGCAGGTCTGTTGGATGAGGCTACAAAATTTGAACACTGGGTACTTAAGAAACTTGTAGTTCATAAATAACCCATTAGTGCACAAAATGGTTTATGTTTGGGATTTGTTTCTTGTGCTTTTAAAATTGTACTTGTTTTTCAGTGACATTTTGTATTTAAAAAAATGCTTTTTGTCAAATTTTATGCTGCTTATACTTGTAATTTTATTTCCCACAAATTAATTTCAGATATAACACTACAGTGGCTCATTCAACACTCAAAGACCAAACGTAGCTGAGAGCAAGGGATGCTGATTTCTTACTTGCCCAGGACCTGCCATAGTTAATCCTGACCTCCTTCCCTGGAAAGAAAGTTTAGAAAGCTATCCAACAACACTGAGGTCAAATTAAAAGTTTTTATCATGAGAGAGAGTGTACAATATTATTTTGCACTTTTTTTATGTTTTTATATAATTAAGCTGAGTTACTAAATCTAATCTTGTGAAACTTAATAACTTACCCACTGTCAGTTTGAAAAGGGTTTTGTTATTGAATAAATGGGATGTTTTTATTTTTAATATGCATGCTTATAAAACCCCATTGTAAGATGGAACTCCTTCTATCCGAGTGCCACAGTTGTTGATGTTGAGGAAGCACAATTACATTCCATTGCATCAACTGAGCATGCTCAGGGGATCCATGCAGTGGCCCAATTGTTACACTGAGCAAATCTACATCTGTTTCATTACTCCACCCAACAAGCCTAGTCTTGTTATTTGCACCTCGAAAATAATTGTGGATAGTCTGGAGCTGCTTGGCACAGCAACTAACATATTAATATATATTATATATAATTTATATAATATATATATATTATAGTCAATGCAGGTCATCTACAGAGAAGCCATATCTCTCGTATCTTTAACTGAGATGTTTTAAATGTCAATGTAAAAGATCACGGTCGATGAATGCCTGTTACTGGTAAATGATGGAGAGAGACGATATGTGGTCATTATATAATCTGCCACATACAGTAAGGTGATGAATGTTTTATTGATTCATTACAAGAAAATTTTCAACACCCCTCCAATTATGTTTCAATTCGCATTAGTAAATGCCAGGTATCTGGCTATGAATTTGCACTCGACAAACATCTGAAGTTGGTAAATGATTGTCGTTTATGAGATCTGCAACCCTAATTGGGGAAAACACCAGAGGGACTAATATAGCCTTGAGTTCAAGTATGTATGTTTAATTTTAACCTTCAGTTGTGGACATTTTGTTTCTCAAAGCCCATTATTCAGTTTGTCATTGCTAATAATGGCAGATGGTGGACTACAGAGGAGCTCTATATATAAAGTTGCAGTTTGGTATCTCTCTCTGTTATTTGACATGTAAGATGTGCATTGTGACCTTGTAAAGATTAGCACTATCATCAGTCCAGCGAAGTGGCTTGAATAGTTTCACTGATATCTTTGCCACATACAGTAAATTGTGTTCACGCTTTGTAGCTGAAATCTGATTTGAAGGTTTTTTTGATATGCATGTAATTTTTTTAAAGCACCATTAGAGCATATAAATCTACTCAGGATGGAGAAATGAGACAAGCTACTACTGTCCACTTTTTAATTTTTCTTGCTTTTTTGCCTGCATGGTTCCTTAAGTGTTTAAACTGCTGCTGTATTAATGGCACATCCCTATAGTTGCACATTGAAGTAGTTTTACTTTTGACAGGTAACATAACAGGTGATGAGCTTGTTTTTTTTTGTTGTGACTTGCCTTTTTTAATAAGTTTACAATCTGTTTTCAATTGCAGTTTTGTACATACAGATTTAAACCAAATCGTTGAAATTTTTAAAATATACAAATTTGTGATAAATATTGTACTAGATAGTAATTTGCTTACATACAGATATTTGGCTGCAAAAGCTAATGGTTAGCAGTGTTTGCTATTGTAAAAGGAGAATGACGGACTAATAGCTTGTGGTGTGTTTTTCTTGAACTGTAACTGGTTTTAAGTGAATCCTTTATCCTGCAGTTTTAAGAAGCCAATAAATAATTGAAGTTAATGCATACTGTGTCATATATAATAGCTTGTTGACTTGTACAGTCAACTTGTCAAATAATTGTCCTGTGGGTGATTGATGTACTGTTGCTCTTGTCATATGATGAAGCTAATGCTGTAATAAATACATCCACACAAAAATTGTGCCTTTTCTTGTACTTTCACACACAGCATTGTTTTTATTTGCCTTGCATTGGGCGCAGCATTTTTAGATCAAAGTAGCTGCACAGTTTTATTCTTAACAGAAGTTAGTCTAAATTTAAACACTACACAAGCATTAATAAGATTGGCCTTGGTTCAGACTTCTTAGAAAGTTTGGGATCCTGTACTTTTGCTGATTGTGTTCAAGGTTGTGCAAGCACTTCCAAGTGGTCTGATTTAATGCAATTAGGTGTGTTTTCACTTTTGTTAGCTTCTATTACCAAATTTGCTGCACTTTCAAAGTTCTATATCAGTTAGCTGTTTGTCTCCAGTTGCATATCATAGAATCCCTATAGTGCAGAAGGAGGCCATTCGGCCCATCAATTCTGTACCAACAGAAATTCCACCCGGACCCTTTTCCCGTAACCCCACCCTGTTAATTCCCCTGACTAAGGAGAAATTCAACATGGCCAATCCACCTAACCTACACATCTTCAGACTATGGGAAGAAACCGGAGTACCGGGAAGAAAGCGGAGTACCTGGAAGAAACCTATGCAGACATGGGGAGAACATGCAAACTCCACACAGTAACCCGAGGCCAGAATTGAATCCAGGTCCCTGGTGATGTGATGCAGCACTGCTAGCCACCGTGCAGTCCTAGCAGCAGCATATCCCCAGCAGCATGAAAAAATTGCTTAAATGTTCAAATTACTGTATTTCTTTCAAAATAGAGAAATGAAAGTGAAATGCTAAGGCCACAGCTTAAAGAAAACTTGGATTTATATGGCATCTGTAGCATAGAAAAAATGTCGCAAGTCATTAAACTGTTCCCTAAGTGCAATAGTGGATATTGAGCCAGAAGAAGAGGTATGAGTAGTGGCCACCATTGTGTGATCCACAAAGTGGGTATCAACAGAAGGGAAGACGGAGATAGAAAAGCAGCAGAATTGGGTACGGCCCTTAGTGATGGAAGTAAGCTTGCTAGCATTTCAGGGTTGCCTTGGAGTCTCCAAGAATTGAAGAGCAATTTCCAGGAAACTGCTGTGCACAACTCTTGGAGAAAAATCATCGGGATATTAAAACTTATTTTCTTTTAACATTTCTCTTTATAAAGCGTAAACATATTAAAATTGTGGGGAAAAACTCTTTGGCTGATGGTCAAGTATCATCTAATTGCATAATGATTCTTCCTGCTTTCCAATTAACCACAGAATCCCTACAGTGCAGATGGAAGCCATTGGCCCATCAAATCTGCCCCGATTCTCCAAAAGAGCATAGTACCCAGGCCCCAGTGTTAAATTAATAGGATCTCACTATTTCAAAGCAATGAAAAGAATTAGGTTAGAAAGTGGCATAATTTTATTCAAATTCATTTACAGGATGTGGGAATTGCTGGCTGGACCAGCATTTATTACCCATCCCTAATTGCCCTGAAGAAGGTGGTGGTGAGCTGACTTCTTTCACTGCTACTGTTCCTGAGGTGTAGTTACACCCACAGTGCTGTTAAGGGGGGGGGATACCAGGATTTTGACCCAGTGATAGTGAAGGGATGGCAGTATATATTTTTTTAATACTTTTCCAATTCAATCAAATCAAATCCAATTCAGAGTCTCAACAAGTTGAGACATTTCAGATCCAGGCTGACAAGACAGGGCAAGCGACCAAACCACCCTGTCCTGGGCCCGATCTACATGAGCCAAGCTGATTGGAGAAGGGGGAGGTTCCTCCTTCAAGACTTGAGCTCATTTGCATCTTAGCCAAAAGGCCGAGATGCCGCTTTTAAAAATTGCTTCATATGAAACATATGAAGCTTCAGTGTAACCTAATGACCTCAACCAAGTGCAGGCGATCCATACTACACTTGATCTTAGCCAAAAGGCCGAGAAGCGGGATGGCAATATAATTCCAAGTCAGGATGATGGCTGACTTGTAGGGGAACTTCCATGTGGTGGTATTCCCAGGTATTTACAGCTCTTGTCCTTCTAGATGGTAGTGGTCATGGGTTTGGTTAAAGAGCTTTGGTGACTTCCTGCAGTTCATCTCGTGCATGATACACACTGCTGCCACTGTGTATCTGGTGGAAGGAGTGAATGTTTCAATTAAGGGATATCAATTAAGTGGGCTATTTTGTCCTGGATGGTGTCGAACTTGTGTTGTTAGAGCTGCACTCATTCAGGCAAGTGGAAAATATTGCATCACACTCCTTGTGCCATGTCGATGGTGGATGCTTTGCGGCGTCAGATGGTGAGTTACTTGCTGTGGGAATCCTAGCCTTTGACCTGCTCTGACAGCCACAGTATTCATATAGAATCATAGAATCCTACAGTACAGAATGAGGTCATTCAGCCCATTGGGTCTGCACCGACCACAGTCCCATCCAGGCCCTATCCCCATAAATTTACCCTAGCTAGTCCCCCTGACACTAAAGGACAATTTAGCATAGCCAATCCACCTAACCCGCACATCTTTGGACTGTGGGAGGAACTGGAGTACCCAGAGGAAACCCACGCTAACGCAGGGAGAATGTGCAAAATCCACACAAACAGTGACCCAAGCTGGGAATTGAACCCGGGGTCCCTGGCGCTGTGAGGAAGCAGTGCTAACCACTCTGCCACTATGCAGCTATGGCTAGTCCAGCTCAGTTTCTAGTCAATGGTAACCCCAGGTTGTCGATATTGAGGGATTCAGCAATGGTCATGCCATTGAATATCCAAAAGCGATGAATAGATTATCTTTTCTTGGAGATGGTCATGGACTGCTACTTTTGTGGTGTGAATGTTACTTGTCAGCCCAAGCCTGAACATTGTCCAGATCTTGCTGCATTTGGGCATGGACTGCTTCGTTATCTGAGGAATCATATTAATGGTGTCAAACATTGTGCAGACATCAGCAAACATCCCCATTTCTGACCTTATGATGGAAGGAAGATCATTGACGAAGCAGCTGAAGATGGTTGGGCCAAGGACACCATCCTGAGTAACTCCTGCAATGATGTCCTGGAACTAAGATGATCGACCTCCAACCAGCACAACCATCTTTCTTTGTGCCAGGTATAACTCAAACCACCAGAGGGTCTCTTTCCCCCTCCTCCCAATTCCCATTGAATCCAGTTTTGCTAGGCTCCTTGATGCCATACTCTGTCAAATGCTGTCTTGATGTCAAGGGTAGTTACCCTAACCTCATTTCTGGCATTTGGCTCTTTGGTCCGTGTTTGAAACAATGTTGTAATGAAGTCAGGAGCTGAATGATCCTGGCGGAATCTAAAGTGAGTGTTCGTGAGCAGATTATTAATGAGTAAGTACCGGCTGTTAGCATTAATGATCACTTTCCATCATTTTACAGATGCGTGACAGTAGACTAATGGGGTAGTAATTGACCAGGTTGGATTTGACCTGTTTTTTTGTGTACAGGACAAGTATCGTTGCCAAGTAAATGCCAGTATTGTAGCTGTACTGGAACAGCTTGGCTAGGGGTGCAGCAGTTCTATATTGTTGCTAGTCAGGGGCCCATAGCCTTTGCAGTATCCAGTGCCTTCAGCTGTTTTTCAATATCATGTGGAATGAATCAAATTGGCTGAAGACTGATATCTGTGATGCTGGGAACCTCCGGAGGAGGGGGCTGAGATGGATTATCCACTTGTCACTTCTGGCTGAAGATTGTTGTGAATGCCTCAATAAGTCATTGGCTAGGCCAACATTTGTTGCCTGTCCCTAGTTGCTCTTCAGAACGTGGTGGTGAGCTGCTGCCTTGAAACACTGCAGTCCCTAAGGTGTAGGTGCACCCACAGTGCTGTTAGAGATGGAATTCCAGTATTTTGTCATCCACCGTTCACAGCTGGATGGCAGAGCCTAGATCCGATCCGTTTGTTGTGCCTCAGAATTGTGCACTAATCTTGCAAATAGGATAAACCTCTAGACTCTTATTTTTATCAAGGCAAGCTTTGACTTCATAGCCACCATTTGAGATCTGGCTCTGTAATCTAAATTGGGTATGTTTGTTGAATTTAATTTGCTTTCCAGAGAATCTGACACAGAAATATATAACCAGTATTGACTTTGAATCCAGGTAAGTGAATTTGTATGAAAGATGGGAACAAATTGGACTACGTAGGCAGCTTTGTGGGGGATTAATCCTAGTGTTTATCAATGATAAGTTTATTTAGGATGTCCATAATGGGGAAACAGTGGGGGCAGTTCTCCCAAAAGTGCTGAATTGGTGGGAAAACTGTTCTAAATCCTGACTGTTTTCTCAGTTCAGCTCCTCACCCAAATCTCTGCACTATGTCACAGTCGTGAATATCATTAAACGCTCAGGGGTGGGGGAGGGGGTGCCTATTCACACCTAAGAGCCTGAAATCGGCAGGATGAATGGGAACCCGCGCATGCGCACATTGCTGGGAGATCGCTGAAAATATCATCCAGCATCCAGATCACTGCCATCTAAACCCCACAGACATCACTGGCCTCATTACTAGCCCTCACAACCCCCCACACACACCGCTGGCCCCCACAGAGAGATCTCGCTGGCCCCCACAACCCTCCCATGCACATCGCTGGTCTCATTGCTGCCCCCCCCCCCCCGCCCCCACACCGCTGGCCCCCACAATCCCTCTACAGAGACATTGCTGACATCCACAACACCCCCACAGAGACATCGCTGGCCTCAGTGTTGCCCTCCATCTTCCCCCATCTCCTCCCACACACACACATGGCTGCCCGCTCACCTCACGTCCCCATGGATCCGGATAATGTGGGAACGCAATCCCTCTATCCCTTGAACATACTGTCCTCACTGCTGCCCTGCAGAGAACTAGCATTGTGTTGACATGCACAACGCTAGCTTGTGATCATTCCTTCTCTTGAATGGGAGCCTGAAGTATTGCACCCCCCCCTGGGCTCAGCAGCTAATCGATTTAGGAGCCCTGAGTATTGCACCACCCCACTCTCCCCACATCCATAGAACATAGAACAGTACAGCACAGAACAGGCCCTTCGGCCCACGATGTTGTGCCGAGCTTTATCTGAAACCAAGATCAAGCTATCCCACTCCCTATCATCCTGGTGTGCTCCATGTGCCTATCCAATAACCGCTTAAATGTTCCTAAAGTGTCTGACTCCACTATCACTGCAGGCAGTCCATTCCACACCCCAACCACTCTCTGCGTAAAGAACCTACCTCTGATATCCTTCCTATATCTCCCACCACGAACCCTATAGTTATGCCCCCTTGTAATAGCTCCATCCACCCGAGGAAATAGTCTTTGAACGTTCACTCTATCTATCCCCTTCATCATTTTATAAACCTCTATTAAGTCTCCCCTCAGCCTCCTCCCCTCCAGAGAGAACAGCCCTAGCTCCCTCAACCTTTCCTCATAAGACCTACCCTCCAAACCAGGCAGCATCCTGGTAAATCTCCTCTGCACTCTTTCCAGCGCTTCCACATCCTTCTTATAGTGAGGTGACCAGAACTGCACACAATATTCCAAATGTGGTCTCACCAAGGTCCTGTACAGTTGCAGCATAACCCCACGGCTCTTAAACTCCAACCCCCTGTTAATAAAAGCTAACACACTATAGGCCTTCTTCACAGCTCTATCCACTTGAGTGGCAACCTTTAGAGATTTGTGGATATGGACCCCAAGATATCTCTGTTCCTCCACAGTCTCCAGAACCCTACCTTTGACCCTGTAATCCACATTTAAATTAAATTTAAATCCCAGACACAGCCTATTGAATGGCAGCCAATCAGCATCCCGCGGAATGAATGACACTCAACTGAATGCCCACACTCACTGCATCTGCACTCCCCTAATAAGCCAGAGCTGTATATAAGCTGCAGGAATGGACACACAGCCACAAAGATGGCTGCTCGTAAACCGGCTCCCAGATTTTCAGAGGCAGCCCAGGAGCACCTGTTAGATGCCGTGGAGGAGAGGCATCATCATCTGTTCCCTGCCCAGGGCCCCAACCCAAGGGGTGCATCTGCCAGGGCATTGTGGGAGGAGGTGGCAGAAGTGGTGAATGCCAGGAGCCTGACACTGTCACAAAAAAATGTACAACCTTCTGCGAGCAGCAAGGGTGAGTGAGCATCCCACTTGGAACCCCGCACATGCTGGCCACGGATCTCCAACCCTGCTTAGACACCTGAAGGGCATGCAACAAGTGACCCTTTCCCCAGGAACAGAATCTAACCCCTTCCCCTCACCCCTCAAACAGCACCCTTCAGTGGTGACCGCTTTCCCCGAAACTGTCAGCACAATGCCCGAGTCACAGGCACGCATTGCATACCATGCACTGCATGGTTCTGTCTACATTTCCTACTGCCTCAGAAAAATAGCCAGCATAATCAAGGACCTTACACACCCCGGACATAATCTCTTCCACCTTCCATCAGGAAAAAGATACAAAAGTCTGAGGACATGTACCAACTGACTCGAGAACAGCTTCTTCCCTGCTGCCATCAGACTTTTGAATGGACCTACCTTTATATTAAATTGATCTTTCTCTACATCCTACCCATGACTAACACTACATTCTGCACCCTCTACTTTCCTTCTCTATGAACGGTATGCTTTGTCTGTATAGCGCGCAAGAAACAATACTTTTCACTGGATACCAATGCATGTGACAAATCAAATTAAATCAAGAATACATTGGGTTGCAGTTGACACTTCTGATTCTGGCCTATTGTTCATTCCATCTCTCTCCACTTTGCCAGTTGTGACAGAACCTTCAAACATCATGGCCCCAAACCCCAGAATTCTCATTTGCCTTGGAACAAATTTCTCCCAATCCAAATGCCTCCCTGATGCCTATGCTCTACCACAGCTTTGGTCACATCCTTAACATTTCACTCAATTCCTGCACTATGTCCATTACTTTTTAATGCCATCATCTACACCATCTTAATCACTTCACTGTTTTAAATGTGCTACATAATAGACCATCTTGTTGCACTACCCCTAAAAAATGTCACATCCTTACTGGGTGTTGCTAGCTAGGCCAGCATTTATTGCCCATCCCTAATGCCCTTCAGAAGGTGGTGCTGAGCTATCTTCTTGAACCACTGCAGTCCATGTGGTGTTGGTACATCCCCAGTGCTTTTAGGGAAGGAGTTCCAGGGTTTTGGCCCAGTGGCAGCGAAGAAACTGCGATGCATTTCCAAGTCAGGATAGCAAGTAGCTTGGAGGGGTTCCCATGTGTCTGCTGCCCTTGTCCTTTCAGATGGTAGCAGTCATGTTTTTGGAAGGTGCTGTCTCAGGTGCCTTGGTGAGTTTCTGCAGTACATCTTGTAAACTGCTGCCACTGTGCATCTGTGGGTAGGGTGCCAATCAAGCGGGCTGCTTTGTCCTGGATGGTGTCAAGTGGAGAGTATGCCATCACACTCCTGATTTGTGCCTGTAGATTGAGGCCAGACTTTGGGGAATCAGGAGATCAGTTACTTGCTGCAGGATTCCTAGCCTGTGGCCTACTGTTGTAGTATTTAAATACTAGTTCAGTTTAATTTCTGGTCAATGGTAACTCCCATATAGCTATTTTGGAGTTGTAAAGATTTATATTTATCCTCCAATAGACTAGTCCAAATAAAGTTGATGCCTCTTATATTCAGTTTGTCAGAATATTTGTTTATTAGGTTTCCTGAGAATTGGGAGATTGTGCACAATTCATCATAATTTCAACAGCGAGAATAAAGAGAGGATAAAGAAAAGCACAGTAGTATATTTGACTGCACTTGGGAAGGATGAGAGTAGAAGTGATTTGATGGAAATTAGAACATAGAAACAGGATTAATGTAATTAGCCCCTCGAATCTGTTCCACCATTTAATAAGATTGTCACAGAACTGTGACCACATACTTGCCTTTGCCTCATATCCCTGAATACCTATTATTTAACAAAAAAACCATCAATCTCAGATTTAAAATTAACAATTGATCTGATATCAACTGCCATTTGCTGAAGATAGTTCCAAATTTCTGCCACTCTTGCATAGTAGTGTTTCCTAATTTTATGTCTAATTTTTAGATTATGTCCCAAGGGTGGCACTGTGACACAATAGTTAGTACTGCTGCCTCACAGTGTCAGCGACCCGGGTTCGATTCCCGATTTGGGTCACTGTGCGGAATCTACATATTCTCCCCGTGTCTGCATTGGGGTTGCTCCGGTTTTCTCCCACAGTCCGAAAGACGTGATGCATCGGTGTAAAATTCTCCCTCAGTGTACCTGAATAGGTGCCAGAGTGTGGCGACTAGGGGATTTTCACAGTGACTTAATTGCAGTGTTAATGTAAGCCTACCTGTGACTAATAAATACATCTTAAACTAGTTCTGGGCTTGCCAAGCAGCAGGAACATTTTCTCTCTACGTGCATCTGTTCTATTTAATATCATGAAAACCTCAATCAAATTTCAGGGACCACGTTCCTTATTTGTGTCCTCTCTCCTTGTAATTTCACCCTTAGAGTTCTAGCATAGTGTTTATTACTGGACTGGAAATGCAGGGGCCTGAACTACTAATCAAAATCCCACAAGCAAAGCTCAAGAAAGTAAATCATTCTGGAATAAAACATTACTATCAGTAATATGACTGCGAAATGACCAGGATATAGGAAAGTTTAATTAGGCACACAGATTTCAGAAAGAACTTGAAGGATTCACTTGCTAACTTAAAAGATCTAAGTTAGGATCCTTGTGCCTAAACTTGATACCCTTGACTTGGGAAAAGGCAAAAATGTGACCTGAATGCAGTCAGCCTGCTGATACCTAGGCTTGGTGGAAGAATATTGAAGATGGCTCTGAGATCACTGAGAACTCTGTGACCATTCCACTGTTTTCTATGGAGCCACTAGATGCATGAATTTTCTCACGGGATGAAGAGACAAGCACTTCAAATCCTGTTGCATAGATTACCTTCTGGGAAATTCTGTAAACAGTGAATATGTGACTGAAACTCCCTCCAACTGTGGAATCAAAGCGCAGGCTTTTGAAAGTCTGGCACCTTGAAGCAAAGACTTCAATGGAGAAATAAGAAGGTAAAATATATAACATTTGGGTAAATGTATTGTGAAGCATGCACTTTTGAACAAAAATTGTATTTGGCTAATTTAGACTATTTTGTAAATGACATGGGAATTAATTCATTTGCTTCATCAAACTCTGAACAAATATTTATATATTTTTTTCAATTTAAATGTTGACATGAAAAGTGTTGCAGGGGACGTTTTGGCTGGAAATTTGTCATATGCAATGTTTTAAAAGTATAGCTCCTATTTTAATTTTTTAGTTTCAGGGAGGAATCTGTTTCTGTGGTTCTACAAAAGAAAGAGTGGTTACAATTCTGTCTAAACAATTGTCGTTTGCCCTTGCCTAAATGATGATCCATTGTGCAGTTGTACGTAAAACTAATTACAATGGTCTACTTCAGATACATGAATAAAATGCTAAGCATAATTCTTTAAAATATGATTTTAAAATTGTCATCATAACTTTGTTTAAAATCAAAAAGGGTACAATTTTTAATGAGTGCATATAGCATAACAATTAGCCATTGCAACTAAAAAAAAACACCAAAAGTTCAGGAAAACTTTTCAGCCAAATATATTTTTTTAAATGCAGTGTTGGCTTTAAAACATTGAAAATGTAGCAATTTAATGTGTTCATGTTAAGGCAGTGCCAAAAACATTGTTATGAATAAGATGTAGATTTTACTTTAAGCCTCAATGTTGCATTTGTACAGCATGATACTGGTAATTGGAAGAAAGTAATCAGTATTCATAAAATACTGCATTAAAATAAGCAAATTTCACTATTGTTTAATTTTTGTTCACCACCATGTTTTGCCTGGGAGTTTATTGCATGTTCACATTCATATAACACTCGCCAGGTTTCTAAAAACTACAAAGTAAGACCTTGCGCTTTAAGCTGCGCACAAATTGTTCTCGACCTTGCCACCAGCAAATGTTTTTCTCAAGTATCTTAGCTGGTAGATTCATTAATTCAGATTGCTGCTTTCATTCGTCTTCTTTTTTATGCTCTTGAACATTGTGTCTATTGTTCTCCCTCAGCACCCGGAACAAAGGACTCTTATGCTGCTTTGGTGTAGGTAACCATTGATTGCTGGCTGTATAACAAGCCTGAATTCCCTGGGAAAATTCTTTTTTTTAATTCAAAAGCACTGTGCTGAAAGAACATTTACTTGTGCACATTGGAAAGGATTAGCTTCAGCCCGTTCCTGCAATTCTCCATTCAAAACTGCACACCTTGAATTCTAAACAAGATTCTGGTTCTAAAAATATATATATTTGTGCCTGTTTTTAAATTGGAATGGGCTGGTCATACGCCAAAAATGGCTGGGCACCACTTGCCGTCCAGTTCCCTTCTACATCCAGCCCATTGTGGTTTTTGACCAGCCAAGGAAGTAGGCATGTCACACTCCAACCAAAAGGAGGTGGGACCAGTTTACATATGTAACTTAGAGTCTCCTTCACCTGAAGTCTCGTGCTGTAATTCTGGCATTCATAAGAGCCAAATAAGAGATGGTATGTGGCCAAACTAACAATCCTTCAAATGACCACATCAGGCTGCTTGAAAAGCCTTTTATTTTTAAAAAAAAGCCATGCCATTGGTTTCTTTGGAGTCAAAAGACTGTTCTTCTGATCTGACAAAAATCTTCCCACCTGCTGCCAGGCACTTGGTGGCCATTGTCCCTTGGATTGCCTCCTCCTCCATTACTGGCTGGATTATACAGAAGGAACCACCCCTCCCAGATTGACATGCTGTCCATTAGAACGTATTGAGCACTGGCATTTGGCCAAATATATTCCCTTGAGGCTTGACTATGAAATGGTTCAAACATTTCGCTGGTGTTATTGGGTGGGTGGGCAGTGGGATCATTTCACTCAACTTCACCTGCTGTGAATCCAAAAAAACCTTTATTTATTATACTAGTGATTTTACTGTTATAGAACAGTTTTGCCTGTTATAGAAACCCTACATTGCAAAAGGAGGCCATTCGGCCGATCAAGTCTGCACCGACAACGATCCCACCTTGGCCCTATCCCTGTAATACCACATATTTACCTATGCATCCCAGGACACTAAGGGGCAATTTAGCGTGGCCAATGCACTTAACCCGTGCATCTTTGGAATGTGGGAGAAAACTGGAGCACCCGGAGGAAACCCACACAGACATGGGGAGAATGTGCAAACTCCACACAGACAGTGACCCAAGTCGGGAATTGAACCCAGGTCCCTGGAGCTGTGAGGCAGCAGTGCTAACCACTGTGCCACTGTGTCGCTTTATGGAAAGCTTTCCTCAGCTTAATTTTAAATATTTCTGAAGTCTTCCATTGTCACATGTATTGGGATAGTTTCTTGCACATTATACAGACAAAACATACCACTCATAGAGTAAACAGAGAAGTAAAGGAGATGGTGCCGAATATAGTGTTACAGTCATAGCTAGGGCGTAGAGAAAGGCTTTCTCTTAACATTAAAAGCTAACTAACCTTCAGAAACAGGTGGGAGTTAAAAGTCATTGAGTAGTGTGTGAGACAGGAGCTGCAAGTGTAATTGTGGTCTAAAATCACTCTTTGTAATAGAACTGGTTCCTCCGTTATTGCCTTCGCAATTTAGAACGTCCCTGCACAAAAAAGAACCTTTATCAGTTCTGATAATCCCTTTATTAAATTATTGGCTGCTTTACAGCAATGCTCCTTTTTGTTAGGTTCCGAGGACAATTACATTTGTGGCTTCCTTTTAAATTATATTGTTGCGTGGCTGTGCATGCATGGTAATCTAAAGGGACCAACTTGTGCGCAGCCTGTGCTGGGACCTTTGGGCTGCTGCGTATCTTAGAGGTGACATTGTAGACTTCTGTGCAAAGAATACAATTCATCAATAGCATAGGTGTGGTGTATTTGAGGATGGAGGAATGTTTGTGTAATAATAATTAGAAATCCATTATTTCACAATGCTAGAGTGTAGCTAATGTAAGCCCGCTGTTCAAAAAGGTAGGCAGAGAGAAAACAAGGAACTATAGACCAGTGAGCTTAACATCAGTGCTGGGGAAGTTGCTAGTGTCCATTATCAAGGATTTCATGACTCAGCATTGGGAAGGCAGTGGTACAATCAGACAAAGTCAGCATGGATTTAAAAAAGGGAAATTATACTTGACGAATTTATTGGAATTCTTTGAGGCTGGAACTAGTAGAGTTGACCGAGGAGAACCAGTGGATGTGGTTTATTTAGATTTTCAGAAGGCTTTCGACAAGACCTCACAAACAGACTACTATGTAAAATTAAAGCAAATGGGATTGCAAGTAATGTCTTGAGATGGATAGAAAGCTAGTTAGCAGATAGGAAGCAAAGAGTTAGCATAAATGGTTCCTTTTCTGATTGGCAGTCAGTGACTAGTGGGGTTCCACAGGGATCTGCACTAGGACCCCAACTGTTCACATTGTATATTACTTATCTGGAAGCGGGAACTGAATGTATTATCTCCAAATTTGCAGATGATAAAAAGTTGTGTGGGAGGGTGAGCTGTGAGGAGGATGCAGAGATGCTTCAGTGTGATCTGGACAGGCTGAATGTGTGGGCATCTGCATGGCAGATGCAGTATAATGTGGATAAATATGAAATTATCCATTTTGGTAGCAATAATAGGAAGACAGATTTTCTTGAATGGGTGTAAATTGAGAGAGGTGGATACTCCGCGAGAGCTTGGAGTCCTCGTGCATCAGTTGCTGAAAGTAAGTACACAGGTACAGCAGGCAGTAATGGTATGTTGGCTTTCATAGCGAGAGGTTTTGAGTATAGTTATTGGGATGTTTTACTGCATTGTATAGGGCATTGATGAAACCACACTTGGAGTATTGTATGCAGTTTTGATGTCCTTATCTGAGGGAGGATGTCCTTGTTATAGAGGGAGCAAAGGTTTACCAGGCTGATTCTTGGGATGGCAGGTCTGTCATTTGAGGAGAGACTAAGTTGGTTAGGATTGTATTCACCGGAGTTTAGAAGAGTGAGAGGGGATCTCATAGAAACTTATAAAATTCTAACAGGGTTAGACAGGATAAATTCAGAAAGAATGTTCCCAATGGTGAGGGAATCTAAAACTAGGGGTCATAGTTTGAGGATAAGCGATAAACCTTTTAGAACTGAGGTGAGGAGAAATTTCTTCACCCAGAGGGTGATGAATGTGTGGAATTCATTACCACAGAATGTAATTGAGGCCAAAACATTGTGTGATTTCAAGAAGAAATTAGATATAGCTCTTGGGGCTAAAGGATCAAGGGATATGGAGGGAAGGAGAGATCAGGATATTGAATTCGATGCTCAGCCATGATCAAAATGAATGGCGGAGCAGGTTTGAAGGGCTGAATGGCCTACTCCCACTTCTAATTTCTATATTTCTATGTAACATGAGTAGGAACATGAGAGACAAATTTAACATGCTACATTTTAAGGAAGCTAATTTTAAAGTAGGGGAGTTTGAAATGAGAGGCATGAGCTTAGAAAGACCCAAGTGTGAAACTCTAGGAGAAAATATGGAGGATTAAAGTGTGAAATGAATATAGAATATTTTTGACAAATTCAAGAGAAGGTGCATGTTAAAACGACACCATTTTCGACAATATCAGAGCCTGAACTCTCAAGGTTAAATGTAAAAAAATAGCAGTTCTGAAACAAATCTGGGAGATTGGAATGTATCTAAAGGCTTCGAGAAAGATAATCCCAAGGTTGAGAAAAAAATGAAAAAAATATTGAGAGGCATTTTAGAGTGAGTAAGTGGATATTGTCAAAATATTTGACAAAGTAGTAAAGAAAAATATGGGGTCCCCTAAAGTGAAAAAATAAATGAAGGAACCTTTGTGATGGTGACTTCAGAATTAATTTTCACCATTAAAACAGTGATATGTTTACAGTAGTGAGGAAGGATGCAAATGCAAATTCATACAGAAAATAGCAATTCATAGTAAAGAGCTCATTAAAGTTTATTTATTAGTGCCACAAGTCGGTTTACATTAACACTGCAATGAAGTTACTGTGAAATTAAGGTAATGAAGTGTTTTGAATATTCATTCAGCAAATGGAGCAGATGAATTATCAGCCAAGGATACTTGAAATGAGGATAGAACTAGGTAGAATTGTAACTGAATGTCAATCACAGAGTGTACGGCTAGGAAAAAATACTCATTGTTCCTTTTTTAAAAAAAATATAAAGGTTAGTAGTATGATCCTGGGAACTATAGGCCTTTGAGCATAATTATCTTCAGGGAAATTGTTGGCACATGTTGTAAAGAATTCAAATGCATCTAACAAGAACAAAGGCAAGACTTCAGAACTCAAATTGTTTTATCAAAGCTAGAGGTTTACTAGAATTCCTTAACCATGAAATTCAATTAGTGAAGGTTGATAAAGTGATGGTTGTCGTACGCCTTATCAACATTACATGTTTAGTGAATCAGAAAAAACTGGTGAATGGTCTTGACAGGGGGAGGAGAACATATAGTGTATTGAATAAGTGTGTTAAACTATGAGATAGAAAGGAAAGTAATCAACGATAATAGTCGTAAAGGGACTATTCTGTGCCCCAGGAATTAGGTTCTGGGTGTATTTTTAAGTGTTTAATGTCTGATCTTATGGTCATTGAAAGTAACTGGCTTTTATTTTTCAAATTTCCTGCTGTAACTTTGAAAGTTCAGCAGAAGGCCAGGAGTAAAGACCTATTTCAGTTCTGGGACCCTTATTGTTATGTACATTGTTAAGTAATATAGATGAGAATGTAGGGGGGGGAATGTTAAGCAAGTTTGGAGATGACACCAAGATTGGTAGGGCGGTTAATAGTTAAGAAGATGGTTGTTGTTACAGGTGGGTTAGCCAGATGGGCAGAGCAGTGGCAGATGGTATTTAACTCTGATAAGTACAAGGTGATGCACTTTGGAAGAGCAAACAAGATGAGCGAGTATTTAAGGAATGGCAGGAGACTGGGTAGCTCAGAGGAACAGGGATAATTATTGGGGTAATTATTCACAGATCCCTGAATCATAGAACCCCTACAGTACAGAAGGAGGCCATTCGGCCCATCAAGTCTGTACCGACCACAATCCCACCCAGGCCCTTTTACTGCAACCCCAAGCATTTACCCTGCTAATGCAATTTGACATGGCCAATCAACCTAACCCGCACATCTTTGGACTGTGGGAGGAAACCGGAGCACCTGGAGGAAACCCACGCAGACACAGGGAAGATGTGCAAACTCCACACAGACAGCAACCCGAGGCTGGAATTGAACCTGGGATCTTGGCACTGCGAGGCAGCAGTGCTCATCACTGTGCCACTGTGCTGCCTGAAGTCGGCAGAGCAGATTAATAGGATAGCTAAGAAGGCATTTGGGACACTTGCTTTCTTCAGTCATTGTATAGAGTATAAGAGCTGTGCAGAATGTTGGTTAGGCCACAGCTGGGTACTGTGTGCAGTTCTGGTCACCTCACTACAGGAAGAATGTGATAGCACTAGAGGGGGTACAGAGGAGATTTACCAGGATGTTGCCTGGGATAGAGCATTTTGAGCTATCAGGAGAGACTAGACAGGCTTGAATTGTTTTCTTTTGAGCAGAGAAGGCCACGGGGGGCATGATTGCAGTGTATTAGATTATGAGGGGTATGGACAGGGTGAATAGGGAGCAGCTGTTCCCTTTGGTTGAGGGCTCAATCATGAGGGGACATAGTTTTAGGGTAAGGGCCAGGAGATTCAGAGAGGATTTGGGAAGAAACATTTTTCACTCAAAGGTTGGTGGGAATCTGGAATGCACTGTCTGGGAAGGTAGTGGAGGCTAAAAACCTTACAACCATTAAAAGATATTTGGATGAGTACTTGAAATAGCATAACATTCAAGGATTATGGGACAAGTGCAAAGAAATGGGATTAGCGCACCATTAGTGGTA
This sequence comes from Mustelus asterias, assembly GCF_964213995.1. Taxonomy (NCBI): domain Eukaryota; kingdom Metazoa; phylum Chordata; class Chondrichthyes; order Carcharhiniformes; family Triakidae; genus Mustelus; species Mustelus asterias. Next base: position 34,934,770 of record NC_135825.1, on the reverse strand, counting down.
GTTATTGTCGATGCAGACTCGATGGGCCGAAGGGCCTTTTCTGCACTTTATGCCTCTATGACACTATGCCAATTGCCATGGTTTTATGTTATTTGTAAGTAGAATTAAGCCTCTCTCAAGCAAGATCTCATACGTCGCATGGATTTTCTCCAGGAACATGTTTTCTATTCTCTCAAATATGAAAAAATTGTTTTGAGTTAGGGGACTTTTTCTAAAATTGTGAATTCGGGATTGGGGATAGAGGTTAAGGCTGTTGTCATTTGTTGGATCCTTGGCTCATCTGGCTAACTGCAGCACAATCTCCATAACACCAGGTTGGAGTTGAGCTGAAAGCAGCTGCTGCTCTGTATTTTCCAGTCGCTTTTGATTGCTGCTTATGGAGCCATGTCAAGAATGGGTTGCTTACCCCAATGTAGTAATCAGGTCTTGGTTAAAGAGAGCACCTTTGCAATACCCCAAAGCAGCCACTAGATTTTGTTTATGTTATGCTGAACCCTCAACTGCTTCCTTCAAATCAATACTCATCACTTTTAAAGAGGTAAATATTGATGTAAGCACAGCACACACTAATTCTATAAACCATTGCAGCATTACAATTAATACTGTGTCGTCTGTAGATTTTCCAAAACTAATATTTGCATAAACTGTGTAAGGACCAACACCATCTCTGGTTCTGGGCACTTATCATACTTATCAGTCATAATATGAGAAGATAATGTGCAGATAGCAGCTAGTAAGGGCAATTCTATTCTGCCAATCAAGAGATCTGACTGCTGAGGACAATTGCTTTGCTCTGAGATAGCGGTCTTGTAGTGAATTGAAAATTGCATTGTATATTTTGTCCACCTAAAGCTACGATACACACATGTACCAGCAGAGGGAGTCCAACAGGAAATAAGAGCACATGCCATTCTGATTTTGGATGCTTCCTACTGAATATCTTGTAGTTTCCTCCCAACAATTTTAAGCAGTTGATTTAAATGGGAATGTATGGCAGTAGCTTCTGGCAGATTGGTGATTAGAGTCTGTAATGGCTGCATAAAATGAAAGGGTTCAGGTAAAGAGTGCTCTCTGGGAGAGAGCAGCAAGTTGTAGAGCACGTGCTCAGAGTAACAATTTAATACATTTGTGAAGTTACTTATCAGGGTCCTAGCCTAACAAAGTGGTAATGTTACAGATCCAAATCTTTGAATGTGCTCTAAAGTGGGTGTGTTTGTGGATTTTGATGCTGAAATAATCTATTTTACAATGTATCAGACTGCAAACTAAGCAGATAAACACATTACGGCAGCAAACAAATTACATAGATTACATGCTTGCTGTTACAAGGATAGATTGTATTGACAAAGATATAGTGTGATTGACAATATTTTCCTACAAGTGATCCATAATGTGGAGACCCAATAGCACTGGAGATCTAGTTTGTCTTGAGTAGTGATGCTGTCATCAGTTCTTCATTTACAGCTAAATCTATTTTTTGTATTTGATGGTTTTGCAATTCTCATGGTAGGAGAGTAACATCTGTGTTTACACAGTAAAATCTACTCCTGTGTCCCAGCAATAGAATCATGGGTCCATGAATATCGGAGTCCACAAATCAGCTGACAGGATATGGGAGAAAATTTGAGCAATGTTGACCTAGGGTTGTCTGCATGGATTTCCTCCATGTGCTCCGATTTTCTCCCACAGTCCAAAGATGTGCACGTTAGGTGGATTGGTCATGCTAAATTGCTCCTTAGTTTCAAGGAAAAAGATAGAAAAGTCTGAGGTCACGTAGCAATCGACTGCCTCTCATGGGAGGTAGTACCAAGGTACTGCCTCCCAAGCCTATTGTATTAAATATGACTTTTCTCTGAGCATTTTGGAAGCGTTGGCAGCTAAGTCAATTATGTTCTCTTTTTAGCATAAAAAAATGATCTTATCCTGGACTATATCAACCCACTGGGTAAATTGTACCTTTGACTCTGCCAATCTATTTCTGAGACCAATGCAAAATTACACTTTACAGTCAATTTAGAAGATTTAGTGCAGTGTTTGGATCATTAAGTGGTACAATATGCAGTTGAGACATCCCACAAATTGAAAATAGCAAAATTGTGTGTCAGGCCATCAGGGGAAATCATCAATAATTTGCTGCGGGAGCTTCAAAAGTGTATTCAATTAAAATTTGGGTTCAATTAACTTGCTTGTGGCCTGCCTAAACATTTGGTTCCAAATTAACCATTCAAACATTTTAGCTTGAAAGAGACTTGACCTTAAGGCAAAAGGCAGGGTAAATAATAGCAAATAATATCCACGTTTATTTAAACAGGGAAAAAGGGAAAAAAAATATTTTTCAACGCTAAATAACAGAATCTTACAACTTTAGGGTGATCACTCCAGATTGAAGTATAAACAACCTCAGGTCCTTGCCAATGGGCAGCATGGTGGCACAGTGGTTAGCACGGGTGCCTCATGGCGCCAGGGACCTGGGTTCAATTCTGGCCTTAGGTGGCTGTCTGTGTGGAGTTTGCACTTTCCCCCTGTGTCTGCGTGGGTTTCCTCCAGGTGCTCCGGTTTCCTCCCACATTCCAAAGATGTGTGGGTTATGTGGATTGGCCATGCTAAATTGCCCCTTAGTGTCCAAAGATTGGTAGGTTAGGAGGATTAGTAGGGTAAATATATGAGATTATGGGAATAGGGCCTGGGTGGGATGCTCTGTCAGAGAGTCGGTGCAGACTTGATGGTCCGAATGGCCTCCTCCTGCACTGTAGGGATTCTACGATTGCCCTGACAACAATTCTTTGCAGCGTTACCCGCAAGAACACTCACTACCAATTATGTCTAGTCCACTCTCCCTCTATGATGACTACAGTAAAAAAAAATGATTCTGACAACCTCCATTGTTATCCCCCAAAATTGGCTTCATTTTGGTTCAATTTATTGTCATCGGCGTTACTAGGTTGATTCCATTGGACTGGTGCACATTGTCTGATTAAGCAGACATTAGGGTGATTTCATTGGCTTTCTCAATTCTGAAATAATACAAGCTTCTATTCATTAGGGACATTGTTCTAAGTCATTAAGGACAAGGCACGATGATTATTGACCGAGTGTTCTCCCACAGATGTTAGCAACATATTTAAAACAAATCATTTCTCAGCAAATTCATGCTTTTAATTATCGAATCACAAGAATATTAGTATGAACTTTAACCTTTATAACTATTTAATCACACATATATTCTTCAGTTATAACATAATTGAGGTACAACCTATTTAATTCAATCATCTGTTGCCAGCTGATCACTAGTTTTTAAAATAATAAGTATCAGTATTCTTAATGAAGTAGGGTGATTGCCTAGATAGCAGCAATCGCAAAATGTTTTTTTTCAGTCCAAATTTTAGCAGAAAATGGTATCTTGAACCTTTAGGAACATAGGTGCAGGAGTAAGCCCTTTGTCTCTTCGAGCCTGTTCTATTATTCCATTAAATCATAGCTGATCTTGTTATGATCTCAGCTCCACTTTCCTCTGTCTCCTATAACCCATGACTCCCTTGCCCAACAACATTCTATCTAACTTCACCTTAAGTAAATTCAAAAACCCAGGGGGAGGACCAGGGGGCCCGCCACAGGAATCATAGCGGGTGGGGAAGAGTGGGAGGTCAAACCATGCAAAGGTCCGTTGACCTCGGGTGTGATTTTCCGTTTTTGGGGCAAGTGCAGACAGAAAATCCCACCCCCAGCTCCCACTACTTTCTGGGGCGCAGACAGAAAATCCCACCCCCAGCTCCCACTACTTTCTGGGGCAGAGAAATCCACACACCAAAGGACCCTTTGGGAGAAAATGTTTCCTTTCATCTCTGCCTGAAAAGGGAGACTTCTTATGTCCACTAGTTTCAGTCTTCTAAACTCTGAGGGTATAGGCATAAACTTTCTTCATAAGACAACTTCTTCATCCCAGGAATTAGTTCAGTGAATCTTCCTTGAATTGCCTCCATAGCAATTGCATCTTTTTATAAATAAGGAGACCATACTACTCACAGTATTCCAGATGTGGCCTCACCAAGAACCTGTGTAGCTGGAATAAAACTTCCCTACTTTATATTCCCATTTCTCAAAGCAATAAACAATGTTGCATTTGTCTATTGAATCACCATATGTACTTGAATACTAACTTTGTGTTTCATGTACCAGGACTTTTCGATTCATCTATACAACCGAGTTCCACAATCTTTCTCCATTGAAATAGTATACTGCTTTTCTATTCTTCCTGTCAAAGGCAACAAGTCCACATTTACCCATGTTATACTGCATCTGCCAAATTTCTATCTACTCACTTAACCTGTCTATATCCCTTTGCAGACTCTTCACCCCTTGACAATTCACTCTCACACCTATCTGGGTGTCGTCGGTTGAATGAGCTACCATATATTCAGTCCCTTCATCCAAATCATTCATACAGGTTGTAAATATTTGAGGACCAGCACAGATCCTTCTGGCACTCATTACAGTTACTCAAAATGTTGAATGTATTTCACCCTCCACAGATGCTGCCAGACCTGCTGAGTTAATCTAACATTTTCTGTTTTTATTTCAAATTTCCAGCATTCATGTTCTAATATGTTACCTGCTGCAATATATGTGTTTATCTTGCCTTACCTTTGATGTGGTATCCAATCAAACACCTTTTAGAAATCCAACTACACCACATCTACTGGTTCCTCTTCATCCACATTAAATGTTGCTTTGTCAAAAAACTCTAACAGATTAGTTAAACATGATTTCCCTTTCATAAAGCCATGCTGACTCTGCCTGATCAAATCATGATTATCTAGGTACCCTGCTATAACAGCCTTAATAATGGATTCTGTGACAGATTATCCTGCTTTCTGCATCCCTCTTTTCTTGAATAAGAGTTGCTTTAGCTATTTTCCAATTCACTGGAATCTTTCCAGAATCTAAGGAACTTTGGAAGATTCTAATTAATGCATCTACCATCAGTGCTGCCACTTCTTTTAAAACCCTAAGACGAAAGCCATCTGGTCCTGGGGATTTGTCAGTCTTTATGTCTAATAGTTTTTCTAGCATCCTTTCCCTGGCGATGGTGATTGTATTAGGTTCATCGCTCCCTATCATCTTTGGTTTTCAAGAACCTTTGGGAGGTTTTCTAAGTCCTCTAAACAGACTCAGAGGGTGGAATTTTCCTCACCGGAACTAAGTCCCATGGCAGGGGCAGGGATGGGGTGTGTTTCCTGCCATGGAGGCTGCTGGAAATCAATCCATATCATGTGACCTTGACCTCATTAAATATGCATGGAGAGGTTTTGCGATATTTTGTGCATCAGGATGGACAGGAGGGCTCATGACCTGCCATCATATCCGGGTACCATTTGTAAAAGGCATCTGGACATGCGTGATCCACGATTGAAGAAAGAAAATGGACCTCCAGGAACACTGTGAAGCTGGAAAATGGACCTCCGTGAAGACACTGAAGCTGGAAGATCGGTCTGATAGATGTACCATCACCCCTACCCACTGCTGATTGATCCAGGGTCCACGATCGCTGGAGGCCTCCAGCCCGAATTCTGGAGGGAGCCCCAGGCTTTTTTCAGGTATTTATTAATATGTACACATCATCTTGGTCCAGAGGTGTTCTGGACTGGAGTAATTTCCTGCAGGTGGCCGGGATGATTGGGGCAATTCCTTCACCTGCATCGCATTAGCATGATGCATATCGGTTTTACACCAGCCTCGAGTGGAAACTGTCGACCGGTCATGGCGGGTGGGAGTGGAAGACTCCACTGTCGTTTTACACCAGTATGAAACAGACTTTTGGTGCTCCTGCTACATTGTTCTCCTCCCCCCCGCATCCCACCCACCCCCCACCCCCCCCCCCCCCCCCCCCCGCCCCCCCCTGGCTGCACAGGAAATTTTGCCTAAAATCTTTATTCAAAGCCTCCGCTCTTTTCAGTTTTCCATTAACAGATCCCCAGACTCTCTCTCTAGAGGACCAACACAAGCTGTAGTCACTCTTTTCCCATTCAAATTATTGCAGAAACTTTTATCATGAGTTTTTATATTACTATCCAGCTTTCTCTCATACCCTGCTTCCTGATTATTTTTTGGTCCTTTTTTCCTGGTTCTTAAAACCTGTTCATCCTCTGACCTAATACTGATCATGCAGATTTGGTCAGTGTTTCTTCCAAGTTAATCCTATCCTTAAACTTCCTTATTTATCCTTGGATATTGCAGCCTTCTTGAAGAGCCTTTCTTCCTCACTGACGTTTATGCTTTCTCTTACTGTAATCTAGGAATCATCAACATAGATATCAAACCTAATCCTCTGCTTCCAAATTCTGTCATCACAATAGTGACCACTTAAATAATGATGCCAAAAGGGAATTTGCGCCATTTGAACATTGTAAGAAATTAAGGGAGACGTAAGAGGAAAAATTGGCAAAATCTGAGCAAATCCTAAAAGTTTTCATCTGAACGAGAACAGCATCCATGTTGCGGAATCAATTTCAAAACAGAAAATGCTGAAAAAACTCTGCAGGTCTGGCAGCAGATGTGGAGAGAGAAACAGAGTTAACATTTTGAGTCTATGTCTTCTTCAGACTCTGAGAAATTTATTTCTTGTTTGCAATTTAGCGAATGATGCCATTAAATACTTTTGCATTTACATTTGGATATGTTCAGATCTCTGGCAACCCTCTGTCAGCAGTTGCTAAGGGAATAAATTGATTCAGGATTGAAGATTTAAAAAGGTCACCAACAGTTTTGTATGTTCTTTATATTTGTTCACAATTAAATTAGCACTCTATCCATTTCTGGCCTTCTTCAAGACTGAGTGCATTTGTTTTGGAATCTGTCAGAATGTTAAATGAGGTGCTGCATTAAGTCTGTCTAGCTGTTACCATCAGCATCCCATGTTATTTGTGAACTGCTGATCTGAAAACTGGCGGATTCTTGCAATGGCATATATTGTTCAAACACTGAGTTAGTTGGCTTTGTGGGTTTAATTGTTTATTTTTCTCTATACAAGCTCTTAGCTTCTGTTCCACACTCCTGGCCAGCAATATCTGATAAATGCATAAAATATGAAATAGATACTGACTGTATTTTTGGAGAGGGATCTACCTTTTAAGAACAGAGGGTGATAGGTTCATTGCTATAGTGCCATTGCTTTGCTGGCTGCTGCTTCCTGTGCAGTGTTCTATCAAGGTAGGAGTGCATATTCAGCGAGCGCTAGAAGGATGTGAATGTGAGCTATCCTGACTCTGCGATGTCCATGTCCAGGATCCCTAATTTGGACAACACAGATTTCCAGGCAACAAATCTGTGTCACTTGTCAAACGACAAACTTGAAACTGCGAGATGGGCCTGGCACTAGTGTTCCTTAAAGGGCCAGCCACCCAATTGCAGATAAGTTATTTTTAAGAACTGCAGCTGTTGCAACTTTCTGGAAGTATGCTGGAGTGCTTTTGGTGGCACTCCAGTTCTTGAATTTGAAAGACAGCGCTGTTGCTTCCAGAAGGGAACCATAGAATCCCTACAGTGCAGAAGGAGGCCATTTGACCCATCCAGCCTGAACTGACAACAATCCCATCCAGCTCCTATCCCCGTGACCCCACGTATTTACCCTGCTAATCCCTCTGACACTAAAGGGCAATTTAGCACAGCTAATCAACCTAACCTGCACATCTTTGGCACATGAAAGGAAATCGGAGCACCCCGAGGAAACCCACTTGCACACGGGGAGAATGTGCAAACTTCACACAGACACTTGAGGCCAGAATTGAACCTGGGTTCCTGGTGCTGTGAGGCAGCAGTGCTAAGCGCTGTGCCACTGGCAAAGGAGTGGGTGGCTTGTCCACACAAAGGCTACAACAGGTATGGAGGCAATGCCTTTGAATGTGCTGTATGACAGAAAGATGGAGCATACAAGTTCTGTGCATACCACCTGCCAATTTGGAGTCAGGATTCTCTATGTTCCTGGACAGTGACAGCAGGCTTACTGGCAGGCCAGCTAATACAATCAACATCTCAGAAGGCAACTCTCTCCTTTCTATATCACCCCATCAAGATCCTCATTTTCTGCAATCTCGGCCTCTGGTGAGCTTGTAAACTAATTATCCATTCCCCTGTGCCTGCCTGCATCTCACACATGCCTAGATGATTCACCATGTACTGTCCCGATTCTCAAACTTGCCTCTAAGGTATGCACACAGTCAACAGTGGCTGTGAAATCAACAGCAAGGGCCTCTTCATTAATGCTGTTGCTCCTTTTGTTCCTCACCCCCATATAAGTTGATATGGCTGGGCAGGTGGCAATTGCTGGAAGGCGGAGAGCAGAAAATCAAATGAGCGAGATTGTGGTGAAGGACGTAAGGGTCAGGTGGGAAGTGAAAGGCTCATGGCCACACCATCAGCAGCTTGCACATGGTGTCACATAGCAGGATGGGGGTGAGCGGGAAGTTGAGAAGGGGCATTCAGCGAAGAATGATCCTCAATGTTCTGAGAAATGATGGCTGGCATGGGCTCTGTCGCTGAAAGCCTCACAATGTTACTCCCCTCTGATTGCTGTTTAATGAGGTTTTCTGGAAAGTGATATTGAGCGAGATTGGGCCAGTTCTTGCTGCATATATTTGGTGATGCTCACTGTCTAGACTCATTTCTAAAAACAAAATACTTTTTCGGTAAGATATAGTTCAATGGCTGACACCTTGGGAGCTGTAGCACATCGAGGCGGTAGTTTGCAATTCATTGAGGCATCACTGGGTGAAATTAAGTGAAGTTTTAAAATTTTATTTAAATGATTTAAGCAAGGTTTTATTCCAGATTAGACATGATTGATTTTTTTAAACTACTTGCACTTAGACTGAACATTTGTTTAATGTAGTGTTAGCAAGATAAATGAGATTTCTGCACAGATCACATCTGACTTGGAGTCTCGAAGGAATACATTAAGATTTGAAATGTGTGAGCCTTCTGCAAAAAGGTCATTGGTTTTGTTGCTCCTGGTAACAGCCAGCAACATGATGAATCCTCTTCCTGCAGTTTAAAAAGCATTTTAAAATTATAAGTATTTATTGTTTCATCATGTGTGGCTTCTTTATCCACAGAGGTTAAAGATTTCTTTCTGGTGAACTGTCTTTCATATTTCAGCTTCCTCGAGATCTAAATAGAGCAGAATGTGATGAAAAAGCATAGTTCCTGTGTTTGTTCTGTTTACTGCAAACTGCACAATTCCTTTTCAGAGATGTTTGCATACTTCAGCAAATTAAACTGGACTCCTTGGCTATATTCTTGGCTGCCGAACAATTTGTAGTGCTCAGAATTGATAGCTTGACTTTCTTAGCCCCACTCGGCTGAACTTTGAACAAGACAAACATTGTCCAACACTAGAAAAAGTATAAGGGCAGAGGGCCACGTTCTATTTCCTTGAGTTGGATCCATGGCCAAGGCTGATGATACTTTGCTCATACAGTCTTGCCACATTCACATGTTGAATTCAGAACGGTCACTGAAAAGAAATTTCAATAAGTGTCCTCCGCGGACACTTGGATTGACAAAATATACTTTATTTTTAAATTGCTGGCACCAAAGTGATTTGTTTCTGCTGAATTTTACGACAGGTTTTTGCGTTGAAGTTTCATCCACTATCCATCTTAAATAAAGAGCAAATTGTATGTTGTATTGAGATAATTAATCTCGATTTAATGTGATCGATGATGAATATTTAAATCTTCTCCTGAAATGCATTACTTAGCAGCTGCGCAGCTTTTTAAATTTCTCAGTGTAATGCAATACCATTTCTACGAGTTAAAATATCTTTCGATGGTTATGGAGCAAATCCAGAAAATGAATGACCATAAGACATAGGAGCAGAATTAGGCCACTCGGCCCATCGAGTCTGCTCCGCCATTCAATCATGGCTGATAGTTTTCTCATTCCCATTTTTCTGCCTTTTCCCCATAACCCCTGATCCTTTTATTAATCAACAACCTGTCTACCTCTGTCTTAAAGACACTCAATGACCTGGCCTCCACAGTCTTCTGCAACAAAGAGTTCCACAGATTCACCACTCTCTGGCTGAAGAAATTCCTCCTCATCTCTGCTTTAAAGAATCGTCCCTTTAGTCTGAGGTTGTGCTCTCTGGGTTCTAGTTTTTCCTACTAGTGGAAACATCCTCTCCATGTCCACTCTATTCAGGCCTCACAGTATCTTGTAAGTTTCAATAAGATCCCCCCTCATCCTTCTAAACTCCAACGAGTATAGACCCAGAGTCCTCAACCGTTCCTCATACGACAAGCTCTTCATTCCAGGGATCATTCTTGTGAACCTCCTCTGGTCCCTTTCCAAGGCCAGCACATCCTTCCTTAGATATGAGGCCCAAAACTGCTCACAATACTCCAAATGGGGTCTGACCAGAGCCTTATACATCGTCAGAAGTACATCCCTGCTCTTGAATTCTAGCCCTCTGGATATGAATGCTAACATTGCATTTGCCTTCCTAACTGCTGACTGAACCTGCACGTTAACCTTACGAGAATCTTGAACAAGGACTCCCAAGTCCCTTTGTGCTTCTGATTTCCTCAGCATTTCCCCAATTAGAAAATAGTCTATGCCTCCATTGGCTCCACATGATGCTATTTATCATCTCATTTCATAAATTCTCTGGTTATCCTACAAAAAGTCTGCTTAGTTTTAAAATATGGATTGTTACATTGAAGAATTTTAAACTCTTGACATGAAGCTTTTAATTTTGAGTGTACTTTAGAAGTTTCAGTGCAAAGTAAGTTGTGTAGATTGACTGAACTGTAGGGGATGCTTTGGAAACAGTGCCAGAATTTATAATGCCAGTAATATGCTACAAAATGTACAACACATATTAAAATACAGTATTAAAATCATACTTAATCACAGATATTTACTTATATCAGTGATTAACTATGGCATTGACTTATTTTTTAGTGATACAGATATTTTAATTTAAAGGAGTTTTGAATGTGCCAGTGAACACTGCTGTAAAGAGTTGGAAGTCTAACAACACCAGGTTAAAGTCCAACAGGTTAATTAATTAATTAATTAATAAACCTGTTGGACTTTAACCTGGTGTTGTTAGACTTCTTACTGTGTTTACCCCAGTCCAACGCCGGCATCTCCACATCGTAAAGAGTTGGCCCATCGAGTCTCACCAAACCACAATCCCACCCATGCCCTATTCCCCTGCTAACCCCTCTGACACTAGGGGCAATTTAGCATTAATCTAACCCACACATCTTTGGACTGTGGGAGGAAACTGGAGCACCCTGAGGAAACCGACGGGGATATATTTAAGTACACAAATATATCCTCAACAAGACTCTACGATCATTTTCCCTCCACATTCCAAAGGGACCATCCCCTCCAAGATACTTTGGTCCAGTCCTCAGTCACCCCCAATATATCATTTCTTTCCCACTGCACACAAACACAGGAGATGTAACAACTGACATTTTATCTCCCCTCTCTTCACCCTCCAGGGTCCCATACACTCCTCCCAGGTGAAGTAGCAGTTTAAGTGTATTTCTTTCAATTTAGTATATTCGCTGTGTGCAGTGCGGTCTCCTCTACACTGGGGAGAGTAAAGACAGATTGGTGACCACTTTGCAGAACATTTCCATTCAGTCCGCAAGCATAACTCCGATCTTCTGGTGGCCTGTCATTCTAATTCTGTATTTGCTCTCACACTGACGCTTCTGCCCTTGGCCTCCTGCAGTGTTCCAGTGAAACTCAATGTAAGCTTGAGGAACAGCATCTCATTTTTCAATAAGGCCCTATAGAGTCTTCTGGATAAATCATTGAGTTCCAACAATTTCAGACCATAAGCTCTGGTCCATTTTGATCAATTTGCTTATTTTGATTTTTTTTTTCTAGTCAGCAGCTACTCAAGTTACATGTTTTGTTTTCTTTCCCTTTGGCCCTGGGAGACTAACTCTTATCTTTCCTGCCTTTCACCCTATCACAGACCTTCCTTTTGCCCTTCTCACACCTTGCCTAAATTCTAGCACATCTTTCCCGGGTCTGATGAAAGGTCATAGAGCTGAAACATTAACTCTGTTTCTTTCAACAGAAAGAAACATTCATTGAAAATAGAAGCAGGAGTAGGCCATTCGGCCCTTTGACCTGCTCCGCCATTCATTATGATCATGGTTGACCATCAAATTCAATACCCCGATTCCGCCTTCTCCTCATATCCCTTGCTCCTTTTAGCCTCGAGAACTATGGGGGGATTCTCCCATCCTGCGGCGCTGATTTTTCACCCAAATTCGACACTTCGAATTTTTTGGGAGAATCGCCTCTTATATGCAATTCCTTCTTGAAATCACACAACGTTTTGTCCTCAACTGTCTTCTGTGGAAGTGAATTCCACAGATTCACCACTCTCTTGGTGAAGAAATTTCTCCTCACCTAAGTTCTATAAGGTTTACCCTTTATCCTCAAACTATGACCCCTAGTTCTGGATTCCCTCACCATTGGGAACATTCTTTCTGAATCCACCCTGTCTAACCCTGTTGGAATTTTATAAGTTTCTATGAGATCCTCTCTCACCCTTCAAAACTCCAATGAATATAAATCTAATTGACTTAATCCTCTTCTCATATGACAGTCCTGTCATCCCAGAATCAGCCTGGTAAATCTTCACTGCACACTCAATATAGAAAGAACATTCTTCCTCAGATAAGGACACCAAAACTGCACTCAGTACTCCAGGTCTGGCCTCACCAATGCCTTATACAATTGCAGTAAAACATCCCTATTCCTATACTGAAATCCTCTCACTATGAAGACCAACATAAAGTTTATTTATTAGTCACAAGTAGGCTTACATTCACAAAGCAATTAAATTACTGTGAAAATCCACGAGTCGCCACACACCGGCGCCTGTTTGGTTACACTAAGGGAGAATTTAGCATGGCCAACTCACCTAATCTGCACATCTTTGGACTGTAGGGGGAAACCAAGCACCTGGAGGAAACCCACACAGACACGGGGAGAATATGCAAACTCCACACGGATAGTGACCCAAGCCGGGAATCGAACCCAGGTCCCTGACACTATGAGGCAGCAATGCTAACCACTGTGCCACCATGCCGCCCATACCATTTGCCTTCTTTACTCCCTGTTGTACCTGCACTCTTACTTTCAATGATTGATGCACGAGGACACTGAGTATCCATCTCTCTCAATTTACACCCATTCAAATAATAATCTGCTTTCCTATTGTTGCTACAGAAGTGGATAACCTCATATTTATTCACATTATACTGCATCTGCCATGCATATGCTCACTCACACAGCCTGTCCAAATCATGCTGAAGCATCTCTGCATCCTCCTCACAGCTCACCCAACTTCCTATCATCTACAAATTTGGAGATAATACATTTAGTTCCCCCAAATCACTAATATATAATGTGAACAATTGGGGTCCTAGCCCAAACCCCTGCGGTACCTCACTAGTCACTGCCTGCCAATCATAAAAAGACCCATTTATTCTAACCAGTTGCTTCCTATCTGCTAACCACCTTTCTATCCATCTCAAGACACTACCCACAATCCCATGTGTTTTGGCTTTATATAGTAATCTGCGGAATCAGACCTTGTTGAAAGTCTAAATAAACCACATCCGCCAGTTCTCCCTGGTCAACTCTACTAGTTTTATCCTCAAAGAACTCCAGTAGATTTGTCAAATATGATTTCCCTTTTGTAAATCCATGCTGACTTAGTTTGATTATATCGCTGCTTTCCAAATGCTGTGCTATGAAATCCCTGATAATGGACTCTAGCAATGTTCCTATTACTGCGTTAGACTCACTGGCCTATAATTCCCTGGTTTCTCTTTACCTTCCTTTTTAAATAGGGGGCTTACATTAGCTACCCTCCAATCTGTAGGAACATTCCACAGTCCAAAGAATTTTGGAAAATTACCACCAATGGATCTACTATTTCTAGGGCCACTTCCTTAAGTATTCTGGGATGAAGATTATCAGGCTCTGGAGATTTATTTGCTTTCAACCTCATTAATTTCACCAAATCCATTTCTCTACCAAAACTGATTTCCTTCAGCTCCTTACTAAAACTTGCTTTTCTCAGAACTTCTGGAACATTATTCATGCCTTCCTTTGTGAATATAGAAGTGAAGCATGAATTTAATTCCTCAACAATTTATTTATTCCCTGTTATGAAATCCCACGTTTCTGACTGTAAAGAGCCAACATTCACTTTTGCCAATGTTTTTCTCTTTACTTACTTACCTATAGAAACTTGTATTATCAGTTTTTTGTTCCCCACTAACTTACTTTCATATTCTATTTCCCCCTCAATAATCCTTGGGCCGCCTTTGCTGAATTTTAAACTGCTCCCAATCCTCAGGTCTATTGCTTTCTCTTGCCAATTTGTATGTTTCTTCTTTGAATCTAATCCAGCTCTAATTTCTCTTGTAAGCCATGGTTTGGCCACAGTTCCCTTTCCACTCTTGTGCCAAACAGGAATAAACAACTTTTGGCATTCACCTATTCATTCCTTCAATACCTGCCATTGCCTGCCCACTATCCTTCCTTTCAGTAATGTTTCCCAGTCCATCGTAGCTAACTCATGCCTCATACCATCATAGTTGCCTTTATTGAGATTCAACTACATCTCTAAATACCTTGACAAAAATGTTTATCATATTATGGTCACTCATCCCCAAGGGTTCTCACAACCAGATTGCCAGCTAATCTTTTTTCATTTCACAACATTCAGTCCAAGATGGCCTGTTTCCTTGTTGGTTCCTCAATGTATTGGTCCAGATAACCATCCTGTATATTCTCCAGAAATTCCTTCTCTATTGCACTGTGACTAATTTGACTCACCCAATCTATATGCAGGTTAAAGTCACCCATAATCACAGACGTTTCTTTCTCACATGTATCTCTGATTTCCTGTCTAATGCTATTCCCAACATTACCACTACAGTTTGGTGGTCTGTATACCGCCCCATGAATGTTCTTTGCCCCTTGGTGTTCCTTAACTTGACCTGTACTGGTTCCACATTGTCTGTGCTAATATCTTTCCTCAATATTGTATCAATATCTTCTTTAATCAACAATGCAACTCCCCATATTTTCCGTTCTGTCTGTCCTTCCTAAGCACTGAATAGCCCTCAATATTTAGTTCCCATCCTTGGTCACCTTGGAGCCATGTCTCCATAATGTCATACCCCTTTACGTCTATCAGCGTAATCTATCTGCTGCCTTAACCTCTGCTGAGTGTTTCTAGCATTTTATGTTTTTGTTATAAATGGAAGTTCTCCCTGGCCCTGTTTCATTTACTATTGTTTCACCAGGTCATATGTCACCTAATGTCAAAATGGTAGGTGTTGGGTTTTTTCTAGACTTTCACTAACAGCATTCTGAATTTGTCACTATTAGTCACACAAGAACAAGCTCTCACTTTGATATTTCTTCTGTCCCTCCTGGGGTTTATCTGGCCCCCATTCAGCTTCTCCCTGAGACTTTGTTGAGATGATCATGTAGATTCTAAACCTTGTTAGTTATGGTATTATCAGGTTGTAACTGACCTTTAAGTCACTATGTGCAGTGCACAACAGTAGTTTATCCCTCAAATAATGTACAACTAATAACATCAGTATTTACTACACATTGTGTAATATACTTCATGTAACAGCATGCCTTGTATTTCCCAACCTGCAGCATTTACTAGTTATATTGTCACTTACTGGAGAAATGTTATAATGTTACAATTTCATATTATCTGCTGATTTAGGGTGTTTACTGCTATTGTTTAATGGTAACAATAATCTTTACTCTCCATTTTCTTTGTGTTACTGCCTGTTTTCCACACAAGTAATTTGATAACCTTTAAAAAAAACACTGTTATTGCTTCTGAAAACCCAATGGAGCCTTCTTAGTAAGCTTCCAGAGAAAGATGTAATAGTTTAGCACTGTGCAAAATTAAAAACTGGGTAGGATTAGCTCACCCACTCAGCTAGAGTTACTCAACAATGAAACAGAATCAATCATAGAAACATAGAATCATAGAAACAGCTTAGCTTTTTGGCAGAGCACCTGTTTAACATAGATCTCACTCCAATTGTTCTATTGACTGCTCCAGTACTGCTATTGTGGGAGAAGGTTGCCATGGAGCATAATTCTCCATCTGCGACTGAGTATTCAGCCTCACCTACTTTCAGTCTACTGTTCTGCACTCACTTGCACATTTTCTTTTTGTATTCTCTCTGGACATTGTTGGCACGGCCAACATTTATTGCCCATCCGTAATTGCCCTTGTGAAAGTGGTGGTGAGCCACTTTCTTGAAAAGCTGTAATCCATATCGTGTAGACACACCCACAATGCAGTCTGGGTGTGGGTGTCAGATTGTTATTCAGCATGAAGGTGATATATTTCCGACACTTATATATTTCCAATGGGGTCTGCTGCCCTTGTCTTTTTGATGGTAGTGGTCGCAGATTTAGAAAGCGCTGTCAAAGGAGCCGGAATGAATTGTTGCAGTGCAACTTGCAGATGTCTGAGACGGCTGGCACTGTCCACCAGTGATGGAGGGTAACTGGAGAGTATTCCATGATACTTCTGACATGTGCGCTGTATATCTTGAACAAGCTTTGGAGTGTTAGGAGGCTTCTGACCTGCTCTTGTAGCCACAGTGTTTTATATGGTTGGTTCAATTAAGCTTCTGGTTAATGGTGACCCTCAGGTTCCCTGCTGCCATCAGGCTTTTGAATGGACCTACCTCGCATTAAGTATATCCTTTCTCAAGAAAAGCAACCTTGTCTGAAGGCAGATAAGCCACTTGAAGGATGCCACAAGCATTATTGTAGGTGTGTCCTGTGTGTTCAGATGGCCAAACAGATGGGTCCATAACTTCCAGGGGCATTGTACCCAGGAGGTATTCCAAAGATACTGGGTGACCCCCACCAGCCTCTGCCCCCACCCCCAGGAAGTTCAATCTTATTGTTGGGCAATGACCCTGCATTGGTAACCATCCGATAATCTGATTTAAATTGCAGCTAATGGATGATTCTGATTGTCTTACAAGAGTAACCACCCAGGAAAAGTTGTAAAAACCAAAACTCCTGGATTAATATAGTACTGACTCCCCCTCCACCCTCCCATCCCCTGACCAAGCTCCAACCCACCCTCAGTCTACTCCACCAATCACCCTCCGATTTCTCCAACTATCCCCCCAACCTCCCCACCCCCATCTTCTCCCCACCCCACACTGACCACACCCATTGACCCCTCCAATGGGGCCCCTAGACTACACCCCCTGATCCCCCGACCATCCATCTAACACTCTCCCCACTCACTGACCACCTGACACTCCCCTCCCCCACTCATCATCCTACCCCACTCCCAAATCTGACCCATTTACCTTCCATACTTACCATCTCCCTGGCTTCTTAAAGTGGCCGGGGCCTTTAAATAAGTTGCTTTATTGCAGTGAAGGCCACAAAATAGGGAGTGAGTCTTTCTTTCCCTCTACTCTGTTGCACTCGACTAAGAGGATCCCTGAATAGCTGCACTGCAGCTTTCTCACCTGCCCTGAGTCGGAAGGTGAGTCAAGTAAGTTGTGGCTGCACTTCAGTGTAAGTAAATCAGAGTGGAGTGTGAATCTGAATGTGATTGCCACACCATGGAAGTTCTGGCCATTGAAATCCCATTGTCTGTAGCTAATCAGTATTTCTATTAAATTTCCTTAATCAAAACATGGAAGAATAATGTCCTGATGTCTAACAGTAGGAAGTAGGAACTGCATTATAGGGTTCTATGATTCTATACACCATAACCGCTGTATGGTGCAGGGAGAGTTAAAAGATTGAACAGTAGAATCATAGTGCTTTATAGCAGAGGAGGCCAGTTAACCATTGTATTTGTGCTGGTTCTTTGCCTGAATAATTCAAAAAAATGCACACTAGTCCAAGGTCTTCCCAACATCTTGTATTTTTGTCTGCTTCAAATATTCATCAAATTTCCCTTCTGATGGGCATGGCACAGTGGTTAGCACTGCTGCTTCACAGTGCCAGGGACCCAGGTTCGATTCCTGGCTTGGGTCACTGTCTGTGTGGAGTTTGCATGTTCTCCCCGTATCTGCATGGGTAACCACCTGGGTGTTTTGGTTTTCTCCCAGAGTCCAAAGATGTGCGGGTTAGGTTGATTGGCTATGCTAAATTGCCACTTAGTGTCAGTGGGACTGGTAGGGGTAGGGGCTGGGTGGGATTGCGGTCAGTGCAGATCTCTGCACTGTAGGAATTCTATGATCTATGTTTTCTGTTTCAACAACTTTCCATGGCTAAGTATACCATATTCCAACAACCCTCTACATAACAACAGATATTTAACTAACCCCTCTCCTCATTCTCTTAGGAGCAACATAAAATTGACAACTTTTGTCACCGACTCCCTAAAGCAAAGAAATAATCATTCCGAACCCAAGGAAAAAGCTCCAAAATTAATATAATCTCATCTCTCAAATCTGAACAAGTAGCATTCCACTGCGTTTATTGCTCTTTTTGATGCTGAGGAGTTTAATGATACTTTCATTTTACTGAGTTTATTTTCTCCTGTCCTCTTAAATTCCCCATGCTCCAATGGAAAGATGAAAGAATAACCAATGGACTACATTGACTTCTCCATTATAGCACTTACCCAGCTATGAGATAGTGTGGAAAAGCACTGGAGATTGAGTTGATTTCTAATTTTGCCTCTGACAATCAGAGTATATTGTCTTGCCACTCAGTGTTGTGCCAAATGGCCTAGAACAAAGAACAAAGAACAATACAGCACAGGAACAGGCCCTTTGGCCCTCCAAGCCTGCGCCGCTCCCTGGTCCAAGCTAGACCATTCTTTTGTATCCCTCCATTCCCACTCCGTTCATATGGCTGTCTGGATAAGTCTTAAACGTTCCCAGTGTGTCCGCCTCCACCACCTTGCCTGGCAGTGCATTCCAGGCCCCCACCACCCTCTGTGTAAAATATGTCCGTCTGATATCTGTGTTAAACCTCCCCCCCTTCACCTTGAACCTATGACCCCTCGTGAACGTCACCACCGACCTGGGGAAAAGCTTCCCACCGTTCACCCTATCTATGCCTTTCATAATTTTATACACCTCTATTAAGTCTCCCCTCATCCTCCGTCTTTCCAGAGAGAACAACCCCAGTTTACCCAATCTCTCCTCATAACTAAGCTCCTCCATACCAGGTAACATCCTGGTAAACCTCCTCTGTACTCTCTCCAAAGCCTCCACGTCCTTCTGGTAGTGTGGCGACCAGAACTGGACGCAGTATTCCAGATGCGGCCGAACCAACGTTCTATACATCTGCAACATCAGACCCCAACTTTTATACTCTATGCCCCATCCTATAAAGGCAAGCATGCCATATGCCTTCTTCACCATCTTCTCCACCTGTGACGTCACTTTCAAGGATCTGTGGACTTGCACACCCGAGTAAGATTGTGAATATGGTGAGGTACGCATCACGAGGAGAAACTACATTTTGTACTCCAGGTACAATACGCCATTCCTCGGATGTGCTTTACTAGGCAAAGTTTGTGTTTAAAGCTAAATAAAAATAATTTTTACTCATGATGCATATAAAAGAATCAAAACTTTGATGAGGATTTTTACTAGTTTAGAAATTAGTTAATTTCTGTACTAAAGTGTAGATTTTATATCATTTCATTTGCATTTATTTAAAAACCATAGAAATCATTAGGAGGAATTAATATAATTATCTTCCTTGGGGCTGGCTATCCCATTCATACTTCAATTTCCTCATCACCTTTGGCTTGTTTGGCAAAAGAACCTTATTACCATTCCTTTCATAAATCTTTACATGCAGCAAATGATGGGCAGATTCAAACAGCAGAGCTGTCAAGAGGGCAGCATGACATATACCAGTATCAGACCTTCATTGGTAACCAATCTGACAGCATACGTCTGATCTCAGACTCAACTGTGCAGAACACTGCAGACCCATTTTGTAAATTAGTTACCCATGACTTCTCCTTACACGTTATTCAGACTATTTCAATAGCTGTTACCATGTGACATATAAACGCACGCTTTCTGGTACTGAACTGGAGCAGAAATATTGAAGTTTATTCAAGCCTGACATTCAACATTGCTAAAGCAAAGCACGGGTTACATAAAGATTCAAACCCTTGATTTAGTGTTAGCATTAAAACTTGATGAAGGTATTTTGTGTCATTTCTGGAAGTATTTCGAGGCTAAATTTGCGATGGGATTTTGTATAGTTTTGTTCTCTTCTTGTTTAATGAGTATTCTCTGCAGTTTTGTTCTGCAATAGGCTGGTGCATCAAGGAGTGAGGGGGAAATTACAACAGGGCCAATCTTATCTAGTACCTGACGTTTACAGCTGAATGTGATCCTCTGTGTATTTGATACTTCCAACTGAATTAGCTCCTGTGCTTAACTTGACACCCACCAGGCCATTCTGGTTTTGTTATCATTGTTAATAGGAAACCAGGCCATTCTGGTTATTTATCATAAATGAGACCTCCACCTGATTTTCCTTCTCCTAATCCTGGAGTACTAATAGCAATTGTACCACCCTGGTCAGTAGTACGGCTGAGATCAGTTGATTTAGTCTAGATTGAAGCTTGTTATATATGCTCATCCATTAACTGAGCAAATTTACTGATCCATCAAAGGAGCCAATTTTTCCAATCTATGTTGAGCAGCTTTGCATTATAAAAAAGCAACACAGTATTGATAAATGTTGAAAGGAAATATGTTTCTTCCATTGGACATAGGTAATTCAGTGCATTTTCATTTGCTTATCATATGACCTCTTCTTTGAGAATTGCTGACTTCAATATTAACAGGTCATCTGAAAACTGACCATTAGGTTTTACACAACCACAGTTATGCTGCCATTGATGTGAAGTCATGATGTGGAGATGCCGGCGTTGGACTGGGGTAAGCACAGTAAGAAGTCTCACAACACCAGGTTAAAGTCCAACAGGTTTATTTGGTAGCAAATACCATAAGCTTTCGGAGCAATGCTCCTTCGTCAGAAGGAGAACAGAGACCACTCCATCTGACAAAGGAGCATTGCTCCGAAAGCTTATGGTATTTGCTACCAAATAAACCTGTTGGACTTTAACCTGGTGTTGTGAGACTTCTTATTGATGTGAAGTACAGACAACTGAGACCACCTTGAATAGGTAGTCAAACATCGCTCCAGATGTTTGGTTGTCTCCCAGTTTAGTCAAAATGCCTCTTTTGACATCAGTACAATGTGAAAAATGATTTTTTATTCATTCGTGGGACGTGAGTGTCGCCCATCCCTGAGAAGGTGGTGATGAGCTGCCTTCTTGAAACACTGATACAACTGAATGGCTTGCTAGGCCATTTCAGAGTGCATTTGAGAATCAACCACATTGCTGTGGCTCTGGAGTCACATGTAAGCCAGATCAGGTAAGAACGGCAGATTTCCTTCCCTGAAGGACATTAGTGAACCAAATGGGTTTCTCCAACAATTGACAATGGTTTCATGGTCACCAGTCAGTTCTTAATTCCAGATATTTTTTATTGAATTCAAATTCTACTATCTGCTGTGGCAGGATTCAAACACTGGTCCCCAGAACATTAGCTGAGTTTCTGGATTAATAATCTAGCAATAATACCACTAGGCCATTGCCTCCCCACTGATAAAAGGTATGCATCATAAGTAGCCCAGTTAGCAATTTTTTGTTTGGGATAGAAAATAAGTAGCAGATTTTATGAAATAAAAAAAGCACAGTGGCACGTGTTAGAACCAAAAGGACCTGTTCACATTTTTATTGACATGGTTCTAGGCCAACACAATAGAGCCGACAAAATATTTCCCTGTTGTGAAGTTATACAGCAGCAGGTTCCATCTCCAACATATAAGATAGTGAATATAAAAACAGCAATTTAACTAATAGTTTATAAAATCTAGGTAGTTTTGTCTAAACAGTATGTTCTGTACATTGTAAGAATGTAGAGGGTTTAGAACACAAAATTTATAAAAATACAGATCTAGAGATTAGGAAAATATTAAAGGTTACTTCATACACCACAGACATGTTAATCTTGACCGTAATGGGAACTGGTCTATGTGTATTTGGTGGTCGCAATAGGATAAGAATAAGTCATGTGTGAAAATGGCTTAGTAATGGCAATCCTCTATGCTGTACACAAAAAGATCTAGTTTACTGTGATCTACGAGGGATTTGCTATTGGAACACCGGTGCTACATCAATATATACTTACATTTTGTTGTAACAGGTTTTAATATTTTTTACTTGTATTTCATTCAAGAATTGTTTTTCACGACTTAACAGTCTAAAAGAAAGCTTAAATCCCGAATGGAAATATTAGTTATTCACACCGCATTGACACAGCAAGACCTTACTGGAGCCAACTAATCCTCTCCTAATTTGCTACTTCAATTCAAGCAATAAAAATAATCTACTGGTATACACCTCTAAATCAAAGAATGAACTGACTGCTATATTTGATAATGGGCCTGTTTCACTGTCAAGCTTTAAGGACTCAGGCTGAACATGACCGATTGTTGTTAACACTGGGTACCTAGAGTCATCATTGCTGGCGTTTCCTTGGGATTATCACAGAAAATGGATGCCATTTCCGACTTCAGCTTGCTATCTTGAACACCACTTACTGAGGCCTCTGGAACACACTCGTCACAGCAGCAGCAACAGCAATCCATGAAGGCTCGGCCCAAAGGCTTACAGAGGCATAGGAGCAGCACTGGGGTTACAGAGGACTTAAAGAACAGGAAGAACTGATTAATAATGTTGAGTAAGTCAATGGTTTCCTTGGAGATTTCAGGGAAGGTGTAGGCCACCACAATGTTGGAAATATTTTCAGGGATGATGCAGAAGCCATAGAGGATGATTAGACCAATCAAGGTGTGGTTTTTCTGACTCTCGTGCTGGGCATGTTGAGAACTAATTTTGAGGTCCGATTTCTTCTGTGTGATTTTTACCCTTCTCAACACCAACTGGCAAGTCACTGTGAAGATGATTGGTAAGCAAAAGTAGCAGCCAAAGTACCACCACATTCTGGAATTCTCATAGGTCAGTGCAAGTCCATAGATATGCTCAGGTAGGTTCAAAGACGTTTTGATAATGCAATAGTCAGTGATAACTCCAGAGACAATAGAGGTCTTTTGGTTCAGTTGCCAGAGAAGGACTTCAGGGAGGGCCAGCAGCATGGATCCTATCCAGATGACTGCCATCTTAGCCACAATGGACGGACAACTTTCTATCAGCCGAATCTGTGACTGTGTACTTGTTGCAGAACGAAACTTGTCGATGCTTAATGCGCACAGGCTAAAGGTAGTGACTCCAAGAGAAGAGACCTAGAAATTAAAATAAATTCATTTTAAGAAGATACCATTTGTAAAATGGTCTCATTTTGAAAACATCCTAAAGAGTTACACACCACAACTTTAAAATGCAGTGATCTTAGTAATGCAGACAAACACAACAGCCATTATGCACTGGAAAAGGTTTGCAAATTTTCATGCCAAACAATAAGAAGCATAAATTAAAAATTCAATAATATATTGACATGGTAAAATATTTGTGTAACAATTTTTATTTAAATGGGGGTGCAAAATAAGGCTGTGCCAAATTTATTAGTAAAACCCACCATTTTAAAAATGACATGATACGGTACAATACCTCAATACAACACAGTACCTCACTGTTGAAATCATTGTTATAAAACATATGCATCAAACAATATAAAATCTCATAAATTATCTATATGTTGACAGGGAAAGCATGATGCATTATCATTATGCATTTAGCATATTGGAATTTATTGCCTAAACAGAATATTTTAACACCTTAACTTTAAAAACATGTCAGATAATAGCAGATAATCTTAATCTTCTAATTAAGTGCTCGACATTTTCTTCTTGTATTGGTTACTACAGTATACAGCATACAGTCTGACCAAGTAATGCGCTTAGAAGTTGCAGGAGTGTTTTGAAATTGAGTTATTCTTGGCTAAGATCAAGCATCAGATCAAGCCCAAGATGGGATGCAATGTCTTATCCTGTCAGTTTGGATCTTGTTTGTCTCTCTTGTGGGGACCATGAATTGGTTTCAATTGAATTTTGAATTTGGTTTTTGAAGCAAACATGGGGCACAGTGGTGAATATTGCCGCCTCTCAGCCCCAGGGACCCAGGTTCGATTCCTGGCTTGGGTCACTGTCGGTGTGGAGTCTGTACGTTCTCCCTGTGACTGCGTGGGTTTCCTCTGGGTGCTTCGGTTTCCTCCCACAATCACAAAGACACGTTGGTTAGGTGCATTGGCCATGCTAAAATTTTCCCTCAATGTACCTGAACAGGCGCCAAAGTGTGGTGAGTAAGGGATTTGCACAGTAACTTCATTGCAGTGTTAATGTAAGCCTACTTGTGACACTAATAAATAAGCTACACTTAAACTAAACTAGATTTGGGTTTGTTCATTCTAAGCATTGACTTTGTAACTTTAAGGCGGGAGTAAAAAATTTAATAAAAGGAAAAGAATATCCTGATTGCCATCAGATTTTAATAAAAGCAAATATTGCACATGTAGGAAATCTGAAATGAAAAACAGAAATGGCTGTAAATACTTAGCAGGTCAGGCGGCACCAATGTAGTGAGAAACAGAGGTGATGCTCTGAAAAATTAACTAATTCTCTCCATAAATGCTGCCTGCCTGTTTGAGTATTATTTTATTCCCACATCATGTTTGAGTATTGCCAGCACTTTCATTTCTGATTTAAGCAGTTGGTTCTAAGAACAATGTTAGCACTTAGCTCCATCCTTCAACAAATAGCCATGAATACTTGTGGCAAACTCTGAGGCATTTATTTTAAAAAATCAAAATAACCACAGCCTCTAAATGTGCAACACTGGCCTAAATTGACCCTTAAAAAATTGTTCAGCCCCTCCACTCCCCTACCTCACCCGTCGGGTTCCACAAAATGAACCACTGTTGTGATGATGAACAGTAGTCGCAGCTTTCTGATTGACAGGGCAGCAGAATGCCAAAACTCTTAAACAAAAATAACTTCCAAAATATACTGCATCCTTTGAACTTGTACTGAACAACTTCTCCAAACATCCTGCAGCTGATCCTCAAAGAAAGTGCTTACATCTAGTTAGAGTATTTTAAAATACAAGGGGACATCAGTGTGCTAACAAGGGACTGCCAAGTCGCCATTGTCACATATTCAGCATCTTTACAAAGATTTTTTTTGATATATCTGTACATTATGTGTGTCTTGCTTTGATCATTCAGCGTTGCCGATGGATTTAATTGCTTTATAAATTTTACTGCTTATCTAGCATGGCAGACAGGCCACCAGCAAGTGAACAGAGTCACATTTTAGTGGCAGAATAATCTGCAAAGTCAAAGACCAAAAATAAATCACAGTTTACACCATGCTGCCAGTCTGACTATTTTAATGCCAGGACTTTATAATACCCTGGGATCACTAAAAGTGGTATAAAGCCACTTTATTTCGAAAAGTGCTACGGAGTTAGGGTAACCAGCTGAACTTGCTAACACTCCTATCAGTTAAATTGAGTTTTATTTAATGTTGCTCGATATTTCCTTACTGTGAGCAAGCCAGCCAACCCCAAAACAATGGTAAAATGATATTCCATTCATGTCCATTGTGTCAGTTGTACCAAATAACAGAAGTAATTCAAAGAATAAAATGTTTGTTTTTTCACCTTGTAATTAAATATCTGAGACAGGACAGAATGGTGGAATTTGAAAATTAAATGCAAATAATATATTATCTTGAATGTTTATATTTTTCACCGTTGACGCTGACAATGTTTTAGAATCCCTGACTGCTGGAGGTGACGGATAAGCGTTGCTCTCTGCTCATTACAGACACTTGTTAAATGCTCTGTAGTTTCTTTCTCTATTCTGGATTTCCGTGGGCGACACGGTGGCACAATGGTTAGCACTGCTGCCTTACAGTGCCAGGGACCTGGGTTAGATTCCCAGCTTCGGTGACCGTCTGTGTGGAGTCTGCCCATTCTCCCCATGTCTGCGTGGGTTTCCTCTGGGTGTTCCGGTTCCTCCTAAAATAGGCTAACATTAAGTGGGTCCAAAAAGTCCAAAAAGCGTGCCGGCTAAGCGCATTGGCCGTGCTAAATTCTCCCTCAGTGTACCCGAACATGCGACAGAGTGTGGCAATAGGGGCACACAGTAAACTCTGACGATGTACATAGTTTTAAGTAATGAAATGTAATGAATGTAATGTTTTGTAAATAAGCACTGTATTGTAGGGTAAAAATGATTCATTTTTTGCACTGTTTGTAACTTTCCGATCTGTCGTTTGCAATGTCTTATTTGAGAGTTTTTTTATGAATAAAGTATATTTTTGAAATTAAAAAAAAAGTGTGGCACTAGGGGATTTTCACAGTAACTTCATTGCAGTGTTAATGTAAGTCTACTTGTGATACGAATAAATAAACTTAAAACTTAATGTTAGCCTATTTGTGACAATAATAAATAAACTAAGCGAAGACTAAACTGGATTTGTGTTTGCCCAGTCCATTCTAAGCATTGACTTTGTAACTTTAAGGACTGAGATGCGTAGGTTAGAGGGATTAGCAGATAAATATGTAGGGGTATGGGGGTAGGGCCTGGGGTGGGATTGTGGTCGGTGCAGACTCGATGGGCCAAATGGCCTCTTTCTGCACTGTAGTGTTTCTATGATGGAGTAAAAAAATTAACAAAAAGAAAAAGATTGCTATCAGATTTTAATAAAAGCAAATATTGTAGGAAATTTGAAATGAAAAACAGAAACAGCTATAAATAGCAGGCCAGGCGGCATCAATGTAGCGAGAAACAAAGTTAAAGCCTACTTGTGACAATAATAAATAAACTTTAAAAACTTTCCGTGGAAGCCATTTAAGGCCAGAAATAACTTAAAGGAGGAAACCTCCATCAAGACAAGAAGGATTATTTCCCTGAAAAAAAAGTTGTCTTGAGCGGGGATCTTACCTCCAGGTAGGGCACCACTTTGCACCCGATGTCTCCCAGCAGCCTTTTCTTGGTAATCTCGTTGAAGATGACCACTGGCAGACAGAAGAAGATGACAAAGAAGTCCCAGCAAGCGATACCAGCCAGGATGTTGTTCCAGACGCTTTTCATGTAGTAGTTGTGGCAGACGATGCACATCACGGCCAGGTTGCCAATGATCCCAGCCGCAAAGAGTATCAGAGACAGCAGCATGACTGCATAGGCGCTGTAAGTGCTGTCGGTCACAGGGTAGAAGGTGTTTTCCAGCTGCAGCCTCCTGGCTGTGGTCTCCACTTGGTTCAGCTTCTCGCTGGACACCCCAGATGTGGCTGCCCCAGCTTCCCTGGCCAGCCCATCTTCCAGGGAAGTGAGGAGGGGGATCTCAGAGGTTATTTGGGAAGGGGTCGGTCCATGATGGGGAGAAGCCCCCCCTGGCGGGGGGGACACCCCTGTTGCCTTTCCTGGGGCAGCGCTGCTCTCTTCTTCCGTTCCCCGCCTCCCCCTTTGCCCGGGGGTCTGGGAAGAGGTGGGTTCCCCTGGGCTGCTGTGTCCTGATCTCTCCTCTCTGGAGCTCCCTGAATCCCAGCTACTGCCCACCGCGCCGTCCAGCTGATCTCCAAGCGGCCACTCGGCCCACATCTCCTTGCCCAGCTGGGAGTCACTCACCTGTCCTCTGCTGCCACTCTCCAGGTCATACTGCCACTCCAAGCTGTCTGTGCTTGCCAACCCTAGGATGAGGAATTGCCCCAGAAACAAAGCAGCAAGAGAGGTGGACATCTCCCCTCCTTCCCCTCCTGACCGCAGCACAATCCGCAGCCCACCGAACACCACGCAATCCTGGTCCTCTTTTTTTTTGCAGAATCCTCCCACTTCTGATGACTGACTGGCCACTCTTTCTCTTGCTGGGAGATTCTCTCTGTTTGACAATGCACCTCTGGAGTTGTCAGAACTCCCCTCCACCACCCCCCCCCAAAAAAAAACTTAACACATTGTTCAGCTTCCAAAAAAACAGAGTGATCTTCTCAGCCCTCCCCAAATTCTCGTTATTTTTTTAATTCCCTCTTTTAAATGTGCTCCCAACTCTGGGACATGTAAAAGCTGCAGCACACACACACAGTGAGAAGGTTTTAATTGCCCCCTGCTGGTGGGAATCAATACTCCACAAAGGGACCCTTAAGGTGGTTTATAATTGGATTTTAATACAAAGTGAGTGAAGGAATGATTTAAATGCAGCTTTCAAATGCCATTTTACTGATTTCTTAAGAACCCAATATCATTTTCTTCTCAGTTTCGCTCTTTTCCCACTTAAAGCCCTGCCAAAAAAAAAACACAAACTAAACTAAGGCCATGCCAATTGTCTCTTAAAGATGTTTTGTGAGGTGCAGGAGAGAGGCTGTTTGGTGTGGCGATTAAGAGAGGGCTGGGGTCCAGAGGTAGCTGCGCTCATGGTTTGCATCTCACTGATAAAGAATTCGAGAGTCCCAAGCATTTGCAATGTAAAAATAGGTCTTTGGTCCAACTGGTTATAGCCACGACACTAACCCCCACCTGGCTTCAACTAAACCCATAAACATATCCTTCCAGAACTGTCTCTCACATAAGACCATAAGACGTAGGAGCAGAAGTAGGCCATTCAGCCCAATGGCTCTACTCCTCCATTCAATCACATCATGACTGATGGCACATGAGTCTGAGGGCACGTACCAACCGACTCAATAATAGGTTCTTCCCTGCTGCCAGCAGACTTTTGAACGGACCTCACACTAAGTTCTTTATGAATGGCATGCTTTGTCTGTATAGCATGCAAGAAACAATGTTTTTCACTGTATACTAATACATGTAACAATAATAAATCAAATCAAATCAAATTAAATCAAAAATAATCCTATAGAGTGAGTACAGCAAAGGTTTACCAGACTGATTCCTGGGTTGGCAGGTCTGTCATATGAGGAGAGACTGAGTCAGTTAGGATTATATTCACTGGAGTTTAGAAGAGTGAAAGGGGATCTCATAGAAACTTATAAAATTCTAACAGGGTTAGACAGGGTAGATTCAGAAAGAATGTTCCTGATGGTGAGGGAGTCCAGAACTAGGGGTCATAGTTTGAGGATAAGGGGTAAATCTTTTAGAACTGAGGTGAGAAGAAAGTTCTTCACCCAGAGAGTGGTGAATGTGTGGAATTCACTACCACAGAAAGTAGTTGAGGTCAAAACGTTGTCTGATTTCAAGAAGAAATTAGATATAGCTTGAGGGGCTAAAGGGATCAAGGGATATGGGGGGAAGGGGAGATCGGGATATTGAATTCGATGATCAGCTATGATCAAAATGAATGGCGGAGTAAGCTCGAAGGGCCAAATGGCATACTCCTGCTTCTAGTTTCTATGTGTGTTTCTATGTAACTCCACTTTCTCGCCTTAACCCCTAACCCTTGATTTCTTTACTAATCATCTGTTTATCCTCCTTCCTCTTGAGTACACTAGATAAAAATAAAATACTGTGGATACTGGAATCTGAAATAAAAACAGAAAAAAGCTGGTAAATCTCAGCAGGTCTGACAGCATCTTTACAGATGCTGTCAGACCTGCTGAGATTTTTCAGCACTTTCTGTTTAAGTTTCAGATTCCAGCATCCAACCTGAATCAAAACGTTGGCTCTATTCTCTCTTCACAGATGCCGTCAGACCTGCTGAGATTTTTCAGTATTTTCTGTGTTATGTTATGCACCTCAGCTACTCCCTGTGGTGGTAAGTTCCACATTCTAGCCACTCTCTGGATAAAGATGTTTCTTGTGAATGTCCTTTTGGATTTATTAGTGACCATATTAGAACCACTAGTTATGACCATCTTATAGTTATGGTCCTTAGTTCCCTTATCACTTGATTGCTGGAGGTGAGGTTATACAACGGGCAAGGAATTGAGATTTAAGGAGATGGTTGATAGTGGTGAAAGTAATTCAGCTGTTATCTTTGGGTCTGCCCCGCCATTCCTGGCACGTTTATGGAGTAATGAGTGCTTTTGACAGAGGAGAGTGAGGCTCAATAGCTCGTGCAGACAGATCTTGGGTGGTTAAACCCATAGCAGGGATATTGACTGAGACAGGAGAACGCAAGGAGACAAGGATCGCAATAGTGGCACTGAGGGAATGGGTGAGATGCTCAATGGTGTGGAAGTATTATGGCAAATGAAGGGCCACCTACTAGGCAACTGGCATTTAGAAAGTGCCATTATTATGACTTGGAGGAGAGTGCTTTTCATCCAAAAACAGCCACAGAAACAAGTGGGGTACATAGAGTTGGTGAGGGGCACAAAGAAATAGTTAGAAATGACTTCAGTCTGTAATCAAGATCATAGAATCATGGAATCATACAGTGCAGAAGAGGCCCTTCGGCCCATTGAGTCTGTAATAATACATTAAAAACACCTGAGTTTTCACCTAATCCCATCTGTCTGCACTTGTCCCATAGTCCTGAATGTTATGATGTGCAAAGTGCTCATCCAGGTACTTTTTAAAGGATGTGAGGCAATCCACCTCTACCACCCTTCCAGGCAGTGCATTCCAAACTGTCACCATCCTCTGGGTAAAAAGGTTTTTCCTCACATCCCACCTAAACCTCCTGCCCCTCACCATGAACCTATGTGCCCTCGTGACTCATCCTTCAACTAAGGGGGAACCGCCGCTCCTTATCCACTCTGTCCATGTCCCTCATAATCTTGTACACTTCGATCAGGTCGGAGCAGAGAAGACTGAGGGACAACCTCGATCAGGTCGCCCCCTCAGTCTTCTCTGCTCCAACGAAAACAACTTAAGCCTAGCCAACCTCGCTTCATAACATAAATGTTCTATCCCAGGCAGCATCCTGGTAAGTCTCCTCTGCACCCCCTCGAGACAATCCCATCCTTCCTATAATGTGGCAACCAGAACTACACACAATACTCCAGCTGTGTCCTCACCAATACCAACATGACTTCCCTGCTTTTGTAATCTATGCCTCAATTGAAAAAGGCAAGTGTCCCATATGTCTTTTTCACCACCCTACTAACATGCCCTTCCACCTTCAGAGATCTGCGGACAAATACGCCAAGGTCCCTTTGTTCCACAGAACTTCCTAGGAAATTCTACCGTTCATTCAATACTTCCTTGTCAAATTCCTCCTTCCAAAGTGTATCATCTCACACTTCCTAGGGTTAAATTCCACCTGCCACTTATCTGCCCATTTCACCATTCCATCTATATCTTCTTGTAGCCCAAGACACTCAGCCTCACTGTTAACCACCCACCCAATCTTTGTGTCATCCGCAAACTTACTAATCCTAATCCCCACATAGTCATCTATGTTGTTTATATAAATGACGAATAATAGGGGACCCAACATATATCCCTGTTATACGCCACTGGACACTAACTTCCAATCACTAAAGCAGCCTTCTATCATCACCTTCTGCCTTCTTCAACAGAGCCAATTTTGAATCTACTTTATCAAATTACCCTGTATCCCATGTGCATTTACGTGTGTTACAAGTCTCCCTTGTGTCGACCTTTTCAAAGCCTTGTTGAAATCCATATAGACTATATCAACAGCACTACTCCCGTCTACACACCTGGTTACCTCCTCAAACCATTCAATCAAATTTGTTTGGCATGACCTTCCTCTGATGAAGCCATGCTGACTATCCCTGACCAAGCCTTGCCTCCCGAAGTGGAGGTAGATGCTCTCCTTCAGAAATTTCTCTAATAGTTTCTCTACCACTGACATGAGACTCACTGGTCTGTAGTTCTCTGATTTATCTCAACATCCCTTCTTAAATAGTGGAACCACATTAGCTGTTCTCCAGTTGTCTGGCACCTCCCCAGTGATGTGGAGATGCCAGCGTTGGATTGGGGTAAGCACAGTAAGAAGCCTCACAACACCAGGTTAAAGTTCAACAGGTTTGTTTGGTAGCACAAGCCACAAGCTTTCGGAGCGCTGATCCTTCATCAGGTGAGTGGGAGTTGTGTTCACAAACAGGGCATATAAAGACACAAACTCAATTTACAAGATAATGGTTGAAATGCGAATCTTTACAGGTAATCAAGTCTTAAAGTTACAGACAATGTGAGTGGAGAGAGGGTTAAGCACAGGTTAAAGAGATGTGTATTGTCTCCAGCCAGAACCGTTAGTGAGATTTTGCAAGCCCAGGCAAGTCGTGGGGGTTACAGATAGTGTGACATGAACCCAAGGTCCCGGTTGAGGCCGTCCTCATGTGTGCGGAACTTGGTTATCAGTCTCTGCTCAACGATTCTGCGTTGTCGTGTGTCGTGAAGGCCGCCTTGGAGAACGCTTACCGGAAGATCAGAGGCTGAATGCCCGTGACTGCTGAATTGTTCCCCAACAGGAAGAGAACACTCCTACCTGGTGATTGTTGAGCGGTGTTCATTCATCCGTTGTCGTAGCATCTGCATGGTCTCCCCACTGTACCATGCTTTGGGACATCCTTTCCTGCAGTGCATCAGGTCGACAACGTTGGCCGAGTTGCAAGAGTATGTACCGTGTACCTGGTGGATAGTGTTCTCACGTGAGATGATGGCATCCATGTCGATGATCCGGCACGTCTTGCAGAGGTTGCTGTGGCAGGGTTGTATGGTGTCGTGGTCACTGTTCTCCTGAAGGCTGGGTAGTTTGCTGTGGACAATGGTCTGTTTGAGGTTGCGTGGTTGTTTGAAGACAAGAAGTAGGGGTGTGGGGATAGCCTTGGCGAGATGTTCGTCTTCATCAATGACATGTTGAAGGCTCCGGAGAAAATGTTGTAGCTTCTCCGCTCCGGGGAAGTACTGGATGACGAAGTGTACTCTGTCCACTGTGTCCCGTGTTTGTCTTCTGAAGAGGTCGGTGCGGTTTTTTGCTGTGGTGCGCCGGAACTGTCGATCGATGAGTCGAGCGCCGTATCCTGTTCTTATGAGGGCATCTTTCAGCGTCTGGAGGTGTCTGTTGTGCTTCTCCTCACCTGAGCAGATCCTGTGTATAAGGAGGGCTTGTCCATAGGGGATGGCTTCTTTAATGTGTTTAGTGTGGAAGCTGGAGAAGTGGAGCATCGTGAGGTTATCCGTGGGCTTGCGATACAGTGAAGTGCTGAGGTGACCGTCCTTGATGGAGATGCGTGTGTCCAAGAACGCAACCGATTCCGGAGAGTAGTCCATGTTGAGTCCGATGGTGGGATGGAACTTGTTGATGTCATCATATAGTTGTTTCAGTGAATGTTCACCATGAGTCCAAAGGAAGAAAATGTCATCGATGTATCTAGTGTATAGCATCGGTTGAAGGTCCTGTGCGGTGAAGAGATCTTGTTCGAACCTGTGCATGAAGATGTTGGCATATTGAGGTGTGAATTTGGTCCCCATGGCTTTTCCGTGTGTCTGGGTGAAGAACTGGTTGTTGAATGTGAAGATGTTGTGGTCCAGGATGAAGCGGATGAGTTGTAAAATTGCATCTGGAGTTTGGCAGTTGTCAGCGTTGAGTACTGAGGCAGTTGCAGCAATGCCATCGTCGTGGGGGATGCTTTTGTAGTGTGCCGAGACATCCATTGTGAAGAGGAGTGCTCCTGGTTCAACTGCTCCATGTGTGCTGAGTTTCTGTAGGAAGTCCGTAGTGTCACGACAAAAGCTGGGGGTTCTTTGTACAATGGGTTTCAGGATTCACTACGGACTTCCTACAGAAACTCAGCACACACAGAGCAGTTGAACCAGGAGCACTCCTCGTCACAATGGATGTCTTGGCTCTCTACACAAGCATCCCCCACGATGATGGCATTGCTGCAACTGCCTCCGTACTCAAAGCCGACAACTGCCAATCTCCAGATGCAATTTTACAACTCATCCACTTCATCCTGGACCACAACGTCTTCACCTTCAACAACCAGTTCTTCATCCAGACACACAGAACAGCCATGGAGACCAAATTCGCACCTCAATATGCCAATATCTTCATGCACAGGATCGAACAAAACCTCTTCACCACACAGGACCTTCAACTGATGCTATACACTAGATACATCGATGACATTTTCTTCCTTTGGACTCATGGTGAACATTCACTGAAACAACTATATGATGACATCAACAAGTCCCATCCCACCATCAGACTTACCATGGACTACTCTCCGGAATCAGTTGCATTCTTGGACACACGCATCTCTATTAAGGACAGTCACCTCAGCACTTCACTGTACCGCAAGCCCACGGAAAACTTCACGATGCTCCACTTCTCCAGTTTCCACCCTAAGCACGTTAAAGGGGCCATCCCTTCTGGACAAGCCGTCCGTATACACAGGATCTGCTCAGATGAGGAGAAGCGCAACAGACACCTCCGGACGCTGAAAGATGCCTTAATAAGAACAGGATATGGCGGTCGACTCATCGATCGACAGTTCCGACGCGCCACAGTGAAAATCCGCATTGACCTCCTCAGAAGACAAACACGGGACATGGCGGACAGAGTACCCTTCGTCGTCCAGTACTTCCCCGGAGCAGAGAAGCTATGACATCTTCTCCGGAGCCTTCAACATGTCATCGATGAAGACGAACATCTTGCCAAGGCCATGCCCACACCCCCACTTCTTGCCTTCAAACAACCGCACAACCTTAAACAGACCATTGTCCACAGCAAACTACCTAGCCTTCAGGAGAACAGTGACTACGACACCACACAACCCTGCCACAGCAACCTCTGCAAGACGTGCCGGATCATCGACACGGATGCCATAATCTCACGTGAGAACACCATCCACCAGGTACACGGTACATACTCTTGCAACTCGGCCAATGTTGTCTACCTGATACGCTGCAGGAAAGGATGTCCCGAGGCATGGTACATTGGGGAGACCATGCAGACGCTACGACAACGGATGAATGAACACTGCTCGACAATCACCAGGCAGGAGTGTTGTCTTCCTGTTGGGGAACACTTCAGCAGTCACGGGCATTCAGCCTCTGATCTTCGGGTAAGCGTTCTCCAAGGTGGCCTTCACGACACACGACAATGCAGAATCGCTGAGCAGAAATTGATAGCCAAGGTCCGCACACATGAGGACGGCCTCAACCGGGATCTTGGGTTCATGTCACACTATCTGTAACCCCCACGACTTGCCTGGGCTTGCAAAATCTCACTAACTGTCCTGGCTGGAGACAACACACATCTCTTTAACCTGTGCTTAACCCTCTCTCCACTCACATTGTCTGTACCTTTAAGACTTGATTACCTGTAAAGACTCTCATTCCAACCATTATCTTGTAGATTGAATTTGTGACTTTATATGTCCTGTTTGTGAACACAACTCCCACTCACCTGATGAAGGGGCAGCGCTCCGAAAACCTGTGGCTTGTGCTACCAAATAAACCTGTTGGACTTTAACCTGGTGTTGTGAGACTTCTTACTGTACCTCCCCGGTGGCCAGAGAGGAATTGAACATTTGGGCCAGACTCCCTGCAATCTCCTTCCTTGCCTCCCACAGCAGCCTGAGGCA
The DNA here is from genome assembly GCF_964213995.1 of Mustelus asterias. Taxonomy (NCBI): domain Eukaryota; kingdom Metazoa; phylum Chordata; class Chondrichthyes; order Carcharhiniformes; family Triakidae; genus Mustelus; species Mustelus asterias. Next base: position 34,899,171 of record NC_135825.1, on the reverse strand, counting down.
CAATTCATCTGGACCTGGAGATTTATCCACCTTTAAGCCTGCCAAAACCTCCAATACCTTGTTCGTCCCTATGTCAATTTCCCCAGGATCTCTCAGTCTCTCTCTCTCTAAATTCCATCGTCTTCATTCTCTTGGGTGAAGACATTGTGAAGTATTCATTCCACATTGTACCAGTGTCCTCTGGCTCTACCCATAGATTGCCCCCTTGGTCCATAATGGGCCCTACTCGTGGGAGCAGAGAGAGACCTCAGACATATCAAGGTTAGACATGGGGTCTGTGAAAATGGGCAGGAGTCTGTGAAAATGAGCAGGAGTGTTCATATGGAACAAATGGTTTAGGGAGGTCAGAGAGACAGAACAATCAGAGGAAGAAGTGCAAGGAGAGGTGGGATGAAGATTGCAATCGCAAGAATGAAATTTTGCTAATTGAAGTGACTGGCAGAGGGAAGCAGAAATGATATCCCAGTGAGAAATGTAGGGTGAAGCTTGGGGATTGCGAACAAGTAGTTTAAAGGGAAGATGAGATGGGTGAAATAAGGTAAGCTGAATGATTTTGGGGAAGGCATCGAAGAAGTAGGGATAAATTGCAGGAAGGGTCATATCACAACTGTGATGGGCAGTGTGTATGTGTGTATGTGTGGCAGTTGCCAATTTGGAAATAATAGATGAAGTCCTAATTACATACGTGTGTTTAAGCTTATCACTACAGTTGTATATGCTGGGGACATTAAAAAAGTATTATATTTTAATGAAAGTAATGCTATTAAATTCCCCACACCTTGGACAATCAATTCCAAGAATGCATTGGCACGAACGTTTAATGTCACTGCAAGCAGTTTCTGTTTTATATTGTAGTATAAAGGATTAACAGATGGGATATGCTATTATTTGATGTGGATAATGATGTACCACTGACACCAATAACTCAGGTGTTTGACACTCTCGCTCTTTCGTGCCTGGATGTAAGTGTCACTGCGAAGGTCAACATTTACTGCCCATCCATAATTGCCCTTGCCAGTGGCAGTCCATGTGGAGTCAGTACTGTTACGATGTGATGCACATTTATCTTTAAGGGGGCAGAGGTTAAACTGCTGTCCATCGATATCCACCACAATACAAAATGTGGTGCATAATCCCATGACTCTATAAACAGAACACAGCAGCAGTCTTACAGGTTGGATGTGTCTATGTAACCTCCCACTTACCATTAACTGTGCATAGTCTTATCTTCAAATAAAGAACCCACATTACTGTTTCACCAATCCTTGTTGTATGATTGGTCTGTTTGTGATTCATGGAAAATGAAACAGGTATATCCATAATGCTGTTAGGGTGGGAGTTCCAGGATTTTGACTCAGCGACAACGAAGGAATAATAATATAGCTCCAAGTCAGGGTGGTTGGAGGGGAACTTGCAGATGGTCGTGTTCCCATATGTTTGCTGTCCTTGTCTGTCTAGTAGAAATCACATTTGGAAGATGCTGTTGAAGGAACCTTGGTGAGTTGTTGCAGTGCATCTTGTAGATGGTTCACACTACTGCCGCTGTGCATTGGTGGGGAATGTTTCAGATGGCATGGATGCAATGCCAAGCAAGCCGCTTTGCCTTTGTCAAAGTTCTTGTGAGTTGTTGGAGGTGCACTTATTCCAGGCAAGTGGAAAGTAATCCATCATTCTCCTGGCATAGCTGGTTGACAGGCTTTGGAGAATCAGGAGATGAGATACTCACCATAGAATTCCCAGCCTCTGATCTGTTTTTGAAGCCACAGAATTTATATCCAGTCCAGTTAAATTTCTGGCCAATTGTAACTCCCAGGATGTTGATAGTTGGGGGATTCAGTGATAGTAATGTTGGAAATGATCATTTCCTGGCATTTGTATTACTTGCCGCAAGTCAGCTCCAGCCTGAATGTTGTCCAAGTCTTGCTGCAGGTAGACAAATGGTGCTTCAGTTTCTGAGATGTTGTGAATGATACTGAACAACGCAATGATCAACACACATCTCCAATGCTGATGTTTGGTTGGTGGGAAGTTCATTGATGAAGATTATTGGGCCTAGGGCACTATCGTGAGAAAATCCTGCAGTTATTTAAAAACAAATCCTGGGATGTGGGTTTCACTAGCTTAGCCAGCAAGTATAATCCACTCCTAAATGGCCCTGAGAATGTTGTGGTGATCTGTCATCTTGAACCACTGCAGTCCATGTAGCGCAAGTATACCCACAGTGCTGTTCCAGGATTTTAACCCAACAACCGTTAGGAAATGACAACATCTTTCCAAGTCATGATGGTGGGTGTCTTGGAGAGCAATTTACAGGTGGTGATGTTCTATGCATCTACTGCCCTTGTCCTTCTACGCAGCAGAGGTCACGGGTTTTGGCATTGCTGTCAAAAGAACCTCAGTGAGTTGCTGGAGACCTCTGTAGAAGGTTGTAATATCCACTTGGCACTTTTGGCTGACGATGGTTGCAATTACTTCAGCTTTGTCTTTTGCTCTGTTGTGCTGTCTCCCCCAACATTGAGGATGGGGGTACTTGTGGAATCTCATCCTCCAGTGAGTTGTTTAATTGTTCACCACCATTCATGACTGGATATGGCAGGATTGTAGAGCTTAGATCTGATCCATTGGTTGTGGGACTGTTTAGCTCATGTTGCTTCCGCTGTTTGGCACACAAGTAGTCCTGTATTGTAGTTTCACCAGATTGAATCCCCATTTTTAGTTGTCTGGTGCTGCTTCTGGCATGCCCTCTTTGCACTCTTTGAGCGGCACGGTAGCACAGTGGTTAGCACTGCTGCCTCACAGCTTCAGGGACCTGGGTTCAATTCCGGCCTCAGGTGACTGTCTGTGTAGAGTTTGCACGTTCTCCCCATGTCTGCATGTGTTTCCTCCGGATGCTACGGTTTCCTTCCACAATCCAAGATGTGTAGATTAGGTTGATTGGCCATGGTAAAATTGCTCCTCTGCACTGACTCTCTGTCAGAGTCGGTGCAGACTCAATTGGCTGGACGTCCTCTTCTGCGCTGTCGGGATTCCATGATTCTTCGTTGAACCACGGCTGATCCCTGTCTTGATGGTAACAGTGGAGTGAGGTTACAGATTGTGGTTGTATGCAATTCTGCTGCTGCTGAAGGCCCACAGCGCTTCATGGAGTTTTAAGTTGCTAGATATGTCTGAAATCTATCCCATTTAGCATGGTGGTAGTTCTACACAGCAGAATAGAGGGTATAATCAATGTGAAGACAGGACTTGGTCTCCACAAGGACTCTGCAGTCATCACTTCTACTGATACTGTCATGGACAGATGCATCTGTGACAGGTATATTCGTTTTTATCCTTGTTTTGGTTCTCTCATCACCTGTGGCAGAGCTAATCCAGCAATTATGCCCTCTCGGCCTGAGCCAGGTTGGTCAGTAGTGGTGCTACTGAGCTACTCTTGATGATGGCCATTGTACACCCACCCAGGGTACATTCTGTGCCCTTGCCACCCTCAGTACTTCTTCCAAGATGTGTTTAATATGGAGGAGTACTGATGCATGATGATGTCCTGGGACTGATCGAATGGAGAGTCTATTGAGTTTACTCTTTTTATATTTACTCCTTAGGAACTGCAGCATTATTGTGCTTCTGTTGTACTATAATTCCCATTGTCACCTACAAATTCGACAATCAACTTAACTTATCAATGAATATCTCCATAACCTCCTCCAATGATTTATCTCTGCTTACACTCCACCTGTCTAACATCAGCCTATGCCTCTGTCAGATGTTCCTCTGCCATTCTAGAATCCACTTAATATTTCAATTTTGTCACCTCCCTGTCTTTAAAAGTCTCAGTGATATTTCTGTTTAACCATGCAGTCTTCCCTTCTAATGCTTGGCATTTTTCTCCCTGCTCTGTGTTGACTCATTGCCCCATAAAGTGCTTTGAGATGTTTCACTGTTTGTGAGGAGGAATACAGAAATACAGATAAAACTGGTACAGAGATATGAAGGAGACACAAGTTCACAACCTTATCAGTACTCTTTCCAGGAGGCATTGGCTGAGTAGGTAGCAATCCTGCATCTGATTCAAACAAATTTAGCTTCACACTACACCTCATATCATAGCATAATCACAATCTAACCTCATATTTCCATGTAGTATTGAGAGAATGTTGTATTGATAGAAGTGATCGATGGAGACACTGAGGCAAGATTCTTTCTGCCTGTGTAGTTAATTGTAAAAGTTCTATTTGAAGAATAGTTGGGAATCCCATTATGATCCTGAGCAAGATTTATTCCTTAAAAAACAACACCGCAAACAAAAACAGATTCATTAATTAGTCCTCTAATTAGCAGTTTTTGGAATAAAGCTCTGAGAAATTAACAACCTAAATGCAATCCACAACACTGTTTATTCATATTATGGTTAGTTACCATTTGCTATTTCTACTCAAGTCAATTACTAACATGTCACATATGACATATTAAAATGATTGTTGGGTATTCTGGGTTTCCACTTTATTATAATACTTGTTCTTAAATCATTCCATGGGTGCTTTTGTGTCTGCTTTAGTTTTCTTGAGTCTCTGTGGGTTTTGTTAAGATAGATTTGGAAGTCCTCAGTCTGGCGAGTTCATTTATTCATTGGTGGACAGTAGGAGGGAGTAGTTCCCCTATTTTGGGGGATGAAATGATTGATTCTTTCTGGAGAGACAGAGGGCAGTGTGTGTCAGATCTGCTGAGTAGTTCCAGCATTTCTTGTTTTTATTTCAGTGAGTGCTCAACTTTGAATAAAATCTCACTTCCTGTGAAGAACTTTCCATTGGGAAGTGGTGATTTCAATCCTGATCTTGGACATTTCCTGTTCCTGTTCTGTCTTGGTGCCACGAGAAGATGATATAGAACATAGAAAGCCACAGCACAAACAGGCCCTTCGGCCCACAAGTTGCGCCGATCACATCCCCACCTCTAGGCCTATCTATAGCCCTCAATCCCATTAAATCCCATGTACTCATCCAGAAGTCTCTTAAAAGACCCCAACGAGTTTGCCTCCACCACCACCGACGTCAGCCGATTCCACTCACCCACCACCCTCTGAGTGAAAAACTTACCCCTGACATCTCCTCTGTACCTACCCCCCAGCACCTTAAACCTGTGTCCTCTCGTAGCAACCATTTCAGCCCTTGGAAATAGCCTCTGAGAGTCTACCCTATCCCGACCTCTCAACATCTTGTAAACCATCCACTTATCTGCTTATTGTAAGCGTAATGGTAAGATACCTGGTCGTGTGGATGAACAGAGGGATCTGGGTGTCCATGTGCATAGATCCCTGAAGGTTGGCACCCAGGTTGATAGGGTTGTTAAGAAGGCGTACGGTGTGTTAGCTTTTATTGGTAGAGGGATTGAGTTTTGGAGCCAGGAGGTCATGCTGCAACTGTACAAAACTCTGGTGCGGCCGCATTTGGAGTATTGCGTACAGTTCTGGTCACCGTATTATAGGAAAGATGTGGAAGTGTTGGAAAGGGTGCAGAGGAGATTTACCAGGATGTTGCATGGTATGGTGGGAAAATCATATGAGGAAAGGCTGAGGGGCTTGAGGTTGTTTTCGTTAGAGAGAAGAAGGTTAATAGGTGACTTAATAGAGGCATACAAGATGATCAGAGGATTAGATAGGGTAGATAGTGAGAGCCTTTTTCCTCGGATGGTGATAGCTAGCACGAGGGGACATAGCCTTAAATTGAGGGGTGAGAGATATAGGACAGATGTTAGAGGTAGGTTCTTTACTCAGAGAGTAGTAAGGACATGGAATGCCCTGCCTGCAGCAGTAGTAGACTCGTCAACATTGAGAGCATTCAAATGGTTATTGGATAAACATATGGATGATATTGGAATAGTGTAGATTAGAGGGGCTTTAGATTGGTTCCATGGTCGGCGCAACATCGAGGGCCAAAGGGCCTGTACTGTGATGCGCTATCAATAAGGCGAAAGACTACCGATATGCCAATATAAGTGTAGGCTTTTATTCACAACAGAATCAGGAGCAGATCCCAACATATAACCAACCTGGACTGAACAAGGGGGAGGAGACAGCCACCTTTATACCAGGTGCCGAGGGGAGGACCCAAACTGGAAGGGGATGTGTCCAGGTATGACAAGCACACACAACGGTGGTCCATATAGGACAAAGGCACAACTGAGGTCCACCACATACTGCGCTGTAATGTTCTATGTTCTATGTTCTATTGTGGGTGAATCGTGTTAACACCAAGGTACCTGCTGTGTTGGCTGGACTGTAACAGCCCCAGCGCTTGGCTACAAAATACCCGAGACTTCCTGAGAATCTGATAAGGAGTTACATCAGTGCAAGTTCTTCCTTAGAGAAGAAACTGCTTAACATATTTTGTAATTCACTGCATGTGACAAAATGAAAACAAGCTAAATTGAGGATATTCATGATAAGTTACTGATACTGTTGGCAAGGGATCCTTGCTTACCCTGAATGTGTCTCATATTTCAGCAAAATCTTTAACTATTTTAGGCACAGTGCTTTTTAGTAGGGGGTTCCAGGATTTTGACCTAATGGCAATGAAAGAATGACAATATATGTTTAAATTATGAAGACATGTGACTTGGAGGGAGTTTAGGAGATTTATTACAATATTCACCAATAATTTGAAAAGTGAAGGCTCACAGTGCAAGGTTATAAAAAAAAGAGTAGCTTGTGGCTGACACCCCAAGCTTGTAGAAAACACAAGAGTAAAGTGAACTCATTATTTTCTTGAAAAGAAATCCATTTACAGGAAACTGTGAAGTTATTGAGTTTAACCACATAACATTTTACTTATTTAACAATGAGCAAATTGCTTACGTAATTGGTTAAAAGTAAGAGGGAAAGGAGCACAAGAGGCATTGCAATGCTTGCTTCAGAATTGTTATTGGCACTGATGTTCTGAGCTCCTTTAATGAAGCATTAGAGGGACGGCTGTGAAGACTGATTCCTGCGAAGGCAGGTCTGTCATATGAGAAGAGATTAAGTCAGTTAGGATTGTATTCACTGGAGTTTAGAAGAGTGAGAGGGGATCTCCTAGAAACTTATAAAATTCTAACAGGATTAGACAGGGTAGATTCAGAAAGAATGTTCCCAATGGTGGGGGAATCCAGAACTAGGGGTCATGGTTTGAGGATAAGGGGTAAACATTTTAGGATGAAGAGAAATTTCTTCACCCAGAGGGTGGTGAATGTGTGGAATTCACTACCACAGAATGTAGTTGAGGCCAAAAATTTGTGTAATTTCAAGAAGAAATTAGATATAGATTTAGGGGTGAAAGGGATCAAGGGATATGGAGGGAAGGGAGATCAGGATATTGAATTCGATAATCAGCCATGATTAAAATGAATGGCGGAGCAGGCTTGGAGGGTCGAATGGCCTACTCCTGCCTCTAGTTTCTATGTTTCTATGATAGATCACAGAGGAGACAAGAATTTGATGAGAATCTATGTTTCCATTGATCTTGTGCCATGGTCCAAGTTCTGTTGGTGGGAGATACTGGCAAATGTTTTCCCTGTTGTAGAATGTTCATCCATTCACATATTGCCATATGACCTGTGCACCAGTACTGGTATGCGATTAGGCGACGGTGCACGTGTGATTTTAGGCACGGCATGCAAGAACAGTTGAGGACATCTGTAATAAATATATTGTAGTTACCTCCTGTGTCCTCATTCCTATACAACCCCACAATATCGCATGGTGTCAGGAGCTGGCTGAGATGGCAAAAGGACTCCAGCACATCGATCCTCTTACTTTTGATGAGGACATCACCAACAACTGTGTGATTTGAAGGAGAAATTAGATACAGCTCTTAGGGCTAAAGGCTTCAAGGGATATCAAAATGAATGGCGGAGCAGGCTCGGAGGGCCGAATGGCCTACTCCTGCTTTCTAGTTTCTATGTTTCTAAAGCAAAAGATTTAAAAATTGTTTCGTGTTCTCCCTACAGAGCCATATGAAGGAGGAGGAGTTTAAAGCACCAGGGAAAGAATGGTTAGCGGTGAAGTGCTCATTTTCAGCAATCTGTCAATCAAGTTCAGGTTAGTATGCCTAATTTAAACTCATTTTAACATGCCTTGGGGATTTTGAAACATGCGGCCGGTATTTCTGCTGTGACAAGCCTATTATTCCAGCAGATGGCACCAATAGATCTAAGTTGCTTTGCCCAGCTCAACAGAGATGTATTAACGGTACATAATGATCACGAGGATTAGTTTGACAACAGACGATCGTGGTGCCTAAAATCCATGTTCATAATATACGTAATAAATTGGTATTTTTATGCAATTATAAAATGTTAATGACAGAGGCGCCGCTGAAATAAAACAGCACTCTCTGTGATGTATTCGATGTATAATCTGTATTAAGCTTTGCGTTTATATGGACCCCGTGAAGCGCATTACAATATTTTGTAGGCAACCCTATTTAAAACTTGAGAAGTCGTAATTACTTACAGATTAAATAAACTATGGAAATGATCACCCTGCCAATCTCTGGTTAGTGTGACTAATTTGAGCTCAATAATCAGAAATTCCTTTGTTTGTTCAATTCTGGGCATTTGCTATTTAAAGAGTTGTCACATTACTGCGGTGGCTGTCAGCACCAGCAAATTAGGTGCAATTTTCATGAGCCTTGACCTCACAAAAATGCCCAGTTCTCTGTGTGCAAAGGCCAAGAAAGAGAGATGCCAATCTGATTTGTTAGTTGTCTGAACCTTTGCACTTTCCCGCGAGTTCCAGTGTGTTCCCAAACAATAGAGTTGAGGGGCCTGCTGTCGATGGAACAATGTTGTTATGGTGGGCAGGGGTGTGCTTGTCTTCCTGTCTTGTTTCCTGGTGCTTGCTGAGCATCCAGGCAACCTGAGAAAATGGCATTCTGGCTTGCCATTGAACAGTCCCCCCCCCCCGCCCCCCCCACCCTCCCACACGCACACACCCGCACTATCCCCTACAGAGGGTGGCATTGTGGTTAGCACTGCAGCCTCATGGTGCCAGGGACCCGGGTTTGATTCCTGGCTTGAGTCACTATATGTGTGGAGTTTGCACGTTCTCCCTGTGTCTGCATGGGTTTCCTCTGGGTGCTCCGGTTTCCTCCCACGATCCGAAAGATGTGCAGGTTAAGTCCATTGGCCATACTAAATTTTCCCTCAGCGTACCCGAACAGGCACTGGAGTGTGGCGACTAGGGGATTTTTACAGTAACTTCATTGCAATGTTAATGTAAGTCTATTTGTGACATTAATAAATAAACTCTACTCACCCAGCAGTAGCAGCTAGAAAGTTCCACCGAGGCCAATTTGAATGTGTGTCTCACTATCCTAACCTTTGTACCAGTGTTAGTCACTGCTGGGGGCAGGCATGGGGGTGCCCTGTGGCTGTCTAAATAGCTTTGGGATGGCTAATCCTGGTGCTGTCGGTCCTGGACAATAGGAATATCTGAGGCAACAGGAAATTCTGCTTTGTCAATTCTGCTGGACAGACAATCAACAGATGGCAGTAGAGAATCTCTTTTTCCTGGATTAGCAGCGCTGCCATCACAATTTTTACCTTTCACGTTGACTTTCTAAATGCCCCAATATAGTTCAGAAGTGTGCCACCGCAATCGCATAATGATGCAAAGTTGTATCAAGCTGGGATACTCAGCATCTGTTCAGATACCAATGATTTAACATTTCTTTTGAACGGAAGAATCTTCCATCATGTGTTCTGCCTTTTAATCCTCTCAAGGCCCATGGGAAGCTCATTCAGAAAATGGAATTCTGGTTTTCTGCACATTTAGCGGAGTTGGTTTCTATTTTCAGTCTCTCCCAGACTAAAAGGTGAGCAGATGAAAAACTGCAGTAAACCATAGTATTGTTCTTTTAAATACTGACAGAAAAAGATTACAATGAACATGTCTTCTGTAAGTAGATAACTGCTGCAGAAATCAACAAATTAAATTTTCCCATTCTACTTATTGAAATAGGATATAGTAGACTTTGATTTTGTTATTCAGCCGTATCCAAATGTTGATTTTTTTTTACTTCTTTCAAGGGATGTTGGTGTTGCTGGGAAGGCTAGCATTGGTTTCTATAGACACATAGAAACTCGAAGCAGGAGTAGGCCATTCAGCCCTTTGAGCCTGCTCCACCATTCATTTTGACCATGGCTGATAATCAAACTCAATATCCTGATTCCCCTCCCTTCCACTCCATATCCCTTGATTCCTTTAGCCTCTGGAGCTATATCTAATTCCTTCTTGAAATCAGACAATATTTTGGCCTCAACTACATTCTGTGATAGTGAATTCCATACATTCATCACCCTCTGGGTGAAGAAATTTCTCCTCACCTCAGTTCTAAAAGGTTTGCGCCTTATCCTCAAACTATAACCCCTAGTTCTGGGCTCCCCCACCATTGGGAACATTGGGGGTGATTCTCCCAAAAGTGCTGAATTGGTCGGAAAACTGTTCTAGATCATGTCTGTTTTCTCAGTTCAACTTCACACTCGAATCTCCCCACTCTGTGCACTGCACAGGTCACAATCGTGAATATCATTAAAAACCCAGAGGGCGGGGCCTATTCGCACCAAAGAGCCTGAAATCAGCAGGATGAGCGGGAACCCGAGCATGTGCACATCGCTGGGAGATCACTGAGAAGTCTTCCCAGGATCCAGATCACTGCCATCCAACATCCACAGACATCACTGGCCTCATCGCTGGCCCCCACAACCCCCCCACAGACATCGCTGGCCCCACAACCCCCCCACAGACATTGTGGGCCTCATCGCTGGCCCCCACAAACCCCCCACAGAGACATCGCTGGCCCCCACCCTTCTCCCCTGACACACAGACATGGCTGCCCGTTCATCTCATGCCCTCATGGATTTGGGTAATGCGAGTATCCAATCCCTCCATCCCTTGAACATATTGTCCTCACTGCTGCCCTGCAGAGAGCTAGCGTTGTGCTGAAATGCACAACCCCAGCTTGTGATCATTCCCTCTCTTGAATGGGAGCCTTGAGTATTGCACCCACCCTGGACACAGCAGCTAATCGATTAGGAGCCCTGGGTATTGCACCTCAACCCCCCCCCCCCCACCCCACCCCGGCTCTTCTCTGGTGGGACGTCCACCTCGCTCCTTCGCCGCTCCCCCTCCTCCCCCTCCTCCTCCTGCTCCAGCTGGTCTCCCCGCTGCTGGGTGATGTTGTGAAGAGCACAGCAAACGATCACGATGCGCGAAGCATACACAGGGTCATAGTGGAGGGCCCCCCAGAACGATCCAAGCAGCGGAACTGCATCTTCAGCAGGCCGATGCACCGCTCTACGATGGACCAGGTGGCTGCATGGACCTTGTTGTAGTGGTCTCCGCCTCAGTCTGGGGCCTCGCACTGGCGTCATCAGTCATGACCTTAGCGGGAAACCCTTGTCGCCCAATAGCCATCTTGGGAGCCTGGGCTGGTCTTCAAAGAGCCCAGGGATGTCCGACTGCCGGATTACAAAGCTGTCATGGACACTCCCAGGGTGGCATGCATCGACCTGCATGATCTTCATTTGATAGTCGCAGACAATTTGGAGATTCAGGGAGTGGAACCCCTTCCTGTTCAAAAATCGCTGCGGCCCTGCATGGGCATACAGAACATCTGTGGCCTGTCGTACATATCTGTGCACGGAGGCCTGGGAGATCCCAGCTAGGTCACCACTGTGTGCCTGGAATGATCCAGGGGGCATAAAAATTCAAGGCTGCTGTTACCTTCATGTCCACAGGGAGTGGGTGGCTGCCCTTCCCCTGAGGGAAGGTGTGAGAGCACCTCACAAATGTGTCGCACTGTGGTCTTGGACAGGCGCAGCCAGCGATGGCACATCTCCTCCGAGAGGGCCTTGATGGAATTGCGGGGCCTGTACCTCCTTGCCCTCCGTATCCTCTGCCTTCTGTGCACCCTCTTGGAAGGCTGCCCACCCACCTCCTGGCCCTCAGCGGCAGCTCCCTGCCCTCCTTCCTGAGGGTCTGGTGGTGGCTGGTCTTGCGGTGGTCCCTCCATGCCCACCACCTTCTGAGCCACCGCTTCCTCCTCCTCCTCCACCCCTACTGCCACCGACATGGCCATTTCTAGATCGAGCAAACCGCGATCCATCTGCACAGTGGGGTTTGGAAAGAGCTTAGAATGATGGATTATTCTCATTGGCTGCATAGACCCAACACTACCCCAATCCCTCATTTGGGCCAGAACTCCCACGTGTGGGAGCTGGCAACCCCACACAATCCATGGCGCCATACATGACCCAATTAGGGTTGTGTGAGACTCCCATCATGACAAATGCTGGCACAGATTATGCAGACATGGGCAATGTGCACCCGTGAGCCATTGCTATGTGTGCAACTGCAGCATCCGTTACAGGCATGTGTTGCTGGTCCATGTCACAGGACAGGGACAGACTGTAAAGCAACACCAGATGTGTGCCCAGTGGCAGCAGATTCCACGCAGTCCGTGTCTGAACCTCTGCACCCCGGCCTGGAGCAGCAGCTGCTTCATCTGGCTAGGCCTCAGTCGGCATATGGTGCATTCCTTCCCCACCCTGGAACACCAGCACGCAGTCAAGTCCCTGACCACACCCCGTGGCAAGACAATGCCAATGCAAAGTGCCATGGAGGGGGAGGGTGAGCAAGAACCCTTGAGGCTGCCTCCCACATTGTGCTACAGTGCTGCCCCAGGGTGGGGGGGGGGGGGGGGGGGGGGGGGTGAGCGGGAGCCCTTGAGGCTGCCTCCCACACTGCCCTATAGCGCTGCCCGGTTGGGGGGGGTGTGCGGGACTCAATGGCTGAACCCCAGTCAGAGAGGTATGAGGAAATAGAAGCCTCCCCACCCTAGATATCACTGCTCCATGGGCCAACACCTGAAGGCAGCAGGAGGAAGGCTACCAGGCATCTCCAGGGCCTGCCTGCAATTTCCCCCGCGCTCCGCTAGCAGCGCTTACCTCCTCACACCAGTTCAAGGTTGCCATGCCAGGTTGAGACTTTTAAATACCTACTCTGATTTGTGCCAAAGTTACATCACGCCAAAGAGTTGGGGGACGCAAATGGGCGGAGATTGCCATGTGGATCCCGATAATGGCATGTTAAGGTATGTAAACTCATGCAAATCAATGGCTGTGGGTTCCCGGTGGCGCCATTTTTCTCCAGTTGGGAGATGCGAGCGGGTTGTAAAAGTTCGTGGGGAACCCGCAAAATGGCCGACATGTGCATCTTCCAGCCCGACCCGCCAGAAAAGTTGCGGGTCGCAATGGGAGAATCGCCCCCACTCTTTCTGAATCTACCTTGTCTAACCCTGTTAGAATTTTATAAGTTTCTATGAGATCCTCTCTCACTTCTAAATGCCAGTGAATATAATCCTAACTGACTTAATTTTTCCTCATATAACATCCCCGGAATCAGCCTGGTAAACTTTCACTGTACTCCCTCTATAGCAAGAACATCCTTCCTCAGATAAGGAGACCAAAACTGCACACAATACTCCAGGTGTGGCCTCACCAGCACCCTATACAATTGCAGCAAAACATCCCTATCCCTATACTCAAATCCTCTTGCTATGAAGACCAACATATTGTTACCGCCTGCTGTACCTGCGTACTTACTTTCAGCGACTGATGCATGAGGACACCAAGGCCTCGCTGACTATCCACCTCTCTTATAGAATAGATTCATAGAATCCCGACAATACAGAAGGAGGCTATTTGGCCCATCGAGCCTGTACCGACCACAATGCCACCCAGGCCCTATTCTCGTAACCCTTATTTACCTGCTAATCCCCCTGACACTAGGGTCAATTTAGCAAGGCCAATCAACCTAACCCGCACATCTTTGGACTGTGGGAGGACACCAGAGCACCCAAAGGAAACCCACACAGGCACGGGGAAAAAGTCCAAACTCCACACAGTCAGTGACCCGAGGCTGGAATTGAACCTCGGTTCCTGGTGCTGTGAGGCAGCAGTGCTAACCACTGCGCCACCGTGCCGCCCTGTATCTCAATTTACACCAATTCAAGTAATAATCTGTCTTCCTATTATTGCTACCAAAGTGGATAACCTCACATTTATCTACATTATACTGCATCTGCCATGCAGATGCCCACTCACTCAGCCTGTCCAAATCACGCTGAAGCATCTCTGCATCCTCCTCACAGATCACCCTCCCACCCAACTTTGTATCATCTGCAAATTTGGAGATAATACATTCAGTTCCCTCTTCCAAATCATTAATACATAATGTGAATAGTTGGGGCCCTAGCCTAGATCTCTGTGGAACCCCATTAGTCACTGACTGCCAATCAGAAAAATACCCATTTATGACAACTCTTCTGCTAGCAGCTTTCTATCCATCTCAAGACATTACCTGCAATCCCATGTGCTTTAACTTTACATAGTGGTCTGATATGTGAGACCTTGTCGAAAGCTTCCTGAAAGTCTAAATAAACCATGTCCACTGGTTCTCCTCTGTCAACTCTACTAGTTACATCCTCAAAGAATTCCAATAGATTCGTCAAGCATGATTTCCCTTTTGTAAATCCATGCTGACTTTGTCTGATTATACCACTGCCTTCCCAATGCTGAGTTATGAAATCCTTGATAATGGACTCCAGCAACTTCCCCAGTACCGACGTTAGGCTCATTGATCTACCCCAAATTACCCTTGAAAAGGTGGTGGTGATCCATCTTCTTCAAATGCTGCAGTACTTCTGGTGCTGGTCTACCCCACAGTGCAGGAGGAAGGCAATTTGAGGATTTGGTTCAATGACAATGAAGGAGTGATGGTATAGTTCCAATCAGGATGGCATGTGGCTTGGAGAGGAACTTGCAGGTGATGGTGTATCCTGTGTGTAATGCCTTTGTTCTTCTAGATGGAGGTTGTGGGCTTGGAAGTTGCTATCAAAGGAGCCTTGGTGAGTTGATGCAGTGTACCTTGTAGATGGTATGCACTGTTGCCACTAAACGTCAGTGGCAGATGGAGTGAATGTTGAAGGTGATGCCAATCAAGTGGGCTGCTTTGTCCTGGATAGTGACAAGCTTCTTGAGTGTTGTTGGAGGTGCACTCATCCAGGCAAGAGGAGAATATTCCATCACATCCCTGACTTGTGTCTTGTAGTTGATGGACAAGCTTTGGGGAGTCGGGGCCGGATGGGACGTACCCCAGGTTACTGTGGGAGGCGAGGGAAGAGATTGCTGAGCCTCTGGCGATGATCTTTGTGTCATCAATGGAGACGGGAGAGGTTCTGGAGGATTGGAGGATTGCGGATGTGGTTCCGTTATTCAAGAAAGGGAAAAGAGATAGCCCAGGAAATTATAGACCAGTGAGTCTAACCTCAGTGGTTGGTAAGTTGATGGAGAAGATCCTGAGAGGCAGGATTTATGAGCATCTGCAGAGGAATAGTATGATCAGAAATAGCCAGCACGGCTTTGTCCAAGGCAGATCATGCCTTACGAGCCTAATTGAATTTTTTGAAGATGTAACTAGACACATAGACGAGGGAAGAGCGGTAGATGTAGTTTATATGGATTTCAGCAAGGTGTTTGATAAGGTGCCCCATGCAAGGCTCATGAAGGGGCATGGGATACAAGGGGACATTGCTTTGTGGATTCAGAACTGGCTTGCCCACAGAAGACAAAGAGTGGTTGTAGATGGGTCTTTTTCAGCATGGAGGTCGGTCACCAGTGGAGTGCCCCAGGGATCTGTTCTGGGACCCTTGCTCTTTGTGATTTTTATAAATGACCTGGATGAGGAAGTGGAAGGTTGAGTTGGCAAGTTTGCTGATGACACAAAGGTTGGTGGGGTTGTGGATAGTGTAGAGGGATGTCAGCAGTTGCAACGAGACATAGATAAGATGCAAGACTGGGCGGAAAAGTGGCAGATGGACTTCAACCCAGATGTGTGTGGTGGTTCATTTTGGTAGGTTGAATAGGATGAAAGAATATAATATTAAGGGTAAGACGCTTGGCAGTGTGGAAGATCAGAAGGATCTTGGGGTCCGGGTTCATAGGACGCTCAAAGCAGCGTCGCAGGTGGAGGCTGTGGTTAAGAAGGCGTATGGAATACTGGCCTTCATCAATAGAGGAATTGAGTTTACAAATCGGGAGATAATGCTGCAGCTGTATAGGACCCTGGTCAGACCCCACCTGGAGTACTGTGCCCAGTTCTGGTCGCCTCATTATAGAAAGGATGTGGAAGCCATAGAAAGGGTGCAGAGGAGATTTACAAGGATGTTGCCTGGATTTGGTGGCATGCCTTATGAGGATAGGTTGAGAGAGCTAGGTCATTTCTCCTTGGAGAGGCGAAGGATGAGAGGTGACCGGATAGAGGTGTATAAGATGTTGAGGGGTATTGATAGAGTGGATTCTCAGAGGCTTTTACCCAGGGCTGAAATGGTTGCCTCAAGAGGTCACAGGTTTAGGGTGCTGGGGAGTAGGTACAGAGGAGATGTTAGGGGTAAGTTTTTCACTCAGAGGGTGGTGGGTACGTGGAATTGGCTGCCAGCCGTGGTGGTGGAGGCGGATTCGATAGGGTCTTTTAAGAGACTTTTGGATAAGTTCATGGAAGTTAGTAAGATAGAGGCTTATAGGTAAGCCTAGTAGGTAGGGACATGTTCGGCGCAACTTGTGGGCCAAAGGGCCTGTTTGTGCTGTAGCTTTTCTATGTTCTAAGTTACTTCCCTCAGAATTCCCTGCTTCTAACCGGAGGTTGAAGCTGCAGTATTTGACAAGTTGAGTTCAGTTTCTGGTAAGCAGTTAACCTCCATAATGTAGACAGTGAAGGTGATTCAGTGATGATAGTACCATTGAGTATCAAGGCAAGATGATTAGATTCTCTCTTATTGGAGATGGTCATTTCCTGGCACTGGTGTGGCACAAATGTTACTTGTTACTTTATCAGTCTAAGCCTGAATGTTGTCCTGGTCTTGCTGTATATTGGCAAGGGCTGCTTCAGCATCTGAGGAGTCACATATAGTGCTGAAAATTGTGTAATCACCAGTGAATGTCCCCACTCCTCACCTTATGGTGGAGAGACAGTCATTGATCAAGCTGCTGAAGATCACTGGGCTAGGACACTATCCTCAGGAACTCCTGCAGTGTTATCCTGGGACTATGATAATTGACCTCCAATTACCACAACCATCTCCCTTTGTGCCACGTTTGACTCCAACCAGTCAGAGAGTATTCCTCCTGATTCCTATTGACTTCAATTTTTCTATGGCTCCTTGTTGCCTTATCCGGTCAAATGATACCTTATTATCAAGGGCAGTCACTCAAATCTCCCCTCTTGAGTTCAGTTCTTTTATTCATGTTTGGACCATGGCTGCAGTGAGGTCAGGGCTGAGTGGCTCTGATGGACCCAAATTGAGCATCAGTGAGCAGGTTATTGCTGTGTAAGTCCCATTTAATAGCATTGTCAATGACCACCATAGAATGATAGAAGCCTTACAGTGTAGAAAGAGGCTATCCAGCTCATTGATTCTGTACGGACCCACCAAAAGAGTATCTTACCCAGGTCCATCCCCCCTAGCCCTGTAACCCCATGCACTTAGCATGGTCAATCGACCAAACCTACACATCTTTGGACACTAAAGGGCAACTGAATGTGGCTCATCCACCTAACCTGCACATCTTTGGACATCTTTTGACACATTCCTTCATTTTGCTGATAATGAATGTAACACTGACATGACAGTAGGCTAGATTTGATTTTTCCTGCTTTTTGTGGAGAGGACATACCTGACTAGTTACCAGGTTGGTTAGTTGTTGAGTAAATGCCAGTGCTGTAGTTGTATTGGAACAGCTTGGCTCAGGGTGTGACTAGTTCTGAAACACAAGCCTTCAGTATTATATGGCAGGGATATTGTCAATGCTCATCGCCTTTGCAGTATCCAATGCCTTCAGTCATTTCTTGGTCTCATGTTTAATGAATTGAATTGGCTGAATACTGGCACCTGTGATGCTACAGACTTCAGAAGGAGGCTGAGGTGGATTATCCACTTGGGTACTTCTGGTTGAAGATGGCTGCAAATGTTTCATGTATTTTGCACTGATGTGCTGGACTTCCACATTATTTGGGATGGTGATATTCGTGGAAACTGTTCCTCCTGTTAGTTATCTAATTGTCCACCACCATTCCTGACTCGGTTTGGCAGGACTGCAGAGCTTAGATCTGATCTGTTTGTTGAGGCTCCCAGTTCCATAGAAGAGTCTGTTCTAAAATTCAATCAAAATCACTTGGCTCATTCTGCTTAACAGAGGGTTCAAGTTATACTCAGATGTTTACTTTATTTTCTTTGACATTAAATTCCTAACATGAAGGTTTTGTTTTGCCTGCAAATGTAAATACGAATGATTTTATGAAGTCTCATTTGTCACCAGAGAAATTAGTTCATAAACTTGCGAGAAAAGGTTGGATTCTAAGGTTGGGGTTCCCCCCACACATGGACATTGGAACCCCATCCGCAAAAACATCAGGACCCCCCCTTGGATATGGGGAACACCACCACCCTCGTACTTAGAAGGGCAATCCCCCCTCCCCCATCATTGGAAAACCAGGCAAACCCTCATCCCCTACACAGACACACACATACCCACATAAGGGAACCCTCCCCCAATGAGGCTACACAGAGGGCCCACCACTGGCAGTTCCAACCTGGCACTGCCAGGATGCTGGGGACTGCTCTGCCATGTCCCTCACCACCCCAGGGCTATACGTACCTCTGTGCCCTCAGCATGGCCATCACGGCTGGTTTATGTTTGTTCCTCGCCAGTGGAAGGGGAGAATCCAACACTCACAGAAGCAACGGCATTAAGCTGTTTAATGATAAATGCAGTAAAGTTCATGCAAATCAGGTTACGTTGCTGGCAGGGGGTGTGGAAGATCTCAAACTGAGATCTCACCACCGTATTTTCTGTTATGACCCTCTCGCTAGAGTTAGTGGCATTAATGGAATTTGCGCCTGTGGTGAACAGACCCTGAGAAATGCGCCCTCCATACACATGCATTGCATATACATGTGATGAGATCATATAGACTGTATTTAGTCTATAGTGTGTCTGTGGTCTTTAAGCTTTAAAATTTATGCTTTAATGAGTTAAGAATGGCCAAACCTGACTGTGAAAGTCATGCAAAATTGTTGGTATCTCCTTCACGCTGTAGGCTTCAGAGTGATAGTCCCTGGCAGAAGGCACTGAAATACTTCAAATAATTAAAAACCTTCATCAAAGTAGATTCCTGACAGATGGAATGAACATATGTTTAAAAGTAAAGGATGGTGCTGATTGTTAAATGGATGCTTTTAAAAATTGACTCCATTTATTCTTATTATCTCACTAAGGGTAATTTGGGAAACAGCTGTCTTTGCCCCAAAGTAGGTGGAATTTAAATGACAATATTCAAAACGTTAAATTATGACTCTTAGGAAAGACAAAACTTTTTATAACAATGTAATTAACCACAGCATATGCAAATAATTTAACTGGCCATAGATATTCCACTGTTTTGTTCACTTAATACTCCTTACAACTGATGTTGTGTGTACTGTAAGTGGGCCTGGGTAGTAGATTTTAAGTGTAACTTTACCATTTATGAATATTTTCATTTATGTTCATGGCAATAAGCTAACAAAGTCATTTTGTACTAACACTGTCGAAATAAGACATTTTGCGCTCTTTTTTTTGCAAATTCACATGTATTAAGAACTGCCGCCATTAGCAGTCAGAAATAGTTGATTGATTAAGTAATGCACCTCAATTAAGTTATAATTGAAGAATTGTTAATTAATCAATTAGTCATATTATTAAGGCTGGGTTATATCCAGAAATGTGTAAGTTTTAAAAGTACTAACATGCTGCTATAAGACTCTGCCTGTGGGACATTAACAACATCAAATCACACACTGCATGCTAGTTCAACATTGCTCTGGCCTTGACAATATTAAGATGCAATGGGGCAACAAATAGACAATTATGCAAAGTCGTAGAGGAAGGATGTGAACAGACTGTTCTTTCTGATGGTCAATATATGCAGACATAATCAAATAAAATAATTCATAAGGAAGTAAGAACTAAGGGCAGGAGTAGGCAGGAGTTGCATATGCCCCACCATGCAATACAATCATGGCTGATCTCATCTCAGCCTCATCTCCACTTTCCTGCTCACTCCCCATAACCCTTCATCCTATGTTTAACTGAAAGCCTTTCTATCTGCTCCTCAAATTTGTTTAGTGTTCCAGTGCCCACTGCACTCTGGTGTAGAGACTTCCATAGATTTACAGTCCTTTAAGTGAAATAATTCCTCCTCATTTCTGTTTTAAGTTTGCCACCCCTTAGCCTACAACTATAGTTTCTTGTTCTAGACTGTCCAACAAGGGGAAATATCTGCTCTACGTCTACCTGTCAATCCTCTTTAGCATCCTCCATTAAATCTCCTCTCATTCTTCTGAACTCCAACAAGTATAGGCCTGAACTGCTCAATCTCTCTCCATAAGACAAGTCCTTCATCCCTGGAATCAATCTAATGAAACTTCTCTAAACCTCCGCTAATGCATTTACATCCTTCCTCAAATAAGGGGATCAAAACTGTTTGCAGTACTCCAGATGTGATCTCACCAATGCCCTATATAGTTGCAACAATACTTATCTACTTTTGTGCTCTATTCCATTAGCAATGAACGCCAAAATTCTATTTGCCTTCCTTATTACCTGCTAACTTTCTGTGATTTGTGCACGAGGACACCCAGATCCCTTTGCACCAAGTTTGAAGTTTCTCTCCATTTAGATAATAAATTGCCTTTTTATTCCACTGACCAAAATGGATAACCTCACACTTATCCACATTAAATTCCATCTGCCAAATTTTGGCCCACTCATTTAACCTATCCATATCCATTTGTAAATTTATTTCCTCATTGCAACTTGCCTTGCCACTTTTTTGAGTGCCATCTGCAAATTTGGCTATAGTATATTCTATCCTTGCATCCAAATCATTAATATATATTGTAAATAATTGGCCTCAGAACTAAACCCTGTGGCGCACGACTAGTTACAACTTGCCAACCAGAAAACTGTTCTCTGCATTCTGTTGGTTAGCCAATACTCTATTCAAGCTAATATATTATCCCCAACCCCGTGGAATCTTACCTTGTGTATTAGCTTTTTGTGTGGCACCCTGTCAAATGCTTTCTGGAAGTCCAGATGCATTACATCTACAGGACCCCCATTATCCACTTTACTTGTTACATCTTCGAAGAACACTAGCAATCAGTCAAACATGAGTTACCCTACATAAAACCATACTGACTCTGATGGGTTGTCTTCTGACTTTCCAAATGTCCTGTTATTACTTCCTTAATAATGGATTCCAACAATGTCTCAACAATAGACATTAAACTAACTGGTCTAGGCTTTCCTACTTTCTGTCTTTCTCCCTTTTTGAACAGGGGTGCTACATTAGCCTTTTTTGAATTCAACAGTGAAATGACCAATTACTAACATACAATGGACCTGATCTGAGATGAGGTAATCGTGATTCCAGAGCTCAAAGTGGAGGTTACGAACGACATCCTTGCTATATAATGGATGTTCTTCAGGCAGAATACTGAGAGAATTGCTGTCAATGAAGGAACTTGAGGAACCTTCCAACTTTATTGATCAAAGCTATAATGGTCTGTTTTGTATAGTTAAGTATATTTTTTCATTTTATAATAAATTGTTTTCTATTTGAGAATCTTGTCTTGCCTTGTGGTTAAGTCTTATCCAAACTAAGAGTTTTTATCGGATCATTTTGGAGTTGGAGAATTGGACAATTAAATTTGGATAATAAAGAACTAAATTAAATTAAAATATACAATAAAAACAGACAGTACTTTTTTATTTGCTACTGTTATACTTAGTTATTTTTATCAGGGAGTATAACACCTTATGAAACCTTGTGAATGAATGATTCGAACTTTTAATTAGATTCTTATATGTCACAGAGTTAGTTACAAAATGCATTGTTCATGTAGAGGATGATTCTTCAAATGGTCAGCAGGAATCCCAGTGCCTGTGTGGAAAACCAGGATTCCTGACGGGCGTGAGGGCTATTGGGATTCACCCGACCCACTCCGCCAGCCCCGAGCAGGTTCCTGGGGTCTGGGTGGCTGTAGGGATTCGCATTCTAATCAGTATTCTGTAACTTGATTTTGTGTCTCTGTGCACTGTTTGAGAGCACATTTCCACTCCATCTGACGAAGGAGCAACGCTCCGAAAGCTTATGGTATTTGCTACCAAATAAACCTGTTGGACTTTAACCTGGTGTTGTGAGACTTCTTACTGTGTTCACCCCAGTCCAACGCCGGCATCTCCACATCATGGTGATTTTAGGCAGCTCTGTGATCAACATCTGCATTCCCCTCTGTCAGCTGTGAAAATTCTGAAGTGGCCAGGTCACTTTATTCTCCATACCACCGGTCACCTTGCAGGATTTTAAATTATTGCAGCACTCCATTCTGCAGCAGAAATTTTCCCTTCTTTCTGTCAGAAGCTGCAGGTGTGAACAGACCCATGTGAAATCCTCTGACAAAGAGGAGATGTCAAGTCACCTGCAGGCGGGGGAGTCTGCACAGTTGTGCACTTAGCTCCAATGTATGCACGCAGCTTTGACTTGAATTTTCTGAGACTTCCTAGCAAGCTTTGATCATTAATAAATTGAACCTGTATTACCTTGAGGAAGACTCCATTAACAACTCAATGGATTTCTATCATGCTGCAGCCACCTAGAACAAAGAACAAAGAAAATTGCAGCACAGGAACAGGCCCTTCGGCCCTCCAAGCCTGCACCGACCATGCTGCCCGACTTAACTGAAACCCCCTACCCTTCCGGGGACCATATCCCTCTATTCCCATCCTATTCATGTACTTGTCAAGACGCCCCTTAAAAGTCACTACCGTATCGGCTTCCACTACCTCCCCTGGCAACGAATTCCAGGCACCCACTACTCTCTGTATAAAAGAACAAAGAAAATTACCTGTGTTTAATTTAATTTCCCTTCATGCTTCAGTGCACTTCAAGTACTCCATTGATCCTAACCACAATGTTGACAGAAGACTCTAAGGGTGCGATGTTATGGAAAAAATTCGAAGTGCCAAACCAACTTAGTTTTCCCCGTTTTTTTCAGCGAGCTGCGAGTCACAATCTTATGGCACTTAATACAAAAAAAGAGCCTGGATGCGAATCACGCCATTAGTGGGGGGAGCCTAACTAGCTCACCAGTGAAGCCGGCTACAGAGTGCCTGAGGCACCATTGCACTGGTGCCCTGATCTCCCACTGCACTGGGAGACTTGCTGTCACAGCATAGAGTAGTTCTGACAAAGGATCAGATGTATACAGGTTAAATAATATTAAGGTGGGCCAGATGGCTCCCATCACACTCGCACTGATGGTTAAAAGTCATCTCAGTCTCAGTTCAGGAGAGGAGTGCAGCAGAGCGAACCTCGGAGTGAATGGCATCGGATCTTCCTGATAAAAGGCTGAAGAGCGAGGACCTGATCCAGTCCCAGTCTGGGCAGCAGCAGGAGTGGTGCGTAGCAGAGTGAACCTGGGGATAAACAGCATCAACTGAACCAAACAAAACCTGAAAACTGAAAGCTAACATCACTGGAACATGGTGAGCTGACTGTCTGGTGCAGAATCTACAGGGAATAATCTTAAATAGCAGTAAATTTAAAAGTGCGTTATAATTAAGGAACTATCTGAGAATAATATTTTAAATATAAAAAAGCCGTAGAACTAAATTAGAGGTGGCAATGCAGACGATGTGTTGTGGCTGTGGTATGTGGGAGCTGGTGGATCTCAGTTGCGAGCCACAATGACCACATCTGCAGAAAATGTTTGCAACTTGAGGAACTTCGGCTCAGAATTAATGAGCTGAAATCTGAGCTTCAGACACTGCAGCGCGATCAGGAGTGGGAGAGTTACCTTGATGTTGTGTTTCAGACAGTCACACTCCAGAGGTTAAGTACTTCAAATTTGGCCAGTGGTCAGGGACAGGAAGGTGTGACTATGAACGAGGCAAATAGAGGGATCCTGAATTTAGCATTGGAGGAGCCTCAGCTCTTGACCTTGTTCAACAGGTGCGAGGTACTTGCTCCAAGTGTGGATAAGGAAAAGGGCTGGAGGGAGGATGGGCAAACCGACCACTGCACCGTGGTACAGGAGGCCATTCAAGTATGGGAGGTGTGACGTTAGTATACCTTTAAGAGATTTTTTTAGAAATCATGTTCTCTGCAGCCCTCACAGTCTCAGCTTATGTCATTGGTGCCGACTTGTCAACTAGAGGTCTTTTTATTACTCCTTCATTTTTACTTTGGGATCTTTTATGACCCTGCATTGATAGGAGAAGGGCTGGTTGGAAGGTCATGTGTTGTGGACAGGTTTTTTTTCCTTCCTAAGGAATTTAAGATTTCATTTTCTGTTTTGGCTGGTTGCAGTTTGAGGTTTAGTTTTAGAAGGGATATCAAGCTGAAAAGGAGTGTTTCTCTCTCTCTCCCTGGTTTTGGAAATTCTGCTGGTTAGCTGAAAGAAAGGCTTCTCGCCTTCCTGGAGTAGAGAATCTGCTGTTGGTGGCTTGACCAAAGTCTCTCCATGGTGTTCTGGGAAGCTGTTCTGACTTCAAACTGTTCTGAGGGTATCCAGAGGGCTGCGAGAAGCTACAAGCTGAGAGGTCAGGGTTTCAATTCTCGAACCAAAGGACTCAGTTCCAGCATCACATGAGCATTAGTTTTTGCTGTGTTAAACCTTTGTATAGGGGTATTTTCTTGTCGAAAGGAAGTTTTGTTTGATTGGAACATCTGAGGTATGTTTGTTAAGGGTTATACATTACCATGGCTGTTTTGTTTTTGTTTGTAATTGATAAAAGTTATTGCCAACTTTTTTACTTTACATGATAACTATATTCTTAGATAAACTTTGTTTGATAAAAGCATCCTAGTGGGTCATTTGAATCATACCTAAGGTGAACCATATAATGCTTATCCTAACCAAACTCAATGTACAAAATTTATGATCCAGGCTTCATAAAACACTTCAAAGTTTCTGACCTGAATTATAACAGGAAGCAAAAAGAAAAGTGATTGTAAGAAATATGAAAGAATTCTAATCCCTACATTTTGCAACTTTAACATTTCAGTGATAAACTTCAAGCTTAGTTACTATCAAAGATTTTCAAACTGATTATCTTAGTCTCTCGTGGCAAAACCTGAGCATCTTCCATAAATTGTAGCTCTCGGTCCCAAAAGTGGCAGAAACAAATTGTCAGCTAAACTGCATCTGATTTAGCAGCCTACTACCTCTGGGCCTACCCTGTAGCAGGTCCTGGCATTGTCAGTCCCTTCATGATGGACTGCAGGTTTCTCAAGCCCTCACTTGGCTACACAAATGCCAAAGCTGCTGGCTGTGTACTGATGCGTGATTAAATCACTCGGGAGGCTGGACCATACCCGGGAAATAAAGGCTTTTATTACTAACAAGAATGGAGCATACTATATATAATACAATCCCAGACTAAAGGGTCACCAGGCAGTGCAGTGACCTTTATACTCCTCCAGGTAGGCGGAGCCAACCGGAGTGTACCACAGAACAATATCAACAGGTAGAACACCCCAACCCTAACCCCAACAGTGACAACAGTAACATATCTACAAGTACCCATAGTGCTGACCATCTATGGTTCAGTACTCATAGTGGTAACCAACTATGGTTCACCACACATCAACCAAGACGGCAATGAGGTCCCAGAGGAAGACTTCCTAGGGAAGGAAAACATCCTCTCATATGGAGTAGCGTTGGTTGCCGTACACAGGAGGGACCGGATGGAATGGAGCGCATCAGAAAGTACCTCTTGCCAACGGGAGACTGGAAGACCCTTAGACCTCAACGC
Source organism: Mustelus asterias (assembly GCF_964213995.1). NCBI lineage: Eukaryota > Metazoa > Chordata > Chondrichthyes > Carcharhiniformes > Triakidae > Mustelus > Mustelus asterias. The sequence continues at coordinate 34,873,224 of NC_135825.1, read as the reverse complement.
CAGTAAGACAGCCTTCCAGACTGTAGCATTTTCTCTTTCAACCTTCCCGTTACCCCTGGGGTTGTAACTCATAGTTCTACTTGAGGCAATCTCTTTTGAGAGCAGGTATTGCCTCAAGTCGTCACTCATAAATGACGAGCCCCTATCACTGTGGGTATAGCTGGGGTAACCGAACAGGGTGAAAAGATCCCGTAATGCTTTGATAACCGTGGCAGCGGTCATGTCTGAACAGGGAATGGCAAAAGGGAATCGTGAGTACTTGTCAATCGCGTTGAGGAAGTACACGTTCCGATCTGTCGAAGGGAGGGGGCCCTTGAAGTCCACACTCAGTCTTTCGAAAGGGCGAGTGGCCTTAATGAGGTGTGCCCTGTCAGGTCGGTAGAAGTGCGGTTTGCATTCAGCACATACCTGGCAGCTTCGGGTTATGGACCTGACATCATCCACTGAGTAGGGTAGATTCCGGGCCTTTACAAAATGGAAGAGCTGAGTGATCCCCGGATGGCAGAGATCATTGTGGAGGGCCTATAATCAATCCTCCTGCACACTTGCACATGTTCCACGCGACAGGGTGTCTGAGGGCTCATTGAGCTTCCCCGGACGGTACATGATATCATAGTTGTAGGTGGAGAGTTCGATTCTCCACCTCAAGATTTTATCATTTTTAATCTTACCCCGTAATGTGTTGTTGAACATGAACGCCACAGACCACTGGTCCGTGAGCAGGGTGAATCGTTTTCCTGCCAAGTAATGGTGCCAATGCCGGACGGCCTCCACAATGGCCTGAGCCTCTTTTTCCACCGCGGAGTGCCGAATTTCAGGGCCTTGAAGGGTGCGAGAGAAAAAGGCGACGGGCCTGCCCGCCTGGTTAAGTGTGGCGGCCAGGGCGAAATCAGATACATCACTCTCCACCTGAAAGGGGATGGACTCATCAACCGCGTGCATCGTGGCTTTCGCGATGTCGGCTTTTATCCCTTCAAAGGCTAAGCGAGCCTCTGCTGCTAGGGGAAAAGAGATAGACTTTATGAGCGGACGGGCTTTGTCCGCATAATTGGGAACCCACTGTGCACAGTATGAAAAGAAACCTAAGCATCTTCTCAGTGCTTTGATACTAGTGGGCAGGGGAAGTTCAAGGAGGGGATGCATACGGTCTGGATCAGGGCCAAGGACCCTGTTTTCCACCACGTATCCGAGAATAGCTAGGCGGCGCTTGCTAAATACACACTTCTCCCTGTTGTAGGTCAGATTCAGGCGAGACGCAGTGCGTAAAAATCTAAGGAGATTGGCATTGTGGTCCTGCTGGTCATGGCCGCAGATAGTGACGTTGTCCAGGTACGGGAAGGTAGCCCGCAGCCCGTTCTGGTCCACCATTCAGTCCATTGCACGCTGGAAGACCGAGACCCCATTCGTGACGCCAAAGGGAACCCTTAAAAAGTGGTAAAGACGACCATCCGCCTCAAAGGCCGTATATTTGCGGTCCTCTGGGCGAATGGGGAGCTGGTGGTAAGCTGACTTCAAGTCAATGGTGGAGAACACCAGGAACTGCGCAATCTGGTTGACCATGTCAGATATGCGCGGGAGAGGATACGCGTCCAAATGCGTGTATCTATTAATGGTCTGACTATAGTCTATGACCATCCGGGGTTTGTCTCCAGTTTTAACCACTACGACTTGCGCTCTCCATGGACTAGTGCTAGGTTGAATGATCCCTTCCCGGAGGAGCCGCTGAACTTCAGATCGAATAAAGATCCGATCCTCAGCGCTGTAACGCCTGCTCTTAGTTGCGATGGGCTTGCAGCCTGGCACGAGATTCTCGAATAAGGATGGTGGGGTGATTCTGAGTGTCGAGAGGCTACACGTGGAGCGCGCTGGGCAATTTGGAGGCTGCTGTGCTCCCACTGAAAGTGGAGGGAGTGGCCCATCGTACTGCAGGGTTACACTCCTCAGGTGGACCATAAAGTCTAGTCCCAGGAGTATCGGAGCGCAAAGGTGCGGTAACACGAGGAGCCTGAAGTTCTCATAAACTGTGCCCTGCACCGTTAGGTTGACCACGCAGCTCCCAAGCACGGTAACAGATTGGGACCTCGACGCCATCGAAATTGTCTGTCTGACAGTCCGTACTCGGAGACCGCACCGTTTCACGCTGTCAGGGTGAATGAAACTCTCCGTGCTCCCGCTGTCAAACAAACAATGAATTAGGCGTCCATTTACCTCTATGCCCATCATGGACTTGTCGAGTCTGTGAAGCTTTGCCTGGTCCAGGATGATTGACGCCACCGTTGGGTCTTGAGTGCAACTGCAGGCAGCTGAGATGGTTGATGATGATGACCCCTGCTAGTCGTCTGCGGTCGGTGTCGACCAAAATAGCTGCGCCCATGGATCGCACGTGGTTGGTGGTGCTAAAAGTGGCGGCCCCTGCAGGTCGCACGTGTCTTGTGTCTTCGCCGTCAGGAATGGCGGCGCTCTGGAATCGCATCTGGTGGAAGACCTCAAAGAAGCTGGAGACAAGGAAGCAGGCTCTGGAGAATCACACGCCGCGCTGCTATGCTTGGAGGGTGGTTTGGCCCTGCAGACTTTGGCATAGTGCCCTTTCTTTCCACACGCGGAGCAAAATACCGTTCCGGCTGGACATCGCTGCCGAGAGTGTTTCGCCAATCCACAGAAATAGCACCGTGGGCCTACTGGAGCTGCTGCCGTTGTCAGGTCCGAGGCTGAAAGCACAATCGCGCAGTTTTTCAGAGCCGCTGGGTAGAGTTGAGTCGGTAGCTGTACTTGCCACGATGTTCCCACGTGGTCGGTGGGGTAAGTTTCTAGACTTCTGGAGGCTGTTTCCATCGTGTCAGCCAATTCCACCGTCTTAGCGAGGTCTAGGTTACCTTGCTCTAGCAGCTGCAGGCGAATATAGGATGAGCCGATTCCCGCCACGAATGCATCTCGGATCAAGTCGTTCGTATACTGGGCCGCCGACACTGGCTTGCGGTTGCAGGCTCTGGCTAGTTGCTGAAGTTCGCGCAGGTACTGTTCTGTCGTTTCGCCGGGCTGCCGCCGTCGAGTGGCTAGTAGGTGTCGAGCATGGATCTCATTTGGCGGTTTGTTGTACAGTTTCTTAAGTAGTTCGATGGCCCCTTTGTAGTCTTGGGCATCGCGGATTGATGAGTATACAGTGTCGCTTACCCTTGTGTGGAGGACCTGCAGTCTATCGGCGTCGTTTTGAATGGCTGTTGAGGCATCGATGTAGTCTTGAAAACACTTTAACCAATGGTTGAAAGTGTTCGACGCTCCCGCTGCACGTGGATCTAAAGTAAGCCGATCGGGTTTCAACATTTGCTCCATGGTTTTTTTTAACCAAAATTTTGTTAGTAATAAAATTGATGCGCGATTAAATCACTCGGGAGGCTAGATCATACCCGGGAAATAAAGGCTTTTATTACTAACAAGAATGGAGCATACTATATACAATACAATCCCAGACTAAAGGGTCACCAGGCAGTGCAGTGACCTTTATACTCCTCCAGGTAGGCGGAGCCAACTGGAGTGTACCACAGAACAATATCAACAGGTAGAACACCCCAACCCTAACCCCAACAGTGACAACAGTAACATATCTACAAGTACCCATAGTGCTGACCATCTATGGTTCAGTACTCATAGTGGTAACCAACTATGGTTCACCACATGTACTAAATTACATTGTGCACATGACGATCTGAAGCACAAAGATTGTGCGCAAAAATTTATGTTGATAATTCAGATCGGTAAGGTATTGGCAGATTGTACCTCCTCTTACAGTCTTCTCTTTCTTCCATTTCTGCCTGGATACCCCACGCCCCTCCACTTACTAATGGTGTCCTCGGCTGTAGCTTCCAGCCTTCAGAGGACCACTCCACTGACTGGGTGTCTGTGGCTGAGTTTCAGCTGAGACTCTTTAGGCCTTTATTATATTGATGCCTTGCAGTTAAGATTGTCATTGCCCTGTTCTTCACAGACTACTAGGTTCTATTGCATCTTTCAAGACAGGCAGTGAGTAAGTATCATTCTTGGTCACCTTATCTACTGGTTTGTTTATAATCTCACAAATCTAATTGGACCGATCAGCTTTTTGAAATACCACAATGTGTGCAGCCCATTCACTGATCTTCACATTTTTTATTTGACCCTGTTCTTTCTATCCAGCACTTTACTTCCTACTTTTAGTTATGTGTAAGGCTTAGTCTTTCAAAATGTACATTGTCTTTTATCTTAACATTGGGCTTTTGATGCCTATTTTTATCATTTGGTTATCCTTGTTCAAGGTGCTCCCTTAGCACCTCTTCAATATCAGGCATACTCTTACTGATCCCAAGTAAATAACTCAGCCCAGTTTAGTCACATTTGCTTATGGCAATTCCTTTGAATAAGGGAGATATTATTCCCTCCAGCCACGATCAATGACAATTAATAGGATATATCATCATATTCCACTCTGTCACTAACTTGATCTAACACTGGAATAACGACATTCGAATAACTAGTTTCACACCATGTGACTTAGAGACTTTTTGTACTCTCTTTTCAAGATAATAGACGTGGCTGAAATTGTATCAAAGATGAAAGTAAGTTGTGAATCTTTGACTTTTATTTCTACTGTGGGTGTTGGAATTTTAACTTCAATCCTATTACTCTCATCTTGCATGTATTGTTTTTCTTGCTCTCTGACTGAGCACAACTCTTGATCTTCCTACTTGATAACATTAAGTTTGGTTTCCACATCTATCAGATATTCATTCAAGGTTGTGCAAACTCTTGAAACAGCTTTACATCTACCCGAATCTCAACCTGACTGCATGGCTGCGACTTGGAGATTTGACCATGACCAGGAGCGGTAGAGTTCCCTTTACTCCTGCATGTTATCTGGATATGACTGACTTTCCCACAGGGATTGCACCTTGACTGGAAATAGGGGCATTTAGAAGGTTGGTGGCTACTGTGTTCAGTGGTAACATTTAAATTTCTGACACTGAGATTGCGAACTTGGCTGTCACGGCCTAGGTCATGTGGAACCATCCCAGGCAGTTCATGAAAAGAACTCCCTTGCATTCTGCAACTGTCTCTTTCTGCCATTTCCATGCCTTGGCCTCCTTTCACCTCAACCTTTGATCGAAAGTTTGGTCTGGAATTTAGTCTTCTTTAGGTCTCCTACGGACTTGTCCCTAAGGTTGTGTGGTGAACCATCGTTGGTTCCCACTAGGTAGTACTGAGCCAGGGTCTGGCCAGTACTACGAGTCTGTATATATGTTGCTGTTGGGGTTAGGGATGGGTTGTTCTACTTGTTACTGTTGGGGTTAGGGTTGGGCTGTTACACCTGTATTATAGTTATTATGGTACATCCCAGTCGGGCTCCGCCTCCTGGGAGAGGTATAAAGGTCACTGCTCTGTCTGGAACCCCTCAGTCTGGGATCGTGTACTATATATGGTAGCTTCGTTGTAGTAGTAAATAAAAGCCTTTATTTCCTTGAGCATCTCAAGCCTCGTGTGTAATAATGCGCATCAATTTTATTTACTATTACTTAAACTCTCGTCGTTAAAAAAAAGGAAAACGATACAGAGAGTATGGAGCAAATGTTAAAACCCGAACGTCTTACACTGGACCCACGTGCGGCGGGCGCCTCTAACACCTTCGACCACTGGTTGAAATGTTTTCAGGACTACCTTGCAGCCTCCGCAGCGGTCACCACAGACGATGGCAGACTCCGGGTCCTCCATGCGAGGGTAAGCGACGCCGTATATCTTGCGATCCGTGGGGCCACCGACTACAAAGGGGCCCTCGAGCTTCTTAAGAAGCGCTACATTAAACCGCCAAACGAGATGCATGCTCGATATCTCTTAGCCAGTCGACGACGGCAGCCCGGCAAAACGACGGAACAGTACGCGTGCGAGCTCCTACAGCTAGCCAGGGGCTGTAACTGCAAAGCAGTGTCGGCAGACCAGAATATGAATGACCTCGCTCGAGATGCGTTTGTGGCGGGAATCGGATCATCTTATATCCGACTCAGACTGTTGGAGCAAGGTAATCTTGATCTCACTAAGTCGATAGAACTAGCAGATACGTTGGAGACGGCCTCCAAAAGCCTAGCATTGTATCCCGAAGACCACGTGGAGACAGCGTGGCAGGAGCAGTCGCAGATCCCACCTCGTCCCTCGGGTCCGAAAAGCTGTGTGATGGCGTGCCCACACTCGGGCCTGACGACGGCAGCAGCTCCAGGCGGCCCGCGGTGTTACTTCTGTGGGGGAGTGAAGCACACTCGGCAGCGATGTCCCGCTAAAGCGGTGTTGTGCTCCGCCTGCGGTAAGAAGGGACACTATTCGAAGGTCTGTCGATCCAAACTTACTTCCAGGAATAGCAGTGCGGCCTGCGACTCCCCGGAGCCCGGTTCTTCGTCGTCGGCATCGTCGAGGGTTTCGTCCACGTGCGAGGACAGGACGCAGCCATTACAGACGACGGAGTTGCAAGAGATGCGCGACCACCAGGGGTCGCTGATTTTGGCGCCATCACCCACGTGCGACCTATGGGAGCAGCCATTTTGGTCGGCACCGACCGCGAACGACCAGTAGGGGTCATCTTCATCCATCTCAGCTGCCTGCAGTGGCGCTCACGAACCAACGGTGGTGTCGATCATCCTGGACCAGGCCAAGCCTCACAGACTCGACAAGTCTATGATGGACATACAGGTAAACAAACACTTGATTTATTGTCTGTTTGACAGCGGGAGCACGGAGAGTTTTATTCACCCAGACGCTGTGAAGCGGTGTATCCTCCAGATCCAACCTGTCAAGCAGACGATTTCGATGGCATCAAGGTCCCGGTCTGTCACCGTGCTAGGGAGTTGCGTGGTAAATTTAACGGTGCAGGGCACGGTTTACGAGAGCTTCAAGCTCCTGGTGTTACCGCATCTTTGCGCGCCAATACTCCTTGGACTAAATTTCATGGTCCACTTGAAGAGTGTAACCCTACAGTACGATGGGCCACTCCCTCCGCTTTCAGTGGGAGAACTGCAGCCTCCAAATTGCCCAACGCGCCCCGCCTGTAGCCTCTCGATGCTGAAGATTACCACACCCTCCCTGTTCCAGAATCTTGTGCCAGGCTGCAAGCCCATCGCGACTAAGAGTAGGCGTTACAGCGCTGAGGATCGGATCTTCATTCGATCTGAGGTTCAGCGGCTCCTCAAGGAAGGGATCATACAATCTAGCGCTAGTCCATGGAGAGCGCAGGTCGTGGTGGTCAAGAGTGGGAACAAACCCTGGATGGTCATTGACTATAGTCAGACCATTAATAGATACACGCAGCTGGATGCGTATCCCCTCCCGCGCATATCTGATATGGTCAACCAGATTGCTCAGTACCGGGTGTTCTCCACCAGAGACCTAAAGTCTGCCTACCACCAACTCCCCATTCGCCCAGAGGACCGACAATACACGGCTTTTGAGGCGGATGGTCGCTTGTATCACTTTCTCAGGGTTCCTTTTGGTGTCACCAGTGGGGTCTCGGTCTTCCAGCGTGCTATGGACCGAATGGTGGACCATAACGGACTGCGGGCTACCTTCCCGTACCTGGATAACGTCACCATCTGCGGCCATGACCAGCAGGACCACGACACCAATCTCCTTAAGTTCCTACGCACTGCATCTCGCCTGAATCTGACCGACAACAGGGAGAAGTGTGTATTTCGTACGCGCCGTTTAGCCATCCTCGGATACGTGGTGGAAAACGGAGTCATTGGCCCTGATCCAGACCGTATGCGTCCCCTCCTCGAACTTCCCCTGCCCACTAGCGCAAAAGCACTGAGAAGATGCTTAGGCTTCTTCTCTTACTACGCACAGTGGGTTCCCAATTACGCGGACAAAGCCCGTCCGCTCATCAAGTCTACCTCTTTTCCCCTAGCACCAGAGGCTCGATTGGCCTTTGATAAACTAAAAGCCGACATCGCGAAAGCCACGATGCACGCTGTTGATGAGTCCATCCCCTTTCAGGTGGAGAGCGATGCATCTGATTTCGCCCTGGCCGCCACACTTAACCAGGCGGGCAGGCCCGTCGCCTTTTTTGCCCGCACCCTCCAAGGCCCCGAAATTCAACATTCAGTGGTGGAAAAGGAGGCCCAGGCCATTGTGGAGGCCGTCAGGCATTGGCGCCATTATTTGGCAGGAAAACGGTTCACCCTGACCACGGACCAGCTGTCCATGGCGTTTATGTTCAATAACACGCTGCGGGGCAAGATCAAGAACGACAAGATCTTGAGGTGGAGAATCGAACTCTCCACCTATAATTACGACATCATGTATCGTCCAGGGAAACTCAACGAGCCCTCGGATGCCCTGTCGCGTGGAACATGCGCCAGTATACAGGAGGACCGTTTGCAGGCTCTCCACAATGACCTCTGCCATCCAGGGGTCACTCGGCTCTACCACTTCGTAAAAGCCCGCAATCTACCCTACTCGGTGGAGGATGTCAGGTCCATAACGAGAAGCTGTCGGGTATGCGCGGAATGCAAATCGCACTTTTACCGACCTGACCGGGCACAACTAGTCAAGGCCACTCGTCCCTTCGAAAGACTGAGTGTCGACTTTAAGGGCCCCCTTCCCTCGACAGATCGGAATGTGTACTTCCTCAACATCATTGATGAGTACTCGAGATTCCCTTTTGTTATTCCCTGCTCTGATACATCCACTGCCACGGTTATCAAGGCATTCCGTGATCTTTTCACCCTGTTCGGGTACCCCTGCTACATTCACAGCGATAGGAGCTCGTCGTTCATGAGCGATGACTTGAGGCAATACCTGCTCTCATACGGGATTGCCTCTAGTAGAACCACGAGCTACAACCCTAGGGGTAACGGACAGGTGGAACGTGAGAATGCTACAGTCTGGAAGGCTGTCTTACTGGCGTTGAAGTCAAAAAGCCTTCCAGTCTCCCGTTGGCAAGAGGTGCTCCCTGATACGCTCACTCCTGTGTATGGCAACCAACGCTACTCCCCATGAGAGGCTGTTTTCATTCCCTCGGAAGTCTTCCTCTGGGACCTCATTACCGTCTTGGTTGACGTACTCAGGACCTGTCCTCCTGCGGTGACATGTTAGGGCCCGCAAGTCCGACCCTTTGGTCGAACAGGTCCATCTCCTCCACGCCAACCCTCAGTATGCCTATGTGGCATACCCTGACGGGCGAGAGGACACGGTCTCGATTCGAGACCTGGCGCCAGCAGGGGACGTAGAAACCCCTGTCGCTCCCATACCTCCTGTTAGAGACCCCCCAACTATTGTTTCCCCTCCTGACACGGCGCGGGCAGCATCGGGACCATTACTTAACCCTTTTACTCCCGTGTACAGCTTGCCTGAGTCCAGGAGATGGTCACCACTTCAGGGCGTGTCGGAACTCAACGGATTATCATCACCTCGGGGTCAACCGGCCCGTGAGACTGTGGAGGAACCGTTGGACATCGCCTTGGGGAGAACGCCACCGCGAGTGCCTACTCCGGTGTCATCACCGGTGTTGAGGAGGTCACAACGACGGTGCGGTCCCCCTGACCGTCTGAACTTATGGACTGATGACAAATTATTCTGTGTTTTTTTGTACCCCGCCGGCCTTTGTCTTCAAAGGAGGGGTGAATGTGGTGAACCATCGTTGGTTCCCACTAGGTAGTACTGAGCCAGGGTCTGGCCAGTACTACGAGTCTGTATATATGTTGCTGCTGGGGTTAGGGATGGGTTGTTCTACTTGTTACTGTTGGGGTTAGGGTTGGGCTGTTACACCTGTATTATAGTTATTAGTCAGGCTCCGCCTCCTGGGAGAGGTATAAAGGTGACTGCTCTGTCTGGAACCCCTCAGTCTGGGATCGTGTACTATACATGGTAGCTTAGTTGTAATAGTAAATAAAAGCCTTTATTTCCTTGAGCATCTCAAGCCTCGTGTGTAATAACGCGCATCAGGTTGATTTCTAGGTGTGTGCCATACCCACAGTGAAAAGAGAGTTTCATTATTTTGAGAATGAGTTCTGCAACAATCTCGGTTGGCAACTGTTTCCTTTCATGGAATGCAATTCTCAGTGCAATCTCATTCTTAGTTGTGCCATAATAGGAGTCCAGAATTTCATTATTCAGAATTGTTCATAGTGGTTAGACACCACCTCAAAAACATTTGGCACCACCACAGTGAGAAAAATTTACTTTATCCTCATCTCTTATTTGGTTGGCTTTTGGCCAGATGTGTAACCTTCGCTCATAATTACATCAGTGTTCTTTGTTTGCATTGGAATTCCCACATTGTTCCCCAATATGCCTTCATTGCTATATTACAACTATATGCCCGTGCTAACTCACTAGGCGTGATTTATGGCCTCACTCATCCTGAAACCGTACGGTCCCACCCGAGGTCAATGGATCTTTCCATGGTCCACACCTTGCCCACTCTGATACCCGTGGCGGATGGAGCAATAATATTCTGGTCACTGTGTACCTGAATATGATGCACACACCATCTTTCAAATTGCTCAAACTTCCTCAAAACCAACTTAAGGTGTTTGGAAAATGTGACACGATGGCCCAGATCTTCCGTTTGGCATGGATGCCACATGCATTGATGCTACCCACTAAGATTTCTGTGACCCGACATTTCTGCAATTTTTCAGCTGAGACTTCTGAAGCATCAATGGATCAGTGCAAACATCCACGTGGGAGACCATCAGGCTCTAGAAAAGGCAGATGAAGAGAGGACAACACCCCCTTTTTATCACATTAGCTGCCATATTCAGGTATATTTTTATAGAGCTGAACACTTTCAGTGTGTTAGTGAGTGAGCGAACGTGTGGGGAGTCAACTGGGGTGGCAATTGGGTCGAGTCAGGGGATAGTCAAGTGGGGGTAGTCTTGTTTGGAGGAATAGTCAGGTGCTATGGGTAGTTGGGTCAGGGGTAGTCAGGTGCAGGGAAGTATTTGGGTCAGGTTGGGGGTTGTCGGTGCACAGGCTAGTTGGGTTGGGTTGCGGTGGGGGAGGGGGAGAGGGGTGTGAATTGGCAGGGCTCGGCTGTGGTGCTTAGTTCTGTTATGCTGGCCAAACACTGAGTTAGACTGAGTTAGGGTAAATCCTATGTATGGGCGGCACGGTAGCGCAGTGGTTAGCACTGCTGTTTCACAGCACCAGGGTCCTGGGTTCGATTCCCGGCTCGGGTCACTGTCTGTGTGGAGTTTGCACATTCTCCCCGTGTCTGCGTGGGTTTCCTCCGGGTGCTCCGGTTTCCTCCCACAGTCCAAAGATGTGCGGGTTAGGTTGATTGGCCATGCTAAAATTGCCCCTTAGTGTCCTGAGATGAGTGGATTAGCGGGTAAAATATGTAGGGATATGGGGGTAGGGCCTGGGTGGGATTGTGGTCGGTGCAGACTCGATGGGCCGAATGGCCTTTTTCTGCACTGTAGGGTTTCTATGAATCTATGTATCTGGCCCAAGTTTCTGACATTGAGCTCAATTACTGGGCAGGGTCTTGACGTACATCTTCCAAATAGTCCAAACTCGACAATAAAACTGACACTGGAAGATTTGAGTAATTGATTGTCAGTCCTTAATTTCTCAAATGAAATGTTATCTCATCCTCACCACCATCTTTCTGTTTTGTATTGGACAACAACACATGTTGACTGCAGCCAACTATTATTGAACAAACTTTATACCTCCCCAACAGAGAGGGCAGTAGAGAGGTCAATATAACAAAATGCTCTATCTTGCAATGTACATCATCTTTCAATGAGTCAGCAAAGATACAACAGGCTGAATGGCCTCCTATACCAAATTATTTTATGATTCTATGGAAAAGCTTATTTCTTGCTCAAAAATGATACCACATAAAAGTAAACATATTTATTTTTATACAGGTCTTTGTTTCTAAGTCTTCTTCACTTTAATTGTCCAAGGCATTTTCTATGAATAGGTTCATAGGCTGATACAAGAGATGAAATGTCTGAATGGAATCATAGAATTGTGACAGTAGAAGGAGACTATTTGCCCCATTGTGACTGTATCTGCTTTCCGAATGAACAATACACCTGGTGCCATTCTCCTGCCTTTGCCCCATAACAGTCGAACTCCTTTTTGAATGCCTCAGTTGAAGCTGCCTACACCACACTCCCAGGCGGTGCATTCCAAACCTTGACCGCTCGTTTTGTGAAAAAGCTTTTCCTCATGTTGCTTTTGCCTCTTTTGCCAATTATTTTAATTATGTACCGTCCCGTCTCGATCCTTTTCATGAGTGGGAACAATTTCTCACTATCTACTCCAGACACCTCATGTTTTTGAATATCTCTGTCAAATCTCCTCGCAACCTTCTCTTTTCCAAAGGCAACACTCCCAAATTCTATCTTCATAACTGAAGTTCCTCATCATTGGAACTTGAGCATCTTTACTTCACTCTCTCCGCTGCCTTCACATCCTTCCAGTGTGATGCCCAGAACTGGATGCAATACCCCAGTTGAGGCTAAACTTGTATCTTATATAAGTTCAAGATAACCTCCTTGCTTCTATGCTCCCATTAATAAAACTAGGCTAGCTAATGCTTTATTAACCACTCTCTCAATGAATTGTATATATTGTTTGTGAAGCCCCTTACTGATTGCTGAGGGTTACAGCTTTAGGTGGTGTAGTCTCAATGTTGACATTTTGCTTGCAGTTATTGAATGTGCTACTCAAACATTTTCATTTTTAAAATTCCTTCGTGGGACATGTGCGTCGCTGGCTGGCCAGCATTTATTGCCCATCGCTCGTTGCCCTTGAGATGGTGGTGGTGAGCTGCCTTCTTGAATCGCTGCAGTCCATGTTTTGTGGGTTGACCCACAATGCCATTAGGGAGGGAATTCCAGGATTTTGACCCAGCGACTGCAACGGAACGACGGTTAGGAGTTTCCAGTAAATTTTCCTTTAATGCAATAATATTCATGAATATTTTGGGGGCAATTCTCCTAGCTCGCTGCGCTGCTAAAGCAACACAAAGGGCCGGGAGACACAAATGGAGACCGTTTAGCGGCCTCCCTGCTGGGCGCCATGGTCTCTGCGAGCCTACAGCAGCCACTAGTGCACTCTGCAGTGCACAGTGTTGGAGATTCATTTTGAAAATCCTGTTGAAAAAACCAGCAGGATTTACTCCAGTTTTTACACAAATTTGACACTTAGAAGTTTTTGGAGAGAATCGCCCCCAAATTTTCTATCTTTGGAATCAATTCTCATAACATTATATTCATTTTGTATTATTACAATCCCGGCTGATAAAACTGGACTAGTCAGATCCCAGAGTGAAACCTGGCTAGATAGATCCTAACTTTCTTTTGCTTTTTCAGAAGCCTAGGAGGTTGATTACTGAACACATTCACAAGGATCAGCCAGTGCACTTTTAACACACAGAATAAGAACATTTATCAAACAAGAATAATGATTGATACTACACACCAGACAAGAAATTGGACAGTTTTCAATACAAATAACAGAAAATTGTTCAAACTCACCCTACACCTTTTTTATCTCAGCAATGCCCTTACAGACACAAAACCCCAGTGAAGATTTACCACTTTCTAAACACCAGGACTTCTTGTTTAGGCTTGCTCAGTTGAAAACGATTTTCTTCTGGCAGATTCATTAGGTGCCATTCCCCCAGCTGGTAACTCACCCTGAGACACCCAAGAATTGCAATCCAAACTCGCTATTACTTCAAATTCAGAGCACACCCTAAACTCAGTTCCCCAGCAAGCTTGCAGCATTCCTTACCAGAGAGTTTAGAACTTCTGCCTTTACTCTCTGGCACTTACACACTGACTGACTACCCTTTTGTCTTTTCTCTGTGTTTCTGTGTCTCCTTAGACCTCCATCACTCGGCAACAGCACAGTTATTTTCTGCTTTATGATTTTCTTTTCTAAATTACTAAACTAGCAACCCCTTTACATCGAAACATAGAAGATAGGAGCAGGATGAGGCCATTCAGTCCTTCGAGCCTACTCCACCATTCATCATGATCATGGCTGATCGTCCAACTCAAAAGCCTAATCCTGCTTTCTCCCATAACCTTTAATCCCTTTCACCCCAAGTGCTATATCTAGCCGCCTCTCGAATACATCCTTGTGGTAATGAATTCCACAGGTTCACCACTCTTTGGGTGAAGAAATGTCTCCTCATCTCCATCTTAAATGGTCTACACTGTATCCTCAGACCCCTGGTTCTGGACACGCACACCATCGAGAACATCCTTCCTGCATCTATCCTGTCCAGTCCTGTTAGAATTTTATAAATCTCTACGAGATCCCCTCATTCATCTGAACTCCGGCGAAAACAATCCGAACCTAGTTAATCTCTCCGCATACATCAGTCCCGCCATCCCCGGAATCAGCCTGATAAGCCTTCGCTGCTCTCCCTCGAGAGCAAAAACATGCTTCCTCAGAAAAGGAGACCAAAACTGCACACAATACTCTCGTTGTGGCCTCACAAAGGCTATGTAAAATTGCAACAACACATCCCTGCTCCTGTACTCGAAACCTCTCGCAATGAAGGCCAACATACCATTTGCCTTCTTTACCGCCTGCTGCACCTGCATGCTTACCTTCAGTGACTGGTGCACAAGGACACCCAGATGTCAGCCTTCTCTTCATTTCAAGAGATTAAAAATTTCCCAGATTTCCTGGCACCCAGCACACAAAAAACTTCATAGAATCATAGAGTCCCTACAGTGCAGAAGGAGGCCATTCAGTCCATCGAGTCTGCACCGACCACAATCCCACCCAGGCCCTATTCCTGTAACCCTACATATTTACCCTACGAATCCTCTGGCACTAAGAGTCAATTTTAGCATGGCCAATCAACCTAAGCCGCACATCTTTGGACTGTAGGAGAAAACCGGAGCACCCGGAGGAAACCCACTCAGACACAGGAAGAATGTGCAGACTCCGCACAGACAGTGACCCAAGCTGGAAATTGAACCCAGGTCCCTGGTGCTGTGAGACAGCAGTGCTAACCATTGTGCCTCTGTGCCACCCCTAAACTAACTTAAAATTAAACAAGAACCATGTTTCACCTTTCTTAAATCACAAATACAAATATAAATTAAACTTAATTCAAGAGTATTTTCCTGTATTTTCAACCTCTATTGCTATTGCACTATGTTTTTTGGAAGTGTTGTTTGAAAGAGACGGTCTCACCACTATACTCTTTGAAGAATTAGAGTTGAGATTAATTTGGTGGTGCTTAAAAATTAAAAATGGCAATCATCAAGATAGCAAGACATGTTGCAATGAACCTGAGCTCCATCATTGCCTTCAGGAAGGGAAAGAAAATTTGTTGGAAATTTCACTTTCAAGAATTGGAATTAATCTTAATGGATATTCATCTGTTGTGTGAGACTGGGTTCTGGTTATTTTTTGTTGAAATACTAAGCAGCAAAGACATCATTGGGAGTTGTCAGGAAGGGTTACTGAGTGTGATAGCATGGCATGAGAGCTATGAGCTAATAAGAGTTCAGTGAAGTTAAACTATCCCGAGTTAATGGTGATATTGAATTATATTCATTCATCTTTGTTAGAGTCAGTGGATCTTCCACTGCTTGAATAAAATTTATCAACAGAGAAAAGAAGAATTAAGTTTCTAGTAATGTCTGATTTTTATTAGATTCTGATGTTGAGATTCTCTCATTTTTCTGCTAATGGTATTTGGTTTTGAAGGAATTAGAAAATTGTGCTTGTTTAAAAGGGAGACTAAAAACTAAAGGAGATGGTTTTGAATACTGACCTGAATAGGTTCAGAAACGTTGTCCTTCATTTGGCATGAAGATGGGCACATGGCTGATACCTCCCCTATCCTCCCCTACCAAGATATAAAGCCTTTTACAAACTATAATAATAATATACTGAATCACATCTTGTATTTAAAGAATAATTGCATTAGGGAGGAAGGAAAAATGCCCCGGACATATTGGATTAAACGGCATACAGTGGTGCTGGGCCGAGAAAGAGGGACAATATTGTTGTAAAATGTCTTTGACTTGTGAAATAATTATGTCCTTACCTCCAGTTAATTTCCCAAGAAAGCAAAGATTTGTCTTAGATGCAATCTGTGCAGTCAGGAGAATACTGTGGGGACTTGGAAAGAAGTGGAAGTAGAATATTTAAGGCAGAATGAGAAGGATTACATAATGATTTTGGATCGTTTGGTGTGGAAGAAGAAAAATTTGTAAGTCCTTGATTTATTAAATGAAATCGTTGAAACAAAACATGCAAACCCATGGGCTTATCATGATTTAGTTTCAATAATTATTTTATATTTTTAAAGCATGGTACATTATTATCAGCTGTTCTAGTGTTTGTAAGTAGCTGGATAACTTGTTAGCATTCCTACATTTTCAGACCTTAATTCTAGGCTCATTCAAAGCACGATAAAAGCATGCTACATAATTGCAAATAAGGGTGACATGATTGGAAATAATAGCAGAATGGCACTCAAACACATGAATACCTTAGCACAAAAACAAAATACTACAAACGTTGAATGGACAGGTTGTGGCCGTAGTGGTATTTGTCACTGGACCTGTTGGGCAGAATATTCTGATATTTTTTCAAAGTGTCAGTTCCACTAAGAAAAACAGGGAGGATCCCATTGGCACCAATGGGAAACCTCACCGAATATTCAGCCTCTTTAACAAATTGTTTCTTTTCACATGGGATTCACGCTCTGCTCGTGGCGGCTTGCCTCTGTAATCAGTGAGGTTCCTTTAAATGCCTCCATGGCACTTCCCTATACTTGTTCCAAGTCCAGTTGTGTTGGGGGGGTGGGGGGGGGGAATGGCTGCCAGGAAGACATCACCACGATTCACGGAGGGACCCCTAATGGATGGTGTGGAGCAGAGGCGTGACATCCTCTGCCTGTGATCGCGCAGACATCCATCAAGCAAGGTCACCACCCCCACCTGGGAGGCAATGGCTTGTATCCAGTCGCGTACAGCAGGGATTTCTGCTGGGTCCCTTGCTGTTTGTAGTGGACATTAATGATCTAAACATGATTGTGGGGGGTATGATCAGTAAGTTCGCAGATGACATGAAAATTGGTAGTGTGGTAAATAGCGATTAAGAAAGCCTTTGATTACAGAAGGACGTAGACGAGCTGGTCAGATGGGCAGAACAGTGGCAAATGGAATTTAACCCTGAAAAGTGGATTTTGGGAGAACTAACAATGTAAGGGCATACTAATGAATGGTACAATGCTAAGGAGTACATAGGACAAGAGAGGCCTTGGAGTGCAAAATCCAAAGATCCCTGAAAGCAGTTGGACAGGTAGAAAAGATGGTTAAGAAAGCATATGGACTACTTGCCTTTATTAGTAATTTAGAAATAAGAATATGAAGTAATAAAAAAAATGAATAAGATGAAAAGAAGAAATGAAAGAAAATAAATGGAAATGGGGTGAAGGTGGAGGGGGAGAGTTCATGCTCTGAAGTTGTTGAACTCAATGTTCAGTCTGGAAGGCTGCAAAATGCCCAACCGGAGGAGGTGCTGTTCTTCCAGTTGTCATTGAGCTTCACTCGAACATTGCAAAACGCCAAGGATGGGCATATGGACAAGAGAGCAGGGTGGTATGTGGAAATGGCAAGCCACAGGCAGGTCTGGGTCCTGCTTGCGGGTGGACCGAACGTGTTCTGAAAAGCAGTCACCCAGTCTGCATTTGGTCTCTCCGATGTAGAATACACCGCATTGGGAGCAGTGAATGCAATAGACCTTATTAAAGGATGTGCACGTGAAGCGCTGCTTCACCAGAAAAGATTGTTTCAGACCTGGGATATTAAACAGGGACTAGGTGAAGGGCCAGGTGCCGCACCTTCTGCGATTGCATGGGAGGGTGACATTGACCATGTGTGAGGTGTTGGGTGTGATGGAGGAATGGACCAGGCTGTCCCGGAGAGAACGGTCCCTGTGGAATGCTGACAGGGGGAGTGAGGAAAAGATGTGTTGAGTGTTGGCATCATGCTGGCGTTGGCAGAAATGGCAGAGGATGATCCTTTGAATGCGGAGGCTGGTGGAGTGAAAAGTGAGGACAATGGGGACCCTATCCTGGTTCTGGGAGGGAGGGGAGGGGATGAGACCAATGGTCCGGGGGATGGGTTCGACACGGTTGAGAGCTCTGTCAACCACAGAGAGTGGAAAACCACGATTGAAGAAGAAAGAAGGCATATCAACAGGTGAAAAATATTTATGCCAAACATATGCCAAAGCTTGAATTTTCTTGCTGGAAAAATGGGGACTTCTTATATGCCTGGTCGACTTATATACCACAATCTATAGTATACAAAAAGCCCAAACTGCAAACTTCACTCATTAAAGTATCACTTCACTTTAACAAATCACAAATTCTGATCATGGTGCATTGTGAGGGTCAGAAAAAAGGCATTTAGCGGTGAATTTTAACCACCAGAAATGAGGTTTGGGGTTGGATGAAAATTAGGGCAGAATTTTGTCGATTTATTTCCTGTCAGAATGGCTTGACCAGTTTTGGGTCAGGAACCCAATTTTCCAATGAGCTGTTCTTGCCGAGGCTCTTTCCCAAAGCAATGGCATAATCGGCACATCTCCAGGTTCCCTGACCATTTAGGGAGGGGCAGGGAAGGTCACACATTCATTTTGTCCATGAGAGGATTTTTAATAAATAGGACCATGGTATTGCATTACTCAGGCTCAGCAGCGGAAGGGGCAGCAACCACAGGAATTGAGAAGAGGGCTCGGTAGGCTGTCCCTGGGTCTCTCTGTCTTTTCTAGGGGTGCTGCTGCAGAATTTGAAGGACTGCAGTGATCTGAGCTCTGGCAAGGATGGGAGCAAGAGAACAAGCTCCCCAATGAAGGTGTCGATGGGGGTGAGGATGTCAGCAGCCAGTTGTGCGCCCCCTCTAACCTGGCAAGAAGATCCAGGACTACAGGAGGGCAGGAAAGCTGGGTGGCAGATCACTTTGAGTTGCCACCTCTCACACTTTGACTTGCCTAACATTCCCTTGTGCATCATGCTTCAGGTCAAAACAGATTCACCTGCAATCAAAAGAGAAAATGCTGGAAAATCTCAACAGGTCTGGCAGCATCTGTAAGGAGAGAAGAGTCCAGGTGACCCTTTGTCAAAGCTCAAGATCATTCTCTTGACATGAGACTCTTTTCCCTCCTTACAGAGGCTGCCAGACCTGCTGAGATTTTCCAGCATTTTCTCTTTCGGTTTCAGATTTCAGCATCCGCAGTCATTTGCTTTTATTCAGCTGCATTCATTCTACTCTCTGCAGGCAAGCATGGTGGCACAGTGGTTAGCACTACTGACTCACAATGCCAGGGACCCGAGTTTGATTCCTGGCTTGGGTCACTGTCTGTGTGGAGTCAACACGTTCTCCCCGTGTCTGCATGGGTTTTCTCCGGGTGCTCCAGTTTCATCCCACAGTCTGAAACATGTGCTGGTTAGGTGCATTGGTCATGCTAAATTCTCCCTCCGAGTACCCGAACAGGTGCCGGAGTGTGGCAACAAGGGGATTTGCACAGTAAATTCATTGCAGTGTTAATATAAGCCAACTTCAACACTAATAAATAAACTTAAACTTCACATCACCATCATAGCATCCGACTTTCAGATGCACCCTCAGCCTATTGCCTCTCAAGTCCCAAAGTGACTCTCCACAACTGATGACCTTCACTCATCTGCCAAATACTCATGCTTCTGCAGGAAAGGAAAGCACACCATGTGGTAAGGGGCAGAGAGCTAAAGGGTGGTTCTCTAATGGCAGGTATCTTGCTGGCCTTTGCCAACATGTGCTAACCAGTTCCACTGTGAAAAGGTCCTGTTGCAGAAGGTTTAAAGTGTCAGCAGTGACCTTCCATGATAGCTTGAGCTTCCAGAGGCACTGCTGCTCATGTCGAGAGAACTGATCTTTCTTTTGTGTTAATGGTCACGGCTCCTTTCAGTTGGATCATGGTGCTCATCCTACCCATTGAAAGGCTATGCAGCTGAGGGGAAGACAGCTAATACTGCTGTGTATGTTTCTCCTCCTGGTGTTTTTGGGGCCAGGAGGAAGAGGAATGCTCCTGCCCCACACAAACCCTCAGACCCCAGCTTACCTGCTGTCCTTGCATTGGCATGCCCACCTCCACTTGCCCAATAGAACCTCTCATGTCAGTGATCAGAACCCTAACCTTGTGGATTGCTCGCCTCAATCCTTATCCCCACTAACATCTGCAGATCCCTTAGCTGTAGCTGCAGCCTGCTTCTATGTGCTTTGTTTCAATTGGAAGCCAAGCCTATCAATCAGCCAGACTCCCGGATGGTGAACATAGAATCCCTACAGTGCAGAAGGAGGCCATTCAGCCCATCGAGCCTGCACCAACAACAATTCCACCCAGGCCCTATCCCCGTAACATATGTATCCTGCTAGTCACCCTGACATTAAGGGGCTGTTTAGCATGGCCAATCAACTTAACCTGCACATCTTTGGACTGTGGGAGGAAACTGGAGCACCTGGAGGAAACCCCCCAGACACGGGGAGAACATGCAAACTCCACACAGACAGTGACACAAGCTGGGAATCAAACCCTGTTCTCTGGCACTATGAGACAGCAGTGCTAACCACTATGCCACCGTGTCGCCTTGTCATGTGCTGCCATGTCAAGAA
This sequence comes from Mustelus asterias, assembly GCF_964213995.1. Taxonomy (NCBI): domain Eukaryota; kingdom Metazoa; phylum Chordata; class Chondrichthyes; order Carcharhiniformes; family Triakidae; genus Mustelus; species Mustelus asterias. Next base: position 34,852,555 of record NC_135825.1, on the reverse strand, counting down.
GAATACTCATGTAGTGTGCAGGGAAACCAGCTGCCTGTCAATACTACCTCTCTGAATGAAATTATATCATCTTAGTCATCAAGTGGCAATACCAGCACAAATTTGTAATGCAACTGAATAATTTGATAGAAACAAGAACATTATGTTTTTTTATGTTCTGAAAGATATGGCATTTGGGAAATATTTTCTTGGTAGAATTATATATGAATTTTCAATAGGATACAGTTTCCGGAACTTTATGTCTAGTATCTCCCCAGTAGAATGGTGACACCCCTTTATCGCATAATTACAATTCAGCAAACTATGGGCCCGATTTTACAAAAATTACCGAAAACGGGCGCGAAATCATGGTAAAGTTGGGCGTCGGGCCTAAAACGCGGTCCAGACCCGACCCAAGGCCAATCGCGCCTTTACCAACAGCCGAACCGGCGCGTGCCCGGACTGGCCGGCGGGCCGATTTAAATGCATTTGCATGCATTTAAATCGACCTAATGAAGCCCGCGCCCAACTTTACCGAAGTTTCCCACTTTACCATCCTCCGCCCTAATCTGCGCCCCCGCAATTACCGACCTGCGAAATAAAAGTCGGGAGCAGGTGCCTCCACAGCGAGGGTGTGAGAGGAGGTAGGCGCGTTGCAATCGGAGGCTCCGTGGTACTTACGTGCGTTGGAAGTCGCAGCCATTCTGCTCTCCCGGGTGGGTGGCATCTCAGGGACTGTGTGTGGGTGGGGAAGGGGGGGGGGCTGCTGCTCTGCACAACACTGAGCCCTGCAGTGCAGCTGGGTTCTAGCACCACAGCTCACTGCAGGCTGAAGGCTGAAGATGTGCACAGAGCGCACATAGCACTGCAGCAGCCTGCCAAAGCAACCAGGGACTGTGGCTGTGTGCAGCCGGTGGCTGGGGGGATTGGGGGTAATGGGGGGGCTGTGGCTGTCAATGTGCTAGGGGCAAGCAGCATTGCATGACTCCAACATCTGCTCCTCCCCGCCCCCCCCCCCCCAATCCACCTCCCCTGCCCCCCCCTCCCCTTACCCCCACCCCCCTTTCAGACTGGCGAGATGGCGTTTGGAATGCAACCAATCGATGTGGCTGTACTATTGGTTGCTGCTGGAGCCGAGGAGGAGGAACTGGAGGAAGAACTGCGGGCCCAGGAGGCCCGGGCCGTACCACCTACAGGGCTGGAGGGAGACGACCATCAGAGGCAGGGGGTGGCCGACATTCTCCCAGGGCGGGGGCTTCGCAGAAGGAGGGAGCAGAGACCCCGGCACTTCCGTGCACGAGTCTCCTTCGAGGAGATGTCGGACACTGTATGCCGCCGACGTCTCAGACTCCGAAAGGAGACCATGCGACACCTATGTGACCTGCTGCAGGACCTGGCGCTGAGGGGCGGGGGGGGGGGGGGGGGGGGGGGGGGGGTGGAGGACAGCCACTCTCAGTGGCTGTCGGATTGACGGCAGCCCTGAACTTTTACGCCACCGGCTCTTTCCAGAGCCCGAGCGGAGATGTCTGTGGCATCTCTCAGTCTGCAGTCCACACGTGTGTCAAGCAGGTCACCGAGGCCCTGTATGCCCGAGCTGGGCAGTTTATCAAATTCGACTTGGACCAGGCCCATCAGGAAGCCCGGGCTGCGGGGTTCGTGGCAATTGCGGGGATGCCAAATGTGCAGGGGCTGGTCGACTGCACCCATGTCGCCCTCAGGGCCCCCCTACAGGATCCACGATGATTCGTCAATAGGAAGGGGTTCCACTCCCTGAATGTGCAAATCGTCTGTGACCACAACATGACCATCATGCACGTCTGCGCCAGACATCCAGGGAGTGTGCATGATAGCTACATTGTAAGGATGTCCGACATCCCTCAGGTATTTGAGGAGGAGCCCAGGCTGCGGGGGTGGCTACTGGGTGATAAAGGTTACCCGCTCGCACATGGCTGATGACGCCTGTGCGGAGGCCTGTGACGGAGGCGGAGACCCGCTATAATGAGGCCCATGTAGCCACCCGCGCGACAGTGGAGAGGTGCATTGGGCTCCTAAAGATGCGGTTCCAGTGTCTGGACCGATCCGGGGGGCCCTCCAGTACAGCCCCCTGATCACCTCGCGCATAGTGGTGGTGTGCTGTGCCCTGCACAATCTGGCTCAGCAGCGAGGTGACCTCCTGGAGGAGGAAGAGGAGGTGGAGGAAGAGGAGGTGGAGGAAGAGGAGGCGGAGGAAGAGGAGGCGGAGGGCGCCATGGAACACCTGCCAGGTAGTGCAGGGCTGGCAGCGCAGCGGAGGCGTGCGAGGGCGGCGAGACAGGCTCTGATCACCATGCGGTTCAGTGGCTGGGGTCTGGTGATAGTGGGATCCATTCCCCCCCACCCCCAACACCAGAATGTGCCTTCCAGTTATCCCGCGCATTGTCACACCGGAGTGGTGGGCCTGGGTACTCCGTGCTCGCGATATATCTGCCAGGCAGGAGGGTGATGACGACTCGCTACGCACTATTCGGATGATGCCCTGGTGCAAATCAGTCTGACTCCTGCCTGAGATCCACATGCACGGTGGAACCTGGGCCCACGCCGGTCTAGTGGGTAAGGTATCCGAAACCCCCATACAGGGCCCCGGGGCGGGTGGGTTGGGGGACGGGAGGTCATCGCCCGTGGGGTATGAGAGACCAATGGCTGAAGACCATAAGACCATAAGACATAGGAGCGGAAGTAAGGCCATTCGGCCCATCGAGTCCACTCCACCATTCAATCATGGTTGATTTCAACTCCATTTACCCGCTCTCTCCCCATAGCCCTTAATTCCTCGAGAAATCAAGAATTTATCAATTTCTGTCTTGAAGACGCTCAACGTCTCGGCCTCCACAGCCCTCTGTGGCAATGAATTCCACAGACCTACCACTCTCTGGCTGAAGAAATTTCTCCTCATCTCTGTTCTAAAGTGACTCCCTTTTATTCTAAGGCTGTGCCCCCGCGTCCTAGTCTCCCCTGCTAATGGAAACAACTTCCCTACGTCCATCCTATCTAAGCCGTTCATTATCTTGTAAGTCTCTGTCAGATCTCCCCTCAACCTCCTAAACTCCAATGAATATAATCCCACGATCCTCAGACGTTCATCGTATGTCAGGCCTACTATTCCTGGGATCATCCGTGTGAATCTCCGCTGGACCCGCTCCAGTGCCAGTATGTCCTTCCTGAGGTGTGGGGCCCAAAATTGCTCACAGTACTCCAAATGGGGCCTAACCAGTGCTTTATAAAGCCTCAGAAGTACATTCCTTTGCCTCCTTTGCTCAGTGACACCACATTGCGGGCCCACCCCAACTGATATCACCATGAGGCATCCATCGGGTGACCGTCAATGGGGCAGGGATGCGATTCGAAACAACCTATTCGCAGGTGGTTGCGGAGGGAATACATTTAATTCCAGTAAAGGCAAGCTGGTGAAACACGGGAACCTGTGAAAAGAGAACACTGCGGTGCTTCCAGTCCTTTCCAACTAGTGCAGCCCTTCTCCCGTGCCATCCCAGTGCAACTCCAACCTCCGAACCTTACACTGCCTCGCACTGCGCCTCAGTGACTCCCCAGAATGTACGGTGGAGGGGGAGGGGGCAGCTGCCGACCACGCCCCGTGGCCTGTGATGCGCGTGGCGGCCGTCCACTAGAGGCCATGGACCCTGAGGGCCCTGACCGGCTTCCAGGTGTCAGGGGTGTTACCATGGAACCCTCTTCATCCCACTGCCCCTGAGATGCCCCAGTGTCGGGAAGGGGGGAGTCGGGGGGTGTTGCCGTAGCCACGGTCTCCTGGCTGGAATGCCCCGGCGTGGGCTCGCGCCCTTCCTCCTCCCTGGGTGCCCCTTTTGTCCCCTGGGTCGCTCCATGGGACACCGATGCCTCTGCATTGAGCTCCAGAAGCCCAGGCGCCACCTGGCACTGCCAGTCCTGGGGGACCACGTGCGTCCTACCCATGGTGGCAGGCCCCCCTCACCGGGGCACACCCCCGATCTACCTCAATCGCTGGTCTCCCTCCACCATCCTTCCGGCCTGCAGTCCTTCGACAGCCTCCTGCACCTTCCTGGCCTTGCTCTGTCTTTCCCTGGTTGGGGGGGGGGGGCGCGATGGAGCAGGTGAGTGGTGTGTCAGCCCCTGGGGGGAGAGGAGGGGGGATGGAGCAGGCAGTCTTCGGCCGATCCCTCCTCCCATCGGAGGAGGGATTTCCCCCCTCCCAGCGGCTGACACATCACCCACCCGCTCCTCCCCCCCCTCCCCCCCCAGGGGCACAGACATCACATCATCCCCATCAGACACCCCCCCACCCATCCCCACCAGGGAAAGTCTAAGGCAGCACAGACAGCACTGGGGATGAAAGGAATCCCCTTTGGAGGATAATGTCCAAGGACATTATTCTCCAAAGGGGATTCCTTTCATCCCCACTGCTGTCAGCGCTGCCTTTGACTTTCGCGCCCGTGTGCGCTGTGCAGTCGGCTCCGGGCTGCGCATGCGCAGTTCGGCGCTCCGACAGATGCAAATGCGCTAGGCCCCGCCCACTAGACCCGCACTGAAAAAAGGCATATGCGGGCGCCGGAGCACGGCTGCCGGGCGCGGGTCTGATTTACGGCCGCACCCGGCACTTAGTCCCGATTTGGTAAAATCGGCCCCTATGAATTAAATTAAAGCAGGAGGAGGACTGAAGGATGATCAGTGATCCTCTGTATTCCATTAAAATGACTGAGTTTTTCTGTAGGAAGACTGTTTGGAAGTCAGCCCAGAACGGTATTGTTTGATAAATCTGCTGCATTACCATAGTCATTAATCCTCTGGTGTGAACGTTGTTGGGAATTAAAGGAATCAACTACATTGACACTTGGGAACCACGTAGACAGACATTAAAATTACCTCCACCACACAAATTTCAGAGTGTTTTCATTTAGAATGTATTTCTTCCTGACAATTTGATCTGAATTTCCCATCTCAATCAGAAAATTAAAAAAGTGTAAAGTACTCGCAAACATCTCCCATTGGTAGCAATGCTGTTACTGTATAAATCTCACAATCTAAAACTCCCTAACTTTGAGGATTAAGAAACTCAGTAACTAACTGCATTTTCCATTAAAGATATATCATTAAAACAGATTACCAGTTCATTTCTGTCAGAGAGCATGGCACAGATTTTACTTTATCACAAGATAAAGAGATGTTCTCTTACCATTGAATACTTCAGATGATTATAACTCATTTTTAATCTGAGATCGTTACACATATAGAATCATAGAATCATACAGCACAGCTCATTGAAATAGTTATCCAATTAATCTTAGTCCCCTGCTTGTTCCCTGTACACAAGCAATTATTTCCTTTTCAAATATTTATCTAATTCCCTTTTGAAACTCATTACTGATTCTGCTTCCACCACCCTTTCTGACAGTGTATTCCTGATCATAAGAAATTTCTGTGCAAAAATATATTTCCTCTTTTTGTCCTGGTTATTTTGCCAATCACGTTCAAGCTGTATTGACCCATCTGTTGCTGGAAATAGCTCCTTATTTCCTCCTTCAAAATCCTTCAAGATTTCTATGAAATCTCTGTTAATGTTCCTGCTCTAAGGATATGAACCCTCAGTTTCTGTCATCTCTTCAAGTAACTGAAGTGTTTCATGCCAGTACCATTTGAAAAATCTTCTCTATGCTCTAACTTATTATTCATTCGCTGGCTGGCCACCATTTATTGCCCATCCCTAGTTACCCCTGAACTGAATGGCTTGCTCAGAGGGCAGTTGAGAGTGAACCACATTGCTGTGGCTCTGGAGTCAGCGAGACCAGGTAAGGATGGCAGATTTCCTTCCCTAAAGGGCATGGGTGAACCGGATGGGTTTTTTTGACAATCGACAATGGTTTCATGGTGATCGGCAAAGTTTTTTATTTAAAGTTTATTTATTAGTCACAAATAAGGCTTGCATTAACACTGCAATGAAGTTACTGTGAAATTCCCCTAGTCACCACACGCCGGCACTTGTTCGGGTCAATGCACCTAACCAGCACATCTTTCAGACTGTGGGAGGAAACTGGAGCACCCGGAGGAAACCCACACAGACATGGGGAGAATGTGCAGACTCCACACAGACAGTGACCCGAGCCGGGAATCGAACCCGGGTCCCTAGTGCTGTGAGGCAGTAGTGCTAACCACTGTGTACCACCCTGCCACCCATAGATTCCTAATTCCAGAATTTTATTCATTGAATTCAAACTCCAGCATCTGCTGTGGCAGGATTCGAACCTGGGCCCCAGAACATTAGCTGAGTTTCTAGATTAATAGTTCAGCAATAATACCACTGGGCCATCGCCTCCTCTAAGACGCTCTTGTGCCTTTCTGAAATTTGCATGTAAATTTGATCTTTCATCTCCTTCCGATTATTAGATCCCTGATGGGGTACTCAGAGGCTGTCTAGTAGAGGGTTGTTTGGCAGGAATAACAGCAAAATGACTATTAATTAAATGCAGCATGCTGCTGTGCAGAGGGACCTGGGTGTCCTTGTGCATGAATTACAAAAAGTTGGTTTGCAGATGCACCAGGTAATGAAGAAGGCAAATGGAATTTTGTCATTCATTGCTAAAGGGATGGAATTTAAAAACAGGGCGGTTATGTTGCAACCGTATAAGGTGCTGGTGAGGCCACACCTGGACCACTGTATACAGTTTTGGTCTCCTTACTTAAGAAAGGATATACTGGCACTGGAGGGGGTGCAGAGGAGATCTATTTGGTTGATTCCGAATTTGAGAGAGTTGGCTTATGAGGAGAGGCTAAGTAACCTGGGACTATACTCATTGGAATTTTAAAGAATGGAGGGGGGATCATATGGAAACATAAAATTATGAAGGGCATAGATAAGATAGAATTAGGGAGGTTGTTTCCACCGGCGGGTGAAAGTAGAACTAGGGGGCATAGTCTCAAAATAAGCGGGAGCAGATTTAGAACTGAGTTGAGGAGGAACTTCTTCACCCAAAGGGTGGTGAATATGTGGAATTCCCTGCTGTTGAGGCTACCTCATCAAATGTTTTTAAGGCAAGGATAGATACATTTTTGAACAGTAAAGGAGTTAAGGGTTATGGTGAGTGGGTGGGTAAGTGGAGCTGAGTCCACAAAAAGATCAGCCATGATCCTTTTGAATGGCGGAGCAGGCTCGAGGGGCCAGATGGCCTACTCCTGCTCCTAGTTCTTATGTCCTCATGTCACATTTCCATTTTGTTCTCACTCAAGAGGGCGATGAAAAAATTTTGGAAAGATAAGGTTTGGCACAACATCAAATTGAATTTCAAAAAAAGTTTTGAGGTCTTAAGAAAAGAAACAATTGCTGAGGCAAAAAAAAAGCAATGCTGTAGTGACAAATTGTTAAGTTAAAAGAAGAGTAATTAATAAAAATCAGCAGAGTATGAGGGGGTCAGAGTGTGTGCCCGGCTCACTGCCAGTCTCAGCATACTCAATCACTCACTCACCCTCATCCACTCTGAGTGGGTGGGCGTATGTGTTGGTGAGAGTGAGTGAGAAATGGGAGTAAGACAGACACACACTTACTCTCTCACTCCCATGCACACTCACACTGAATGTCTTACTCTCTCACTCACATACTCAATCATTCTTTCACTTCCACACACATACATTCACTCTCATACAATCACATATACTGTGATTAAGTGCAATACTTACCATAAACTAGTCTGAGTTTACATTGGCAGTATGGTGGTGCAGTGGTCAGCACTGCTGCCTCACAGTGCCAGGGACCCAGGTTCAATTCCTGCTTTGGGTCACTGTCCGTGTGGAGTTTGCACATTCTCCCTGTGTCTGCATGGGTTTCCTCCGGGTGCGCCGGTTTCCTCAAACAGTCCAAAGATGTGCAGGTTAGGTGGATTGGCCATGCTAAAATGACTCTGATGTCAGGGGGATTAACAGGGTAAATATATGTAGTTACGGGAATAGGACCTGGTTGGGATTGTGGTCGGTACAGACTCAATGGGCCGAATGCCCTCCTTCTGTATTGCAGGGAGTCTATGATTCTATGATTCTAACTACAGTTCCTGTTGGGCCTTGGACTTTGTGGGCTATTTTTTATTTAAGCAGCTGCATGATTGCGTTAAGAGTCAGTCACATGATTTGATGGTGATTTAATTGGGGTAATTCACAGGCTCCTGTTTAGTTTCAGTTTCTACTCTGTGCAGACAGTAGCTCCTACAATAAATCTGTTGTTGTTAGTTTGAATCTAATAGGGCTCTGTGTCTGCAAACCACATTTTTTTCTTTTTGTTGAAAACCCACAACCTTTAACATAGTTAGGACATTACATATGCCCTCCTAGTAGATGGCTGCGCAATTGCAGTTCTTGGATTTTAATGTCTTTAGTCTGGGAATTGGCCTTCACACAAGAAGAAAAGAAGAAAAACAAGTGAAACAGCACAAAAAGCAGTTCAAGTGACCTGAAACCAGTGTGCCATTAGAGAGAAGCTGTCCCAAGAAGCAACCAATAACGATGGAGGAGGGGGTGAGGGATTGGGGGAGGGGGGAGGGCGGGGGGTGCAGTGCAATGCAGGGAGTAAGTCCCAAACCAAGCAGAAAGTCCCAACCAAATAGTGGGACAGAAAGAGGTCCCAGGAGAAAATCCCAGAGAGGACAAAGGAAGGGATGAGAAACAGTTCTCAGGAGGCAGTCCCAGGTAAGGGACAAAGGTAGGGATCAAAAACAGGTCCCGGGAGAAAGCCGTAAGTAAAGGAGAAGGACAGAGATGAGGAACGGATCATGTTAAGCAAAATTGAGAGAAAGGTGCAAGACTCCCATTGCCTACATTAAATTCTGCCCATTGCAGGAGTAAGCTCAGTTATTATTTGGAATACAGAAGTGGTCTACAGAAATGTATTTCTTGCCATACCAAGTCTTGACTCTTAAGAGTAAAGGGTTGAAATATGGCAAACGTACAGGACAGACCCATAGTGAATTGACAACCCATTACACAGTGTTTGGCACTAATGGGAATGAAAATGGGTGTTGTGCATGTCAGGTTTGTGACTTACTCTGGGCCTGTTTTGCCCCATTTTCTCTGTCGCAACACTGAATATCATTAGTTGGTTGAAAACTTCAGTTGTTTCGTCATTTGGATTTGCACCACTGCAGTGTTTTTTCATCATAGATTTTACTTTACCAAAACCCCAAAGGTTTCACTTGCACAATTGCTGACAGGTACAAAAAGATGTGGGGTGCAATTTTACCATCTTGCCGTGACTGGCAACCAGCGTGGTGAGCCGGGAAACTGGCATGCGATGCTAATTTGATTAGTACAATAAGAAGTCTCACAACACCAGGTTAAAGTCCAACAGGTTTATTTGGTAGCAAATACCATAAGCTTTCGGAGCAATGCTCCTTCGTCAGATGGAGTGGATATCTGTTCTCAAACAGGGCACAGACACAGAAATCAAATTACAGATTACGACCTCTCTCCAATGGTGCAAACCACTTTTCACCCACAAAGGGTATGAAACCATTAGCATATTTAAAGTAGCATTTAAATATTCATAACCCAATAGGAATCCAGCATGTGGAATCTTCCGGCATTTGGGCAAGACGCCATAACGGCGAGAATCAGTACAGGACTCCGATAATTCAGACCTGGTGCAATGGTCGCACCAGGGAGCTTGGAGGCCATTGAAGCCCCCTCTAGGTGTTCAGTGGTCTGGCTGGGCAGTGCCATGGGGCAGTGCCCACCAGATGGTGCTAACTGCGTACCCTTGTGGTGTCCACCATGTGACCCAGCAATGCCTAACATGCATCCCAGCAGTGGCCACCATGCACCCCAACGGCGCAGGGTGGGCACCGCCAATGTGTCAGTTGGGCACCACCAGTGTGCCAGCAGCAGTGCCAGGGGAGTGTGGCCTGAGTTGGGGGCCATGACGAAGGGCTATGCTATGGGTTCGTATAGCGGTGGATCATGGAGGGGGTCGTGATGGGGCATCCTCTGGGGGGTCCTGATGCCCTGATGCCCTGATGTGGGCGAACCATGTCAGGAGGGAAAACATGCTGCTGATCGGAGAGGGGGGGGGGGGGGGCGGTGGGAGGAGTCTCCCAGTGTACCGTAATGTTGGTACGCACATGTGAAATGACTTTTGAGCTCTCTGCAGCCGGCTCACCAGTGTTTTTAGGCTCCGCCTACCTCAGTACCAGCACAAACCTCTCATCCCTCTGAAAAAGTGACTTGAGTGTGGAAAGATTGCGATGCGGAGCTTGCCAAATGTTTTGGGAAAATTCTGCCCAACATTAGTTTGGTCATCTTCCAACGGCAACTTTACCTAGATCAGAACTAGATGTTTCTGCTGACTTGGAGATTAGGTGGTCGGATTGGAATAAGCTAGTTCGTTGGATTGTGTTATCTTTGAGGCAATTTCCAAAATAATCACCCAAACCCTTCAGAGCCTTTAGTTCAATTCATCTTTGCCAGTACGGAAGCCATGTAACCTTGAAATGTAACAAAACAAGAACATGTTGTCTTTTTATCATCTTAACTGCAAATCATCATTCTGGGAGAAGACAACAACCTTGGTAAGTGTTTTGGAAGTAATATGATTGGAGATTCTTCTCTCTTCTGCTTCTTTTAAATACCATTGAGGTGGACCTATTTTTTGCACTCCATTCTTTCAGGGTACTGAACCCTGCTTATGAATGGTAGGGTACGAGGACCCTGGATTTTGGGACTTGGAATTCATTTCCGTATTGTTGATGCTGTGGGAGGATGCCCGGAAGGAGGAAGTTCAGGCTTGCTACTGCAACAGGGGCCCACAGGTAAGTGATAGACAGGGGGCGCAGGTGAGCACTGGGGGAGGAGGAGGATTGCTAGTCTTGTGATGGCTGGGGAGAGAGTGATCGATTCTTGGTCACTGGAAACAACAGTGTTGAGGGGTAAGGGTGGACTAGTTTGGACGAACACTCCTGCTCCTCTGAGTTCTACCTCTAGGTGAGTAAGTTAGCTTTTTGCAGGGTTAGCTGCCCTGAGTGCAGCTTCCTGCTCGGCATTATGGGTATTTAGGAGACTGCATAGTGCCTGAAAAATGGGTGCCACATGCCCAAATCTCTAGGTCAATATTTTGAAGTGAATATTTTGAATAGATGTTATTAAACAGGGAAGTTTGTAGAGCAAGGAACCCCTTCTAATGATTAACTGAGTTGCTACTATGACTTTGATTATTTTTCTCTCATGAAGAAAGACACTGGAATGAGTTGATTTTAGTCAATTTGCAAGCAATGTGCAGCTAATAGTTGGAGGCTTAAGTATTTCCCAAAATTTGGCATTGTGCTTTATTTTAATAATAGGAGTGAGATACCAGTGTTTGGCACACCACCACAGGCACACCATGAAGGATTACATTTGGGTCTACTACATTGCTGGCAATGACCCTCAGTCCAAGTTTGGGGTGGGTAAACTCAGGATGGCTGAATGCAGGCCTACAGCATCCACCATGGAGGCAGAGGAGCAGGGTCATGGCTGAAAGCAATGGAAGTTAAGGAAGATTTCCCTAGCATTTCTTCAGCAGACTAGATTGGCCCTTCTAGACCGCTGTGCCACTGGTTGGAGGATGCTTTGTCTAGTAATTAACAAATGCTGGAGGTGTGCCCTAAAACAAGAGCAGGGACCTTCTCTCTATAGTTAAATTGTACCAGAGCTAGTGAGGCCTGAAGAGAATTGGCCAATATGGCAGCAACTGTGCTATGAGATACAGGTTAGGCAGAGGACCTTGAGCCCAGAAAGTGGTAAACATAGCATCCATTTTATGCCTGAAAAATATGTGCAACACAGGCCTTATTCTGTTCCATGGTGTCTGCATATAAAGGGACTTTTCCATAGATGCTGGCAATGGCCCTGAGGTTGGCAGCTGTGCTGTGGAACTAAATGATCTTGTGAATTTTTCTGCTGCATTAGTAAGCAACAGTGCCACACATTGGCACCAAGAGCTATATTTTACTGCCAGTAGGTTGAATGGCCAGCTGGTCTATACAACTCAATAGGACATTTTTTTTGGCTTTGTTTTCTGGCCTACATAAACCTTCCCCAATGATTGGGAGTGATCCAGTGGCCAAAACAAAAATGAAGCTGCAATTCATGACTTTCAAACAACCATGCTTTTCTCAGTCTGCAAATGTGCTTTTTGTTTATTGGCTGGCACTGGCGCTGTGGATTTCCCTGCCCAGTGTAAATGGGTCAGATTCCATATGATTCAGTCATCAGCTGTCTCCGCCTGAAATAGCATGGAAAGTGACGGCTAAGTAATTTTTCTTTATTAATGTAGCACAGCGGTGTGATTTCAAGGTTACCATTTCATCTTCATGTTGGTTTGCAGCTTATAAATTGCTGAAGGTTTGCTCTCAATTTAAAGTGTCTTGATTTGGTTCCTGCCAGTTAGTCACAGGTATCAATTATTGTAACAAAATTAACATCATTAACACTATTAATAATCTCCACTCATTTTCAAAGAGGTGTTAAAAATATTACTGGCGTGAAATGGTTAGCACTGCTGCTTCACAGCTCCAGGGTCCCGGGTTCGATTCCCGGCTCGGGTCACTGTCTGTGTGGAGTTTGCACATTCTCCTCGTGTCTGCGTGGGTTTCCTCCGGGTGCTCCGGTTTCCTCCCACAGTCCAAAGATGTGCGGGTTAGGTTGATTGGCCAGGTTAAAAAAATTGCCCCTTAGAGTCCTGGGATGCGTAGGTTAGAGGGATTAGTGGGTAAAATATGTGAGGGTAGGGCCTGGGTGGGATTGTGGTCGGTGCAGACTCGATGGGCCGAATGGCCTCCTTCTGCACTGTAGGGTTTCTATGATTTCTATGAAATGTTTCTGAGGTAGTGATTTATCAAGCAACACACAAATCAGATACAAACATAAATGTTTTTATTTATTCTTTCATGGGATGTGGACGTTGCTGGCAAGGCCAACATTTATTGCCCATCCTTACTTGCCCTTGAGGATGTGGTGGTAAGCCACTTTCTTGAATGATTGCAGTCTATGTGGGGGAGGTGCACCCACAATGCTGCTGGGAAAGGAGTTCCAGGATTTTGATCCTGCAACAGTGCAGAAATGGCCATATAGAATCATAGAATCGAATCATAGAATCCCTACAGTACAGATTGGGGCCATTTGGCCCATTGAGCCTCAACTGACAACAATCACACCAAGACCGCCCCCCCCCCCCACCCCCCCCCCCCCGGTAACCCCACAAATTTACGCTGCTAATCCCCCTAATAGTAAGGGGCAATTGATCATAGTCAATCAACCTAACCCTTTGGAGTGTGGGAGGAAACTGGAGCACCTGGAGGAAACCCACGCAGACACGGGGAAAATGTGCAAACCCCACACAGACAGTGACCCAAGGCCGGCCGGAATTGAACCCGTGTTCCTAGTGTCCCACCCGTGACCCATTGTGCTGCCCTCTATATAGGTCCAAGCCAGAAATAAAAACAGATTAGCTGCCAGCTGAAGCTGTTCAATGTGATCTCCTTTTTCCATTGACAACATGATGGGTAAGGTCAGCTATGATGGAGCAACATTGGAACCCTTTGAGATCTGCAGTGAGGTGAAACAGGGACTGATATTCATTGGTATATTCTTCTCTTTGCTGTTGTGATATGCCTTCAGGTCACCTGCAGAAGCGGCCTATATACATAAATGACGGAAAGTTCATCAACCTTGCTCACCTCAGATCCAAGACAAAGGTGCACAGAATCCATATTAGAAAGTTGGTCATTGCTGACAATGCTGCATAAGCATTCCATATATTCCGCACAATGCGGGTGGCACAATGGTTAGCACTGCTGACTCACAACTCCAGGAACCAGGGTTTGATTCCTGGCTTGGGTCACTGTTTGTGCAGAGTCTGCACATTCTCCCCGTGTCTGTGTGGGTTTCCTCCGGGTGCTCCGGTTTCCTCCCACAGTCTGAAAGACGTGCTGGTTGGGTGCATTGGCCATGATAAATTTTCCCTCAGTGAACCTCAACAAGCGCAGGTGTGTGGGCGGCACGTTAGCACAGTGGTTAGCACTGCTGCTTCACAGCTCCAGGGACCTGGGTTCGATTCCCGGCTTGGGTCACTGTCTGTGTGGAGTTTGCACATTCTCCTCGTGACTGCGTGGGTTTCCTCTGGGTGCTCTGGTTTCCTCCCACAGTCCAAAGATGTGCGGGTTAGGTTGATTGACCATACTAAAAATTGTCCCTTAGTGTCCTGAGATGCGTAGGTTAGAGGGATTAGCGGGTAAATATGTAGGGATATAGGGGTAGGGCCTGGGTGGGATTGTGGTCGGTGCAGACTCGATGGGCCAAATGGCCTCTTTCTGCACTGTGGGGTTTCTAGGATTAGGGGATTTTCACAATAACATTATTGCAATGTTAATGTAAGCCTACATGTGACAATAATAAATAAACTTTTAAAAACTACAGCAGTGACTGGACAGATTCTCTCACATCTGTAAAGAGTTTGGTTTGACCAACAGCATCAGAAAGACAAATGTCATGATCCAAGATGTTGCCACACCACTATCAACATTGACAATCTTGGAGGCTGCTGGTAGCTTATCTAGGCTCCACATATCTAGACTCCAAAGTCACCAGCAATCCAATGCTGAAATCAACACATACATTGCAAAAACTGCAGGTGTTATGTCCAAGCTGAGTAAGAGAGTGTGGAAACAACAGAAGCCTGATTGAGAACTCCAGACTGAATGTCTACCAAGTCTGTGTTGCAGTGCATGATGGGGGCCGCATGTCAGGGGTCATGATGGGGCACCTATTGGGGGGTCCTGTGCCCCGATGCAGGCGACCTATATTTCGGTGGGGTACATACCGCCGATGGTTTGGGAGGACCTGATATCTGTGGGGTGTGGGAGAATGGTCTCCCCGTGCATTGTGAGATTGAGATACCCTGTGAAATGGCACCCGAGGTCTCCGCAGCCAGCTCACCGTCGTGTTTAGGCCCTGCACCCTGCTTCCCCCAGTACCCACATGAAAATCCCAATAGTCCAAAAAAGTGACTTTGTGTCGAAAGATTGTGATGAGGAGCGCGCCTGAGAGACCAGTACAGTTCACCCCATGTTTCTCACCGTTATGACACTTGGGGGGCAAATTTTCCAAACAATTCAACATGTGAAATGAGCATGAAATGGGAGAGAATTATGCTCATCTTTTGGACAAGCTCGCAGTCGCAATCTTATGGCAGCTAGAAACAAAATCCCAAATGTGATTATCGCCAGTAGGGGGAGTGGATGGAGCCTATTTAAACGAGGAAGGCAACTGCTGAGCTGTAGGGGCACTATTTTGCATGCCTCCCAATCTCCCAGTGCACAGAGAGATCTGTTGCTCCCCCACACCACTCCAGATATCGTTCCCCCCCCAATCACCCCCACCAACATTGCACATCCTCCCATTCAGCTCCCACCCCCTGATTCACTGCCCCCCACCAATCAGCCCAACGCACCTGATGCAGAGTTCCCCTTCCCTCCCCTCTTACGGACTGCCCCTTGCCTTCCCATCAGACCCCACCCCTCAGGCCCCCCTCATGCTCCACCTGCATCATGCCCCTCCCCTGTCCCTCCCCTGTCAGACAATGCCTCCTTGGCAGTGCCAGGATATTGAATTAGATGATCAGCCATGATCAAAATGAATGGCGGAGCAGGCTTGAATGCCCGAATGGCCTACTCCTGCTTCTAGTTTCTATCACTTTCAGCTGCCAACATGGATTCCACACGCTTGAGATTTTCTAGCTTCTGATCCTCTGAGTCCTCAAGCTCCATCACTAACTCAAACTCTGGGAAAAGGATGTTGACAGACGATGAACTGCCGGCTGATTCACCTGGCCTCCCACAGGCCTCTCAATGCCCCACTCTCCAGTCCAGGCACCGATACTCCTTCCCACGGTAATGGGCCCAGCGGCAGTGGGAGCAGCTCTTGGGCACTGAGGCCCTGCACGCACTGCAAAACCTGAGGTTAGGCCTGGGCCCAGGCAGAGTCTTGGGCTCAGGTTCGACTGGGGAAAAGTCCTAGAAAGTGCCAAATCAGTGGCACGGACAGGATAGGACCACATAGCAGAGGCCCTGCTCTAAGGGGTCTCCAGCAATCAGAGCCTGATGTTGCTCTTAATTGGTTGCTGATAGGCTCAAGAAATACAAATAAGCCTATCAGCAAATTCAGAACTCTCAGGCTCTGATTGTTACCTCAAAGCCACCGACCAGCATCGCGCCCCCCTATTGGCTGGAACCCTGTGCCTCAGCACAATGTGTTTTATTGTAAGTCCATCTCTGGCAAAAGACTGGGACTGAAAGATTTTTATTGGGTAAGGATTTCAAGGGGCATGGAACAAAGGTTGGTAAATGCAGCTGGGGTAGAAATTAGTGATGATAAACCTGCACGTTGGAATGAAAAAAAAAACTGAATGGATTGTTTCCTTATGAAATAACATTTGAAAAATGATGGTGGTGTGATGTTACCATGCTAATGCATTTGTAACTTTATGCTAGGTGGTGGCACAAAAACAATAATGGGTGCCTTGCAACTAGTGTAAGTGTTGTGAAACTAAACCAATAAAGAAAGATTGTCCTGCCAGGAACTGGATAGACAACAACCACTCCATCAGATTAAACTTGAAGATACATGTGTGTATGCCAAGAGAAGTTTGAGAAAGTAGTCACCTCCACCGTTGCTTCAACTTGGAAGTTGCCATTGTTGATATTAACATATGAATACTTAAATTGTGAGGAAGGGCAAGTAGGGGCAGCATGGTGGCACAGTGGTTAGCACTGCTGCCTCACAGCGCCAGGAACCTGGGTTCAATTTTGACCTTGGGTGTCTGTGTG
The DNA here is from genome assembly GCF_964213995.1 of Mustelus asterias. Lineage (NCBI taxonomy): Eukaryota > Metazoa > Chordata > Chondrichthyes > Carcharhiniformes > Triakidae > Mustelus > Mustelus asterias. Next base: position 34,835,711 of record NC_135825.1, on the reverse strand, counting down.
GAGTTTGCACGCCCTCCCCGTGTCTGCATGGGTTTCCTCCGGTTTCTCCGGTTTCCTCCCACTGTCCAAGGATGTGTGGGTTGGGTGGATTGGACATGGTAAATTACTCCTTACTGTCAGGGGGATTGGCCGGGAAATATATGGGGTTACGGGGATAGGGCCTGGTTGGGATTGTTGTCACTGCAGGCTCGATGGTCTGACTGCATTGTGGGGATTCTATGAGAAGGTGGGTAGTGAAAATTGATAATCTATATCAGAAACGCAATCTGGCTCTGAAGCATCCACTCCTGAGTTTAAAACAATCCCATTTGGATACTGGCAATACAATTAGACTGTAAATGGATAGTTAATGACTGAATGAATATTCTTAGGAGACTTTAGTGAGTTATTTTTGGAATGACTTCAATCAGGCCATTGAGATTGGCATATTGGAATATGAACTCCCTGATTAAGGAATCAATTCAGGGAGTCTTTTCCTTGTATTTAACAAGGAGTGTCAGTTCCTCTGACACTCCCGAAGGTAGACTGCTGACTGATAGCATCCTGTATACTGCTTTTGGAATTGTTAATGAAGGGATTTTGGTGAAGGGACTTCTGCCTCCGAAGACTTATTATGTTTTATAATTGTTTTTAACTTGACTCCAAATTAACTTGAACATCAGAGGTTTTCCAGGGCTTAGAAAGTGACCAAAGAAATGGAAATTGAGTTTGACTGGAAATTCAAAATCGTATTTAAATTAGCCATTGTCCCATCTGAAACAAAAGCTCACCTTTTGCGGATTCTTTCTCAACTCCTTCCAGCAAATGTTTGGTGGGGAATTCCGGGGCTACAGTTTCTTTTCGACTTTGAGGATTTCAGATTAACAGGATCAAGATGCGAGGTGCTTTGTTTTGCAGCACATCAGAAAAGTAAAACCATCACCATCCAGGGTAGCGACGATGTACTGTGGTGGGCTCAGCACAATCAGAGGAGGGAATTGGACAGGAGAGAGGTGTTTTTTAGCCCCTCAGTGTTCTACAAAAAAACTGCTCCACACTTAGCCCTGGAGGGGCATAATCAGCTATCAGGAAACCAGCATGCATGTCGAGTGTTGGCTTGCAGCTGCTTATGTGGTTAGGTAAAAACACTCAAAGCAAAGTTTCCTTTCCATGCCCCTTTCCTGTGCCAGCACCATTCCTCTGCTGCAGACCTGATTTGTGACAATCGGTGATAAGCTATAAGAGCGTAAGGTATCCGTCATCAGGTTAAGGCAGCAGACAAGTTAGCATCTGAAGTCTACATGGCCATGGACACATGTTTCTTTGGCATAAGTGACAATCGAGGATCGATAAATGGGGAGGTGATGACGTGCATATAAAGTGAGGGCTGGGTGCTGCTGAAATCTGAGTCTGTGTGATGGAAAACACTTAGCGAGACAAATTGAAAAATGTTGGCTTGAATCACAATGTATTTAAATCATCAGATGTACTCACCTTTCCTGACTTCGCAGGCTGTTAGCAGACCTGATGGGCCAAATGGCCTCCTTCTGCACTGTAGCGATTCTAAGATGAACAGAGTTGAAGTAAATGCATAAAACATTAAACTGATTTTTTAAAAAATCATTCACAGGATGTGGGAGTTGGTGGCTGGGCCAGCACTTATTACCCATCCATAATTTCTCTTGAGAGGGTGATGGTGAGCAATCAACTAGAGCTACTGTAGTTCATGTGATGTAGGTATACCAATGGTGCTGGATTTCGACCCAGCAAAGGAACAGTAATGTGGTTCCAATTCATGCTGGTGTGGGGCTTGGAGGGGAACTTGCAGGTAATGGTATTCCTATACATCTGCTGCCCCTATCCTTCTAGGTGGTAGAGGTTGCGTGTTTGGAAGGTGCTGTCAAAGAATAGTATTGTCAACACTAATTTCCACACTCAGATGAACTATTAGATTTGGATTCATCGAAGATAAGTGTCTGCTTTGATTGTATTAATTGGTACAAGGAGAATTTTTGGGACATTCAATGAGTTTGGTTGAGTTTTTGAATGGATCACCTTTTTTGGCATTATCTGGAGAACATTATTCTCCAGGTGACAAATGCACTTGTCAGGTGAGCACAGCCTGTTCTCTGTTCTGCCATTGCAGAGCTGTGGAGAGGAGATTACACTCACTTGGTAATTACATTTACAATAACTTTTGGTTATTTTGCAACCTCTGCAGGATCTGATAGCCAGGAGTTGATTTTAAAGTGCAGTATTACTGTGATGATTTTACTAATGGGTTTCTCTGGTGTTAGATAGAAGTGCAACAGCCAGCTATGCATGGAGGCTGAAAGAAATTCATCTGAATAGATATGAAGTGCCGAATGTAAAATGTACACTTTTCTAAAAGTATTTAACTATTAATGTAAGTTATAAATGTTTTTGGACTGAAGTCTAATTTACTACATGTGATTGATACACTTAGAATTCATTCATTTCTGAATTTAAATCGTTTTTCGCTTTGCAAAACTTGATGGAGAAAATGAGGGTAAAGACAGAAGAGGAAGAAGAAAAATTGGATGAGTGGCTAACATTGATATGTGGACTGAGGGAAGCTTGAAGAAAACCAGAGCAGAAGGAAGATGATGCCTATGGCCTCCCTAAGGGTGATCAAAATGATGCGAACCTATCTTATATGAAGACAGGATGCCCTTGAATCTCTACAGTGCAGAAGGAGACCATTTGGCCTCTCAAGTCTGCACCGACTTTCCAACAGATCATCCCTCCTGGGCCCTGTCCCTGTAGCCTCATGCATTTGCCCCACTAATCCTCCAACTTACACATCTTGAGACACAAAGGGGCAATTTAGCATGGCCAATCCGCCCAACCTGCACACCTTTGGAGTGTGGGAGGAAACCAGAGCACCCGGAGGAAATCCACGCAGCACAGGGAGAACATGCAAACTCCACACAGACAATCACCTTAGGCTGGAATTGAACCTGGGTCCCTTGTGATGTGAGGCAGCAGTGCTAACCACTGTGCCGCCTTTTCACATTTCTATTTTAAAACACGTGAAATATATTCTTGACTATAGCCAGCCCTTGCTCAAGCAAATCTACATATTATTTTCAGCAACAGAAAACCAGGTGGGAAACATCATTCAACTGAATTATTGATTGAATTGATGTCCCTTGCATGCATGTTGCTTTCTCATCTCTTGACCTCTTTATTGGCCCCTATTCTAACTGATATTGTACATGTCTTTCTCTCCACAGATGCTACACACAGCCCTTTGAAAACTGCCATCATCATATCCCTCCTGAAAAGAATACACCTTCAATACCAATATCTTGCGGGCTACTTGTCCCACCATTCAACATCCATCTGCTCTCCAACATCCTTGAATGGGTTGTCCCCTCCCAAATCTATTACTACCTTACCTGCAACTCCTTGTATATCAAAGTCACAAATTACATCCTCGATTATTATAAACATAGTGCATTATCCCTCCTCATCCTTCTCACCCATATGTGGTCATTGATAATGGTTGACTATACCATCGTCTAGCAGTTCTTCTCCATTGTTCAATGCGATATCTTTTCTTACCTTGATGACCATTGCCAGAGCATTAACTGCAATGACTTTTCCATCAATCCTGCATCATTACACCAGGTGTTAGTTGTGTGTTAAATGTGTTTAGTTGAAATTAAATGGTGGTCATTAATTGGGGATTTATTTGAGCTCCTATAAATAGCAACAGACTGGACTTTGGAGTTCAGGAGACACATATTTGTCATGTACATTTCTGTGAATAAATGCTTTTAAAAAGGTTTAAAAATTGGCTCCTGTTTTATCGGTCACCACAGACCTTTTGGATGCCCCTAATGATCTACATTTGTGCCCTTCCTCTTCCTCATCAAAATGATCACCTCTGATCCCACCTCAGTGTAGCTGCTGCTCCAACACTCATTCGTGCTTTTGTCATCCCAGAGGTCACTGTTCCAATGCTGTCCTGGCCAGCCTCCCACCCATCCACCCTCTGTAAGCAACTCATCCAATATCCTGCTGCAAGTATCCTGAAGCCACATGAAGTCCTATTTACCCATTTTCTCTGTTGTCACTAACCTACATTGCTTCTCAGTCCTCCAATGCCTAAAGGTTAAAATTCCTATCCTTGCATTGAAATTCTTTGGCCATGTCTTTCCCTAACTCTAAATTCATCCTGCCTTATGCCTCCTTCTCATGACTTCAGTGCCTCCTTAAAATTTAACTCTTTGACAAGTTCATGCTCTCTCCTTCCAAAATCTCAAACTTTGTGTTTGCATTCAATTTTGATTCCATCTTGGTGACATTTTTTTCTACATTATAAATAGAACATAAGTACTGGCTATTTCACCAAAACATTTACTATGTTTGATATTAATTTTATCAAGTATTCACACGGGAGAATGAATCTTCAATCCTCACATGGGAAGAAGTCATCTTTCTAACGCTAGATGTAGCAAAATAATAAATTACCTTATGAAAAACTCAGCCAAAATTTTGTTAATGCTAATGCATAGTGTAAAGTTCTCCAATGTACTACAATTTACTGAATCATGTGCATGTACAAAGCATATGTTCATGTAAATATGATTTACCAATATTTGAACATATTTATTAATGTTCTCTTTGTTAATTTATTTTCATTTTTGTGATGCTTCTTTCTGAATCCTGACACAACTTTTTTGCAGATTCACTAAATGTGTACTGATAGGTTCATACCTACAAAATAATTGTTCTTGCTGCTAATTCCAGACAGCGACAGCTAAGGTTTAATAATCAATTAGATTTATCCTTTGGGTCTATTGATAGATGAGTATAAATGTCTATTTGATATTTGCTATGTTTTACAATTGCCATTGTGGGAATGACTTCTTCCAATCCTATTGATAATTACAATCCCCAAGGCCATTAAGATATTTACTTTCTATTTTGTTACATGGCTCATAACATGCAATTTTTCTAGTTTTGTTTTATTCTTGGAGGTATTTTGAAGCTCAATGCCCTTTCTTAACATCTCACAGCTAAACATGTATTAAGCAGCATGAAGGACCCCTCACTGCCATCAGAGCTACTGAAAGGGATCATTAACTACTTAAAGGTTGGTTGCTGACTGATTTTTCCTGACCATTGCTACAATTCTACCACTGCTTTGTGCATTCCATAGCTCCTTCAAGTTGTAAAAATCTATAGACCACAGTGTGATAGTGCTGAAAGACTTTTCCCTCATCACAGAGTGCCTCAGAGAGATTCATGCCACAAAGTAGAGGGCGGGGCCTCATCCCGCTGGAGAAGCCGGCAGCTTAATGCTGAGCGGGCCACTGTGCATGCATCGACCTGTCAGTTGCTGCCCTATCGATTGTTTCCCAACCCACCTTGATCGGCAACTTCTTCCCCCCCTCCCGCCAACCCGATCGCCAGCCTCCCCGATCCTGCCACCAGCCCCGATCGCTGCTTATCTGATCCCCACCTCGGGCCAGTCCCCCTAGGCCCACCCTGATCTATCACCTTTCCTCATGTATGGTCCCAACCCCCCATCATGGCCAACCCCGATCTCCCCACCCCCCCACTAGGCGCAGACCCGATTGCTCCATCCCTCCATCCCCCATTAATTCCATTGCAGAGTGAGCAGCAAGATCCCCCCTTCCTTCCCCACGACCACCAATCGGCTCCCAGTAGGCCCTGCCCTCTCTCTTGCCCTGCCCCGTGACACTGCCTGATGCCTGGTGGGCAGTGCCATGCTGCCAGGCTGGCCTCTGCCTCCAACCTCCTAGGGGGGGCCTCAATGGCCTCTGTCCCCATGCCTGGTCCCCGTTGGTGGGGAGCAGTTGTAAACCCCGCCGGTGGGAACCTGTCCCGGCAGTGGGGGTGGGGGGGGGGGGGGGGGGAGGGTGCAAGGGGGACACTAGTGAAGTCGGAAATTATACCTCTATAGGCTGATATGAGTCAAAAATACAGTCAGGCTTTATTCTCACAAGCTTATGGGAGAACTTGACCCCTTGAAAGCGGAAGCCAAAGTTCTCACTGAACACAAGAAGCATGGATATTTATACATCAGGGTTCCCAATACAAGTCATGAAGCAAAGTCCAGTTAACAGTCCTTGATCGTAAATTATAGTTCCTTTAACAGCTTCTGATAGTCTTTGGATCATGGTTAGAGACCATCTGGTATCCTTGGGTCATAAAGCACAATTCTTCTGGTCGTTGCAGTCAAGGTGTCACCTCTGGTCCCCTGCTCTCCCCGCAGCGTTTCCTTTGAAGTGACTGAGTGACTGAGTGCAACTGTCCCAGTGGGAGTCCTCCTTCAAACGACCATTCTCGCACTCTACCATTTGGTGGCTGCTTCCTCTGCTTAAATCACAGACAAGCCTCCGGGAAAGCCTCCTAACATCTATATTCAACTGTCTGTTTTATCAGAATGATATAAACAAGCGAGAGAACCATGAACAAATGGCTTATACTAAAGGTAACAGATGAAAGACATGAACAAATGGCTTATGCTACTACCAGGAGCAATATAAAAAAGGGATGACTCGCCACAAGGAAACGTTAGGTTTGTGATATATTCCAGATACAAAGTTCAACCTTTTAGGTACAAAATACATTGAGTACAAAAAAACATTAACCCTTTCCCTTCTTCACTAGCCAGCCCCAAAACTACCATCCTGGCCCACTAATCATATGGAAATGATGATTTCCATGATAATCAGCCCTGCGTCAATTTCCGGTGCGGGACTGATTACGTGGAAAAATATTACCTGGGAGACTCACGATCAGATGGATGCTGGTTGCGAGTCCTCCTTCAGGCCCCCCTCCGCTGCGTTACCCGAGACAGGCTGACAGCCGTTTCGCCCTCCAATGAGCGCGAATTGGCAGCAGATGGGACATCTGTCCACAGTTGGACAGCTGACTGCTGACTCCGACAGCTGTCCAGGTGTTCAGCCATCCAGGCACAGCACTGCAGTGACTGAAAGAGGTACTGCAGTGCCATGACTGAGATTACATCTTGGGAAATGGAGGGTAGGCGATGCTGGATTGGAGAGGAGGGAGGGGTGGGGGTTGTGTAGGATGGGGGCACGGTATTGGGGGTTGGATGCATAAAATTCTGGCCTTAGTTCTTCATCCAAAAGCTATGCTGACAATCTGGCTTCCAGCTTTTAGCCTCACTGTTATCTCCACAACAAAATCCAGTTCACTTTCGAAAAAGCACCTCACAATGTACTTTTGAAATAATCATAACCACTTAAATCCTAAAGAGCAATCAGCAATATTGAAATTTTAAATCGTAATATTGTGATGTATTAGATTTTTAAATAATAAGCAATTAATTATTTTTGCTAAATTTATGTTGCTAAACTTAAACTGTCTAAATAACCTGCCACATATGAGCTGAATCTTCACAGGGATTCACACATGGGTGGCATGGTGGCACAGTGGTTAGCAGTGCTGCCTCACTGTGCCAGGGACCTGGGTTCGATTCCCAGCTTGGGTCACTGTCTGTGCAGAGTCTGTATGTTCTCCCCGTGTCTGTGTGGGTTTCCTCTGGATGAACAAAGGAAAGTACAGCACAGTAACAGGCCCTTCGGCCCTCCAAGCCTACACCATTCATGATGCCTGCCTAAACTAAAACCAGATGCACTTACGGAGTCCGTATCCTTCCATTCTCATCCTATTTACGTATTTGTCTAGTTGCCCCTTAAATGCCACAATCATACTTGCTCCCACCACCTCTCGAGGCAGCACGTTCCAGACATTCACCACCCTCTGTATAAAAAATTTGCCTCACACATCTCCTCTAAACTTTTCCCCATGCACCTTAAACCTATGTCCTAGTACTTGACTTTTCTATTCTAGGAACAAGCATATGACTATCCACTCTGTCCATGCCACTCATAATCTTGTAGACAGGATCTGGGCGGCACGGTAGCACAGTGGTTAGCACTGCTGCTTCACAGCTCCAGGGACCTGGGTTCAATTCCTGGCTTGGGTGACTGTCTGTGTGGAGTTTGCACATTCTCCTCGTGTCTGCATGGGTTTCCTCCGGGTGCTCCAGTTACCTCCCACAGTCCAAAGATGTGCGGGTTAGGTTGATTGGCCATGCTACAAATTGCCCCTTAGAGTCCTGAGATGCGTAGGTTAGAGGGAGTAGCGGATGGATATGGGGGTAGGGCCTGGGTGGGATTGTGGTCGGTGCAGACTCAATGGGCCAAATGGTCTCTTTCTGCACTGTAGGGTTTCTATGATTTCTATGATTTCTATGAGACCTCTATCAGGTCACCCCTCACCCTCCATCGTTCCAGTGAGAACAAACCGAGTTTATCCAACCTCTCCTCATAGCTAAAACCCTCCAGATCAGGCAACATCCTGGTAAACCTCTTCTGTACCCTCTCCAAATCATCCACATCCTTCTAGTAGTGTGGCGCCCAGAATTGTATACAATATTCTAAGTGAGTCTTAACTAAGGTTCTGTGCAGCTACAGCATGACCCGCCAGTTTTTACACTCAGTGCCCTGACTGATGAAGGCATGCATGCCGTATGCTTTCTTGACTACCTTATCCACCTGTGTTGCCACTTTCAGTGATCGGTGGACATGTTTGCCCAGATCTCTCTGCCTGTCAATACTCCTAAGGGTTCTACCATTTACTGTATAATTCCTACATGCATTTGACCTTCCAAAATGCATTATCTCACACTTGTCCGGATTACACTCCATTTGCCATTTCTCCGCCCAAGTCTCCAACCGATCTATATCTTGCTGTATCCTCTGACAATCTTCTTCACTATCCGTAACTCCACCAATTTTTGTGTCGTCTGCAAACTTACTAATCAGACCAGCTCCATTTTCCACCAAATCATTTATATATACTACGAACAACAAATGTCCCAGAACTGATCCCTGTGGAACACCGCCAGTCACAGCCTTCCATTTGGAAAAGCACCCCTCTGCTGCTACCCCCTGTCTTTTATGGCCTTTTATGGCCAACACAGTAAGAGTTTTAACAACACCAGGTTAAAGTCCAACAGGTTTATTTGGTAGCAAATACCATTAGCTTTCGGAGCGCTGCTCCTTTTATGGCCAATCCAGTTCTATATCCATCTTGCCAGCTCTCCTCTGATCCCATGTGACTTCACCTTTCGTATCAGTCTATCATGAGGTACCTTGTCAAAGACTTTATTGAAGTCCATGTATACAACATCCACTGCCTTTTCTTCATCTACCATCATTGTCACTTCCTCGAAAAAATCGATCAAGTCAGTGAGGCACGACCTCCCCTTCACAAAACCATGCTGTCTATCTCTAATAAGTCGATTTGTTTCTAAATGTGAGTAAATCCTGTCCCTAAGAATCTTTTCCAATTATTTCCCTACCATTAACGTAAGACTCACCAGCCTATAATTTCCTGGATTATCCCTGCTGTCCTTCTTAAACAATGGAAAAACATTGGCTATCCTCCAGTGTTCTGGAACTTCACCTGTGGCCAATGAGGATACAAAGATTTCTGTCAAGGCCCCAGCAATTTCCGTCCTTGCCTCCCTCAGTATTCTGGGATAGGTCCCATCAGGCCCTGGGGACTTATCTACTTTAATGTTTTTAAGATGCCCAATACTTTTTGATATCGACATGACCCAGAATACCTACATACCCTACCCTAGGCTCCTCATCCATCAAGTCCCTCTCTTTGGTGAATACTGAGGCAAATTATTCATTTAGTATCATGCCCATTTCCACTGGTTCCATACATAGATTCCCTCCACTATCCTTGAGTGGACCAGCCCTTTTTCTGGCCACCCTCTTGCTCTTTACATGCATTTAAAATGCCTTAGGATTTTCCTTAATCCTGTTGCCAAGGACTTTTCATGATCCCTTTTAACCCTCCCAACTCCTTCCTTAAGTTCTTTCCTACGTTCTTTATATTCTTCAAGAGCCTCATCTGTCCTAAGCCTTTTAGACCTTATGAATGCTTCCTTTTTCTTTTTGACAAGGCTCATAATATCCTTCGTTATCCAGGGTTCCTGGTACTTGCCACACTTGTCCTTCATCCTCACAGGTACATGCCGGTCCTGAATTCCAATCACCTAACATTTGAAAGACTCCCACATGTCGGATGCTGATTTACCCTCAAACAGCCCCCCCTAATCTACACACTCCAGATCCTGCCTAATGTTGTTGCAGTTAGCCTTTCCCCAATTTAGCACCTTTCCCTGAGGACCACTCTTGCCCTTATCCACAAGCACCTTAAAACTTATGGAATTATGATCACTGTTCCCAAAATGCTCTCCTACTGAAACTTCAATCACCTGGCCGGGCTCATTCCCCAACACCAGGTCTAATATAGCTCCTTCCCGAGTTGGGCTATTTACATACTGTTTCAAGAAGCCCTCCTGGATGCTCCTTACAAATTCTGCCCCATCCAAGCCGCTAGCCCCCTAAGGTCCTCCAGTTTCCTCCCACAGTCCGAAAGACATGCTGGTTAGGTGCACTGGCCATGCTAAATGCTCCGTCAGTGTAACTGAAGAGGCGCCGGAGTGTGGCGACTAGGGGATTTTCACAGTAACTTCATTGCAGTGTTAATGTAAGCCTACTTCTGACACTAATAAATAAACTAATATTATCCATCCAGATCTGTTCAAAGAGGTCAGTCTATAAATAGAGAAGGACCATTATCTTGGCAACAACTTCCTTGCTTCGATTCAAGATTTTGTGCTTGAAACCCTGAAGAGATCCATCAGCTGAGATAATTCAGAAGTACACTTTTGTATAGATATTAGGTATCTCAGCTGATAGACTGTGTTAAAGGAGCCTAATTCATCAGTTAGGTCTTGATCTGAGTTCTACTCACATTAAAGCCGAGTCATGGAATATCTCCAATTATATGTCCATCTGTCTCTGCTCTCTGCCTTATTCCAGTTATTCCCTGTCCAGTTTTCGACTTGACAACAGATGCCAATCTTTATGAGAGTTGGTCAAGACATGAGGTGACGTTCAAGTGCTTTGATCATCCTCAATTTACCTGTAAAGCAAAGCTAGCACACATATGATACAAACACTGATCCAAAATAAAACAATCAAACTATATTCTCTAATTGTGTGCTAAAAAGAAAGAGAATAACTACTGAAACTCATTTTGCAGAGCTGTAGCCTCAGGATCTACAATGCACAAAATACAATGGTGAAGTCTCAAGGAGTATTCAAGCTTTAAAGTGCACTTTAATGTAGAATGGGGAGATAGAAATTTGAAACTTTTTTTGTGAATAGAATCTCATTGGTGCTAAAATGAATTGCATCCATAGCCACAAATTCCTCACTGCTAGGATAAACATGGAATCTTTAGAACATTAAACAAATACCCAGAGGATCTTTGCTGGTAAAATCTGAGACATAAACTTTGTACAGAATTTCCTGCTCAGTATATAAATCTCACTAACATTATTGAAGGAAATAGCTTTATTTTACTATTAGGCAGTGGGGCAAATGACAATGGAATCACTGGTTGGGCAAACACAGAGCCCCACATTCCCTTTTTGATTGGAATTTTTCTCTATAGTTCAAGGGGCGACAACCCAATGAAACCTGGTTCTGATGTAAATTCAGCTTCTTCTTTTGCTTATACTTCAGCTTCACTCACAGACCCTGCAACGTTGGACCTCCCCTGTTTTAAAAAGTCATTGGATTTATAATTATGAATCACTATCTAGGTAATGGGAACTAAACGGAAAGGTGGGTGTAGGTGCACATTCCTAATCATAAAAGATTTCTCATTTGTATCCAGCTAACAAATACCACTTCCATTTAATGTGCCCAGTGGTGAGAGGAGATGTGTTCAGGGCAGCATAGAAATGTAGGCCTTTTATGCAATCAAGTGGATTCTTATTTATTCAGCAGTTTATGTACCCGACAGTATTTATTGTCTTTAGTCCTTAATTGGTTTAGTCTACCAATTTTGCTTTTAAAATAAATACTACTATACTAAGGATTCTTGTCCTACCTTGTCTCTCATTCATCTTCATTCCAAGGGTTGGGCACACTATGAACTATCTTTCCCCACCAATTTCTAAACATAGAACAGTACAGCACAGAACAGGCCCTTCGGCCCACGATGTTGTGCCGAGCTTTATCTGAAACCAAGATCAAGCTATCCCACTCCCTATCATCCTGGTGTGCTCCATGTGCCTATCCAATAACCGCTTAAATGTTCCTAAAGTGTCTAACTGCACTATCACTGCAGGCAGTCCATTCCACACCCCAACCACTCTGAGTAAAGAACCTACCTTGGACATCCTTCCTATATCTCCCATCATGAACCCTATAGTTATGCCCCCTTGTAATAGCTCCATCCACCCGAGGAAATAGTCTTTGAATGTTTATCTATCCCCTTCATCATTTTATAAACCTCTATTAAGTCTCCCCTCAACCTCCTCCGCTCCAGAGAGAACAGCCCTAGCTCCCTCAACCTTTCCTCATAAGACCTACCCTCCAAACCAGGCAGCATCCTGGTAAATCTCCTTTGCACTCTTTCCAGCGCTTCCACATCCTTCTTATAGTGAGGTGACCAGAACTGCACACAATATTCCAAATGTGGTCTCACCAAGGTCCTGTACAGTTGCAGCATAACCCCACGGCTCTTAAACTCCAACCCCCTGTTAATAAAAGCTAACACACTATAGGCCTTCTTCACAGCTCTATCCACTTGAGTGGCAACCTTCAGAGATCTGTGGATATGGACCCCAAGATCTCTCTGTTCCTCCACAGTCTTCAGAACCCTACCTTTGACCCTGTAATCCACATTTAAATTAGTCCTACCAAAATGAATCACCTCACATTTATCAGGGTTAAACTCCATTTGCCATTTTTCAGCCCAGCTTTGCATCCTATCTATGTCTCTTTGCAGTCTATTCTCCATGGCCCTCAATGCCCATGAGAGGCCAGTCCACATTCCACGCCATCATGGGTCTTCATTGTACATGCTTTCCAGATGTTTATCCTTGCATTATTTCTTTTTCCAAAAACTCCCCTCCTGTTTGCATCACATATCCAAAATATGTGAGCTTCCTTGACATCACTGACTCAAGCAAGTTCCTCTTCACACCAGCTTTATCCAGCACCCACTTGTTTGTCTGCTGGGATGTCCATGACACAAGTGATACTAATCTGAGTCCTTTCACTTCAAATGCTCTTGTTCATCTCTCATTACTCTCCTTGATGGTCCAGGTTTCATAGCCATGCACTGTCACCAGGCATACATGGGCTTTTAGAAGACAAAATGTTTGTTGTAATTGAGATGTTGTGGCTACCCCATACTCTCTTAAGTGAGTTCATAATGTCATGACCCTTGGTAGGTCCAGCCCAAATTTCTTTGGAGATTATTGAAGATTACATCCATAAAACTAAAGTGAGGGCAATTCGAAAAACATTTTAATGGATCACTTTGACAAGGCAATGATACAATTGTGACTAAGTAGCCTCACCTATCATAAGTTTAATTTGTTGTCTTCCAAGATGTAGTGGTCTTCAAGAAATAAAGGATTTATGAATTTTGGAAACTGGTGGCTGTTGCATTGTATGGATTTATTTATTTGATGATGACAAATGTCCTCGATTTTAGCAGATCAGACAATTGAATTTTCAGAGAGAGCAATATCAGAAAATAATGTATTAAAGGCAACTTATTTGGCAAATACCTGCATATTCCCTTTAGGACTATATTAATTCAACATGTTGGAAATTTAGCTCCAAAATAATTGGTCTGCCTTATTAATGCCTTTATTTGAATAAATATCTCAATTCATTAAATAACGGAAAACTGTACAATGATAATTGCAATTGTATTCAGGTAGTATCAAATTCGCACCCAGTGAAGACAAGATTTTTTTCACAAAACCCTGGCTCATTAAAAATTAAATTTTATCATAATTTGCTTAATTTAGATTTCTTTTTCTTCTCTACAACGGTTTAGTGTCATAATTATGTAAGATTGATGGGGATAGAAAACTCACCTTGGGGAGTAAACTAGGCTAAGCAATAAAGCCATTGCCCAAGGTTAATCTAGAGGAGAATTTAATCATTGGTAATAAATATGATTAATTTTTCTTTCTACAATTTTCAGAGGATTTATTGTTTACCAAACTGATTAATTGCCTTGGGTGCCATTGAATTTCCTTTTATGTGTGATGAGAGTAGTCTTTTTTATGCTTTCACAGGGGTTTGTGAGCATTTCTGTCTGTGCCACCATTTATTGCCCATCTCTAATTGTCCTTGAGAAGGTGGCAGTGAGCCGCCTTTTTGAACCGCTGTGGTCCATGTAGTGTAGGTACACTTGCAGTGCCATTAGGGAGGTGGTTCCAGGATTTTGACCCAGTGACCATGAAGGAATGTTGAGTGGAGTGGACTGGTGGGGGACTTGCAGGTAGTGATTGTCCTATGCATCGGCTGTCATTGACCTTCCAGGTGGTAAAGGACATGGGTTTGGAAGGTGGTGTTGAAGGAGCCTTGGCAAATTGCTGCAGTGTATCTTGTAGGTGGTACACACTGCTGCCACTGTGCATCAGTGGTGGAGGGAATGAATGTTGAAGGTGATAGATTTGATGCCAATTTAGGGGATGCTTCATCTTGGATGGTGTCAAGCCTCTTGAGTGCTGTTGGAGCTGCACTCATGTAGGGAAATGAAACGCATTCAATCACACTTCTGACTTTGCCTTTTAGATAGTGCACAGGCCTTGGAGAATGAAGAGGTGTGTATCTCACTGCAGAACTCCCAGCCTCTGACCTGCTCTTCTCGTTATATGGTCGAGTTCAGTTTCTGATTAATGGTAATCTCCAGCATGTTGATTGTAGAAGATTCAGTGATGCTAATACCATTGACTGTCAATGGGAGATAGTTAGGTTATCTCCTGTTGGATATGGGCACTGTCTTGTACATTTGTGGTGTGATTGTTATTTGACATTTAATTATCAGCCCAGAGCCTGAATGTTGCCCAAGTCTTGCTGCATATGGACAAGGACTGCTTCCGTATCTGAGGAGTTATGAATGGCACTGGACATTGCGCAATCATCCATGACCTTCCCCACTTCTGAGCTTATAGTGGAAAGAAAGTCAATGATGAATCAGCTGAAGATGATAAGGCCTAGGATACTACTCTGAGGAACATTTGCAGCGATTTCCTGGGAATGAGATGACTGACTTTCAACAACCACAAACATCATCCTTTTTGCTCGGTTTATTTCCAATCAGTGGAGAGTTTTCCCCATGATTCCAATTGACTCCATTTTGTTTGGGCCCCTTGATGTCACAATTGATCAAATGCTGCTTAATGTCAAGGATGGTCACTCTTAACTTACCTCTTGAGTTCAGTCCTTTTGTCCAAAGAACAAAGAACAATACAGCACAGGAACAGGCCCTTCGGCCCCCCAAGCCCGCGCCGCTCCCCGGTCCAGGATTGAATCCTGAATCCAGGATCCCCGCCCAATTTTCCAGCCTATCTACATACCAATATCCTATCCACCGAGCTGTCCCTCACAGCTATGATGCTTTGTTCATTACAACCTATTAACTTACCCCCACCCCCCCATTCCAGACCATGTGATCTCCAGGGAGAGGCGAAAACCCAGAGTGAAAAACCCCAGGGCCAATATGGGGAAAAAAAATCTGGGAAATTCCTCTCCGACCCCCTGAGGCGATCGAAACGAGTCCAGGAGATCACAATGGCCCCGATCGGAAAATGCTTCCCAACCCTAGTCATTTCCACTTCCACGAACACCATATGAATTCCCTGCCCCCGAGACAGGTTCCCAACTATCCGCAGTCTCACTCTGTACTGGCACCAGCAAGATGATCATAGAATGAAGCCTTGAAACGAGAAACCAGGAACAATTAGCCCGCGCCGCTCCCTGGTCCAAACTAGACCACTCTTTTGTATCCCTCCATTCCCACTCCGTTCATATAGCTGTCTAGATAAGTCTTAAACGCCTCCACCACCTTGCCCGGCAACACATTCCAGGCCCCCACGACCCTCTGTGTGAAATATGTCCTTCTGATATCTGTGTTAAACCTCCCCCCCTTCACCTTGAACCTATGACCCCTCGTGAACGTCACCACCGACCCGGGGAAAAGCTTCCCACCGTTCACCCTATCTATGCCTTTCATAATTTTATACACCTCTATTAAGTCTCCCCTCATCCTCCGTCTTTCCAAGGAGAACAACCCCAGTTTCCCCAATCTCTCCTCATAACCAAGCCCCTCCATACCAGGCAACATCCTGGTAAACCTCCTCTGTACTCTCTCCAAAGCCTCCACGTCCTTCTGGTAGTGTGGTGACCAGAACTGGACGCAGTATTCCAAATGCGGCCGAACCAACGTTCTATACATCTGCAACATTAGACCCCAACTTTTATACTCTATGCCCCGTCCTATAAAGGCAAGCATGCCATATGCCTTCTTCACCACCTTCTCCACCTGTGACGTCACCTTCAAAGATCTGTGGACTTGCACACCCAGGTCCCTCTGCGTCTCTACACCCTTTATGGTTCTTCCATTTATCGTGTAGCTCCTCCCTACATTATTCCCACCAAAATGCATCACTTCGCATTTATCAGGATTGAACTCCATCTGCCATTTCCTTGCCCAAATTTCCAGCCTATCTATATCCTTCTGTAGCCTCTGACAATGTTCCTCACTATCTGCAAGTCTTGCCAGTTTTGTGTCGTCCGCAAACTTACTGATCACCCCAGTTACTCCTTCTTCCAGATCATTTATATAAATCACAAACAGCAGAGGTCCCAATACAGAGCCCTGCGGTACACCACTAGTCACAGGCCTCCAGCCGGAAAAAGACCCTTCCACTACCACCCTCTGTCTTCTATGACCAAGCCAGTTCTCCACCCATCTAGCCACCTCCCCCTTTATCCCATGGGATCCAACCTTTTTCACTAGCCTACCATGAGGGACTTTGTCAAATGCTTTACTAAAGTCCATATAGACAACATCCACGGCCCTTCCTTCGTCAACCATTTTGGTCACTTCTTCAAAAAACACCACCAGGTTCGTGAGGCATGACCTCCCTCTCACAAAACCATGTTGACTATCGTTAATGAGTTTATTCCTTTCTAAATGCGCATACATCCTATCTTTAAGAATCTTCTCCAACAACTTCCCCACCACGGACGTCAAGCTCACCGGCCTATAATTACCCGGGTTATCCTTCCTACCCTTCTTAAATAACGGGACCACATTGGCTATCCTCCAATCCTCTGGGACCTCACCTGTGTCCAGTGACGAGACAAAGATATGCGTCAGAGGCCCAACGATTTCACCTCTCGTCTCCCTGAGCAGCCTTGGATAGATTCCATCAGGCCCTGGGGATTTGTCAGTCCATGTTTGGTTCAAGAGCTGTGAGGACCATGTTTTGTTATGTGGTCAGGGATGAGACAGGGGTGAAATAACTCCTCCGAGGCCGGCGTCCCTTCACCAAACTTAGATTTATTTACATAGTCAGCAACACTCAGACAGGTACCTCCTCGTACAGAGTATAAACCTGGAGTGCCAGTAACCTGAGACTCCACATTATATACACAGGCAGGGCTCCCTAATTGGACAAACCATTATTGCCTTAATTAAGGAGCTCGTATTCTAAGAGGTCCACATTGTGGGCCTTGATAAAAGGGTCTTGGAAATTGTCTATTCTCCCTAGGTATTCTGCTTGAATCTATTTTCTCAAAGCTATTACTCTTTGCATACAGCAAGTATTTACACATTCAGGCCTCTGGATGAGGTTTAAGCTTCTCCTCCTCCCAGATCCCTCTTACTACTTATTCATGTGATCTAACATCATTATTGCATCAGCATCATATATGCTTCTGATGTTAACCCATTACTCTGTAACCAGGAGCTAAGTGACCTTGGCAGGATCTAAACTGAATACCAGTGAGCAGGTTATTGTTGAGTCAGTGCCGCTTGATAGCATTGGCGATGACAACTTCCATCAGTTTGCTGATGATCAAGAGTAGACTGATGGGGCAGTTATTAGCGAGATTGGATTGGTCCTTCCTTTTGTGGTTTGGGGCAACATTCTAACCTGTGTGAGTGCTCCATCATTATTACATGTACTCTTATCCATTTGTATACAGATAAGTGCACAGACCCATGGCTATCTACAAAGATTAAACTATGATAAATTATGTGTTAATAACTTTGTACACTTTTCCAATCCTAAAAGTCAACCATAGAAATTGTCACTTGAGAACTAATAGGCACCACTTCTAACATAAGCAGAAATATACACCACTGAACAAAGGGGCGGCACGGTAGCACAGTGGTTAGCACTGCTGCTTCACAGCTCCAGGGACCTGGGTTCGCTTCCCGGCTTGGGTCACTGTCTGTGTGGAGTTTGCACATTCTCCTCGTGTCTGCGTGTGTTTCCTCCGGGTGCTCCGGTTTCCTCCCACAGTCCAAAGATGTGCGGGTTAGGTTGATTGGCCAGGTTAAAAATTGCCCCTTAGAGTCCTGAGATGCGTAGGTTAGAGGGATTAGCGGGTAAATATGTGGGGGTGGGGCCTGGGTGGGATTGTGGTCGGTGCAGACTCGATGGGCCGAATGGCCTCCTTCTGCACTGTAGGGTTTCTATGATTTCTATGAAAGTGATAAGAGGTAACAGTGGTGATGATTGATAGGGTACCAGCTGGCACAGACAGAGATCTAACCTGCTTCATATGCACTCAAGTTGTCAGGGAATGCAGATCTTAATCTTTTTTCAAAAGCAAATGCTAATACAACAACAAAATGTTGGTGAATTTTCTTCCTGAACTGTGTACATGGAAGGTAATCTGAGTACTGTTGGGGAGCTCAAAATGTACCATTCTTTCTCACATGAGTGATGCCTTGGAGCAATGTTTACTTGCATCATGTTTTCCCACTGAATATAGTGCCAACAGTAGAGACACTTCCAAAAAATAACATAATTGTAAGTATATGAACACTTCTCATGATAAACAAGATAGTTTCATCTGAATTCCTTCCATAATGTGTGTCCAACATCTTCCTCCGCAATAAGTATCAACTTAGCAGAATTTCCTTCAGAATTATGATAACTTCAATTTGATCATCACAAGACGTTTTTTCTAAAGAGAACAAGTCAAACGTCTTTCATATTTCCTCAGAAATACTATTGGAATCACCTTTCTGAATGAATAATATGTGTTGCATCTACATTGAATAGGTACTTTGTATACTCCCATTAACAAAATGTACTATCTGGTGATTACTAAAGAATGGAACGTACAGATTTAATTCCACATGAACCTTGATTCTTTGCAATTCCTGTAGCTTTGGATATGGAACCTTGAATATCTTTATATGATCACCCCTTAATCATGATACAGTAATTAACCTACACGGGTGTTTAACACTATAATCTAAAAACTGGCAAGCTCTGCAAAACTGTTGGGTAAAAGTAGCATTTTATCGCTACTACAGCTGAACAAAATATATTACTGTTAGCAGTACAAAGAACAAAGAACAATACAGCACAGGAACAGGGCCTTCGGCCCTCCAAGCCCGTGCTGCTCCCTGGTCCAAACTAGACCATTCTTTTGCATCCCTCCATTCCCACTCTGTTCATATGGCTATCTAGATAAGTCTTAAACGTTCCCAGTGTGTCCGCATTGTACACATACTAACAAGCTACCCACACGATAAGGAGCTGTCCCTTCTCAAAAGGGGAGCCTTAGAATTCTTAAGAACAGACCAGGAATGTAACTTAGCAGCTCAATTTTCTGATTGAGCTTTGAAAGGAGTGGAACGGAATACAATTGGAAAGAATAACTTCCATTGTCACAGTCTGATGATTGCTTAAACAAAGGATCTTGAAGGTTTCTCAACCCACTTCATCCAGAAAGTTTGGCAATAAGGGTGGATTAAGGTGGCACAGTGGTTAGCACTGCTGCCTCACACTGCCAGGGACCCATGTTCAATTCAAGCCTTGGGTGACTATCTGTGTGGAGTTTGCACATTCTCCCCCTGTTTGTGTGGGTTTCTTCTGGCTGCTCTGGTTTCCTCCCACATTCCAAAGATGTGCGGGTTAGGTGGATTGGTCATGCTAAATTGCCCCTTAGTGTCACAGATGTGTAGGTTAGGTGATTGGCCGTGGCAATGCAGAGGGCTACGGGCATAGGACGGGGGAGAGGGCCTGGGTATGATACTTTGACAGAGAGTCGATGGGTTGAATGGCCTATTCTGCACTGTAGGGATTCTATGTTTCTGTGGTAACTCATTTTCTTTGCAGGATACACTTGATGCCTCATTGGCACTCCACCTTTTGGAAAAGTCCCAGTGGGACAAACGCCTGTGTGATTATCACCATCTATACTCACCCTCAAAAGTGACATAACAGAGAGCATCTGAACAGTTAAGTTGTACAGCTATCAAGACAGGAGCAAGGACTGATCCTGGACTAGTAGCTGGCAGCAATGGCCACATAGAAGGATTTAGAATCTGAATAGCAGATAAGCCAAGACGTATGTGAACTAGCCACGGAATAATACATACCCCAGGTAGAGTGAGGACTTCCTTCAAGATTCCTAACATTGGTACAAACTCCACCAGGGAAAATATGGGTGATATATTTCTCCTCTTGCAATATAAGTTATTGCTAAGGCACAGATAGGATCTGACCCTTGCGTATAAGCTAATAAACTGTACTACTCTTGAGTCATGTGAATCACTGGGAGTGTGCCAAAAATACCTTCCATTTCTAAATTGTCCCCAAGCCACTCCGACATCTCCCTCCAGGTTTGTGATATCCTCTGGACCCCTCATTCTGTTGTTATTATATTCTGGAAGTATAGTACATTTTTCAAATTGACATCGCCAGTTTCTGCTCTTTCCACATTTTATTTCAAGCAGAAGTGAACATTCAGCAGTAAGGAAGTCACTAATGGCACATTTGGATCTGATTGCAACCAGCTGCTGCAGATTTGTTGGGGATAAGCAATCCAACTAACGTGCCAACAATCAGTTTTATCACTTGTAAGTCAACTGTTGTTTGCTGCTGGAATTATAACAAATATAGATTAGTCATGCACTGGGGAAATCAAAGTGTTTATTAATATCTGCAGTCTATCCAATGGTTAAATTGCCATGGAAAGCTACTAACCTCTTTCTGCCCAGCTCTTTGTGTGTGGATTATTAACCCTTAACATTAAACTATCAAAGAAAGGATAACAGTTAACTGAAGGTGATGGATGTGACAGTCACCCTGGAAGAGCAGTTGCGTGTACTGAAGATATTATTTTTTACTTTAAAAGATGTACATGAATAGATTATGTTTTCAATCCTTGTCAGCTTTTTCAGCTCCAGAGAGCTCCAGAGAGAGAGGAGTGTTTGGTGGATGCAGTAAAAAGGGTAAGGGAGCGACTTCAATTATTTATTTTTTTGCGGGGTTGTAGTGATTTAAAAGTTTAAGTTTAAACCGGAAGTAGACCGGGCGTGGGATCACGTGGGCGGACATTTTAGTAGTTTTTTTAATTTAAGCGCGCAAAGTATAAAAGGGAGGCCGCAGCATACAGCGGGCAGCGTCAGGAGTGGGCAGCGGAGTGAGGGGAAGCAGAGTGTGAACTGTAAGAGCTTTGGCTCACAGGGCTTAGGCGGAAAGGGCGAAGCAGGGTAAGTTATTTTTATCCAAACCTATAAAGGAAAAGGGTAACTATGAATGGTAGGCCAGTTTGTTGCTTCTGGTGTGGGATGTGGGAGTTCCTGGAAACACCTAGTCTCCCGGAGGACCACATTTGCACCAGGTGTGTGGAACTGCAGCTCCTGAGGGACTGTGTCATGGAACTGGAGCTGCAGATTGCTGACCTTAGTCTAGTCAGGGAGAATGAGAGACTAATAGACATGAGTTATAGGCAAGTAGTTACACCGGGGCCTCGGGAGGAAGACATGTGGGTCATGGTTAGGAGGAGTAAAGATCAGAAGGGTAACGTACGAGAGAGTATCCCAGTGGTTGTCTCTCATAGCAGGAAGGGCTCGGCTCTTTGTGAGCAATTAGTGGAGGGGTCACCTGTGGTTGTCCCCCTCCAAAACAAGTATATTGTTTTGGATAGTGTGGAGGAGGATGACTCTCCAGAGGTAAGCCACAGTGACTAGGTCACTGGCACAGAGTCAGGCTCTGTGGCCCGGAAAGGAAAGAGAGGAATTAGGAGAGCAATAATGGTGGGGGACGCGTCGGTTAGAGGCACGGACAGGCGATTCTGTGGGTGCGAGCAGGACTCCAGGATGGTAGTCTGCCTACCTGGTGCTGGAGTACTGGATGTCTCCGAGCGGATAGGAGGCACATTAAAAGGGGAAGATAAAGAAACAGATGTCATTGTACACATTGGTGCAAATGACGTAGATAGGAAGAGCAGGGGGATCCGACGAGAGCAATTCAGGGAGTTGGGAAATAGGCTAAAAAGTAGGGCCTCCAGGGTGGCAATCTCTGGGCTGCTCCCAATGCCTCGTGCCAGTGAGGCTAGGAATAGGGAGTTAGTACAATTGAACGCTTGGCTAAAGGACTGGTCCAGGAGGGAGGGCTTCATTTTCCTGGATCATTGGGAAGTTTTCAAGAGAGGGTGGCACTTGTACAAGAAGGACGGGTCACAACTAAATTGGAAGGGCACGAATATCCTGGCTGGGAGTTTTGCTAGTGCAGTTCGGATGGGTTTAAACTAATATGGCAGGGGGGTGGGGATCAAAAAATTAGGTCTACAAGTGTAGAGGCTGGGGACGAGCTTGGGGCCAGGACAAGGCTGGCAAAGAAGAAGAGCACTCTGGGGGAGGATGACCTCACTGGGCCTGGAGGTCTGGAGTGCATCTATTTCAATGCAAGGAGTGTAGCAGGTAAGACAGACGAACTTAGGGCCTTAATGCTCACGAGGAATTTGGATGTGGTTGCGGTGACAGAGACTTGGTTGAAAGAGGGACAGGACTGGCAGCTGAATATTCTGGGGTACAAGTGTTTTAGGCGAGACAGAGGAGGGGCCAAAAGAGGTGGGGGAGTAGCAGTATTAGTTAGAGAACATATTACAGCCTTGCAGAGGGAGGACAATTCAGAGGGGTCGTGTAACGAGTCACTGTGGGTGGAGCTCAGAAACAGGAAGGGCGCAGTCACTATGTTGGGGGTATACTACAGGCTCACCAACAGCCCCAGGGAAGTGGAAGAACGGATATGTCAGGAGATACTGGATAGGTGCAGGAAAAATAGGGTTGTTGTAGTGGGAGACTTCAATTTCCCTGGTATAGATTGGAAATCGCTTAGAGCTGGGACTCTGAATGGGGAGGAATTTGTAAAATGCGTACAGGAAGGTTCTTTGGAACAATATGTAGATAGCCCGACTAGAGAGGGGGCTATACTGGACCTAGTACTGGGGAATGAGCCCGGTCAGGTCTTCAAAGTTTCAGTAGGGGAACACATGGCAAATAGTGACCACAATTCTGTTAGCTTTAGGATAGCGATGGAAAAGGATGAGTGGTGTCCCAAGGGTAAGGTGTTGGATTGGGGGAAGGCTAACTTTAGTGGGATTAGGCAGAAATTGGCAGCTGTTGATTGAGAGAGGCTGTTTGAGGCTTAATCCACATCTGGTATGTGGGAGTCTTTTAAGGAACAGTTGTTAGGGCTGCAGGACAGGCATGTGCCTGTAAAAAAGAAGGATAGGAAGGGTAGGATTCGAGAACCGTGGATAACCAGGGAAATTGACGGACTGGTCAAAAAGAAAAGAGAGGCGTACGTTAGGTCCAGGCAGCTAAAAAAGGAGGGAGCTCTGGAGGAATACAAAGAAAGTAGGAAAGAACTCAAACGAGGAATTAGAAGGGCAAAAAGGGTCACGAAATGTCCTTGGCAGACAGGATTAAGGAGAATCCCAAGGCATTTTATTCATATGTTAGGAACAAAAGGGTTGTCAGGGAAAAAAATCAGACCTCTCAGGGACAAAAGTGGGGAATTATGCTTAGAGCCCAAAGAAGTAGGGGAGATCCTAAATGAATACTTTGCGTCGGTATTCACAAAGGAGAGGGATGTGTTGACTGGGAGTGTCTCGGAGGGGAGTGTTGAACCGTTAGAGAAAATATCCATTACAAGGGAGGAAGTGTTAGGTTTTTTAGAGAATATGAAGACTGACAAATCCCCAGGGCCTGATGGAATCTATCCAAGGCTGCTCAGGGAGACGAGAGATGAAATCGCTGGGCCTCTGACACAAATCTTTGTCTCACCACTGGACACAGGTGAGGTCCCAGAGGATTGGAGGATAGCTAATGTGGTCCCGTTATTTAAGAAGGGTGGGAGGGATAGCCCGGATAATTATAGACTGGTGAGTTTGACATCCGTGGTAGGGAAGTTGTTGGAGAGGATTCTTAGAGATAGGATGTATGCGCATTTAGAAAGGAATAAACTCATTAACGATAGTCAGCATGGTTTTGTGAGAGGGAGGTCATGCCTCACTAACCTGGTGGAGTTGTTTGAAGAAGTGACTAGAATGGTTGACAAGGGAAGGGCCGTGGATGTCGTCTATATGGACTTTAGTAAAGCGTTTGACAAAGTACCTCATGGTAGGTTGGTGCAAAAGGTTAGATTTCATGGGATAAAGGGGGAGGTGGCTAGATGGGTGGAGAACTGGCTTGGTCACAGAATAAGAAGTTTAACAACACCAGGTTAAAGTCCAACAGGTTTATTTGGTAGCAAAAGCCACACAAGCTTTCGAGGCTCTAAGCCCCTTCTTCAGGTGAGTGGGAATTCTGTTCACAAACAGAACTTATAAAGACACAGACTCAATTTACATGAATAATGGTTGGAATGCGAATACTTACAACTAATCCAGTCTTTAAGAAACAAAACAATGGGAGTGGAGAGAGCATCAAGACAGGCTAAAAAGATGTGTATTGTCTCCAGACAAGACAGCCAGTGAAACTCTGCAGGTCCACGCAACTGTGGGAGTTACAAATAGTGTGACATAAACCCAATATCCCGGTTGAGGCCGTCCTTGTGTGTGCGGAACTTGGCTATCAGTTTCTGCTCAGCGACTCTGCGCTGTCGTGTGTCGCGAAGGCCGCCTTGGAGAACGCTTACCCGAATATCAGAGGCCGAATGCCCGTGACCGCTGAAGTGCTCCCCAACAGGAAGAGAACAGTCTTGTCTGGTGATTGTCGAGCGGTGTTCATTCATCCGTTGTCGCAGCGTCTGCATAGTTTCCCCAAGTTCTGTTTGTGAACAGAATTCCCACTCACCTGAAGAAGGGGCTTAGAGCCTCGAAAGCTTGTGTGGCTTTTGCTACCAAATAAACCTGTTGGACTTTAACCTGGTGTTGTTAAACTTCTTACTGTGTTTACCCCAGTCCAACGCCGGCATCTCCACATCTTGGTCACAGAAGACAGAGGGTGGTAGTGGAAGGGTCCTTTTCCGGCTGGAGGCCTGTGACTAGTGGTGTTTCGCAGGGCTCTGTATTGGGACTTCTGCTGTTTGTGATTTTTATAAACGATCTGGAAGAAGGTGTAACTGGGGTGATCAGTAAGTTTGCAGACGACACGAAATTGGCTGGACTTGCAGA
Organism: Mustelus asterias; assembly: GCF_964213995.1. Classification (NCBI taxonomy): domain Eukaryota; kingdom Metazoa; phylum Chordata; class Chondrichthyes; order Carcharhiniformes; family Triakidae; genus Mustelus; species Mustelus asterias. The sequence goes on along the minus strand of NC_135825.1, from coordinate 34,810,143 downwards.
TAGCGAGGAACATTGTCAGAGGCTACAGAAGGATATAGATAGGCTGGAAATTTGGGCAAAGAAATGGCAGATGGAGTTCAATCCAGATAAATGCGAAGTGATGCATTTTGGTAGAGCTAATGTAGGGGGGAGCTATACGATAAATGGCAGAACCATAAAGGGTGTAGATACGCAGAGGGACCTGGGTGTGCAAGTCCACAGATCCTTGAAGGTGACCAGGTGGAGAAGGTGGTGAAGAAGGCATATGGCATGCTTGCCTTTATAGGACGGGGCATAGAGTATAAAAGTTGGGGTATGATGTTGCAGATGTATAGAACGTTGGTTCGGCCGCATTTGGAATACTGCGTCCAGTTCTGGTCGCCACACTACCAGAAGGACGTGGAGGCTTTAGAGAGAGTGCAGAGGAGGTTTACCAGCATGTTGCCGGGTATGGAGGGGCTTAGTTATGAGGAGAGATTGGGTAAACTGGGGTTGTTCTCACTGGAAAGACGGAGGATGAGGGGAGACCTAATAGAGGTGTATAAAATTATGAAAGGCATAGATAGGGTGAACGGTGGGAAGCTTTTTCCCAGGTCGGTGGTGACGTTCACAAGGGGTCATAGGTTCAAGGTGAGGGGGGGGGAGGTTTAACACGGATATCAGAACGACGTATTTTACACAGAGGGTGGTGGGGGCCTGGAATGCGCTGCCAGGCAAGGTGGTGGAGGCGGGCACACTGGGAACGTTTAAGACTTATCTGGATAGCCACATGAATGGAGTGGGAATGGAGGGATACAAAAGAATGGTCTAGTTTGGACCAGGGAGCCGCGCGGGCTTGGAGGGCCAAAGGGCCTGTTCCTGTGCTGTATTGTTCTTTGTTTCAGTCAGGCTATAAATAGTACATTTTAGTATTATATGTAATTTTTAAAATATTTATTTATGACCTGCTTCAGCTGTTATTGCTTAATAACTAGAAGTACAAAGATGAAAAATATTTGCAGTAAACACATGGATGTGCAAATAGAAATATAACAGAATTATATTATATAGTTTGTGCTTGCTGCTGTGAAATCTAAATTATTTGTTATGTTATTTTCAACACTGTTCCACGATAGAAAAATTGATTAATATATCTATGCATACTTTCTCGTTCCTTGAAATAGTTTTGCTTCTCTGTAATGTCCGCAGTGCCACAACTTATTATTAGTCTAGGCATCAACTGCACTGATAATGGGAGTTTTTTTAGATGGAGCTTGGCTTAAATTTGCTGGTCAAAGTAATTAGTCTTGTATTCCTCTGTAGAGACCTGGGGACCAAAACTCCAGGAGTCCTGCTGGAAGTAAGACAGGGTGGGAAAGTAAGTTGTGAAGGGGACATTAGGAAGTTACAGAGTGACATGGAAGTGAAACCGGGTGAGAAATAAAGCAGGATAGAGCTTCCAACTGCTAAACTAGAAAGGACATTGACCCAGTCCAAAATCCATTGTGCACAGATTTGTGGTAGTGTGTGTGGCATATATTGTTCAATTTGGGATTGATTGTGATACTGAGATTGTGTATTGCTTTATTCAGCCTAGCCTAATGGTCAGAGAGACAAATGGCATCAGTAGCAAGAGAGGAGAGTTTATGGTGGACATCAAAGCAATGACTTAATCCTTCCTAATATTCAGCTTGAGAGAAGGTGAGAGACTCATCCAAGGCCATGTAAGAGAAATAGACTTGCAGCTTGGAAATGTGTGCTTGAGTGAAGTTCTGGGGAGATAGAAGTAGACATGACTATCGAGGGAAGTTGATCCTTGTCTACAGATAATTGTATCAAGAGGTAGCATTTGGATCAGCAAAACTAAGAGATCAAGGATGAAAAAGACAGGAGTATAAAGGTGACACCATGATAAAATAAACTGAAGCCATTGTTAGAGAAGCACCAGCTTCATCTGAATGGTAAGAATGGAACAATGTGGGGTAGTTATTTGGAGCTGGAGTATAGAGGAGATGATGTGGAGATGCCGGCGTTGGACTGGGGTAAGCAGATTAAGAAGTCTCACAACACCAGGTTAAAGACCAACAGGTTTATTTGGTAGCACAAGCCACAAGCTTTTGGAGCACTGTCCCTTCATCAGGTGACTGAGGAGTTGTGTTCACAAACAGGGCATATAAAGACACAAACTTAATTTACAAGATAATGGTTGGAATGTGAGTCTTTACAGATAATCAAGTCTTAAAGGTACAGACAATGTGAGTGGAGAGAGGGTTAAACACAGGTTAAAGAGATGTGTATTTTCTCCAGCCAGGACAGTTAGCGAGATTTTGCAAGCCCAGGCAAGTCATGGGGGTTACAGATAGTGTGACATGAACCCAAGATCCCGGTTGAGGCCGTCCTCATGTGTATGGAACTTGGCTATCAATTTCTGCTCAGCGATTCTGCGTTGTCCTGTGTCGTGAAGGCTGCCTTGGAGAATGCTTACCCGAAGGTCAGAGGCTGAATGTCCGTGACTGCGGAAGTGTTCCCCAACAGGAAGAGAATACTCCTGCCTGGTGATTGTCGAGCGGTGTTCATTCATCTGTTGTCATAGTGTCTGCATGGTTTCCCCAATGTACCATGCCTCAGAACATCTTTTCCTGCAGCATATCAGGTAGACAACTTTGGCTGAGTTGCAAGAGTATGTACCGTGTACCTGGTGGATGGTGTTCTCACGTGAGATGATGGCATCCGTGTCGATGATCCGGCACGTCTTGCAGAGGTTGCTGTGACAGGGTTGTGTGGTGTCGTGGTCACTGCTCTCCTGAAGACTGGGTATTTTGCTGTGGACAATGGTCTGCTTGGTGTTGTGCGGTTGTTTGAAGGCACGAAGTGGGGGTGTGGGGATGGCCTTGGCGAAATGTTCGTCTTCATTGATGACATGTTGAAGGCTCCGGAGAAGATGTTGTAGCGTCTCTGCTCCGGGGAAGTACTGGATGACGAAGGGTACTCTGTCTGCCATGTCCTGTGCTTTTCTTCTGATGAGATCGGTGCAGTTTTTTGCTGTGGCGCGTCGGATCTGTCGATCGATGAGTCAGGCGCCATATCCTGTTCTTATGAGAGCATCTTTCAGCGTCTGGAGGTGTATGTTGCAATCCTCCTCAACTGAGCAGATCCTGTGTATACGGAGGGCTTGTCCGTAGGGGATGGCTTCTTTAACGTGTTTAGGGTGGAAGCTGGAGAAGTGAAGCATCGTGAGGTTATCTGTGGGCTTGTGGTACAGTGAAATGCTGAGGTGACTGTCCTTGATGGAGATGCGTGTGTCCAAGAATGCAACTGATTCCGGAGAGTAGCCCATGGTGAGTCTGATGGTGGGATGGAGCTTGTTGATGTCATCATATAGTTTTTTAAGTGATTGTTCACCATGAGTCCAAAGGAAGAAAATGTCATCGATGTATCTGGTGTATACATCAGTTGAAGGTCCTGTGCGATGAAAAGGTCTTGTTCGAACCCGTGCATGAAGATGTTGGCATATTGAGGTGTGAATTTGGTCCCCATGTCTGTTCCGTGTGCCTGGATGAAGAACTGGTTGTTGAAGGTTGTGGTCCAGGATGAAACGGATGAGTTGTAAAATTGCATCTGGAGATTGGCAGTTGTCGGCGTTGAGTACTGAAGCAGTTGCAGCAATGCCATCGTCGTGGGGGATGCTGGTGTAGAGTGCCGAGGAATCCATTGTGACAAGGAGTGCTCCTGGTTCAACTGCTCCATGTGTGCTGAGTTTCTGTAGGAAGTCAGTAGTGTCGCGACAAAAGCTGGGGGTTCTTTGTACAATGGGTTTCAGGATGCCCTCGACGTAGCCAGAGAGGTTCTCGCACAGGGTCGTATTGCCTGATATGATGGGACGGCCGGGCGTGTTGGCCTTGTGTATCTTTGGGAGGCAGTAGAGATCTCCAACGTGGGGAGTACGTGGGATGAGAGCATGGGGAGTGTTCTGAAGGTCCGGATCAAAGGTCTTGATCAGTCTGTTGAGTTGACGGGTGTGTTCTTTGGTTGGATCTGCGTGTAACTGTCTGTAGTGTTCCTCGTTTTTCAGTTGTCGGTACACTTCTTTGCAGTAATCCGTTCTGTTTAGTATGCCGGTGGCCCCCTCCTTTGTCTGCTGGTTTGATGACAATGTTGCAGTTGGTTTTGAGAGCGCGGATGGCATTGCGTTGTGCTTGGGTGATGTTTGGAGCTGTCTTGTGAGTGCGGCTGATGAATCTGGCATTGATGCACCTCCTGATGTCTTGGGCAGACATGTCAAGTCGAGGGCAGTGGCCTTCCGGAGGAGTCCAATTCGACTCTTTCCTCTTCAGTTGCTGCACCGTAGATCTCTCTGTCGGCTGTTCTGGTTCATTGGCTGTCTCATTGTGTTCGCTGTTGGCCTCTCACAGCCTCATTCGCCTGATGTCAATATGTCTAAACTCAAATGAGGAGGATCACAACAGACATCTCCAGATGCTGAAAGATGCCCTCATAAGAACAGGATATGGTGCTTGACTCATCGATCGACAGTTCTGATCCGCCACAGTGAAAAACCGCACCGACCTGCTCAGAAGACAAACATGGGCAGATAGAGTACCCTTCGTCCTCCAGTACTTCCCTGGAGTGGAGAAGCTATGACATCTTCTCTGGAGCCTTCAACATGTCATCGATGAAGACGAACACCTCGCCAAGGCCATCCCCACACCCCCACTTCTCGCCTTCCAACAACCGCACAACCTCAAACAGACCATTGTCCGCAGCAAACTACCCAGCCTTCAGGAGAACAGTGACTACAACACCACACAACCCTGCCACAGCAACCTCTGCAAGACATGCCGGATCATCGACATGGATGCCATCATCTCACGTGAAAACACCATCCACCAGGTACATGCTACATAAGTCTTGCAACTCGGCCAACGTTGTCTACCTGATACGCTGCAGGAAAGGATGTCCCGAGGCATATTACATTGGGGGCACCATGCAGACGCTACGACAACGGATGAATGAACACTGCTCGACAATCACCAGGCAGGAGTATTCTCTTCCTGTTGAGGAACACTTCAACAGTCACGGGCATTCAGCCTCTGATCTTCGGGTAAGCGTTCTCCAAGGCGGCCTTCACGGCACACGACAACGCAGAATGGCTGAGCAGAAATTGATAGCCAAGTTCCGCACACATGAGGACGGCCTCCACCGGGATCTTGGGTTCATGTCACACTATCTGTAACCCCCACGACTTGCTTGGGCTTGCAAAATCTCACAAACTGTCCTGGCTGGAGACAATACACATCTTTTTAACCTGTGCTTAACCCTCTCTCCACTCACATTGTCTGTACCTTTAAGACTTGATTACCTGTAAAGACTCGCATTCCAACTATTATCTTGTAAATTGAGTTTGTGCCTTTCTATGCCCTGTTTGTGAACACAGCTCCCACTCACCCGATGAAGAAGCAGCACTCCGAAAGGGCTTGTGGCTTGTGTTACCAAATAAACCTGTTGGACTTTAACCTGGTTTTGTGAGACTTCGCATTGAGGAGAGCCAGTGGCTGAGCCAAATATTGTTGATGGGCTAAGGAAGAAAGGAAAATAGATCTATCGAAGGGAAAGGAGGAGAAGTAACACTCGCAACTGTGTGGATACCCCGTTCTTAAATACAAAAAATTTCATGAGTTTCTCATGTTTCAAATTGGCCAGGAAAGTGGTGGGATCAAGAGAGCTCATGGTAGAGGGGTAACATATTGATGTGCATGGAATATTGGGTAGTTAGGAAGATTGGGTCCTTTTCAGGTTGGCAAGATGTAATGAGTGGTGTGCCAGAGGGATCAGTGCTGGGACCTCAGCTGTCAACAATTTATATAAATGACTTGGGTGAAGGGATGAATGAAATACTTGCCAAGTTTGCTAATGACAGAAAGATAGGAAGGAAAGCAAGTAGTGAAGAGGGCATAACGATGCCACAAAGGAATATGGATAGGTTACGTGAGTGGGCAAAGATCTGGCAAATTGAGTACAATGTGGCAAAATGTGAAATTGCCCATTTTGCTAGGAAGAATAGGAGAGAAGCACATTATCTAAATGGTGAAAGATATCAGAGCTCTGAGATGCAGAGGGATCTGGGTGTCCTAGTGCACGAATCACAAAAGCCTAGAATGCAATTAATTGGAAAGGTAATAAAATGTTATAATTTATTGTGAGGAGAATTCAATAATAAAATAGGGAGTTAATGCTTCAGCCATAAGAAAAGTGGTGAGACCATATCTAGAGTACAGTGTACAGGATTGGTCACCTTATTTAAAGATGGATGTAAGTGCATTCATTGGAAGCAGTTCAGAGAAAGTTTACCAGATGAATACCTGGAATGGGTGAGTTGTCTTAGAATGAAAGTTTGGATAGGCTAGGCTTGAATCCGCTGGAGTTTAGAAGAGTAAACGGTGACTTGATTGAAACAAATCCTGAGTTTGAAAGGGTGGACTTGGAGAGGATATTTCCTCTCGTGGGAGAGTCCAGAACTAGAGGTCACTGTTTGAATATAATGGGTCACCCATTTAAAGTGGAGGTGAGATGATTTTTTTTCTCTCAGAAGGTTGTGAATCTTTGGAACTCTCTTCCCGAAAATGCTGTGGAAGCAGAGTCTATAAATATTTTTAAGGCAGAGTGGATAGATTCTTGGTAAGTAAGAAGTTGAATTGGATATTGGGAGTAGGTAGGATGTAGAGTTGTGGTTACTATCAGATCAGCCATAACCTTAAAAAGCTGAACAGGTTTGAGTGGCTGAATGGCCTACCCCTGCTCCTTGTTCGTATAAGTGCCTCAGGGAAATACATCCTAGAGTAGCCCTTTCCCTATAGGTGATCTTGGAATAGTAAACAGATTTACCAAAGGAGATCATGTACAACTATGGGCAGTGTGTTTAGGTTAGGAAGGAAAAATGGACAAGGTTTACCATTTGTTCTCTTTTTAAGGATCGAGGGCATTGTTGTCTAGGACAGCATTCATTGCCCATCCCTAATTTCCCTTGAGAAGGTGGTAGTGAGCTGCATTCTTGAACCGTTGAAGTCCATAAGGTGTAGATACACCCACAGTGCTGTTGGTGACATGAGTTCCAGGATTTTGACATTGCGACAGTGAAGGAACGGCAATATAGTTCCAAGCCAGGATGGTGAGTGGCTTGGAGAGGAACTTGCAGGTGGTGGTTTTCATACAGATCTGCTGCCTTTGTCCTTCTAGGTATTAGAGGTCATGAGTTTGAAATGTTCTGTTGAAGGAATCTAGATGAGTTGCTGTAGTACATCTTGTAGATGGTGCACACTGTTGTCACTGTGCATCAGTAGTAGAGGGAGTGGATGTTGGAGGTGATGGATGGGGTGCAAATCAAGTGTGCTGCTTTGACCCGGATTGTGTCAAGCTTCTTGAGTTTTGTTGGAGCTGCGCTCATCCGGGCAAGTGGAGATTATTCCATCACTCTCCTGACTTGTGCCTTTTGGAAAGTGGACAGCCTTTGGGGAGTCAGGAGGCAGGTGATTCACTACAGAATTACCAGCCTCTGACCTGCTCTTCTAGAAACTGCATTTAAATGGCCAGCCCAGTTCAGTTTCAGGCCAATGGTAAACCCAAGGATGTAGATAGTGGGGGATTCAACATTGTTAATGCTATTGAATATCATGAGGAGATAGTTTGTTTCTCCCTTGTTGGAGATCGTAATTGCCCGACAGTTGTGTGGCTCCTCATTAGTCCAAGCCTGAATATTATTCATGTCTTGTTGCATTTGGATATCCTCAGTATCTGAGGAGTCGTGAATAGTGTTGAACATCATGCAATCATCAGTGAACACCCACACTTCTGACCTCATGATGTAGGGAAGGTCATTGATGAAGCAACTGAAGAAGATTGGGCTTTGGACACTATGAGGGACTCCTGCAGTGGTGGCCTAGGGCTGAGCTGATTAACCTTTAAGAACTACAACCACTTTTCTTTGTGTTGGGTATGACTCCAACCAGAGGAGAGTTTCCCCTCTGATTTCCATTGACTCCAGTTTTGCTAGGGCTTCCTGATGTCAAGGGTAGTCACTCTCACCTTACCATTCCAGTCCATGATCTTGTGATTCCAGTTGCATATGTAGCAACCTAGTGCCTTTTGAGGAAAGGACAATATCACAAAAAGACACCATTTTACAATGCAGCAGCTGAACATTTACAATGAAAATAGTGAGTCCCAAACACAAATCCGAAACTAGACTCATAACATAGAATACGTAAGAGAGCAATCTATATTGTACTTGTTCATTCAAGATTAAGGAATGCAATCATAAATTCCCTCATCTTTTGAGAAGTTCCTGATATTCCTTTTGTATACTCTTTGCAGTTAACAATGAACTTTCATTTGTAAGTTATACATTGATATCTTTCTTGTGTTGGAGGATGTCACATCACATCATGCTGTCCTTTTTCTGGACTGCCGGGTGTGTCTGCTGTTAGGTATCCTGTGCCCAATTGAGGCCCTCCGCATTTCCCTGTCCAAGGCCCAAAGTAATCTGTTACCATGAGCAATTATTCAAATGTATTGTTGGTTATTATGGGGTAGTGAATTCACTATTTCATGGACCAGCTTTTTTGTGATAAAGTGACACAAAAGCATTAATTGTAGAATTCCAGCCTTTGAAAAGGCCTTTGGGCAGGGTGGGTTCTAGCTAGAACCCTTAAGGAACGAAGTAATGAAATAAGTGAGGCTCTGATCATTTTTCAAGGGTGTTACAATTTCTGTAGAAACTTAAAATTTAAGAGGTAGACATTTCTGTCATCTACATGAATAATTACGAGAAGATTTCACATTTTAAGACTTTTACTACAGCAAACAGATTAAAATCAAAATTCAATCAACATAGTGGACAATTAGTACACTAAAATACAAAAAAGGTATTTGGCATTAACTTAACCAAAAAAACCACATCAAGTTTGCACTACACTGTTCTCTCAGCAGAAATGTAGACTGGTATGTATATAGTCCAAATCCCTTCTGGTTTTAACAGGAATTCTTCTCCTTACCCAATTAGGCTGAATTTTGTTGTGTTCTTTTAACAGAAGCACCACAACGTGAGAATTAAGACCAAGAGTAGGCCCTTCTGCCCCTTTAAAGTTTCTCTGTCATTCGATAATATCATGACTGATTTGATTGCAGCCTCAACTCTACTTTCCTGTCTTTCCCCCAGAGCCCTTGACTCCCTTGTCAATCAAAAAAGTCTATCCAACTCAAACTTGAACAAATTCAATGACCAAGCCTTCACTGCTCTCTGGGGAAGAGCAATCCACAGACTAAAAACCTATGAGAGGAAACATTTCTAGTCACATTTGTCTTAATGGGAGAGCCTTAAATTTAAATCTGTGTCCCCTGGTTCTTGACCTCACACTGGGACTAATATCCTCCTAGCATCCACCCTGTCAAGTCCCCTCAGGATCATAGAAATCATAGAAATAGAAACCCTACAGTGCAGAAAGAGGCCATTCGGCCCATCGAGTCTGCACCGACCACAATGCCACCCAGGCCCTACCCCCATATCCCTACATATTTACCCTCTAATCCCTCAAACCTACACATCTCAGTACACTAAGGGGCAATTTTTTTAGCATGGCCAATCAACCTAACCCGCACATCTTTGGACAGTGGGAGGAAACCGAAGCACCCGGAGGAAACCCACGCAGACACGAGGAGAACGTGCAAACTCCACACAGACATTGACCCAAGCTGGGAATCGAACCCAGGTCCCTGGAGCTGTGAAGCAGCAGTACTAACCACTGTGCTACCGTGCCGCCCAATCTTATATGTTTCATGGATATGGATTTTATAAGATATGGATATGGTTTTATAAGATATGGATCTTATATGTTTCAGTAAGATCTTCTCTCATTCTTCCAAATTCCAATGAGTACAGGCCTAAACTGTTCAACTTTTCCTCATAAGGTAACCTCTTCATTCCAAGAATCAGTTTAGTGAATCTTCTCTTAACTGCTCCTAATGCAATTATATCCTTACTTAAATGAGAGCAAAACTGTACATAGTACTCCAATTAATTGTCTGTCTTAGTTGAGATGGATGGAAAATAAATATCTATCTCTGTCAGCCTTACTACTTTATAAAATTATTATTTTTTTCTCTGTTTTTCAAAATGGACAAGTTGCTGGGCTGATGAAATGGCTCCAGCTGAGTTTGTGGAAGTTCTGAGCAGTTTAAATGTAAATAAAGGCTAACACTTCCCACTTCCTGGAAAATAATACTCCTTACTTTGCATAAAATTCCAGCCAACCCAATACAATGGTTTTGCAGATGAGATGTCTGCCCAGCCGGCTATGAACAAAGGCAGCTGTTTGCAACACCTAGGGAATTAATCATATCAGGCAAAAGATACGGCTGAATCATTTGCTACAATCCACAGCTAGAAGTGCCGAGTGAATGATCCATCTCAGCCTTCTCTAGAGGTCCCCATCATCACGGGTGCTAGTCTTCAGCCAATCCAATTCACTTCACATGATATAAAGAAATGGTAGGCACTGGATACTGCAATTGCTGTGGGCCCTGAAAATATTCCTGCAATAGTACAGAAGGCATGTGCTCCAGAACTTGCTGCACCCATAGCCAAGCCAAGCTGTTCCAGTACAGCTACAATACTGACATTTACCCGGCAATGTGTCAAATTGCCCAGGTATCATCATGTACACAGGAAACAGGCCAAATGCAACTCAGCCAATTAGCGCACTGTGAGTCTACTCGATCATCAATAAAATGATGAAAGTGCAATCAAGCATCATTTGCTAAGCAATCATCTGCTCACCGGGTTCTGCCAGGGTGCTCTGCTCCTGACTGCATTACAGCCCGGTTTCAAACACAGACAATAGGGCTGAACTCTAGAGGTGAGGTGAGAGTTAATGTTTTTGATATCAAGGCCACTTTTGACTGAATGTGGCATCAAGAAACCGAAGGAAAATTGGAGTCAATGGGAATCGGGGCTAACTCTTGGCTAATTGAAGTCATAGGCCGGAACTCTACCATCTCGTTTGCCACGGAATCAGTGTAGACGAGGGTCCGACAACAGATATCTCCGTTGACCTCAGGCGTGAATTTCCAGTCTCGCCTGAGCGAGGCCGTAAAATCCCACCCAGAGAGTCATACCTAGCACAAAGGAAGATGGTTATGGTCATTGAAGTTCCGTCAAGTCGGCTTCAGGATGTCACTGTGGATGCTCCTCAGGATAGTGTCCTCGGCCCAATCATCTTCAGCTTCTCATCATTGACCTTTCTCCCAAAATAAAGTCAGGGCGGCACAGTGCTTAGCACTGCTGCCTCACAGCACCAGGGACCCGGGTTCAATTCCCAGCTTGGGTGACTGTGCAAGTCTACATGTTCTAATCGGGTCTGTGTGGGTTTCCTCCAGGTGCTCCAGTTTCAAAGAACAAAGAAAATTACAGCACAGGAACAGGCCCTTCGGCCCTCCAAGCCTGCACCGACCATGCTGCCCGACTTAACTAAAACCCCCTACCTTTCCGGGACCATATCCCTCTATTCCCATCCTATTCATATATTTGTCAAGATGCCCCTTAAAAGTCACTACGTATCCGCTTCCACTACCTCACCCGGCAAAGAGTTCCAGGCACCCACTATTCTCAATGTAAAATATCTGCCTCGTACATCTCCTTTAAACCTTATTCCTCGCACCTTAAGCCTGTGCCCCCTAGTAATTGACTCCTCCACCCTGGGAAAAAGCTTCGGACTATCCACTCGTCCATGCCTCTCATAATCTTGTAGACTTCTATCAGGTCGCCCCTCAACCTCCGTCGTTCCAGTGAGAACAAACCAAGTTTCTCCAACCTCTCCTCATAGCTAATGCCCTCCATACCAGGCAACATCCCGGTAAATCTTTTCTGTACCCTCTCCAAAGTCTCCACATCCTTCTGGTAGTGTGGCGACCAGAATTGAACACTATATTCCAAGTGTGGCCTAACTAAGGTTCTATAAAACTGCAACATGACTTGCCAATTTTTAAACTCAATGCCCTGGCCAATGAAGGCAAGCATGCCATGTGCCGCCTTGACTACTTTCTCCACCTGCATTGCCACTTTCAGTGACCTGTGTACCTGTACACCCAGATCCCTTTGCCTATCAATACGCTTAAGGGTTCTGCCATTTACTGTATATTTCTTACCTGTATTAGACCTTCCAAAATGCATTACCTCACATTTGTCCGAATTAAACTCCATCTGCCATCTTTCCACCCAAGCCTCCAACTGATCTATATCCTGCTGTATCCTCTGATAGTCCTCATCGCTGTCCGAAAATCCACCAACCTTTGTGTCGTCTGCAAACTTACTAATCAAACCAGTTCCTCCCACAGTACGAAAGGCGTGTTGGTCAGGTGCATTGGCCATGCTATATTCTCCCTCAGGCGCCGGAGTGTGGCAACTAGAGGATTTTCACAGTAACTTCATTGCAGCGTTAATGTAAGCCTACTTATGACACTAATGAATAAACATTGCTGAATCCCTCACTATCAAAATCCTGGGAGTTATTATTGTCTAAAAAGTTAACTGGACTAGCCACATAAATACTATGGTTACAGGAACAATCAGAAGCTAGAAATCCTACAGAAAGTGACTCACCTCCTGACTCCCCAAATCCTGCCCACAAGTCAGGCGTGTCACGGAATACTATCCACTTGCCTGGATGAGTGTACCTCCAAAAAAAACAGAAGAAGTTTAACACCATCCAGGACAAAGCAGAACATTTGACTGGCATCCCCTCCATAGACATTCATTCCTTCCACCATCAATGCACAGTAGCAGTAGTATGGACCACCTACATAATGCACCTTGAAAATGTCCTACAAAACACCAGGGTCGGTTTTCCTCTATTTGGATTTTGTCTGTGTTGTAATGCCACGTCTCTGCTCTTTATGTGCACAATACACATTTGTGCTAACATCCCTAATGTCGGCGGGGCCTGCTGTCTGAAATAGGTGGGAGAATGCAATTTTGATGCAAGTGACAGCGCTATTACGACCAAGAGCTGTGTTCCAACACAGTCTTCTCCTTCCAGAAACATTTCTGATTGCTTTCTCAGTCCATTTATGCTGTCTTCTTCGATGAACCTCCCTGGTAATTTGTGACGCAAATCTTTTACCCTTTGGAAGAAAAATAAATAGTTCAATTTCAGCTTCCTTTCTGACTTGTAACTTGCTCATTTTTTTATCTCTTGCTCCTGTTATTTGGTCCAAAATGCTGCAATCAACAATTTGCTTGGGATCGGCTTAGTCAATCCTCTTTGCAATCTTGAAAATATAATTTAGGTGGACACAACGTTGTCTTTTGCCAGAGAAATAAACCTAACTTCCTTACCTTTCCTTACATCTTAAACTTGAGATGCCTAAAATCAGCTTCACTGCTTATCCTCTGTCAACCTATTTTGATTTTGATTTATGCCAGGAGTTTTTTTTTAGATATCATGTTTGTCACTTTGTTACCATTTGGGGGCACTGTTGATCTGGATCACAATTTATTTGGTCTGAAACTAAACTGCACCCTTTTGTTTCCTTATCAAATTGTAAATCCCAGCCCTTTGTTATCTTACTGAGGGTATAGGTTGCTCCTTTTTTTCTGTAATTGTGTTTCCCACAAACTGTCAGCTCGGAAAATAGAACAGGCAGTAATTGAATATTCTACTCAAACAAATCCTGAATTTCAGACATGTAATGTACAGGTCCTTACAGAATCCCTACGCTATAACATGAAAGGATTGAGTTGGATAACTGGAATATTTAACAGCTGAGGATTATTAATATAAATGAGAAGTCATTTGGTTTTGATCTGGCTCTGAACATGTTGCTTTAAATAGAGGTGTCAACAACATCAAATTAAATTATGCTAAACTGCTTAGTTCCATTGATCGTTTTAATGGCAGTTGTAGGAGGAATAAACATTCAGTTTGTTTTGCTTTCAGTAGAAAAGGCTGAGAAACTGAAGAGAAGAGAAATGTGAATGCAGCAATAAATTATTGCATTAATCTTGGCATTTATTTATGGCATGAAGCTTAAAAAACTGTCGAGATAAAATGAATTAAAACCCACGATACTAAAGTAACACTGGTCATTTCTTACACATTCATATAAATTGCTGTTTTTTTAGCACCACTGGTTTCAAAATGTCAGATATTCAAAACATGTTGCTATAGAATGGAGATGTTTAAGACTGAGATATTAATTATAAATTTGGGCTTATAGAATCATAGAAACCCTACAGTGCAGAAGGAGGCCATTCGGCCCATCGAGTCTGCACCGACCACAATCCCACCCAGGCCATACCCCCACATATTTACCCACTAATCCCTCTAACCTACACATCCCAGGACACTAAGGGGCAATTTCTAACCTGGCCAATCAACCTAACCCGCACATCTTTGGACTGTGGGAGGAAACCGGAGCACCCGGAGGAAACCCACGCAGACACGAGGAGAATGTGCAAACTCCACACAGACAGTGACCCGAGCCGGGAATCGAACCCGGAACCCTGGAGCTGTGAAGCAGCAGTGCTAACCACTGTGCTACCGTGCCGTGCTTAGGTCGACTTTAAGTTTTAAGTTTATTTATTAGTGTCACAAGTAGGCTTACATTAACACTGCAGTGAAGTTACTGTGAAAATCCCTGAGTCGCCACACTCTAGTGCCTGTTTGGGTACACTGAGGGAGAATTTAGCATGGCCAATGCACCTCGCCAGCATGTCTTTTGGACTGTGGGAGGAAACCAGAGCACACGTAGGAAACCTATGCAGTCATGGGGAGAACGTGCAGACCCCGCACAGACAGTGACCCAAGCCGGGCATTGAACATGGGTCCCTGGCATTGTGAGGCAGAAGCGCTTCCAACTGTGACACCATGCCTATCATCTGTGTTTGTCTGTTATTCTTCAAACTGGAATTATAGTATTGTAAGTAGTATTTTTTGATTGAAAAATAAATGTTGCGGTTACCTTTTCTATTCAGGTTCTTTCAACCATCCAGAGTTTGTCAAAATCCTTATGGGGAATAATTAATATTGATTATAGAACCTTTTAACTCTATTGAACTGTGTGGCGGAAGAACAGGGTTTGTGTCTCTTCAGAACAACATTGTGACATAAATGCAATTTGTACTTGCAATGTGACTTGCTTGTAAATTTATCTCAATATTTAGTTAACCATTAGGGTTCAAATAACACAATCTGGACAAAGGTTCATCTTCAATTCCATTATTTTTATATCATATCAGAAGTCCTATGCATTGAAGCACTTCCTGAGTGGGGTTTTCCAGCCCCGCTTGCCCCAAAACTGGAAAATCCCACCCGAGATCAACATACCTTTGCAAGGTTCCCTCCGCCCGCTACGATTCCTGTGGAGGGCGGGAATATCAACAGTGTTGATATTCTTATCATAAAAACAGAAAATGCTGGAAATTCTGACAGCGTCTGTGAAGAGAGAATAGAGCCAACATTTTGAGTCTGGATGACCCTTCGTCAGAGCAAAGCAAATCAGAAAAGATTTATATTGAGAGGATGGGGGGGAGGCAATGCAATAGGACAAAAAGAATGTAAATGAAGATAAAGGCTGAGAGAGGTGTTAAAAGTATCCATTAAGTGATCAGAATGTGAGAGTGGCAGAACAAATACAGATGGTTTAGGCAATTGGCCTGGAGGTGGGGGTGTGGGGGAGTGTCCAAGAAGGAGAGCGGGAATGGAGAAGTGGAAAAATGGAAGTGAGAAAGAAGGATGATAAAAACAAATGAATGAGATGAAAAGAAGAAACAGAATGAATTAAAATAAATGGAACTGGGGTGGAGGTGGAGGGGAGAGTTCATGCTCTGAAGTTGTTGAACTCCATGTTCAGTCTGAAAGGCTGTAAAGTGCCTAATCGGAAGATGAGGTCCTGTTCCTCCAACAGGAAGGTCCGGGTCCTGCTTGTGGACAGACCGATGGTGTTCAGCAAAACGGTAACCCAGTCTGCGTTTGTGTGTCTCCGACGTAGAGTAGATGCAGACTGGGTGACCGCTTTGTTGAATGCCTTTGGCTGTCCGCAAGCAGGACCCAGACCTTCCTGTCACTTGCCACTTCAACACATCACCCTGCTCTCTCTGTCCACATCACCGTCCTTGGTCTTTTGCAATGTTCCAGTGACCCCCAGTGCAAACTGGAGGAACAGGACCTCATCTTCCAATTGGCACTTTACAACCTTATGGACTGAACACTGAGTTCAACAACTTCAAAGGATGAACTCTCTCCTCCACCTTCACCCCACTTCCGTTTATTTTATTTCATTCTGTTTCTTCTTTTCATCTCATTCATCCATTTTTATCATCCTGTTTTCTCACTTCCATTTTTCCACTTCTCCACTTCTCCATTCTAGCTCTCCTTCTCTCTCTCTCTCTCCCTCCTTCCTCCCCACCTCCCCCCCCACCCCCCTCCCCCTGCCGCCCCGCAACCTCCAGGCCAACTGCCTTAACGATCTGTACCTCTGTTCTGCCATTCACACATTCTGATCTCTTCATGGACACTTTTAACACCTTCCCAGCCTTCTTTATCCTCATTTATATTCCTTTTGTCCTATGACAGCACCTCCCCCTCACCCTTATAGTAGAAATCCTTTCTGATTTTCTTTGCTCTTAGCTCTGACGAAGGGGTCATCCAGATTCGAGACATTGGCTCTATTCTCTTGCCACAGATGCTGTCATACCCGCTGAGATTTTCCAGCATTATCTGTTTTTGTGACAAGAATCCAGCTTCTGCTGTATTTTGCTTTTATCTTGATCTTATTGTCACTTCTTGTGCCATCTTTTCAAATATACCTGTAAACTAGCTTATACTTATAGAAACCTTTTGCTAGGTTTTATTAATTGCCACATTCATTTTTGCTCCATAGGACGAATGTGGTGTGTTCCATAATGCCATCTGCTTTGACATCATTTCTATAGTCTCCTCTTTCATGTTTACTGCTTGCCAATTTATAGCTGATCTGATCCCACAATCTCCTCTAATCCTTCTGCTCAGGGTGGCACGATGGCACAGTGATTAGCACTGCTGCCTCACAGCACACCCTGGTTCGATTCCGGCCTCAGGTCACTGTCTATATGGAGTTTGCATGTTCTCCCTGCGTCTGTGTGGGTTTCCTCTGGGTGCTCCGGTTTCCTCCCACACTCCAAAGGGTTAGGTTGATTGGCTATGCTAAATTGCCCCTTAGTATCAAGGGGATGAGCAGGATAAATATGTGGGGTTATGGGGATAGGGCCTGGGTGGGATTGTGGTTGGTGTAGGCTCGATGGGTCAAATGGCCTCCGTCTACATTGTAGGGATTCTATGATTCAATGGCGCACGCCATTCTAACTCCTGCATTTGTGAGCCTTGTGACTTATGGTTTCACCCCTACAATATGCCTCCCAATGGTGCCAATGTGGAGTGCACACCCCAGTTGGCATCAAAAGCCTTGACAATTTGGCCAACAGCTGCCAAGAACCAGAGTGACATTATCCTAGACTGCTGCTGCTAATGATATTGCTTTAAATTCTATTATGTATAGCTACGTTTAATGACTATTCAAGTACTTTATGCCACTCGTGACTCTTGTGCTTATGAAATGACCGAGAGTGGCATAATGAGCATCATATGTTCGGAACCATTTTCCAATTTGGAGACCAAATATTTGATGCCTGTGTCAGTTTTAGAACAAGGTTTTACATAGGATGACAGCACAGCATTCAGTGCCACATCTTGGTTATTTGGTTGAGGTAATGTGATTTAAATCAGTTTAGATCTCCAAACGAAAATCTATGAGTAAATTATTCTCTGTTTAAAAAGTGCTGTTTGCGGATGTCTTTCACAAAGAGAAGTCAATGCAACCAGTGGTCATGGTGGGTCAACTTTAACAAAAATATTGGATCAACACTGATAACAATTTAAAAATTTAGCTGCCAGAGGACAGCCGAATAGCAGGTAGACTTATTCACCTGCCCTGGCAACTTAACATCCAGAACCACCACTGTAAATCTGGGGTGGCACAGTGGTTAGCACTGCTGCCTCACAGCGCCAAGGACCTGGGTTTGATTCCCGGCTTGGGTTACTGTCTATGTGGAGTTTGCACATTCTCCCTGTGTCTGTGTGAGTTTCCTTTGGGTGCTCCGGCTTCCTCCCGCAGTCTGTAAGACGTGCTGGTTGGTGCATTGACCTGAAAAGGTGCCGGAGTATGGTGACTTCACAGGAATTTCACAGTAACTTCATTGCAGTGTTAATGTAAGCCTTAGTTGTGACTAATAAATAAACTTTACTTTACTTTTTACTTTGTCCATTGCTTCTCAGTGTGTCACAAGATGGTATTTTTATGTTTGATATATTGACAAGTAGCAGGATGCATTGTTGAGCTAAACACATACATAATCATTTCATATTCATTGCCTTCAAATTATCCTTGTGCAGAGGAGGAAGCGCAGCCTTGAGCAGTCTGCATATCTGTTCTGACATTTGTGATGACTATTGGAATCTTTTTTGTAAAATTCTCAATTAATTGCCGAGGACAATTTCTTGCACTATGAAACTACATTTTTTCCAGTCTTTCACGGCATTACTGACCAGGCGAACATTTGTTTCCCATCCGTAATTGCCCTTGAGAAAGTGGGGATGAGCCATTTTGTTGAACCGCAGACAGTGGTATACCCATGCTGCTGATTCCCCACTGTCCTACTTAGTGGGAGAAATTGCGAGTTTGGAAGATGTTGTTGAAGGAACCCTTGGTGAGTTGCTGCTGTGTGTTTTGTAGCTGGCATGCACTACTACCACTGCAGTAGAGGGAATGAATAGTTACACAGGAGGATGCGATGCCAAACGAATGCTTTGTCCTGGATGGTGTCAGCTTCTTGAGTTGTGTTGGAGCTGCCCTCATCCATGCCTCATCCAGGCTTTGGGAAGTCAGAAGTTTTTGATTGAATTCCAATTTCGCCATCTGCCATGGTGGGCTTTGAAACTGGGTCCCCAGAATATTACCCTGGGTTTTCTGGATTACTAGCCAGTGACAATACCACTATGCCAGCACAACCACCTTCCATTGTGCTAGCTATGACTCCAACCAGTGGAGTATTTTCCTCTTGATATCCAATGATGTCAATTTTGCCAGAGCTCCTTGATGTCGCACTTGCTAAAATGCTGCCTTGGTGTCAAGGGAAGTCACGCTTATCTCCGCAAGAAACTAGAAAGAGTCGTGAACAAAGCCCAGTCCATCACGCAAACCAGCCTCCCATTCATTGACTCCGTCAGTACTTCCTGCTGCCTTGAAAAAGCAGCCATCATAACCAAGGACCCCAAGTACCCCGGACATACTCTCTTCCACCTTCTTCCATCGGGAAAAAGATACAAAAGTCTGAAGTCACGTACCAACCGACTCAAGAACCTGCTGCCATTAGACCTTTGAATGGACCTATCATATATTAAGCTGATCTTACTCTACACCCTAGCTGTGAATGTAACACTATATTCTGCACTCTCTCCTTCCCTTCTCCCCTGTGTACTCTATGAACAGTATGTTTTTGTCTATATAGCTCACAAGAGATAATACTTTTCACTGTATTCCAATATATGTGACAACAATAAATTAAAGCAAGTTAAACCAGATATAGGGGTTTCATCCAAATATCTTGTAACTGATTTCTCTTTGTCATCCTGTGACCAACTCATGTGAGAGATTAGTCCTCATTCCATGATGCTGATAATATTACTGGACTAAAGTGGCATTTGTCATTTTAATTTGTGTGTGATACATATTCATGTTATCATGCTTGATTTTCATACATATTAATAAAATCTGTATACTGCACAGTGATTGCCTCTATAGCGCAAAGTAAGTGGCAGCATTTTATGAAATGAACTGGCCTTTTCCACCTGTGATCCAATGGTGAGATGGCACCAGAATGTGATTTGCAGTACCCTGGCAATAATATAAAAGGAGATGATGAAATTCTGTCCTAAATTTATTAATTGTAAGGAGGTTCATTGATTTTTTCTTTCCCCCTCTGTGCTAAGAATGCTGTCAGAAATCAAATGAAAAGGCCGATGAAGTATGTTGCCCTTTAACCTTTGGATTGGATCAAAACGTACCTAGCCAGATTAAATGAACAATCGTCAGGTGCCTGCAAAGGATGTTCAGTGAATTGGATTTTCAAAATCCAAACTCCTTATGCAGGGTAGTTGACTTCTCACTGTGAAAATTCTCTCTCTGTAAAGGTAATAAATGCTCATAAGTTCATAAGATATAAGTCCACTCCACCATTCGATGAAAGTTGATATGCTCCTCATCCCCATTTTCCTGACTTCTCTCCATAATCCTTCAACCTATTGCCAATTAAAAAATGCTCTAATTTTTCTCAGAGTGCACAATACTATGGAAATGGGAATGTCATTCTTTTCACACACAGGTGGTTTCTCACTGGGGACCTTTCTTCAATAGTATCTGTGTTGTGAGCTCACAATCTCTTTCCTGTCCACCCTCTGTCCACGGGACAGAGTACAGGAAAGAGATAGAGAATCTAGTGAACTGGTGAGGCAACAATAATCTCTCCCTCAATGTCAACAAAACGAAAGAGATTGTCATCAACTTCAGGAAGCATAAAGGAGAACATACCCCTGCCTACATCAACGGTGATGAAGTAGAAAGGGTTGAGAGCTTCAAGTGTTTAGGTGTCGAGATCACCAACAACCTGTCCTGGTCACTCCATGCCGACACTATAGTTAAGAAAACCCACCAATACCTCTACTTTCTCAGATGACTAAGGAAATTTGGTATGTCAGCTACGACTCTCACCAACTTTTACAGATGCACCATAGAAAGCATTCTTTCTGGTTGTATCACAGCTTGGTATGGCTCCTGTTCTGCCCTTGACCGTAAGGAACTACAAAAGGTCATGAATGTAGCCCAACCCATCACGCAAACCAGCCTCCCACCCTTTGACTCTGTCTACACTTCCCACTGCCTCGGCAAAGCAGCCAGCATAATTAAGGACCCCACGCACCCCGGACATTCTCTCTTCCACTTTCTTCCGTTGGGAAAAAGATACAAAAGTCTGAAGTCACGTACCAACCGACTGAAGAACAGTTTCTTCCTTGCTGCTGTCAGACTTCTGAATGGACTTACCTTGCATTAAGTTGATCTTTCCCTTGTAAGTTTTAGGGCAAATCCTCCAAGATTAAAGAACCCAGGGATAAGGAGAATGGAAAATTTGTTAAAATGGCCTGCTGGCTGTCAAAACTCCCAAGTGCAAACCTGTCGGTGGACCTTTACAACCACATGAATATGCAAGAAGCTGGGAATAACGAGAAGGTCGAGACAGGGATGATCTAATCAACAGGAAACAAATGAGAAACCATGGCCAGCAGACGAGGAGTAAATAGCCCAGCAGCAAGACAATGAGAACAGAGATCAGTCCATCCATGGACAACATTAAGACCCATCTCACTGATGGGATACCAATCAGGCTGATTCAGAAAACATTTAAAAGACATTAAAATATCGATTAAGGGGGCCCCGACAGTTCCGGCCCTTTGTTCCAGTGATCAGAAACTGTTTTATGTGAGAGAATCACCGGTGAGGTTTTAAAAAGGGACAAGTAAGCTCTGGCTCACTCTCTCTCTCTCTCGCTCCTGATGTGTGCTCTCTTAGATTTTCGCCTCTTCCTCCTGGCACTTGGCTCTTCAGCTCTCGCAGCATGTGTCCCCGCTCCTGCCCGCCAGCCGGACCCGCATCAAGACAAGTAAAACCGCTCTCAAAGTTGTAAGTACCTCCGCCAGCTGAAGTTCCCCATATAAGGTAGAGGACAAGGGTTGAAAGGGGGTGGTGTTTAGTGAAGTTAAGTGTGATAAGACTGTGTAAAAGTAAGAATTTACGTTGTGCCGATAGTGTTTCCTCCCATAGAAAATAGTTTAAAGTATAAGCTTTATTATTGTATGGTGTGGTGTTGGGAAGGTTGATTTGCTGTTTGAATAAATTATTGTAACTTTGAAACCCGTTTGGAGCTCGTCTTGCTTTTCTGTTCTCTCATCCGTGTACACTGGCGGGGTCACAATTTCAAGAGCTCTCACCGTAAATCTGGAGTCTAGAACCAAGGGTGATCTGAGTGCCTCAAAAACGCTCACTCGGGGGAAACGACTGGTCAGGGATAAACAGTGCAGTTTCCATCTTTCTCTCTCTCGTGGAAACTACCTGAATGAGGTGGTTACAGGGTGGCCGTTTGCTCCACCAGGCGTTGGTGGTGGTCAGGATACCTAGTGTGGAATAAAGTCCAGGTCACTAGTTAGGGATAAACAGTGAGCCTGGCCCAGCGCTCTTTCCAGCGGAAACTGCCCCAGTGCGGCGTTCCTTGGCTTTGAAGTTTCAGAGCCCACTGGAAAGAGATCCCACAGGTATTGCTGTACACCGATACCAGCCTGTGCGTGGAGTAAAGGAAACAGACCCGCTACACCCTACACCCTAGCTATGACTGTAACACTACTTTCTCCACTCATTTCCTTCTCTATGCACGGTATACTTTGTATAGTGCACAAGAACCAATACTTTTCACTGTATGATAATACATGTGACAATAATAAATCTAATCAAATCAAAAATCAAATCAAATCAAATCTCTGAATTGTGGTGGATGGTGGCATTTATTTCACGTTAAAAGGCCCGATATAAATTCTCGTTCCTCAATAGAAACCCCTTTTTGCTTTGCGCATCCAGCCCTTTTGCCACTCAATCTCTCCCACTTTTCATCCTGTCACAGACCTACTCTTTTGTTTCAATTCCCACCCTCCTCACTTTCACCGACTCTACACTAACTTTAAATATGTGGGGCGAGATTCTCCGGCCTCCCAGCCACGTGTTTCCCGCTGGCGGGAGGTGGCGCATTGTTAGCTAGCGACAGGATTCTCTGGTCCCGCTGCTGTCAATAGAAATTCCCAGTGATGTCACCAAACACCCACGAGAAACCCACAGGCGGGACTGGGGAATCCCACCGCCGTGAACAGCCGGAGAATTCCGGCATTACATCTCTAATTTTACCCAGTTCCGACGAAGTGTAATTGACTTGAAGTACTAACTTTATTTTGCTCTCCACAGATGCTACCTGACCTGCCGAATATTTCCAGCATTTTCTGTTTTATTTCAGATTTCCAGCATCTGCAGCATTTAGTTTGTGTTTTATAACTGTATGTTCTTATGTTGTCGTAGTTGATCCCCTTGGAATATATTGTTCATGTAGTTTCCATTGTGAAGTTGGGTTATCTGGATTCAAACACCAATTTCCCTTTGAACTGTAAGTGGTAAAATTATGAATCCCTCAATGAACAGTGGATGTGCTGTTCTGTAACACCTAGAAATGTCAAAAATGAATTGTTCACCTGTAGGGAATAATCACATTTCACAGTAATGATGCATTTATACTGGTTCCGTTTATTAGACAATTGGTTTCCAGATGATAGTCATAATGGAGTATTCAACAGTGAACTCTTGAAGTTCAGCAGTTACACATGACATGATCTCAGGCGTTTATCTAATTTGTCCATGATTTAAATATAATTTCTATATTCTTTCAGGAAAAAACACAGATAAATAATTAATCAGCAAACGGAGCTTTCACTCACCAACCTTTTTCCCACTTAACCCTTTTGGAGTTCTCCATTTTATTTAGGTCAGTTAATGTAAGATCATGGTGGGGATTCTCCCAAAAAACATCTAAGTTCCCAACATGCGGGAAAATGGGAGTAATTCCCGCCGGTTTTTTTAGCGTACTTACCAGAGCGAATCTCCGGCACTCTGAGCACCGCAGAGTGCCTCAGTGGGATTCACTCTGGAAAGTAGGGGGCAGTGCCTATTCCTGCTGGAGAGGCTGGCAACATAGCGCCGAGTGGGCAATTGTGCATGTGCCGATCTGTCAGAGTGGAGATTGACGCGAGCGCGCTCGCTCTCCCCGATCGCTGGCCTCCTGATCGCTGGCCTTCCCAATCACTGGCCAGTCCCACAGCACCCCTGATTGCTGGCCTTCCAACCCACACCCCTTATCACTGAACTCCCAGATCTCCCCAGGCCAGCCCCAACCCCACTCGACAGTCCTGAACCCCCCCTCCTATCGATGACCGGCCCTGACTCCCTTGACAGTCCAGGCATCCCCTCCGCTGGCAGCCCCAACCTCCCTCCCCACCAACCCGATGGCCTGTTCTAATAGCTTTCACTCACTCCGTTCTCCACCGATCCTCTTGCAGAGTGGCAGCGGCCCACCATCCCCATGATCCCCCCAATAGACCCTGCCCTCTTGGCACTACAAGGTGCCTGGTGGGTAGTGCCAGGCTGCCAGCCCTGCACTATCCAAGGGGCATCCCTCACTTACCCCTGATCTTCCTGGGGGTGGCTCAATGGCCTCTGTTCCCTCGAACAGGGTCGGGCGCCTGTTCCCTGTTAGTGGGCATTCGTAAATGCAGTTGGAGGGAACCACGCTTGGTGAGGTGGGAGATGCTAGCAGGCCCTGAGAACACTGTCCAGGGCCCACTACTCATATTGAAATGGTGATTTCAATATGACAAGCAGCACTGCATCAATTTCCAGTGCGGAGCTGATTATGCTCAAAAACTTAGCCTGGGAGACAGGCGGAGGCATGGGCACCCAGCGTGAATCCCGCAAAACCCCTGCCGCAATGTTTATTTACAATTTATCCTAAACTTTAGTTGACATTAATAAAATGGATATGCTTATACTGACTGGGGTAAGGGTCTCTCTGGTTGCTATGTGTTGCTCTTAGTTAGATTATAAACATACTGGAGTAAATTTTCCAGTCCCAGTGGCGGCACGGTGGCACAGTAGTTAGCACTATTGCCTCACAGCACCAAGGATCAGGGTTCGATTCCCGGCTTGGGTCACTGTCTGTGTGGAGTTTGCACATTCTCCCCATGTCTGCGTGGGTTTCCTTTGGATGCTCTGGTTTCCTCCCACAGTCTGAAAGATGTGCTGGTTAGGTGCATTGAGCTGAACAGGCATCGGAGTTTGGCGACTAGGGGAATTTCATAGTAACTTCATTGCAGTGTTAATGTAAGCCCACTTGTGACTAATAAATAAACTTTTAAACTTTAAGGTGGGACGGAAATCTTGGCGGATCATTTAAAGGTCCATTGGGTGGGCGCAGCCTAATATCCCAACTATCTCATAGGTTTACTATTTCTGACAAAATGAAAAATGCAATGAGGACAATCTTTTAAGAATGCAGAAGTGAAGAACTACCTCAACTGAAGCCAGTACATATTGGAAAAGTGACCTGCAGATGCTTACCTAGACATTTTAGACTTAGTTTGTGGACAACCTGTGGCATTGCTCAGGGAAGGTCAGGACAAATTGAGTTCCGTTCTCGTTGGGAGGCCACTTAAGTGTTTCCTCTCTCCTTGTTGGCCCTGGGCCTTCACGTCTTCACTGGGACCTACCAGTCTGGCCCTGGCAGGATCCTAGATTGACCTGTTAAGTGTGGCTTGATGCTGATCAGCTACAGGTGCTGCCTAGAGTCCCAGCAGTGGCCACTGCTCAGGCAGTGCTGCTGTGACAAGAAAGCTGCCTGAAGCGCTCTGACTTGCACTCTCCATTTGGGGTGCAAGGCCTGGCTCAGGTTATCTAAATGTAATGGCCAATGGCCACTAAATGGCTGTGATGTGAGCCAGCCAATTGTAGGAGGGAATCACCATCTGTTTTACACTCCCAGTTTAAAATTCAGTCCCAAGTCTCTGGAGTAGGGCTTGAACCCACACTTGCCCATTGAGTGTTGAGAGTGTTACCCACTGTACCTCAGCTGATACTACATTCATTCAAAAAAATTAATACAGGATAGAGATTCCTGAATTTATTACCATTTTAATGAGCTATATAGTACAATTCTAAGTTTCTGTGGACTTATATATTGTTATTCAGAATCATAGAATCATAGCATCTCTACAGAAGGAGGCCCCTCAGCCCATGAGGCCTGCACCAATTACAATCTCATGCAGGCCCTATCCCCGTAACCCCATGTATTTGCGCTGCTAATCTCCCTGATGCTAAGGGGCAATTTAGCATGGCCAATCCACTTAACCCGCACATCTTTGGAGTGTGGGAGGAAACCGGAGCAGCCAAAGGAAATCCACACAGGCAAGGGGGGAATGTGCAAACTCCACACAGTTATTTGCTTGTTTATCAAATATATTTGTTTGATAAAATTTGCTGTGACATTTTGTCAGTATTTACGGAGAGGAGAAGGATTCTATGATATGAGATAATCCAAACATTTAAAGGAATTAACAGGTGGCTTTCTCTTTGTTATTTAGCCCATGCTACCATACCTCTCAAGACTTCAGAGAAAACACCATCAGGATCATAGGGACTTATGGCTCAGTGGATAAGAAAACTACACTTGTAGCATCTCTATTCAAGAAAGGAGGGGGACAGAAAGCACAAAAAAACCAGGGGCCAGTTAGTCTAACATCTGTTATTGGGAATGCAGGAATCCATCATCAAGGAGGTAAGTAGCAGAATATGTAGAAAATCATAATTTAATCAGGCAAAGTCAACATGGTTTTGTGAAAGGGAACTCATGTTTGACAAATGTATTAGAGTTCTTTGAGGGCATTACAAGTGGAGTGGATAAAGGGATGTCAGTAGATATAGGGCGGAATTTTCCCATCCCGCCCGCCACAGGAATCGTAGCGGGTGGGGGACGGACAAGGCAAAGGTCCGTTGAACTCAGGTGGGATTTTCTGGTTTTGGTGTGAGTGTGGCCGGAAAATCCCGACCATAGTGTATTTGGATTTCCAAAAGGCATTTGGTAAGATACCAGATAAAAGGTTACTACAGAAGATAAGAGCTCATGGTGTTGGGTGTAATATATTAACATGGATAGGGGAATGGATTATTAACAGGAAATAGAGTTGGATCATTTTCAGCTTGACAAACTGTAACCAGTAGAACGCCATGGGGATCAGTGCTAGGGCCTCAACTATTTACAATCTACTTAATGACTTGGATAAAGGGATCCACTGCATTGGAGCAAGTATAGGAAAATACAAAACGTTTTCACAGGTATATAAAAATTTTTAAGTGAATGGGCTACTCCCATTTCTAATAATCTTAAATGTTATACCACTACCATGTATTCAATAGTCACCTGGAGTGGAGACAAACTCTCTTCAATGCTATTACTCTAATGGTAGCTAGTAGTACATATTTAAGTCATTGATTCCTCTAACCTTCCCAGGCTACTTCGCAGTTTTGCGCACAAGGAGGCCAGTGACTTTTCAATATGGTCCTGGTGCTCTGGTAGCTTCTACAATAAAACAAACACATTAAAACCTATTACCGCATACAGCTCAGAGGGACTGAGCTTTATGAGCATTGTAGGTCATCTCTCAGTAGCATGACAACAACAGCTATTGTTTCTCCTTCTGCACCAGCAATGAATTGATGGGCCAGTTCCTCCAGTCTCAAAATAATTGTCCCTATTATTCCCAATGCAATGGCTCCTTGGAATTCCTTGGAAAGTTTGAGCTGCTAATGGGAAACTTCCCTCCTCCTTGAGACCCTCTGAACAAGTCTCCAACTCTGAGTGAGAGTCAGAGATTTTGTACAGTTCCGACTTATTTACCCAGAGAGTTACCTCGGAAATGCTAGACAGAAAAATCTCAGTATAACTCCTGCATAACTATACAACTGACCCAACTTGACCCCTCCTGACCCCAACTACGCCCCAATCCCCTTGACCCCACATCTGATCTTGACCTGACCCCAACACTTGACTTCCCCCGAACCCAGACTCACCACCACCACCCCTCCCCTCACCCTCCTCTCCCCCACCCTTCCCTCCCACCCCCTGAATCCAATCTGACCCAACCTCACCACCTAGCCCAGGCTGCCATCCTAACCACTTCCCCACTTACTTTCCCACCCTGCCCGATTACACACTAAACGAAACTTTGGGAAATTTAATCTCTTTATTTATTAGAATAAGGCAGCGAGTGCAATAAAAAGGAGGTGTAGATTTCCTTTGGTGAGGTTATCCGAGGTTTCCTGCATTAAGTGAGGTTGGAAGGATCCTCTAGGTCTACCCAGAAAAATCGGAGGAAAGTGACTGGGTTTTTTGCCTGATCAAGGTCGGAATCCTTGATACCTTCCCTAGTTCTAACCCTAATTGGGAGATTTGGGTTGACGTTTCTTCTACTTTGTTCTTATTTGCTTGAATCAACTGGGGTTGAAGACAGCTTGTGCTCTTTAGAAGCTCATTGAAAAACCATTCAAATCCCTTGTTTTGTAAAGAAGGCAGATGGTGCATTTTGAGTAAATAAATGCCTGCAACCATTTGTATCCTGTACTGTGATTGAATACACTATTATATGCATGACATCGCTTAAAGCATCAATTGCAATGAATCTGTCTTCTGAAACTTTAGGATATTGAAACTTGTTACAGATGAACTTGGCATGAAAGGGAAGCAATAGCTGTATGATTTGATGATACACAGTCAGATTAATTCTAATCGTTAAGGATAGTAAGGGTGTTGGGATTAATGGTGGCTCTTCTTACTGGCTGGTGATTTCATCGAGGGTTAGGATTTTTACCTGAACATCTGTAACATCTACAAGAAGTGTTGCAGTAACTTACTTAGACTGCTTCGACAGCACCTTCCTAGCCCACCAGCTCTACCACCTGGAAGAACAAAGGCAGCAGGTGCATGGGAGCACCATCACTTCCAAGTTGCCCGGATGGTTCCACTTTGGGTGCAATTGGCAATTTCCATGTAAGCTTGAGCCTTGGAAATATATCAAAATCTTGGAATTCCCTCCCTAATAGCACTGCACAACATGGATTGTAGCAAATTACGGAGGCAGATTATGACCACCTTCTTGAGGGTAATTAGCATTGGACAATAAGTGCTGGCCTTGCCAGTGATGCCCACGTCCCATGGTTGAATGAAAAAAACAGATTAAGAAACCAAGGAAGACTGTAAATGTCTGGTTCAGGAAGCATGTAAACAGTCCTCTAGAGTATTCATTTGATTAGACAGAAGAGAATCTAATTTAAAAAAAGGCTAAACAACGTGAGGTGATAGATCTATAAACAGGATATTTTTAGGAACTAATGCTGCAAGACATATATCTGGAGGTGTTGTGATAAATGACCTGATGTTGACACATGAATGAACGTGAAGCCATGTATAAAAATGAGAGGAACCCTTTCTTAAATGATGAACTGTAAAGTATGCAATTAATGAAAAATGAAATGTTGTCATGAACTATCACAATTATGCCTACATCGCCGATCTGGCTAATAGAATGCTGTCTCTAATTTTTTTGTGTTTGTCTTTTAGGCATCTTGTGGGATTTGTGGTTGGTCAAAATTGTTTTCCATTTTATGTGTCCAGCAGCATTTCAATTAAAAATCAAAATAAGTTAGCTGACTGATATGCATAGATGGAAAGAAGCAATAATTAAAAGGCATGTTGGATTATATAAAGCAGGCTGACCATGCGAGGATAACATTTTTTTTTCTATTCATTCATGGGACATGGGCGTCGCTGGCTGGTCAGCACTTATTGCCCATCCCCAGTGGCCCAAGGGCAGTTCAGAGTCAACCATGTTGCTGTGGCTTTGGAATCACATGTAGGCAAACCGGGTAAGGACAGCAGATTTCCTTTCCTAGAGGACATTAGTGAACCAGATGGGTTTTTCTGACAATTGACAGTGGTTTCATGGTCATCAGTAGATTCTTAATTCCTGATATTTATTACTGAATTCAAACTCTACTGTTGTGGGATTCGAACCCAGGACCCCAGAACATTAGCTGAGTTTCTGGATTAATGGTCTTGTGAAAATACCACTAGGCTATCGCCTCCCCCAATTAAATACTGATGATTCATATGGAGCAATTGCACACCATGGCCTGGAGTTTCCTATTGTGCTGTTGGATTTTTTTGAGGCAATTCCACTGACATTGTCACAACTGAACCAGAAAATGGAGGAATTTTAAGTGCAAACTGCATTCAACGCAACTTGAATTACGACAAATATTGGCTGTGGTTTAAAAAAACTGCTAGATGCAGTTCCCATCTACAAAACTAGCCAACCTCCTCTTCCCGCATCCTATCCTGCACTGCAACTCACCTTCCCCCTCACTCTCCCCACACACACACACTTATAGATCAAACTAATCACCAGGGGGGTTTCTGTTCATTGCACTTTTGAGAAGGCCTTTGATGAGATTCTAAAAATTATACTGGAATATTTGGTGGCCAATACAGTAATAGATACATTTTCAAAGATGTTAAACATATAAAAAATGAAGAAACCGCCTACTGTCCCCAGTCTAGCTAAAATGATTAAATAAAGCCTAATACTTCATATTTCCATCTCAAAGCTAAACTGTTTAGAAAAGTTCACAAAAAGAAAAAAAAGTCATTTCTGATTTTCTTAACCATTAAGCTTGGCCTCTTCTCGAGCAAGCAAAGTAAATCAGACAATCAGTGACATTTTCAATAACAACGGTAATCAGTCTCAAATTGACATCGGGATAGATCTATTTAGACACAAAAGCAAAATACTGCAGAAACTGGAAATTTGATGAAATGTTAATTCTATTTCTCCCTCCATGGATGCTGCCTGACCTATTTGAGTTTTTGCAGCATTTTTTGGTTTTATATTTATTCAGATATTTTTAGAGAGAAAAGCTCCTCAGAGATATTGCGGGGGAAACTGACCAGCTAACAGCTAAGCATTGTAATCATTTTCTGCATTACGGATTATTTGTGAGCTATAGAAATTATGATTGTGTAAGAACTCTTTATACCCACACTTTGATACCAATAATTACACAAATCAAGCACAACTACAAGGGATGGGAGGAATGCAAAAAAAAGATTATTGATCAAATTTGGAACTGGTGTTATCTGAGTTAAAGGTTTTATATTTCACCATGCCAGTGTTAGTACAGGCAAGGTTTTAAGCTCCACATCATGAATGCAAGAGACATTGGCTGGGATTTTCTGCTCCCGTCACGTCGGATGGGTTTGCTGACAGGAGTGGAAAGTATCGTAACAACTGTAAAGTCACGTTTAATAGCTCAGAGGAAGAGAATCATGCCTGGTAACCACTGCCTGGTAACCACCCTAGCATTACTCAGATACCCCTTGGCACTACCTGGGCAATGCCCCGAGCACTGCTAGGGCACTTCACCCGGCCATCCACTTCAGCGGGACCGGAAAATCCCACCAGCAGGAGAGGCCGTAACATGCCACCCATAGTATTTGCAAGACACCAGAGCCTTTCCAGAACATTCCCAGTCTAGTGGCTAGTCCCTAGTCTATCTCTCTAGCTCCACCCACAGGCAGTTCCGGGGCAGTGCCCGGTGCCCATGCTGTGCTGGAAGGGGGGAGGGTGTGCCAGTTCTAGGGTGAGTTGGCTTGCTCACTCTGCGCTGAGGCATCCTTTAAAAATGGTGTCCCGATCCTCGGCTCTCTAAGTTACTGGGGAGGGTGAATCAGAGGCCAGTGATATGTTGTGGAATACATGACGTCAAGTTTTTTTTCTCAGTGCTGCACTACACGGCGGAGAAAGGGAAAACCAGATGAGCGGGAAGGGAATAGAGGGTAATGCAGGTAGACCTAGATGAGGGAAAGTGGGGGGGAAGGGGGGGTGGGGGGGGGGAAGCGGGATTGGGGGTGGATGGGGGGTGGTGGGGTTGGGTCAAATGGAACCTAGGTGGCAGCAAGAGCTGATGGACCCTGTAGCTTTTTCCTGTGCTGTATTTTCTAAGCAATCCTAAACCTTAATATGCCAGCCAGGGAAATGGAATAGCAGTGCATGATGTTGCTCATGCTAAGCAGGGAGGTTGTGACTGAAAATTGCCTCCTTTCTAACTCTCAACCATGCACACCATGCTTTTTCAGACACACTGAGCTTTAATATCTTCCTCAAAGCCACTTCCTAGAACATCGCAGCAATGAGATAATTTAATGTAATAAGTCAATGAGTAACTTAATAAGATGACCTCCGCTAAATCAGCAAAATAATCCAAACTTCAGCTGACACTCACGGAAGCACAATTCAGCAGTGAGCAGTGGTAGTAATCAGGGTAGTTATAGTCTGATCAGAGTGATGACCTTGCAGAGATACAGGGGGTGAGTTTCTGGCCTTGCCATGCTTGGCACAGATTGTGCCAATCCTGGAAAATTGCGTGTGGGCCTAAAAATGGGTTTGGCGCCCTATCTCTTCCTCTGGGCACAAGCCAGATTGCACTCAGAAAGGGCACGAGGCCGATTAGCATATTTAAAGCAGCATTTAAGTGTGTGTAACCCGTTCAATGCTGGATGCTCCCAGCTCCTGGGATCTTCCGATCCTCGGGCATGGCATGGACTCGGCAAGAATCACTGCTGGTCTCCACTAGCAGAGACAAGGCATGGTGGCAGCGCCGGCGTGGGGGTGGGGGGTGCTCAGAGATTGTTGGGGCCACTGAGTGGTCAGGGACATGGCTGGGCAGTTCCCACCTGGTATCCTGGCAGTGTTAAAGAAGTGGGGCCTGAATAGAGGCTATGATGGGGATGTTGGGGGGGGGGGGGGGGGGGGCGGTGGGGGCATGTTGGGGGCCATGAAGGGGAGGTATGTCGGGGACCCTGAAGGGGAGGGCATGTCAGGGGTAATGAAGGGGGGTCATGAAGCAGGACCAATTGGAAGGGCCATAATGCCCTGACACCAGTGATTGTTTTGGGGAGGGCGTGGGGAAATATATTGCCTGATGTTGATTGGGAGAGGGAGGGGGGTCTCCCAGTGCACTGTGAGACTGGGGAAACCTTTCAAAACGGTGCCCAATTGCTTTGCAGCCAGGCTCGCTACTGTGTATAGGCCCTGCCCCTCCCAGAACCGGCATGCAACTCACCACTCACCCAAAAAATGACTTAAGTGTGGGATAATTGTGGTCCAGACTGCGCTGGACAGACCGGTTTTCTTACCATTATGACACGAGTCGCAACCACATTGTCTGATTGGCTGCATAGGTAGATATACACCAGAATTTTACAGCCATTCACACTGGTGGGATTTTCCCATCCCGATGCAGTGAACAGAGATTTGGCTGGGCGTCAAATTCTCCGTCCTCGCTGCAGCGGGAGTGGGGTGTGAGTGGCTGGAGAGATCGCATCAGAGTCTTTCTTGTGCCTATCAACACTGGAAAGCATTCCTAACCTGAACGCAGTGTTCTTCCTCAAATGGTATATGATTGCCATCAGAAAATGATGCAGATCAAAGGCTGCTTCTTACGGGATAAACGTAACACAACTCAGAGGCAATCATTTGTCACCTGTTCTTTTGAAGGAAAGGAAAGAGTGGAGGCCTGCTCCTCCTAAAGTATAGATAAAACAACTGAGTCTTGATGATATTCCAGTGAGATCTTCTTGCCACAGGAGGGAACCGATTTAACAATGCAAATGGGCAAAAATCAGAGCACTGAGCCCACCATTTTGGGGTGTTGCAGTAATGCTGCAGTCACATGAACTGGATGGAGAAGCTTATACTATGGCCTAGGGAAGATTGTAAATTGGAACTGGCGTGAAGAGAAGAATGATCAGGGACGTGGATAAAAGCACCTGCAAGCTACAGGAGAGTAAGACAGTGCAGCAACATCGACAACAGTCCTGCACAGCATCCAGGACTGTATTTATTGTCCATTTCCACTAGTAAGGTCCAAATTGCTATTCCTGTCTATTGGATATATTTGCAATCCAGGAGCTATTAGTTGCTTTATCCGTTTCATTTTTTTTTAGCTGAACGTATAGCCTTGAGATTGCTGTTGGTAATGAACACTTCACTAATTTTTATGATCCGTCTCGGACTGCCATTTAAGTAATGGTGATAACCACCTCCACTGAAATAATACATAAAGATTCCACACTGTTGTTCAGTTTTCCTGTTTGCTAAATTTGCAGCTCAGTTAATTTGTATCAGGTCCTTCCTATCGAATGTCATCTCTTTCTAGGCCTCTTTGTTGCCCTTTTTTATTTTTATTTTGAACCTAACTATACTGTGTTTATTAGTTCCTTGCTGAGTTGCTGACTTTTATCAATGCTACTTTCTCGCTATGCTCTTTACCTGACCTCTTACCTGGACAACTATGAGCCGGCATATCAGAAAATAATGAGCTGTATTGTAGCAAATGAGGGCATCAAGTTCCTGTAGCAGAATTGCTCTGCCTCCTTCCAGCTTCTTGTTCTGATAGAGGATATAAGACTATCTTCTTTACAATGCCAGTAACTTTAGCATTTTCCAAAAATAAAGCACAACTTTAAATGCCAAAACACTGCCTAGACTCGCAGCCTATAAGCATAATTTCTTCTTTTTAATGTTGCAGAGGCAGTCGGAGAATATAGAAGCATTTTTTGTGGAATTTGTCACTTAAGTATTGACGATATATTTACAAGAAGGGCAAGGTAGATTTTTTGGACGCCATAAAGGTTGAAGCTAACCAGAAGCTATAATCCTCTGCCAGTTCCACCATCTCCAGCCTGATACCACCACCAAATACATTTCTCCTCCTCTTCCCTTTCAGCAACCCATAGGACATTCTCTTCGTGACAGTCTAATCTACACCGTTATCTCCAAATCCTGCAAACTTTCTCACGGCACCTTCCCATGCAATTGTAGCAGATATAACAGGAGCCACAATTCATGGCCCCTTAACACTTCTTCCAGCCAGTCTCTTCTATGCTGGGGAGACCAAATGCAAATAGGATAATATGATAACTCCAGGAGTCGGCTGTAAAGGAAAGTGCTTTATTTCACAAAATAATGTAAAACAAAAACCACAAGCTTGTGGTGAACACAACAGGTCCCTCCGGGACAAAGGAATAATGGACCCACTCAGGGCCTGCTTTATATAGGATTCGGTATATGAGGTCCACCTGGTTAGTTAAATATCAATCCCCAGGTAGCTCATACTCAATGAGTCCTACAGGGAAGTCAATCAGTGATTCCAATGCAAGTCATGGGGGTTATCATAGATGATCACTTTGCCGAAGACTTCCATTCAGTCTGCAGATGTGATCCTGAGCTTCCTGTTGCCTGCCATTGTAATTCTCCACCCCAGTCCCACTCTGTCCTTGGTCCCCTGCACTGTTCCAACAAAATGAGAAAAATAGCATGTTGTCTTTCAATTAGGAACTTTATAAACTTCTAGACTCAACAAGGAGTTCAGCAGTTTCAGATCATGTTGTCAGAAACTAGGAGTTGGTATTAACAACAAACTAAGATATCAGAAATGTGTTGGATTTTCCTCTCCTGTACACTCTTTCCTAACACTAATAGGGCAGGATCTTCATGGGACCTCTGGTCGCTGAAGGTAACCTCCCGTGGTCCCCAATGGTGGGATGGGTGAGCCATGCAAAACGACAGAAACACTGGTGAAACTGGAAGATCCCGCTGGTGGCCAACGATGAGCCCCCTAACCATTACCTCCCATTAACAGGGCAATGTATCCTTTTACATGCAAGTCCAGAGCTATGCATAGTGATGGTAGAGGATCCCATTTTTTTCCATAGCATGACTATCTAGGGATATCTCCCGCTTTTTTTGTTTGCCATTGGGATATGTTGGCAGGATTTACAGGTTGATTCTCAACCTGTTTGGTCGTGCTATGAATGCATCCCTCCCTTGACCATCAAGCCCTGAAGTCAGACCGAAGCCTGGGTCTTCTATAAGACCATAAGAGCAGAATTAGGCCTCCGCGATTCAATCATGGCTGATATTTTTCTCATCTCCATTCTCCTGCCTTTTTCCCTATAACCCCTGATCCCCTTATTAATCAACAACCTATCTATCTCTGTCTTAAAGACACTCAATGACGTGGCCTCCACAGCCTCTGCAGCAAAGAGTTCCAAAGATTCACCATGCTCTGGCTGAAGAAATTCCTCCTCATCTCTGTTTTATAGGATCATCCTTTTAGTCAGAGGTTGTGCCCTCTGGTTCTAGTTTTTCCTACTAGTGGAAACATCCCCTCCACGTCCACTCTATCCAGGCCTTGCAGTATCCTGTAAGTTTCAATAAGATCCCCGCTCATTCTTCTAAACTCCAATGAGTACAAACCCAGAGTCCTCAACCGTTCCTCATATCCCTTCATTCCAGGGATCATTCTTGTGAACCTCCTCTGGACCCTTTCCAAGGCCAGCACATCCTTCCTTAGATACGGGGCCCAAAACTGCTCACAATACTCCAGATGGGGTCTGAGACAATTTTAATTCTGGCTCAGAGACAGGAACACTATCACTGTTCAACAAGACCTCCTGTACCATCCACATCAATGAGCCTTTTAATAATGTCAACAGACTAAAAATGGTACTTAAAGGGGAACTGCAGTCCCATGGGATACTTCCATTTTAAGTTCATGTTGAAAATAGCTTGCAGGCTCTTCATTTCTATCTAATTCAAGTTCTGGTGAATTAGCCGGTGCATAAGATACTGTGATTATACAGAAATACAGGCATCTGTTCTGCTTCTAATCTGAATTTCTGTTTTTGTGAAGAAGACACTATTACAAGCAAAGCCATTTTGTCCCGTCCTCCCTGCTGCCTGTAAAGGACCTGACTTCAATGTGGGATAGTGTCCACTGGCGCTAGTCACTTCTAATACGTTTTCCAAGTGGGGAATTTTTCACAAGCAACCCTTGATAATGAGTTTCTAAAGGTTATTTCCTGGTAGGGAGTTTTGCAGCCGTGCTTGATTCCATCCTTCTCTGATATGCACACCTATGTACTTTTGTGGAAATCCATATGGCAGTGATCACTAGTAAAACCTTATTGATCTACTTTTATTATTCATCTCCTTCCCTTACCCTGGGGCACATAAGCTAATTCAACATCCCCACTGGCATTGTGTCTGAAATAGTTATCTCAGCCCAGACTCGGAAGTGAAGCAGGATCTTCCAGTTGTAGACAGCTCAGCTATTTGCCCGATAAACTCGCTGAGACATCAAGAGGGTCAAGAAAGGTCAGTTCAATGTCAAGCTGAGTACCTTAATTCTTCTCTCTCAAATATGTCAAAAGCGACTGGGGGCTTATTACATACATTGACGGAAATGAACATTGTTAGAAAGAGACACAGCAACGTGTGGATTCCACTGGTAAAACTGCAAGAGGTTGCAAAACAGCAGTTGTAACAGCAATGATTTGATCCCAGCAGTGTATGTCATCAGTAATCCAGCAATTTCACTTCATCTGCAGAGAATCTGGCATCAGTTGGTTTACCATTACATTCACCACCTACAACATGTACATCATTCCTCTGGGAATCGTTGCTAGGTGAACTGTTCCTTGACAGTGGCAATTTAATAAGTTCAGAAAAGGCAGAGAACATTTATGGTTCAGCAGGGCACCAGGTTGACCCATTCCAGTTATACAGACCCTTTGCACATCCTTACTGAGTTTGGTGATGCTTAACAGCCATTGAATTACTTTTGAAATGGTGCCTAAGATATCTGTCTGCTCTATTTCAGGATGGGTGTAGGTTTGCTTTGGTTGTATTTTCTGAACGTGCAAAGACAACATTTCATGTAATGCGCAAATGCTGCACTGTTAATCAGTGGACTTGTAACATGGTGGAAAAAGCCAGTGACAACATTCCATTTGGGGCTATGATAAAGGCAAATACTGTGGATGCTGAAATCTGAAACAAAAGCAGAAAATGCTGGAAAATCTCAGCAGGATGTTATGAATCAGGATGCCTGACAACTACTGCAGGTAAACATTAACACTTGTAAATTTGGATTTGGGCTTTCCCATTGACAAAGCCTGATATAAAAGTTTTCTATATGTTTTGAGCTGGGATGTTGCATCTTGCTCCGCATGATTCATAGAATCCTACAGTGTAGAAGGTGGCCATTTGGCCCATCGAGTCTGCACCAACCACAATCCCACCCAGGCCCTATCCCTGTAACCCCATGTATTTAACCTAGCTAGTCCCCCTCACACTAAGGGGCAATTTAGCATTGCCACCACCTAGCCCACACATCTTTGGACTTTGTGAGGTAACTGGAGCACCCGAAGGAAACCCACGCAGACACAGAGAGAATGTGCAGACTCCGCACAGACAGTGACCCAAGCCAGGAATCGAACCCAGGTCCCTGGCGCTGTGGGGCAGCAGTGCTAACTACTGTGCCACCGTGCTGTTACTGCTGGAGGGTGAAGTTCTAAACTGCATTGTTTTAAGAAGTATCCAAATCCTGAATTTCTTTAAAATGAACACCAAATGTTAATCCTTATTTTATATCAATATTTCACAGTTAAATCTCACATCAAGTGTTGTTGAAAATATTACGGTTTCTTAAGATAAAATCTATTAAATATTTAGATATTTACATCTTTTACGTATTTTGCTGCTATTAATGCTGTAAAACCTACATTTTATTTTGGAAATTAGAAATCTTGTAATTGTTAATGTATTTAATTTTCTGATCATAAAGAATTTGTATCAAACAGCCGCTTGCCAGTACAAAACTTGAATTTTGTTGAAAAGGGAGACATGTTGCCAAAGTTTTCATCTTGCACTCATCAGGACCAACACAAGAATGCCAAATGCCAGGAGAGAAGTGCAGCTATTAGCGCACTCAGAATTGTTCAGCAAGTGCTGCACTCACAACTACTTTAAGATAATCAGTTGATCTCGTAATTTGGCTCATTTTCGCTTGCTAGAAGTGATTTCCATTCATACACGGGTACCTGTTCTCTGCAAAGAAAGGGAATATGTTCAAGCTTGCACCTTTCTTTGAATGACACATGAGATCGGGGCGCCTATAGTTCCCCAATGTTTTCTGCGTGGCAACATCTCAGTCAATTAGTGTCAACTTGCCAACCAATCAGCACCCTTCTCCTGCAGCATAAATTATAGTGATCATTTGAAGTTTGGTGTTCTGATAAGTGCATGATGAAAAGTTTTGGCAAGATGTCTCTTTTCAGCAAAACATTGACACCCAATCTTAATTAGAATTTGATGATCCCTGTCCACTGTACAATAAAATAATTGGGAACACAGGAACAGGAGTAGGTCATTCAAATCCTCAAGCATGTTCTGACATTTAATTAGATCATGGCTGATGTGCACCTTAATTCCGCTTACCTGCCCTTGATACCCATATCAATGCTGATTTCAGCCTTGAAACTTTCAACTGGCCCAGAATTCACAGACTTTTGGGGAAGAAGATTGTTGTGGCTAAAACAATGACCGAAGGTGTTCAGCAAATACTTTGGGACCTGCTTTGCTGAACACCTTTGGTCCATCCACAAGCAGGACCCAGACCTTCCCATTGCTTGCCATTTTAACACACGATCCTGCTCCCATGCCCACATGTCTGTCCTTGGCCTGCTGCAATGTTCCAGTGAAGCTCAACGCAAACTGGAGGAACAGCATCTCATCTTCCGGCTAGGCACGTTACAGCTTTCTAGTCTCCATATCGAATTCAACAACTTCAGATAATTAGCTTCACACCACTTCAACCCTTTGTTTTCATTTTATTTAATTTTTAACTGTTCTCTACCCTTTATTTCTTCATTGTCTTTCTTTATTTTTCTTTCTCCCCCCAGTCTTTCCCCCTTTTTTATCCCCCTTTTCTTACCTTTTCTCCCCTTTGCTTCCCTTTTCCCCTTTTTCTCAATTTTACCTCTCTCCCTCCATCTCCCCCCTCCCCCCACATCTTCATCTGTCACAGCTTACCCTCTGATTTCAAATTCTCTGGCATTTGGCTTTTTACACCTTCTATTCTCTCTATGGAATGCCATTAGCACCTCTTAGCATTTCCCCTTGTTTTTGTGGTTATGACTCATCTTTCATTCCCTCACCCTACAGTATACATTTCTCCCACTTTCTATGCCTTTTAGCTTTGACAATGGGCCCTATTTTACCATTTTGATTCTAAGTGCTGGGCGGACTTGAAGCTGGGAGTGTTTCAGATCCGACTTTTAGACCCGTTCTCAGGTGCTCCCATACGCACTCTGCCTGAAAAAAAATCAGCAATTCCGAATCGTGCTGCAGAAGCCTGTGGGCGGGGCTTATCGCACCGAAAATCCTGCAGCTCTGATCAGTGCCTCCAACTGCGCATGTGCAGAAAAAAAAGAAAGAATGCAGCTCCCCTGCCACATCCCTCCCGGGCCAGCTAATGCCTCCCTAAGCCCCCACAGACATTGCCCCACCCCCCCCCCAACAGTACTGACCCCCTTATTCCTCCACCCCCCTGCCACTCAGACTGATCGTGGGCCCCTCCCTCCTTCCCCCCCCACCAATCTCAGGCAGAGTGGTGGCGGACCCCCCCTTCCCTCAACCGATCTCAGGCAGAGTGGCAGCTGACCCCCCCCCTTCACCCCTACTGATCTCAGGCAGAGTGGAATCGGTCCCCACCTCCTCCCCACTGATCCCAGGCAGAGTGGCAGCGGACCCCACCTTCCCCCCCACTGATCCCAGGCAGAGTGGCAGCAGGCCCCCTCTTCACCCCCACTGATCTCAGGCAGAGTGGCAGTGGACCCCACCTTCCCCCCCACTGATCCCAGGCAGAGTGGCAGCAGGCCCCCTCTTCACCCCTACTGATCCCAGGCAGAGTGGCAGCAGGCCCCCTCTTCACCCCTACTGATCTCAGGCAGAGTGGCAGCAGACAACCCCTTTCCCCCCCACTGATATCAGGCAGACTGGCAGTGGATTCCCCCTCCCCCCCAACAGATCTCAAGCAGAGAGCCGTCAGATGCTCGGCACTTACCGCCTCACTAACTGGAGCGCCCAAATTGGACTTTTGTGGCGCATGTGTGTTTCGCATTGATTCTAGATGGGCGAACGCGGTGGTAAAGGGGAAAGTGCCGGTAAAGTGCAGCCCATTAAGTCAATTTAAATGCATGCAAATATATTTAAATGACTATCGCACCTGTTTTAGGCTCGGTCCCGATTGCGGCCATTTTTGGACCTTGGTAAAGGGGGAGCTGGCGGATCACGCTACTCACTTCACGCCCGACTTTACCACATTTTCGCGCCCAAAAACGGGTGCAACGCGATGGTAAAATCAGGCCCAAAGAGTCTTCTGGACTCGAAGCGTCAGCTCTTTTCTCTCTTTATAGATGCTGCCAGACCTGCTGTGATTTTTCTAGCATTTTCTCTTTTGGTTTCAGATTCCAGCATCCACAGTAATTTGCTTTTATCCAGTGATATTAGAACCACACGTTTACTGTTTATCGCCCATAGTTGAATGAATTCTCACCAAAAGAATGAAAGCTACATTTATTTCAGGCAGGATTGGATTGTTTGCCAATCCTACAATCAATATAAACATTTTAATTTCAGCTTTTTTGGAAATACCAGTTCTAATAAAATTTGCATTTACCTGTTTGATTCAGATAATAACCTGTTTCCCTCATTATTTGGTAACAGTAGAGTTTATGTAAATACATCTGCAAAATGTAGCTCTAGCCCATTATGCAAATGACACAATGCATGGGGATGTATTTTCCTTGTTCAGTTTCTGGGTGTATTGGCTCACCAGGCTCCAGTAAGCACATGATAATTGGAACAAGGGGGATGCATGCTCATAATGGGGGCCTGCCAAATTTTGCATCCATTCATTTAAATGGGCAGAAAAAGAAGAAAACTTCCTTATACATAAACACTAAATACTGTGGGTGTTGGAACTCTGAAATAAAAACGGAAATTGCTGAAAACATTTAGCAGGCATTGATAGAGGAACAGGGTTTTGAACCGTATTTTCTCTGGACTGGATTTTCACCAGAGGGCTGCCAGCCATTTGATTGGCTGCTAGATCTCAGAGGTGGGGTTCCTCCATGATGGGACATTCCAAATCGAATCAATTCGTGTCCTGACAGCCATAAAGCAGCTATAAGCTGAGCCAGCCAAGAAGGGGCGACCTTGCTTCCTAATGGACCCACTCCAACATAAAATGCAATCCATCGTCTATGATCTACTTTTTTCCATTTTTATTCAAAAGTCACTCATAGTAATGCCATCTCCCCCATCTGCCATCCCTGTATTTGCTGCACATTTGAAATTCATTGCTCCTGGGCACAGACCCAGGAAAATCCCCCCCCCTCATCCATTTAATATATTTTTTTCTATATATGAATTGGGGCAAATACTGATCAGATCATTGATATTTTTACTATTTGCAGGTAATTGTTGCCCTAAATCATAGAATCCCTACAGTGCAGAAGGAGGCCATTTGACACACCGAGTCTGTACAGACCACAATCGCATCCAGACCCTATCCCCATAACCCCACTTATTTACCTGTTCGTCCCCCTGACACTAAGGGGCAATTTACTATGGCCAATCAACCTAACCCACGCATCTTTGGACTGTGGGAGGAAACCGGAGCACCCGGAGGAAACCCACACAGACACGGGGAGAACGTGCAAACTCCACACAGGCAGTCACCCGAGGCCGGAATTGAACCCGAGTCCTTGGCACTGTGAGGCAGCAGCGCTAACCACTGTGCCACCATGCCACCCTTAAAGTTATCAGTTAGTATCGACGTCTATCAAGTGTGATGCGCAGACCAGCAGTTGGTGAGAAGAATTTTAAATCTAAGGGGTTAATATATTCACAGCTATCTATCCACAGCATTTGGTAAGTGTAATTGTGAATATTCTGGATAATATTTTATTAATCATATCACTGATATTTTATATAGAAGCTCTCAAGAGATGCCAATGAAAAGTAAGACAGCCTAATGCTATTGTCACTAAAGGTGCAGAGGCTGAAGCCTAATCTGGGTTTGATGTACATGGTAATCCTATGAGAAAGTAAATCTGTAATAAAGAGAAGTAAGATTTGTTTTTGACATTGCTCAGCACTGTCACAGAGTGATTAAAAAATTTTAGGCTTTTGTAACATTGCAAAGAGTTGCAGAGAAACAGCTGATTTGTCAGTTTGACGGATTAAAGTTTCTCCTAATCTTCTGCACAGATTTGTGCTATTAAGAATTCAGTGTATTATCACTTGGCACATTGCTGAAAATATCAAGCTTTCTCTTATTTTTATTTTCTTGAAAACGGGACTGAGGTAAACCATCACTGTGAAAGCTGTTATTATGTTGTTGCTACCCACTCTCAGATTGAGAATTAAGGTGCTGAAATGCTGTAGCTCAGAAAAGTAAAATGCCCATTCCCAGATACTGCACTGGAAATGTGGGCAAGAGCTCCCCTCACTTCAATCATTTCACTCAGCTTCCATTTATAAAATGCACAGGAGGCTCAGCAGATCCTTTTGCACTTTTCAAACTGGGTTTGACATCACAGAATTATACTCTGGTGTGGGTGTCCTTCCTGTCACTCTAGACAATATTTTATCATTTTTTTGTCTAAGTGCTGGGTGGACTTGAAACTGGGAGAGTTTCAAATCCGACTTGTGGGCGTGTTTTAAGGCCCCCCCCCATAGGCACTCTGCCTCAAAATTCTGAGCGAGCCCATCGCTCGCTGCAGAAGCCAGTGGGCAGGGCTTAACACACCGAAAGTCCGCACTCCTGAAAGTGCTGCACATGCGCATTAATCGCAGGAGTCTGACAGACAAAGAGAGAGCTGTCAGGCTCCTGCTGCTGCAGGCAACATGAAGCAGCCCCCCACCCTGCAGGCCCACTCCCCCATTAGCCCCGTCCCCACTGGCCCTGCCAGTGATGGTAAAAAGGGGGTAAAATCACTCCCTCTGTTTCCAAAGGCTCATCATCTGACTGGGACTGAGCAGCTGGCTGGTACCAGCTATGGGTATCTGTGCTGTCCCTGTCATGAGATGGGGATGTGGCTGTGAGGTGTTCTCTAGAAAGAAAGTGACCCCAAATCTAACCTTGAGCTACGCCCCGCCAAACTGGTGGAGGGACTCTTCCTGAGCCCCCGCAGCCTCAGACGTGCTTCGGGAGCTGCTGGATTGGCTAATTGGCCGCGGTCTGCTAGTGCCTGGAAAATACAAAAGGGCCGATGTAGTGGATGAGCTGAAGCTGATTCAGAGTACATGGCACTTACAGTGAATTATTGGATTGGGTGAAGTGACGGAGCTGGGAACCATAGCAGGTTGTTGCAAGATGCCAAGATCTGCATTGCCACAGAGGCGATCCCAGTCCTCACTGGTGAGCTCTACAAATTCAGTGAGGGCGATGATCTGCATGGCCCCTTTCCTGGTCGGGACTTGCTCTTTTTTGTGCACAGGTTTGGCCTGCTTGGAGACAAAAGAAAGAATTGCGAACAGAGGGGGGAGCAGAGTTTGGCATTTCCCTGTTGCGCCCTACCCAACAGGGACAGAGATTGAAGTGTGAGCAACAAGACAGATGAGATGATGGTGTTGTGAAAGTCTTGTTGATCAAGTGAGTCTTAATATGTTGATATGTGCCCCATCCTCTGTGACTGAATGTGAGAGATCTGTGAAGAGAGTAACTGTTTGAATACATGATGCCATGTTGAGAGGAGGGAGATGACTTACCCTGGCAGAGTGGATGAGATAATTAATCCACTCCCTGCACTGCATGGTGCTTCGCGGACAGGGTAGAGAACATGACAGTGAATCCGGACTCCCTGAATAAGGGCCTCAGGAAACCTGGTGCTGAAAGACTGTGCTGCCTTCATCTTGAGGCTACTCACCTCACGCCCCTGGGTTCCGGTCATCCTGCACTGTTTGGTGGAGACTGGTGGGCTGAAGAGAGTGACATGAATGTGCTGGAGCGTTATTTAAACATGGCGGCAGGACATTTGAACCCACCAGCTGCGGGTGGGTAGACGAATCAGCTGTTGGCCTGCTAGGTGACTCGGAGGGAAACTCAGCTGTGCATAATTAACAAGGTTCCAAATGTAGAACCTGGCATGCAATGCTGCCATTCT
Organism: Mustelus asterias; assembly: GCF_964213995.1. Classification (NCBI taxonomy): domain Eukaryota; kingdom Metazoa; phylum Chordata; class Chondrichthyes; order Carcharhiniformes; family Triakidae; genus Mustelus; species Mustelus asterias. Next base: position 34,765,277 of record NC_135825.1, on the reverse strand, counting down.
GGCCAGAGGGCAAAGTGCTACCCGCCACTGCACTTAGGGCCCTATTTTACCATTTTGATTCTAAGTGCTGGGCGGACTTGAAACTGGGAGTGTTTCAGATCCGACTTTTAGACTATGCACTCTGCCTGCAAAATATCAGCGATTCTGAATCGCGCTGCACAAACTTGTGGGCGGGGCTTAACGCACCCAAAATCCTGCAGCTCCGATTGGTGCCTCCAACTGCTCATGCGCAAAAAAAAAGGATAGAATGCGGCTCCCCGGCCACATCGTTCCCGGGCTGGATAATGCTTCCCCCCGGGCTCCCACAGACATTGTCCCACCCCCCAACATTACTGATCACCTTATCTCCCCACCACATCCTGCTGGTTCTCTCCGGAAAAGGTGAAGTTGGGAAAAGTACCATAACAACAGAGATAGCCCTCGCAATTAGAAATTCAGGGAAAAGGGTCGGAATTCTGGATGTTAATCTGTGCGGTCCCAGCATTCCTCCGACTCAGACTGATTGAGGGCCCATCCCCCCCTTCTCCCTCACAGGCAGAGTGACAGCGGACCCCCCCCCCCCGTTCCCCCATACTGATCTCAGGCAGAGTGGCAGCGGACCCCCCGTTCCTCCCCTCTCACCGATCTGAGAGAGCTGTTGGACCCACCTTCCCCTCCCCCCCCCCCCGCCACTGATCTGAAGCAGAGAGCCATTGGACCCACCTCCCCCCCCAATGCCCCCCCCCAATGCCCCCCCCCTCCCCCCAAACCGATCTCAAGCCCACCCCCCCACGATCTCAAGCAGAGAGCCGTTGGACACTCAGCACTTACCTCCTCACTAATTGGAGTGCCCGAATCGGACTTTTGTGGAGTATGCCTGCTTCGCGCGATGTCTGGATGGGCGAATACTGTGGTAAAGGGGAAAGTGCTGGCAAAGTTGGGCATGGAGCCCATTAAGTCAATTTAAATGCATGCAAATGCATTTAAATGGCCGTCACACCCGTTTCTGGTGCAGTCCCATTAGCAGCCATTTTTGGGCCTTGGTAAAGGGAGGAGCCGGCACGGAGGCAGATGTGGATCATGCTACTCGCCTCATGCCCGACTTTACCAAGTTTTCGCGCCCGAAAACAGGCACAACTTGATGGTAAAATCGGGCACTTCGTCTCAAAATCGAGAATTCTGCTCTAAGCTTGTGAGCAACCTGATTCATTCTCATTGGTGACCAGGCTGAGGAATGGAGTCAGTCGTTAATAACAAAATAATAATCTCGTATGAACTATCATATCTATATATACTTAGGTCTATCACACGACAGCAGAATCAAGTCATTACCTTGACTCAAATATACACTTGATTTGGAAATTGTCCACACATCCTTTTGTTTAAAGCAAAAGGTAGGTTAGTAGTGACCCTCAAATATCAAACAGCTGCAATTGTTCCTTTATGCTCTGTAAGTAATTAATTTAGGAAATTTACAATAGATAAATTTACATTAGGCAATATTCATCGAATCATAGAATCCTACGGTGCAAAAGGCCATTCGACCTATCGAGTGTGTACCGACCACAATCTCACCCAGGCCCTATCCCCATAACCCCATGCATTTACCCTAGCTAGTCCTCCTGACACTGAGGGGCAATTTAGCATGGCCAATCCACCTAACCCACACATCTTTGGACTGTGGAAGGAAACTGGAGCATCCAAAGGAAACCCACACAGGCACAGGAAGAATGTGCAAACTCCACACCGACAGTGACCCAAGCCAGGAATTGAACCTGGGTCCCTGACTTGGCAGCAGTGCTAACCACAGTGCCACCGTGCCACCCCTATTACATAGGGCTGTTTAACGAAGTAATGTGAAATTCTATAGCTTGCTATCTTAATAGCAATAATAAATTGCTTTGCATCTCTTCCTTTACACAGTTACTTTACCTTGATTCATGGACTCACCCAGTGGCACAAGTGCCAAGAGGAGCAAACATTTTGGAATGCTATGGAATGTAACCCCTCCATGGTAGTAGGACCAATATTTCCACTCCCTTCAGTGACTATTCATTAGGAAATTTATCCCTCATCCAACCTCACCAATCACAATCTTAAGATTGTTAAATGAAGTTTTCATAGAATCAAAGAATCCCTATAGCACAGAAGGAGGCCATTTGGCCCATCGAGTCCGCACTGACTCTCCAACAGACCATCTTTCCCACGCCTTCTTCCCCATCCTATCCCTGCAACCTCACATTTATCATGGCTAATTCATCTAACCTACATGCCTTTGGACACTCACGGGCAATTTAGCACGGCCAATCAACCTAACCTGTACATCTTTGGACTGTGGGAAACACATGCAGACATGGGGAGAACATGTAAACTCCACCCAATGCTGGAATCAAACCCAGATCCCTGGCGCTGTGAGGCGACAGTGCTGCCATAGGTTTCTCGGTGGATAGATATTCATTTGTAACTAATAAGTAGCCACTTCAGGTACATTCTATTTTAATGACTTACAACATAATAATTAGTTGTGAATGGTTTAAATTATGAATTTAAGTCCACTTTTTCAGCTGGGTGTAGCTTTATGTGGCGTCCATATGTTCAACAACTTTGAGAAATTCTGAATTGCATTGCTTATGCCATTTGAGTGACTGATTTGAATTTCAGAGCAGATCAATTGGTATGACAGCAGACCTCCAGCAAGGTTAAGAAAAATGCCTAGTAAGTAGACAATATCTTTCAAGGCTTTATTCCTTCATTGTTACCTGAGCAGGGATGTCTTAAATTGAATTTTCTCTTCCCTTCAACAATGGCTCTCTTTAATGCTATCCACATCTGGAGTCTTGTGTACAGTTATATTCATCTTACCAAAGAAAGGTTGTATTCGCCTTAGGAAAGGTGTAGCAAAGGTTCACTGGATTGATTCCTACGATAAGAAGACTGTCCTATGTATGAGGAGAGATTTTATAGAACAGACAATGTGCTCTAGAGCTTAGAAGAATGGGAAATGATCTAACTGAACTGGAGAAAAGTCTTTGGATACTTGACAGGGTAGATGCTAGGAGTATCCTTCCCCTGGCTGGAGATTCTAAAATTAGAGGCCATAGTCTTAGAATAAGGTGTCATCCATTTAGGACTCAGATATTGGAGAGATTTACAGTGGCACAGTGGTTAGCACTGCTGCCTCACAATGCCAGCGACCCGAGTTCAATTCTGGCCTTGGATGACTGTCTGTGTGGAGTTTGCACGTTCTCCCCCTGTCTGCATTGGTTTCCTCCGGGTGCTCTGGTTTCCTTCCATAGTCCAAAGTTGTGCGGGTTAAGTTGATTAGCCATGCTAAATTGCCCCTTAGTGTCAGGTGGACTAGCAGGTAAATGCTTGGGATTACAGAGATGGGGCCTGGGAGGAATTGTTGTCAGTGAAGGCTCGATGGGCTGAATGGCCTCCTTCTGCATTGTATGGATTCTATGATTCTTATGATTTCTTCGCTCAGATGGTTGTGATTCTTCACAATTCTCTACCCCAAGGCTGTGGATGCTGAGTTGTTGAGTATATTCAAGATTGAGATTGATCATCTTCTGGCCACTGATGGCATCGAGGAATATGGGGATCTGGAGACAAAGTGGAATTATTATACAAATTTAGCTATATTGAGTGACAGAGTAGGCTTTTGGGGCCATGTGGCCTTCTCCTGCTCCCATTTCTTATGTTCTTAAGTTTGTGATTGGTGGGGGTCGAGTGCTGAGATATGAGGGGAGATCCAATTAAGAAATTCATGTGGCATTTTAATGAGTATTGTTATGGTTCAGGTCAGAAACTCCACAATGATTTATAAAGCTCACCTGGACCATATGTTTTGCATCTTGAATTTGGCTAGGATAAGCATGATATGGTTCACCCCAGGTATGATTCAAATAACCCACTGGGGAGCTTTTATCAAACAAAGTTTATTTAAGAATATAGTTAACATGTCTGGAAAGAAAATTAACAATAACTTTTATCAATTACAAACAAAAGCAAAACAACCTCAATAATTTATAACCCTTAACAAATATATCTAAGATGTTCCAATCAAACCAAAACTTCCTTTAGACAAAGCCCTTTTCACAGGTTTAACACAGCAAAAATTACTGCTCATGTGATACTGGAATTGAGTCCTTCGGATGAATTCTGCAGTTCTCTTAATAGACTCAGAACAGTTTGAAGTCAGAACAGCTTTCCAGAACAGCAGTTCTGAGAAGCTGTTCTGACTTCAAACTGTTCTGAGTCTAGGCAAGCCACCAACAACAGATTTTCTACTCCAGAATAGCTTTCAGCTAACCAGCAGAATTTCCAAATCAAACAGGGAGAGAGAGAAACACTTCTTTTCAGCTTGCTGTCCCTTCTAAAACTCAAACCTGCATCTCCAAACTGAAAATGCAGAGTCATAAACATCCCAGTAAAAATAAACAAATCTCCCATTTAAGCAGCAATAAAAGGACATCTACAAGCCAGCAACCATAACATCAGATAAGGCTATGAGCATGATTTAGAAACAAAAATCCCTTAAAGGTACACCAAGTACATAATTACATACAATAAACAGAGAGCATATGACATTACTGTTATATGTAATGCTTTTACCTAGGTTAGATAATTTGAGTTCAGTATTTAATCTCAGAAAAATGAATACATTGTACATGGTATTAGGATATATTCCTCTATGGAGAAAAATGTGGCTTGTGAAATATTCACTGGTTTTAAATCTTTGCTGAATAGAATGGCAGAGGTGCGAATGCTATTAAAAGAAAAAAAAACAAATAAGTATTCATACACAGTACCGTGAGATCTTCAATGGAAACAAGCTCATTTAAGTGTCAGTAAATAGAAACAATTAGTTCTATGCTATTGCTGGCATTTTGCTGTGGGAGAAAATACAAAACAGGAAAATGCGAGCATGTAATGGACTGTCGGCTTCCCATGAGGCATGATTTATATTAGCTCCGTCCTTGTAGAAGGAGCTGTTATGTAAATTGAGTTGGATTGCAGGGGAGCGCAACCTAACAGTGACTACTTCTGTGCTCATGCTGATCCAATTAAAAGCTGATGTCCACGGCTAATTTATTCCTCTTGCACATGAATTTGAAAGATATTTAAAAATCTCAATGCAAATCCATGGTTTAATGGTCTTTCATATTGCTGGCACTACTGTGAAAGTCTCAGAAAGATAGTTATCATAATGTATGCATATGAGTACATGTTTGTGTATATATAATGGGTGGGATTTTACGCCCTTGCTTGGGCGAGCCCGGAAATTCCCGCCCGAGGTCGACGAAGATTTCCGTTGTCGGACCCAACGAATCAGGACGGGCAAGGTTGTAGAGTTCCGGCCAAGATTTGGATTTACACCTATCTATATATGCATAGATATGTGTGTATGTATAGCTGCCCCTGGGTCGGATTTTCCAGTCGCACTCGCCCCAAATCTGGAAAATCCCACCCTAGGTCAATGGATTTTTGCATGGCCCACCCACCTCCATCGCCTGCTATGGTTCCTGTGGCAGGCGGGATGGGTAAATTCCGACTCCCCCGCCGCTCCCATTGTTCTCCACCATATAGAGGTCTTTGGTCTGGGAGATGCTGTTGAAGTAAGTTCGATGAATTTCCGCAGTGCATCCTACAAATAATACATAGTACAGATGGGGGAGGGGTATAAGCAGTCAGGAGGTGAGCCACTCAGCTCTCGTAGCCATACTGTTAATATAGCTATTCAATGCTGACCACCACTCCACCCCCAACCTTCCAAGTGTTAATGGCGGGGGTACAAAAATTGTGGAGCTGTTCAGGTTTATAGGTGCAATGATTCAATTTTTTTTGGCAATAGTTATCTCCCTTAATTCTATGGCACAAATGCTAACTGCCACATCAACCCAGGCCCAGACATTGCCCAACTGCTCTGTTGATTGACTGGGCCTGTTTCAATGCTGGAGAAAATAAAAAGTTAAAACACTGCGTAAAGGCTGGAAATTTTAAACAAACATAGAAAATGTCAGAATTACTCAGACCTATGGTGAGAACAGATGAATTCATGTTCTGCAAATGTGGTGATTGTCTCTTTAAGGGTCACATGATCAGGGATCAGGTTGGGTGTTCACCTCGGCAAGCAGGTTTTTCCTGTCCCAGAACTATCAAGAGAGCTGGCTGCAGCCACGAGGCTGCAAGCCTCTGCAAACCTTTACCTGTAAATAAACATGTTTTTTTTTCCTTCACTGGTAAACAAGCATTATTACAACAAGGAAACCACTCAAAGACTCAATTTCTAATTGTCCAACTTGTGTGTATAACGTTTAGCTAGAATTCAGGACTGAGTAATTTAGTAATTGAAGATGGTAAAAAGGAGTTAAAGGGGGAGGGATGTGATGATTGCAGTGATTGTCCCTTTAAGGGCAACACAGCGTAAGAGGGTCACTTGGCTTGAGGGGCCAGTTGGGACGAGAGTGAATAATCACCCCAGGGGATGGAGTCCTCACTTGGGCAGAAAACATCTAGAAGGAATGTACGGACTGAGGCAGCCACTGGGCTGCTCTCGGACAGCCCGGAGGTGCTGCTAGCCTCTGTACAGTTCATCCTTATTAATAAATACCCTTTGTGTTCTGATGAAGTCTATTAGCATGCATCATTACAGTTTGGCATTGTTATGAGCATTGTGAATATTTAACCCTTTTTAGTGACTTTCGCGGTAGAATTTAAAAAATTCATTCATAGGACATGGGCGTCACTGGCTGGTCAACATTTGTTGCCCATCTCTAGTTGCCCTTGGAGGACAGTTGAGAGTTAACCACATTGCTGTGGCTCTGGAGTTACGTGTAGGCCAGACCAGGTATCATAGAAATCCTGCAGTGCAGAAAGAGGCCATTTGGCCCATCGAGTCTGCACTGATCACAATCCCACCCAGGCCCTACCCCCATATCCCTACATATTTTACCCGCTAATCCCTCTAATCTACGCATCTCAGGACACTAAGGGGCAATTTTAGCATGGCCAATCAACATAACCCGCACATCTTTGGACTGTGGGAGGAAACCGGAGCACCCGGAGGAAACCCACGCAGACATGAGGAGAATGAGCAAACTCCACACAGACAGTGACCCAAGCCGGGAATCGAAGCCAGGTCCCTGGAGCTGTGAAGCAACAGTGCTAACCACTGTGCTACCATGCCGCCCAAAGGTACGGACGGCAGATTTCCTTCCCTAAAGGACATTAGTGAACCAGATGGGTTTTTCCGACAATTGACAATGGTTTCATGGTAATCAGCAGATTCTTAATTCCAGATTGTTTTTATTGAATTTAAATTCCACCAGCTGCCGTGGTGGGATTCGAACCTGGGTCCCCAGAACATTAGCTGAGCCTCTGGATTAATAATCTAGCGATTAATACCACTAGTCCATCGCCTCCCCATTGAGGAATGCTTACAGGGGCTCAACATTTTGATTCATCTCCAGCTGATTTACTTTGGTTCACTAATGTCCTTTAGGGAAGGAAATCTGCCATCCTTACCTGGCCTATCTTACATGTGACTCCAGAGCTACAGCAATGTGGTTGTCTCTCAACTGCCCTTTGAAATGGCCTAGCAAGACACTAAGTTCAAGGGTAATGAGGGATGGGCAATAAATGCTGTAAGAAGTTTAACAACACCAGGTTAAAGTCCAACAGGTTTATTTGGCAGCAAAAGCCACACAAGCTTCCCACTTGTGGGAATGGAATTCCCACTCACCTGAAGAAGGGGCTAAGAGCTCCGAAAGCTTGTGTGGCTTTTGCTACCAAATAAACCTGTTGGACTTTAACCTGGTGTTGTTAAACTTCTTACTGTGTTTACCCCAGTCCAACGCCGGCATCTCCACACAATAAATGCTGGCCAGCCAGTGACGCCCATGCCCCACGAATGTTGGGGTTTGGAGAAGTAATTGGCTGCAGCATGTCTTGTGGTAGTAGTTGGTTGATGTAGCTTTGATGTCTAACACTTGGCAAAGTGATTCAATTTACCACAGCCATTACAGCGCTTTTTAAATGCAAAGCATGTGCTTTTTTTGTGGGTGTTGGCCGTTGCAGTTTGAGCACTATATGTTTTATATTGAAAATACTTCAGCTTCTCTTAATTCTTTACTGCTGTTCTTGGACTGTTTATTCAAAATGCAAATATTAATGGCGGATTCCAATGTTAAATTTTTTGTGCAGAGCATCTGGTTGCATACATTGTCGCTGTGTACTCCACACACTGTATCGTCTGTTAGAAATTTGTCAATGAGAGCATCAAATTCGAACATTTTTGCCAGAATTTGCAGTGTTAAGACGTATAATTGTATCATGTTGAAAACATGTCTTTTATGATTGCATTTTTTACAGGTGTGCAGATTTGTTTAAATTTCTTTAGTAGTACCTCAGGATTCTCTTGGTCTTCCCCATCCTGGAGTATGAAGGAGTCTGATTACTCTACAACCACTGGGCCTGCCAGGTTCAGCAACGTATAGGCTTGGGCTTTCTTCAACTTGTTGGACAGACCGGCAAATGGCAGTAATAGTGCCATTCCTTCTCGAACTTTTTCAGTTGTTGGCAATGTTCTCATCAAAAGTAAGCGGGTCGATGTGCGGGAGTCCTTGTGCCATCTCAGCAAGCTCCTGACACCATGCAATATTGTGGGGTTGTATAGGAATGAGGACACAGGAGATAACTACAATAAGTTTATTACATATGCCCTCAACTGTTCTTGCATGCCGTGCCTAAAGCTACACAGGCACCTTCCTCCACATTGCATATCAGTACTGGGGCACATGTCATACCGCAATATGTGAATGGATGCGCATTCTACAACAGAGAAAACATTTGCCAGTATCTCCCACCAACAGAAATTTAGGCCATGGCACTAAATCAATGGAAATCTGGGATCCACCACAGATTTGTACCCCTCGGTGATCTATAGTAGAAACTAGAAGCAGGAGTAGGCCATTCGGCCCTTCAAGCCTTCTCGGCCATTTATTATGGTCATGGCTGATCATCGAATTCTTTATCTTTATCTCCCCTCCCCCCCCCATACCCCCAGATCCCTTTAGCCCCAAGAGCTATATCTAGTTTCTTCTTGAAATCAGACGACATTTTGAGCTCAACTACTTTCTGTTGTAGTGAATTCTACACCTCCACCACGATCCTAGATGTTGTCCCTAGCTCATGAGTCTAGAACCAAGAGACACAGTTTCAGAATAAGGGGCAGACCATTTAAGACTGAGATGAGAAATGTCTTTACTCAGTGGGCGGAGAATCTTTGGAATCCTCTACTCCAGAGGGCTGAAGAAGCTCAATCATTGAGCACGTCTAAGACAGAAATTGATAGATTTCTGGATGCTAATGATAAGGGGATAGTGAGGAAAAATGTGGTGGTGCTAGCTAATCAGCCATGATTTGTTTGAATGTCAGAGCAGACTTGATGAGCTGAATGGCCCACCCCTGATTCTATGTCCCTTTAAATAAGAAAATGGACATGACTGGGAAACCATTTAAAAACATTACAAGCATGATGACACTCCATATCTTCAGTTAACTCCTCTACAGACTTGTGGGCTGAAACTAAAAGGTTGGCATTGGGATAAAGTAGGAATATTCTTTCATGTGAGTCCAAATAATGTATGTCTGGAAATATAATTAACAATGCATTAGACTGCTTACATTATCAAATACATTATTGATTAACTATTCAAGTCCATTTAGCTATTCGGATTGTTTGTTGAATTGTCATCAGATTAATGTTCAATATAGGTTCAAGCAGCAGCAATAATTAACACTAGTCATGTGTCGTGAAATATATTACATTTCAAAGCATGCCTAACTTTAAGTTCAATAAGTTGCATACTGCAGAAATGAACAGGGAGGCATGAATTTGCAAATTCTGTTTTCCTGAGTTTTGCATCTAACAATCTATTCTGTTATTTCCCAACCTCAATTTTAACCACAGCAGTTCAATGAAACACACTTATGCTGCCATAATGATTGTAGACTTTTGGAATAGAGTTAATGTTTTAGCTTTACAGTTAATCTATCCTCTTTCATGAGTTAGATTTTCCATCATTGATTGCATAGCTATCTATAAGTAATGACCTTAATGCATCTGAGTCATTAAAATGGAAGTAGAGATTATTATGAGAAGTTATTATCTTATGGCTAATCCAATTCTTTAAGTTTAGGCGTACGTTAGTTCTTGAGGGCCTAACAGTCTCTGAGGTCTTTTGCTCCCCTCTTGTCATTGTCAGGAGAGCAGAAGATCCATCCAGAAAATGGTGGAGACCTAGACACCATGAGGAAAATTCCAACATCCTTTATGCCCACACTTTGCAACCAATGAATAATTTTGAAGTGCGTTGGAGTATCTTGGGCACAATTTTCCGGCCGCACTCGCCCCATTGCCAGAAAACCCTAGTCAAGGTCAACCGACCTTTGCACAGTTCGTGGCCCGCTCGCTACGATTCCCGTAATGGGCGGGATGGAAAAAATTTGCCACTTTGGATTGTGAAAGATGCTATTTAATGTAAGAGTTTTCATTTATATATGTGTATATGAGACTTTGAAGTGCACAAGATAACTGCCATGCTTTCCCATAAACTAACAGCAACTACACTTTAGAAGTAATTCATTGGTAACAACAATGGGGATGTCCTGAGGCATGAAAATTAATATTTAATTGCAGTATTTTTCTCTTTTCTTTCTATTTATTTAACATCATACTATACATCTGAAGTGTGGAACATTGCATTTCTCCTGCTTTAATGAACAGCTGCACAATCAGGTGTTAGAGCATTGCTTCCAGAATTATGTGGTGAGTGTAGCGTAAACCACTTTGCAGCCACGTAAAGGTAATGGTTCAACTGCAGCTTCTCCAAAGTTTCAAGACATTAGGAGTGAAATTGGGCTTTCTAATGCCTGATGGTTCCTTATGTTTCCAAAATATTGTCCATGATATATGCGCATACTTCTGATGTGAAGAGCACTGGATGCCATGTTGGTCAAGGGAGGCCATGCATGCCTAATGTCCATTGGCAGATCATGTCGTCAATCAGTGCGCCACCTTTGCCACTTTGGAGCTTCAGGCTACAGCCTACACCTTCCCTTAATCTTCAACAAGTGAATAGATATTCAACAGCATGAAGAACAGGGAATCATGCAGGAATGCCTGGTATCCTGGCAGCAATCACAACTATATCCATTCTGTGGTAGTCCTCTGGATCAGCTGCATTTCAATGACCACAAAAAAAAGCAAAGGATGGCTATAGTAAGCAACAGGAGTTTCTGGTGACAACATGGCTCACAGACCCACTCTGCATTGGGTGGTGCGGGGTAGGCCAGCAATCGGGGGGGTTGAGGGGCTGGCCAGCGATTGAGCTGACCAGCGACTGGGAGGATGGCAGTGTGGGGCTACTATGCATGTGCCGATCTCTGCTATAACAGATCGGCACATGCTCAGTGACCCACTCAGCGCTATGCTGCCGGCCTTTCCAGCGGGAATAGGCCCTGCCACCTCATTTTTAATGAGATTCACGCTTGTGCACTCTGCAGCGCACAGAGTGTGGGAGATCTACTTCCAGTTTTTATGCAAATTCGGCACTTAGAATTTTTTTGGGAGAATCCCACCCATTTTATTTTGTATTTAAATATGCACTGATGAGACTTTGTCCTTGAAGAATAGCTTTAATAACTAAATTTGTTCACTCCTCAGTGTGAAAGCTGAGTCTGACAGTAGTTTCAATATACAAGAATCTTCCCAGGTAAAGATATTCTACTCTAAATATGCCATTCATTTTACTGCATGCAATTTCACAGCAAAAATGCTTTTTATAGTCTCCTTGATGAGCTCTCACTGTATCCTTTAAATTATCAGACTGATTGTCCCCATTCAGAGGAAGAAAAACATTCCCAAATCACTTTTAAATACTTTTGTGATTTGTAGTAAAGTGTAAAACTCATTCATGGGACTGAATAGTACGCTCCCAAATTGGGAGTGTTCCCCATCTCTGGAGACGCATTATTGGGCGTACTGACGTTGGTACATGTTCCTGCAAGCTTAAAAATTGGGAGCCCTGCCTGCGTTATTCAAATTTTGTTTAAATAGGTATTTAAGATCATTAATGACCCAATTGTTTGCAATAATACAGAATGTCAGTAATAATATGCATACAAAGCGGGGTGGCATGGTGGTACAGTGGTTAGCACTGCTGCCTCAATAGCTCCAGGGCCACGGGTTTGATTCCCGGCTCGGATCACTGTTTGTGCAGAGTCTGCACGTTCATCCCGTGTCTGTGTGGGTTTCCTCGGGGTGCTCTTGTTTCTTTCCACTGTCCAAAAAACGTGCTGGTTAGGTAGGTGCATTGGCCATGCTAAATTCTCCCTCAGTGTACACGAACAGGTGCTGGAGTGTGACGATGAGGGGATTTTCACAGTAACTTCATTGCAATGTAAATGTAAGCCTACTTGTGACACTAACAAATAAACTTTAAAAAAATTATTGATCCTGTTAGTTTATGAGGAAGCTTGTTAGAGCTGGTTTAAAAGGATCAGCTGAGCCATGAGTCTCATTTTAGCAGATTGAAGGTCTGTAACTCCTGGGGGATTGAATGTGATTAACGGGCCCGGAACTGAAGTCTCCGGGCCTGCTGGAGTCTCCCGCACCACACTACCCCCCTCCCTTGGCCAGGAGTGTTTCACTTCAGTGGGGTTTAAATTAGCTCCCCACTTGCTTGACCCCACTGGAGTGAAGATAGGCCATGGAGGCCCTCCAGGAGGTCGGGTGTAAGGGGGGGTGCCCCCAGGGCATTGCCAGCTTGGCAGTGCCAGCCTGGCCCCTTGGAACTGCCCATGGGCAAAGCGGCAACGCCCAAGAGGGCACTTTAGCACTGCCCACCAGGCATCGGGCAAAAGAGGATGGGAGCAGAGGAGGGCCTATAGAGGTGGGGCCTCTATGAGGGGACATCAGGAGATCAGTGAGGGTGGGGGGTCCCACTGCCACGCTACACTCGGTGGTAACAGAGGGAGGCGGCAGGGCAATGCGAGGCTACTGCACATGATCCAATCTTGGCACTGACGGATTGGCCCATCCGCAGTGGCCCGCTCAGCGCTATGCTGCTGTCCTCTACAATGGGAATAGACCCCGCTCATTGATTTTTAATGATATTCGCACTAGTGCACTCTGCGGTATACGCCAACAGTTCCCCTTCTTGAAGATTGCAACATGCCTCCAGGTCTGGTCTCAGTCTCGGCATGGGAGATTCATTTTGAAAATCCAGCTGAAAAAACCAATGGAATTTATTCCAGTTTTTACACAAATTCGACACTTAGAATTTATTTGAGAGAATCCCAACCATTGGCCGATACTTTACGACCTCGTTCGGATGAGGCTCGTAAAATTCTGCCTGAGGGTAACGGAGAATTCCATTCGGCAAGCCGGAATCGGGGCGGGCAAGGCAGTTAAATTCCAGCCATTGTGTTTCAAAGGGCAGGGAATTGCATCTCCTGCAAACAGCAGTGCAGAGGGTCTCTGTTGATTGCAGAATTCCTAGGGCGCAAGGAGCCATTGACTGTACTCACATTGCCATAAAGGCCTCTGCTGGCGGGGGCCCTACAGATGAATCCAGAGGCTCATCATCCAACTCGGGATCAGTCTCTGCATCACCCCAGACACTCCTCTGACTGCTGAAGGCCTGCTCCACCACGATCTCCAGTGGCTGCACATGCGAGTGTGAAGTGACCTCATCCAGTCTATACGTGCCCCTGGTCCGACATAAGAATCTTTGCTGAGGTTTAAGTATCTGTGATGGTGCTGGTGCAGAGAGGATGTGATGCTGCACCCTCCAGGTGTACTTCGTTCTTCTCTGAGGGGAGAGGCGGTGGCATGGCATCGAGAGGTGGGTCCAGGTCAGGCTTCACCTGAGAAAGGAGACTTAAGTCAGGGGGCTAATGGTCACCACAGATCTTGTCACATCAGTGCAAAGTCACTAAGTTCTGAAACATTACTCATGTCCAACATTAAAGATGAGACTACACAGTCACAAGCACACTGGTGCTAACATCTGAAGCTTTTGATTATAAAGCTTCCCCGGGTTTCAGTGTTAGAACTATATTAACGAGGTTCTTTGCATCATACCTAATCTCCATCCACCACCCACTTGCCCTCTCCCCTTTTCCATCTGTTTGTGTTCTTTGCTATCACACCAGACCTCCAGTCTCACTTCTGCAATGGTCCTGGATGATTCTGTGAACGCCAACAGCTCCTCTTCTTGAAGATTGCAACATGCCTCCAGGTCTGGCCTCAGTCTCAGGTGTGGCATGCTCGTTTCTCATGAAAAGATGTATAAGATTGTACTCACTAGCATTGTCATCTTATTCAATGTCATGCCACTGACTTTTTATTTGCAAAGGGCATGGCAGGCTTAATGCTGTGCTTACCTCTCATCTGCAGTCTTCCAACCCCCCACCCTCCAACTGGAGCAAAGCTTTAAGAGCATACTGATATCATCACTCACAGCTGTGTCTTTGTTGCATCGTGCTTCCTTGGAGCTCTAGTCAAACTCACTTGCCTCCTGCATTGCCGACAATGCTCCTGAGCACAAGATTACACTTACTAAGGCATTGATGCACCTTGGCCGCTCTCATGAAGTCATTGAGCCTCTTCTGGCATTGAGAGAATGGTCTCCTCACCAGCCCAACACTGCTGACCACCTAGGATACCTCCTCCCTGGAAGCATGTGTGTGGCTAGGCTTCCCCCTTTCCCACCGAAAGGCATCAGCTGGTCAAGATGGTTGGACACAGTAGATAGGAGCGTTCTGAGCCTCCTCATTAAATCAAGGGTCTGGTTTGGACATTCTCCCCTGCCTTTCCCCTCACTCCAATGATGCAGACATCTCTAGAGTGGAAAGTGCAAGAACTAGCCAACTCCTCCATGTGGAAAACTTATCCAGGTTCTAAAAGAAAGTCACCTCTGCTCAGTGGTAAAGTCAGGAGATAGCAGAACTCAAATAAAAGCCTGGGAATCACTGGAGTACAAATGGGATTGCAAGCTCTGTGCAATGCTGGCATTTGCTGGGTTGCCTGACACTGCTACGTGTCAGGAAGCCCTTTCAATTACTGGCCGAGGCCTCCTTCCAGGTTACGGCCAATGACCTCGGAGGCTGAGCATCCCATCGGCACTGATTGGACAGGATGAAGGTATCAAATCCGTGCAGCGATTTCGAGTGTGGTAACTAGCTAGTTGGCGGGCCTAGAGGTTGAAAGTCCACTGACTTCTGGGTGCAGAACATGCCACAAAGCCAATGGTTTCTGAACTGAATCCAACTTTCCTACAAGTCATTTCTGATATTCTCTCATAAAGCAGCGAAACATCCAGAAGTATCCAATGGAAAAATTCCTAATCATATACCTGTTAGAACAATTTTTTGGTAATCACATATCATAGTTACGTACAACCTTATGCAACAAGTATTTATTTGCTCAACATTATCTCAGAATTTGCAGATACAAATAATGCTTTCTAACAATATTCAGGTCAGCTGGTTTGTTGGAAAGGTGGTTTCAACGCATCAAATTAATCTGTCAAACTTACTACACAACAGAAAAATAGCTTTCCATCTGCTGGGTGAGTGTTGAGCTCTGCCTAAATCCTGCTGGAACAAGCTGAGCAATCTTCATCAAAAGCAAGACTTTTATTAACAGAAGATTAGATGATGCAAATACCCTGTCTTACAGATTTAGCAGCATGCAACTTTTTTTAGGATTTGAAATGTTTATAATCTGCCACTGGGAACTGTGTCATGAGTAATGTAGTCTGCATGACATTAGTTTATGATGCTGATAATTAGTTGATGTTGAACCTGGACTAAAATCATGCCCTCCAAGATAAGGTGAAGGAAAAAGTCTGCATTTCTGAACACCATCTGCAAGTCAATACATTTGGCATCAGGCCAGTTATAGCATATGAACGGTCGTCTATGTTTGGCTGCAGAACATGTGGGCAATAAAAATTCATCATCAAGATTAAGCAATAAGCAATTGAAAAGCCTAGCAATTGTGTCTAGGAGAGTGGGAGGTGGGTTCGAGGCATCAAATCCTCATTCACGTGAAGTTTCGATCTCATCCTAAAGTGGTGTTTAAGCTTGAAAATTCTCAAGGGATGAGTTGTACTGACTGTTGGCTGATGGATGGACAGAGTGCTTTACAATGCTTTCGTTCCTAGGAAGCTGGTAGCTGCAAGTTCTCAACAGGAACTCTGAAAGCTATGGAGAATATATCTTGTGGATGTGAATCCGGGAGTACACGAGTAGGGATGGTAAGGAATTCTCCACCTGGATCACTCATTTACCCACTTGAAGTAAATAACAGTGTGAGTAGGGGAAACCACTGAAGATCTACCTTCGATGTTCAAATTTTAATTTGGCCTTTATTTATAATAGATTGCAACGTGAGCTTTTAAAACATCAGATTTCATGGATATGGAGAACAATCAAGAATGTTATAAAATGACCAATAATATCCAGGGCTGAAATTAATTGATTTGAATTAGTTGTTTAACCTTAAGCACTATCACATAAAAATTATCCCCTATTTTGGAGAAAAATAATCCCCTTCTTCTCGGGTGGCATGCTGGCACAGTGGTTAGCATTGCTGCCTCACAGTGCCAGGGACCCAGGTTCAATTCCCGGCTTGGGCCACTGTCTGCGAAGTCTGCACATTCTCCCTGTGTCTGCGTGGGTTTCCTCTGGGTGCTCCAGTTTTCTCCCACAGTCCAAAGATGTGTGGGTTAGTTCATTGGCCATACTAAATTACCCCTTAGTGTCAGGGGGACTACCTAGGGTAAATGCGTGGAGTTATGGGGATAGGGCCTGGGTGCAGACTTGATGGGCTGAATGGTCTCCTGTACTGTAGCGATTCTATGATGATTCTTTTGGGACTGCATGATCATTTATTGGTCATGAAGATCAATAAATCTTATCTGGATCTGGTGTGTAAAAACAGACAATAGTGACACTGAAGTAAAAATCATCAATTATGAGGATTTTAAAAAATTAAGTCAATCTAAAATTTATCATCTCCTTCATAGCTACTCTGTTCTTGTCTCATTAAAATATTTGCTGTACTTCTAATTCCTTGCTTTCCTTTGGCTAACTTATCTTTTCCTACATGCAAATTAGCCTTGATAATGGTGTACAGGGGGTTACAGATTTGTATGGCAACCATGATTACTATTTTAAAGTAAGTATCAACTTGTCTAATTTCAATGGCCTATA
Source organism: Mustelus asterias (assembly GCF_964213995.1). NCBI lineage: Eukaryota > Metazoa > Chordata > Chondrichthyes > Carcharhiniformes > Triakidae > Mustelus > Mustelus asterias. Next base: position 34,748,009 of record NC_135825.1, on the reverse strand, counting down.
CTACCAGTGTTAGAACTGCTAGTGAAGAATGCATGAAGTACCTGCGTGCTAATAATTCCAAGACAACATTTCAAATCCTGCGATTTTATTTTCCTGCCTGAGTTCAAAATATTGCTTTTCAATGTTAGATCTCTTCAATTGACATCCATTATTCCAGAGCCCACTGCAATTAAGCGGTGACTCAGGGATCATAATAGAAGGTGCATGACTTTCCCATGCCTTTGAGGTGGTGGGGTCTCTCATTAGCAGGAATTCTGTGCCAGGAACCTAGTATTCAGACAAAGTGGAATGTGTTGGTTGAAAGCTACATCTCCCCGCCCTTGCTTCTGACTTTTGTTGTGGGGAAATTTCAAGATGGCCAATTGTGTCTTAACTTAGACAATTCAAAACTTGTAAGACAACTATCTCTGTGCAAAGATGTAACAAAATTTATTCAACATAAAACACAAAACAAACAAAAAATGTACAGCCGACCGGAGACTACCAAAAGGGTTAAATAGCTGTACAGGTAGAGCGGCAGAACCTCTCCGAAAGATCTGAAGTATGCTGTCAAATACAGATCAATTATACTTTTTTCTAATAATTTCGCCTTTCATTAGCTTAAAATCCATTTCAAGTAGTATTCATACATCAATACAAATCTCTGTCAAGTCCCTCAGCCAACCATATCATACTTAATAGCACGGAGATATTCTATTTGCCCAATTAATACAGACTTGGGACCCGATTTTACCATTTTCATTCTAAGTGCTGAATCTGGGCATAATGCAGATCCGACTTAGAAATCTGCTTTCAGGCGCCCCCATACGCTCTCAGCCATCTACAGTCCCATTCGCGCTGTGGGCGGGGCTTAACGTGGCCGAAACAATGCTCTGAACTGCGCATGCGCAGTTGGAAAAAGATTTGAAAAAGCGTGCCCGTGTCAGATCGCTCCCGAGCCACAGAAAGCGGAGAAAGCGGCCCGGGAGCGAAAAGCGGGAGCGATGGTGCACACACACACAACACTGTCCCCCTTATCCACGATCCCCCCCCCCCCCCCCCCCCCACCCCCCCCCCCCCCCCCCCCCCCCCCCCCCCCCGCACCTCCCCCCCCACCACTGGCGGCATGGTAGCACAGTGGTTAGCACTGCTGCTTCACAGCTCCAGGGTCCTGGGTTCGATTCCCGGCTTGGGTCACTGTCTGTGTGGAGTTTGCACATTCTCCTCGTGTCTGCGTTTAAATCGTTGTTGCACTCATTTTGGGCGCGAAGCGGATCTCCGCCATTCCCGTGTTTCGGTAAAGTGGTAATTTGCGCGGATGCGGGCACGGATCGCATTAATGGCCTCACACACGACTTTACCACGTTTTCGCGCCCATTTGCAATGGTAAAATCGGGCCCTTGGTCTCCCTTCTTGGCTCTAACTGCATTCCTATTGCCTGGTAATTGCAGACGCTACCACAAGGTCAAAATGGACATTCCAACCCGTTCACTGCCAAGTTGAATAGATATGTGTTCCTGCATCCAGGGGCATATCTATCCTTGTATCTGGGCAGTGAATGCATCTATTCATTATGTTGCAACATACGTTCCCTCTTAGGAATTCCCGCGATAAGACTACTGCTGCCTAACCTGTTCCCAGACCTTTGGCTTTAAACTATTGACATTTACCACCATGCCTTTCGGTAACTTTGCTTGACCAAAGTGAACAATACATTTAAAATATCAGCGTATATGTTTTAAAATTATAACTACTTGTTTTGATTCCATTACTGCAGTCACATATGTATAAACTGTTTGTGTTAGCTTGCCTAATAATCATTTGACTCCTTACTGATCCCTTGTCCTCTTAAAGACTGCATTCTGCCTTTGAATCTTATTAGCTGGTTAGGAATCCCCTTCTTCAACCTCCCTGCCCCCTTTTCTGTAACCCCCACCAAGCGATCTCCATCCTGCTCTCATTCATCTGGCGTCCCTTGGTGATCCTCGGTGCATTTCAGGCTGGTGGTGTTGATGGCATTGATGACCTTCCAGCCTCTAATTGGCCGGCAGCTCTGGGCAGGCAGGACTTCAGCCTGACAGTGGCCACTTAAGTGCCTGAAGGGGATTGGTTATCATCGGGCCTCCAGCATGGATCTGATGGGGGTTCCCTACCAGTGTGCTAAGCGGTGGGCAAGATCCCTATCAGCCTAATTAAATCCCATCGGGCGAGCTCTTCTGCTGAAAATCTTAGTTGGATGATTTGGAAGAGTTTGTAGTTTTAGCAGTGATTATACAGAGAAATAGTTGAAATTTATATGAAGTAAGGGTAAAATTATAAAGCTCGACTGAAGGAAGGGAATTGCATGGTTATAGTAAGGATGATGGTAGTAAGAAGTGAGTGACTGTTGGTGTATTGGGGATGGGAGAAAGGGTTTGTCTGAACTGCTCTTGCAAGCACAGCTTTATGAGCTGTAACAACTGCTTACACTTTTCTTCTACTTCATACAGTTCTCACCATCCCCCACAACCTTCACTTTTCATTACCTAGATGGTGGTACAGCAGGTCCCACAATATGGCAAAGTTAAACAGCAATTGGCACATGCCCCAAATCTGGAAACATTTCAAGCAAGTACCGTGAAGGTATTCTTGGACATGGAAGCCTGACCATTCACAGCTGCTCACCATCTCCAACAGGCGACACGGTGGCACAGTGGTTAGCACTGCTGCCTCACAACACCAGGGACTTAGGTTCGATTCCTGGCTTGGGTTACTGCCTGTGCGGAGTCTGCATGTTCTCTCCGTCGGTTTCATCCGGGTGCTCTGGTTTCCTCCCACAGTCCGAAAGACTAGTTAGGTGCATTGGCCATGCTAAATTCTCCCTCAGTGCACCCAAACAGGTGGAGTGTGGCGACTCCATAGAACCATAGAACCATAGAAAATTACAGCTCAGAAACAGGCCTTTTGGCCCTTCTTGTCTGTGCCGAACCATTTTATGCCTAGTCCCACTGACCTGCACTTGGACCATATCCCTCCACACTCCTCTCATCCATGAACCCGTCCAAGTTTTTCTTAAATGTTAAAAGTGACCCCGCATTTACCACTTTATCCGGCAGCTCATTCCACACTCCCACCACTCTCTGCGTGAAGAAGCCCCCCCTAATATTCCCTTTAAACTTTTCTCCTTTCACCCTTAACCCATGCCCTCTGGTTTTTTTCTCCCCTAGCCTCAGCGGAAAAAGCCTCCTTGCATTCACTCTATCTATACCCATCAAAATCTTATACACCTCTATCAAATCTCCCCTCAATCTTCTACGCTCCAGGGAATAAAGTCCCAACCTATTCAATCTCTCTCTGTAACTCAGCTTCTCAAGTCCCGGCAACATCCTTGTGAACCTTCTCTGCACTCTTTCAATCTTATTTACATCCTTTCTGTAACTAGGTGACCAAAACTGTACACAATACTCCAAATTCAGCCTCACCAATGCCTTATATAACCTTACCATAACACTCCAACTTTTATACTCGATACTCCGATTTATAAAGGCCAATGTACCAAAGGTACTCTTTACGACCCTATCCACCTGTGACGTCACTTTTAGGGAATTCTGTACCTGTATTCTCAGATCCCTCTGTTCAACTGCACTCTTCAAAGTCCTACCATTTACCCTGTACGTTCTTCTTTGGTTTGTCCTTCCAAAGTGCAATATCTCACACTTGTCTGCGTTAAATTCCATTTGCCATTTTTCAGCCCATTTTTCTAGTTGGTCCAAATCCCTCTGCAAGCTTTGAAAACCTTCCTCACTGTCCACTACACCTCCAATCTTTGTATCATCAGCAAACTTGCTGATCCAATTGACCACATTATCATCCAGATCATTGATATAGGTGACAAACAACAACGGACCCAACACCAATCCCTGCGGCACACCACTAGTCACAGGCCTCCACTCAGAGAAGCAATCCTCCACAACCACTCTCTGGCTTCTTCCATTGATGTGGAGATGCCGGCGTTGGACTGGGGTAAGCACAGTAAGAAGTCTTACAACACCAGGTTAAAGTCCAACAGGTTTATTTGGTAGCAAATACCGTAAGCTTTCGGAGCAGAGCTCCTTCGTCAGATGGAGTGGATATCCACTCCATCTGACGAAGGAGCTCTGCTCCGAAAGCTTATGGTATTTGCTACCAAATAAACCTGTTGGACTTTAACCTGGTGTTGTGAGACTTCTTACTGTTCTTCCATTGAGCCAGTGTCTTATCCAATTTACTACCTCCCCATGTATACCTAGCGACTGAACCTTCCTAACTAACTGAACCTTCCTAACTAACCTCCCATGGACTTGGGGATTTTCACAGTAACTTTGTTGCAGTGTTAATGTAAGCCTACTTGTGACACTAATAAATAAACTTAAACTTAAAGCTGCTCTGCTGGTATGCATGCTGTTTATATGACTGATCCTGTTAAGCTTCTGTGCAGCCGTGACTCTTTGCCCTCAGATGTATTAATAGTGGTGGGCTGAGCAACATTGGTGCACACTGAAACTGAGAGGAGATGGCTAGAACTTTGATGTGATCATCACTAGGCACCCGTGACATGATTGTTACCCACCACTTTATAGCCCAACACTGAATGATGTCCAGATTCTGCTGTGGGCTAACATGGGCTGTTTAATTATTGGAGGAATTGTGAATGGAGTTTAAGCTGTGAAATAAACACTGACAGCTTTGGTTTCCCCACAAATAGCAAAATCCTGCAGATGCTGGGAATCTGAAATTAATACAGACAATGCTGGGAATGCAGGTCTGGCAGCATCTGTGAAGAGAGAAACAAAGGAAAGGTCATTACTCACACATTGTCAGATTTATTGAATGACCTTCGCACGGTGGGATTGAACCCATGCTTTCCGAGTTGCCGTTCCAACAAGAGACGTCCTTCCTGGAAAGAGCTGTGTCTTATTTCTTTTTCTCTGTTTGCTGCTTTAGGAGCTTGCTGGATGTTATTGCAATTGAAGTAAATAATGAACAAATCAGTTTTAGGGGGAATGATTTGCTAGCATTCATTTATTCAGTTATTGATATATTAATGTTCTGTTGCCTGAGAAGCCAATTAAAATTTGGTATTGATAATTTGTGCAGAAGAATGTGTTATGAATCTGATTTGTAGCATTCAGGAACTTGGGAACAATTGGAACGTATTTATATGTAAAGGTAGAAGTCAGTGCAGCAATAAGCAAGCGATGCAATAGTCTAATGTTTGGTGCATATTGTGAATCATAAAACTTGTTAAACTGGCTTGAAATATTGAAGATGATATGTCTTGTTTATATTGAAAATAATGTTTCCATAGGAGTTATTTACTACTGATATTAGCCAAATAGTTCATTGTATATAAGCAATATATTGAAGCAAATTACCCTGCTTTGCTAACAATTCCATGATTTATCACACTTAATGATTATTATGCCGAGAAGGACGTTATATTTGCTGCTGATTGTGCAAATGTAATACATCAGCATAGTTCTACATTACCAGAGCTATTTTATTTATTTATGTCAGAAGTAGGCTTACACTACCATTGCAATGAAGTTACTGTGAAAATCCCTGGTCGCCACACTCAGTTACCTGTTCGGATACACTGAGGGAAAATTTAGCATGGCCGATGCACCTAACCAGCAAGTCATTCGGACTGTGAGTGGAAACTGGAGCACCTGGAGCAAAGCCATGGAGATACGGGGAGAATGTGCAGACTCCGCACAGACAGTGACCCAAGCTGGGAATCGAACCCGGGACTTTGGTGCTGTGAAGCAATTGTGCCACCAAGCTCTAATACCAGATTTGTTCAACCCAGGGCCCAAAGCCACTGTTCAAACTGTGGGTACGTTCATTGAAAGACTCTGCAAGGAGCTGCTCCGCCAGTCACAGGCCATTTCTCTCTTGCTCTCACTGGTTAACAAGTGACCCTATCAGCAGCAAATTCCAGAGACAAACAGTTTCTGATTGGAGGAGCAGTAAACAGTGGGAGCAGGAGCGGCTTCTCTGTTTTTTCAGCATGCGCTCTCTATCCTCTCATGCAAGCGACAAGCCTCTAAAGGAGTACAGGACTCAAGATGGCGGAGTGGACCGGGGTGGCCACAAGGGAAAGTAGAGTTGCAGCAACTGCACCCGTCAGGGGCAACTGGAATCCTAGACAGGCCGATTGAGGAAATGCATCCCTTTACAGCGTTCCAAATACCTCCTTAGTAGTAAGATGTCCTCCTCAAAAGTATATCCACAAAACAGGTCAGGGGAAGCAGAAAATCCAGGCTGAAAGACAATCTGCTTTCATATGATTTCTGCTGAGACCAGCACTGTGTGTGTGCCACCAGAGGCAAATGCAAGATCAACACAACTTTTTACATCAGTCCTGGACCTCACCGGTACCCTGGTTACAAGTGCTTGGGGCCTAGTCTGTCTCTCTATAACTCTGTTTCTTATAGAAAAAGGCAAAAAAAAGGTTAACTCTGCTGCTTGGCACTTTTTAATGGTAATTTTTATTAATTACTTGTTTAAATTTCAGATTTATTACTTGTGCATTGAATTTAAAAATAAATCATGATTAATGTTTTGTGCGGCATAGTATCACAGTGATTAGCGCTGCTGCCTCAGAGCCCCAAGGACCCGGGTTCAATTCCGGCCTCGAGTGAATGGAGTTCGCACATTCTCTCCGTGTCTGCGTGGGTTTCCTCCAGGTGCTCGGGTTTCCTCCCACAGTCCAAAGATGAGCAGGTTAGGTTGATTGGCTGTGCTAAATTGGCCCTTAGTTTCAGGGGGATTAGCAAGGTAAATACCTGAGGTTATGGAGATGGGGCCTGGGTAGGATTGTTGTTGGTGTAGGCTCGATGGGCCAAATGGACTCCTTCTGCACGGTAGGGATTCTATAATTCTATGAATGTTGGTGAAATTTGCTTATTGGCCCCTTGAATGAGGAAAAATATTTGAAATCTTCCCCACCCCTCTCCCCGTCCACCTCACATGAAAAGTTTGGACAAGCCTGGCCTATACAACCATAGCTTAAACTTTCTGCAAAAACAGATCTACTCCGCCTGTTGGCCTGTTGGCAACACATTGGCAACACATTTTGCAGACTCAGTTGCTTTGCAACTGGTCTCAGTGAAGAAAATCCATTTTGATTCTAAGTGCTGAATCTGGGCGCAATTCAGATCCAACTTGGAAATCTGTTCTCAGGCAAGTCCATACGCATTCAGCCTGAAAAAAAAATCGCGAGTCTGAATCGCGCCATGGAAGGGGCTTATCGCACCCAAAATGCACCCAAAATCCGATTGGAGCTTTGAACTGCGCATGTGCAGTGAGGGAAAAAAAAGTGAAAAAACGCACCCCTGTCACATAGCTCCCGGGCTGCAAAAAGTGGATAAAGCATCCTGGGAGCAAAAAGCAGGAGTGATGGTCCCCACAGACATTGCCCCATCCCCACAACATAACTGTCCCCCTTATCCACCCACCCCCCGTTACCCAGACCGATCATGACCCTCTTTCCCCCCCTCCCTCCCACCAATCGCCCGCAGAGTGGCAGCGGTCCCCCCTTCCCCCCCCCCACAGATCGCCCACAGAGAGGCAGCCTACCCGCCTGATCTGCCAACCCCCCCCGCCTCCAATCCCCCCCTCACCCCCTCCCCCCCCCCCTCCCCCCCCACCTCCATCCACCAGAAATTCATCTGGCCTCCTTCCTCCTCCAGAGAGCGACCGGGCCTCCCCCCCCCCCCCCCCCCCCCCACCCCACCCGAGATACATCTGACACGCCTCCCTCCTCCCTCTCCCCCACCAGAGAATGATCGGGCCTCTCTCCTCCTCCACCCCCACAAGAGAGTGATCTGGCCCTCCTCCTCCCCTCCCCCACCACCACAGAACCATTTGGCCCTGCCCACCCCCCCACCAGAAAACTATCTAGCCTCCCTCCTCACCCCCCTCACCAAAGAATGATCTGATCCGCCTACCCCCCCCCCCCGCCCACCTCCCCCCCCCCCCCCCGCCACCCCTCACACTCCCTCACCACCGATCTGAGTTAGAGAGCCGCTGGAAGCTCTGAACTTACCTCTTCAGAAGCCGGAGCGCCCGAAACAGACCTTTGCCGAACATGCCTGTTTCACGCCGAATCTGGATGCGCGAACGCGATTGTAAAGGGGGAAATGCTAGTAAAGTTGCGGGGGCAGACCATTAATTCAGTTTAAATGCATGCAAATGTATTTAAATTGGCATTGCGCCCGTTTTGGGTGTGGTTCAGATTGCAGCCATTTTTGGGCCATGGTAAAGTGGACATCTGCGCGGACACTGGCGCAGATCGCGCTAACCGCCTCACGCTCGACTTTACCAAGTTTTCGCGCCCGACGCAATGGTAAAATTGGGCCCAATGTCTCTTTTGGAGATGATAGCATAATATTTCGGCTCAGGAATTTCTGAAATAAATACACAAGGGATCTTGTATTCTTGTATCGCCTTTTAACTGGAGATTTCTGAAGGTAAGTGGCTGGGATTGAAAGGTGGGTAGAAAATTGAAAATCACATTTTAACAAAATGAATCCATCAACAGCACAACTGCTGTTTCTCAAGTGGCTTGCACATTTTGTCCAGAAGCTTTGTCGAGCACAATGGTTAACACTGCTGCTTCACAGCGCCAGGGACCCAGGTTCAATTCTGGCCTCGGATTGCTGTCTGCATGTTCTCCCTGTGTCCGCGTGGGTTTCCTCCGGGTGCTCTGGTTTTCACCCATAGTCCAAAGATATGCAGGTTAGATGGATTGGCTATGCTAAATTGCCCCTTAGTGTCAGGGTAAATATGTTACGTGCATAGGGCCTGGGTGGGATTGTTGTTGGTGCAGGCTCAGTGGGTCAAATGGCCACCTTCTGCACTGTAGGGATCCTGTGATTCTATTCTATGATTCTTTGTTGAGTTGTTCACTGAAAGATTGTGCACTAGAAAGAAACTGGTGGTGGTAGAAGATTAGAGTTAATGAATGTATAAGTAAAGGGTTATATTTTTGTTTGTAGTTTTGAACTTTTATACAGTCACTGCGCCCATCTGCTGCTCCCTCTTGACTTATATCTTCTTGACTAATTTTCAATCAGCTTGTAATTTAGTAATAGAAAGTGTAAATGGTTGAGTATAGTATTTGTTTCATTCAACATAACTTCTTTTCCACTTTAGATTCCATGTGGATATTGTCTGCTAGTTAATCTCAGTATTTTCACAAGAACACAAGCTAATTACTGATAAGCGAGGCTATTCAGCTCATTTTAGTTCAACTGTCCATGTCGGCACTCGTGAGGTCAATTCTCCTTCCCCACCTTCCTCATTGCAACACCATATGGATGTCAGTTTGGTTCAGTCGATAGCACTCTTACCTCCCAGTCAGAATATTGTGGATCCAAGACTGACAGCAGAGGTTGAGCACATAATCAAGATTGACACTTCAGTGCAGTACTGAGGGAGTGCTGCACTTTTAGATGTGCCAGCTTTCAGGTAAGACATTAAACCAAGGTCTAAGTAGGCAGAAAAGCTCCTGGCACTATTTGAAGAAGAGCATGCGTGTTATTCCTGGTGTTTTGGCAAATATTTATCCCTCAACAAACAGCAAAAAACAGATTACTTGGTCATTATCAAATTGCTGTTTGCGAAACCTTGTTCTGTGCAAATTGGCTGCCATGTGCAAATTGGTTGCAGCATGGCGGCACAGTGGTTAGCACTGCAGCCTCACAGCACCAGGGACCTGGCATCAATTACAGCCTTGGGTCACTCTCTGTGTGGTGTTTGCATATTCTCCCCATGTCTGTCTGGGTTCCCTCCGGGTACTCCCACAGCCCAAAGGTGTGCAGGTTAGTTGGATTGGTCATGCTAAATTGCCCCTTAGTGTCCCAAGATATGTAGGTGAGATGAATTAGCTATGATAAATGTGTAGGGTTACATGGATAGGGCAGGGAAGAGAGCCTGGGTAAAATACTCCGTCAGAGAGTTGGTGTGGACTTGATAGGCTGAATGGCCTCCTCTACACTGTGGGGATTCTATAATTACACAGTGAATATACTTCAAAAGTAGTTGATTGGCTATGAAATGGTTTGGATATTCTTAGGCCATGAAATATGCCATATCCTTTCTTCTTTCTTGAAACAATCAAGAGTTTTTACCTCTGCTGGTTCTTTTCAGAACCTGTTTCCTACATTGTTGACTTACTGACCAACATCTATCCACATAGGTGAAGATCACTTTTTTCTTATATTTACATTTAAGTTAGCAATGGTTACGTTACATTTAAGTTAGCAATGGTTAAGTTAAGTTACCAAACTTCTTCAAATGAAAAATCACATACAATTTACTAAAGGTAAGGCATTAAATAGAAACTATTTACACTTGTGTTGGGTGCGTTCCATCTAACTATTTAATCTAATAATGTGAGCCTCTTGAGCTATTATTGGATAGGCTTCCTATTAAACCACCAATAGGGATTTAGTGGAGTTGGAAACAATGTGAAATCAATCTTTACTCCATTTGGATTTATTCACAAAGTGAAACGATGGGAAAGTAATTTTTGCCTTGGCTTGGCTTGTGAATACCCAACCTCAGCTGTTTTGCAGCTTGTAAAATGCACAGTTGAATCTTGTGTGCCTTTTACAAGAGAGTTTTGTCTTTTAACAGGGATTGAATTCACATTGGATTCAGGGTGGCACAGTGGCACAATGGTTAGCACTGCTGCCTCACAGCGCCAGGGACCCGGGTTCAATTCCTGGCTTGGTCACTCTGTGTAGAGTTTGCACATTCTCCCCGTATCTGTGTGGGTTTCCTCTGGGTGCTCCGGTTTCCTCCCACAGTCCAAAAGTATGTGCTGGTTAGGTGCATTGGCTATGCTAATTTCTCCCTCAGTATGCCCAAACGGGCGCCGGAGTGTGGCGATTAAGGGAGCTACACAGTAACTTCATTGCAGTGTTAATGTAAACCTACTGGTGACTAATAAATAAACTTTAAACTTAAAAAAAAACCATTGCATCTCACAAGCTGCAAATAAGTGTGTGAAGAGTGTGGGTGCTGTGGTGGACTGGTTAAAAGACCCACCTTGGTTCTCCAACACAACAGAACAGCTCACAACCTCATTCGATGACCTTTTAAAGCTCACCCCTCACCCCACCAACTATCTCCTCTGCCAACTCACATTCCCTGATTCCAATCCAGTTCACTTCACATTCACCAGTGCCCATTCCCCACATGACCTAGATTCTGCCATTGCATCCACACATTCTCCTCATTTTTCCTCCATAAGCACTCACACAGAATGCACTATTCTCAGGAGCCAAGCGATAACAATGGAAATTACTTTTAAATCATTGGAAAAAAATATTAAACCTCTAACAATCTAAGGCAGGATTTTCGGTTTCCCCCTGAGATGGATTTTCCTGTGGCAAATGCAACAAATCATTGGCCATCAGCAGGATCTTTCAGCTCTGCCTAAGTCTATGGGCTTTTGCATAGCCATGGGAGGTTGACTTCAGTGGGACTGGAAGATCCTGCTGGCAGAAAGGGTTGGGAATTCCCTTCATAAGAAAACCTCAAATTTGAAAATATTGGGTGAGATTTTCTGGCTCTTCCCATGGGCGGGATATTCTGGTCCTGCTGAAGGTGGCCACCCGTGGCAGTTCCCCGGCAACAACTGGATGAGCAACTTAAAAGGCCGTAGACATCAACGGGTCAGAAGTTCCGCAGTGTTATGAACCCGGCTGATGTTATATGCGAGAATATCCCAACTTGAAACCCTGGTTCATAGTGGTCTTCGTTTGTTTGGATTAATGTGAGGACCCACATACAACCCAGTGAGAAAAGAATGTAGTCATTGTGTAGACAATGAATAAAGAGTGTTTATTAAGGTTAAAAAAGGGAAAAAGAATACACAACAAGAAAGACTGTGATAAACTATGACAATTAAGTATGGGAATGATTAACACACACCATTTCTCTGAGATTGCCTCTTGTTCCCAAAATGTACCTGTGTTCCCTGAAGTTGCTAAGACACCCTGTTGTGGGAAATATACCACTGAGTCAGGCTTGAAGGTTTCAAGAATACAGTTTTATTTTAACGAAGCTTCGTGGAGAAAAGGCACTAACAAGCAGCAAACCTTCTCTCAATGAGACAATAGGAGCAGTCCATCTTTATACCCTTTACACAATAGATGGACCAGACATCTAGCCATTATCACATTGTTGTAATCAAGTAGGTAATCGATTGTTAACACATCGTTATAGACAAATACAGACAGATACAGACATAAGCATGTTAACATCGCATTGTTCTATGAATGGATACATTTCCTTCGTCAGTAATCATCAGTGGTTTTAGTTTTGGTCTATTCATATAGTAATTTACAGGAATTGGTTTTCTTGCAGTTATGTATTCCCGATCCCACCTGTAGCTAATCTCGTTATCCAACCCAATTGTCCTTATCCTAAAGAGTGCCTCAAGCCCTGCCTGGCTTCCTGTAGGATTTGATTCCTGCATGTTTAACTTTGAATAGCTGTCTGTCCTTTATGTTTTAATAACAGGTGGCTGTCTGTACTGAAAGTCAGTGCCTGTTTAATGTCTCTTTCCCAGGTGACTGTTTATGTGCCAGGCAACCATTTTATGTGTACCCATCTGTATATTTTTCCCACTTCACACCCCTTTTCCCAAACAACATCAAATCCAGCTCACACAATAGCTTAGATGGCCCGGTCTGGTAAACCATCTTTTGTTGGTTCAGTGAAGGTATAAAACTGCATCTTGTAGAGGAGAACATCTAATATCTGCTGTGCCTCTAAATGCTAGATGGAACTGACCTCTGAAGATTTTGGCCTGTCTGGCTGTTAGATGGAAACTAGTCTATTAGGCTGTCAGATACAACTACATTTTCAAGCTGTACGATGTAAACTAGCCTGATTCCCCCCAAGGGCGCAGGCAATTACACAATTTAACCTCTTTGATATTTCAGTATGTGAATGAGGCTGTTTGCATTTCTAAATTCCTTGACTCAAGAAATTAATATTTGTATGCCTCCACTGACCTCTCAGTGATCTATGTAAGCTGTCTCTACTAAGAGGGCAACTTAGACCTGATTTTGTCTGGATGCCTGCTACTCTTGTTACTGAGCAAATCGCATCACATCATGCCTTTAGAATGCTGGCTACAGCTGTCACTTGGCTGATTTCTACCTGTTGCTGGGCAAATCCCATCCTATCATGCCTTTTAAAATTCTTGTTACTGCTGTTGCTAGGCTGCCCCCTGACAGGCACACCTAATGGTTTGTTGCCTCTGCTGCCAGAAAACATGCTGGTTGGAGTTTAAAATGTTAAATGTCAGTTAAATGGTTGGGAAACTGGTAACTGGACCTGGGGTAATTACCGCTCAGAGTGCTTATGTCAGAAATGGAGGGGAAAGAACTTATGTTGATAAAAGGTGTAGGCTATTTATGTTTTCACAGATGAAAAGAACATAAAAGCAGCTTGGTAAACAATCTGTTCCCCGGTGGGCCAAGCACATCTGCAAAAGGGCTGTTCACTCCATCAGAGATATAAATTATTCACGTTGTTTCAAGACTGAAAATGTTTAATTTTTATTGTAATGGATAATTTATTTACTTTTCTGTTTGGAACATCCAAAGTATGCCGAGTTGCCATGGAGATTGGCTGTGGCAGTTAGAGAGATTCCTTTGGTTTAATTTATCTGTGTGTGTGCTGGCTTACAGAAGCAAGAAGTCGGTAGTCCAGATTAGGAACAAAGAGATAGTTACGCCTCACTGAATTGAGGCAGCCAAATGAAATAATTGTTCACAGGCCTTCAAATTAAGCAGAGAAAATGCTAACTTTTTATTGTTCACTACACAGAATTCACGTGGGAAATTTGAGATCAGTTTGGAGACAGAGTTCATGAGGGAAAAGAGGCTGAAAGATTGGAGGTAGTGTCAGAAATTTAGTAACCATTATAGTTAAAACCAAAGATGGCTGAGGATGCAAATTCAGACACTGGCTAAATTGCTGGTGGGTGAGACTAAGAAAGAGACAATGGAATCACACTGTTTTCAGACAAAGATACATCACAATCATTCAGAAACAAATTGTCATCTCCTGTGGAGGCAATGAGAGATAAAGGATGATGAATTTCGTCTCAGCAGGAATGATATACTGCGAGTAATGTTCAAGATTGATTTCTGGGTTCTACATTTCAGGAATATACAAAGACTGGGATAAAAGGCAGCTGCAAAATTTGATAAGGTGTGGGCTAGTGCTGGGGTGTCGAGTATGTGTGACAGAAGCAGAAGGCCAGCCAGCAGCAGATACCTTGCAAAGTTGTTGCAGGTATCTCTCTCGCTCTGTCTCTGTCTCTCTCTCTCTCTGTGCCTCAACTTGCTGAAGCTAGCCAAGCTGGACAAGCCAAAGCTGAAGAGGGAACAGGGCAGCATTTCAACCAAGCTGCAGAACATTTGGATCTCGAAACCAACTATTCACTTGTGGCGGCATGTTGGCATAGTGGTTAGCACTGCTGCCTCATAGTAGCAGGGGCCCCAGCTCGATTCCTGCCTTGGGTGCCTATCTGTGCAGAGATTGTACGTTCTCCCCATGTCTGTGTGTGTTTCCTCCAGGTGCTCCTGTTTCCTCCCACAGTCCAAAGATGTGCAGGTAAGTTGGACTAGCCATGGTAACTTGCTCTTTAGTGTCCAAAGATGTGTTGATTAGATAGAATGTCCATGCTACATGTGTGGGGGTTTGTGGGGATAGGGCTGGGGAGAAGGCTGGGGAAGATACTCTGTCAGAGAGTCAGTGCAGTCTTGATGGGCCGAATGACCTCCTTCTGAACTACTTCCTTACTATTACTGCTTGATTTTTACTTGCTTACTTTGGACTCAATACTCATTTCTAATTTGTATGAATATTATTTTCTCATGTTTAGTAGTTAATGAGCTCACTCTTTCTTTAACTCAAGAAAGCCTGGTTATATTGGTTCCTTTTGAAGCATAAATATTGGGACTGGGAAAAGGTATACACAAAGTGAGGGATACTTTTTTAATAGTAATCTCATTGTGACCAATCAAGGGGTTGAATAAAGAAGGGCATAACAATATGGGGGTATGCCAGCTGGAAGTTAACAAATTGAGGGATTTTGCCCAGATTAACAAATTTGGGGAAATTCACCTGGGGGCCAATTGTAACAGGTATAATTTATGATACTTCCTACATTATAACTCTTCAAAATACAAGTACTGCACCTCAAATCCAGTTATCCAAAACAATGATAATTGGATGTAAACTCAGCATTTTTTAAGTGGATAGTGCAAGAACACCCCATGGAGATAAGTACATAAGTATAAGTCTAAAAATGTAAACATTTAGCTCCTAAAAGATTTGCATTGTTCTGCTAGTTTTACTTAATTGATCAACCAGAAATACACAATAGAAGGGAAAATTCCAAATGTGCCCTCTGGTTGGGAGTAGAATGAAGAACAAAATGAATGCCTCCTTGTCGTTTCCCAAGTTCCAAGTGGTCAGAGCGACCCTTGACCCCAACCAACCTAGCTCAGCCCAACTTGACTTGAACCATAGTCACAATATGGCGTCAGTCTCATTGTTAGTGCCTCGCTGCAGGTATCCCTGGTGAATGAAAATAGTTTCCTCTGTTACTGATGGGTAAGCAACACGTATAATCACTCATGGAAACCAAAGCTTACACAATCTTCAGAATGAAAAGAAGGAACATAGCAGATGGAAACATCCAGACTTTGGGGCCAAGCAAGACTCATGAGAGAGGGATAAGCACATCGGAGCAGTCATTTTGCAAAATACATGAGGCTGAAGCATCTATCTGGCAAGATCCAAAATCTTACATGGGCTCGGTCCCAAGGTTGTCAGTTTTGAACCACACTACCTGTATTTCATTGGCACTGAAGTACTTGTGACTTCCCGGGCTCTTGTCAGGCAGAAGAGCAAGTCCTTCTTCTATATTTTACATTGAAACCTTGTCCTTGCTCTGAGCTGCTCCTTTAGGAACTCAAAACATGCAGGCTGGAATTCTCCGGTGGTTATACTCTGCTGCTGCCAACGAGAACGGAGGATTTGGCGCTTAGTCAAATCTCCACTTGCTGCAGCGGGACCAGAGAGTCCCAGCTGCGGGCAAGGCAGGTAGAGAGGATCTTAAATCACATGAAAAACATACTTGACACAACTTAAATTATTAATTAACAGAAAAAAATGGATAATACATAGCAGAATTGTTTAAGGAGTATAAGTAACAAGGTTGGACTGCATATCACTGTGACGAACAAGTCTAGACTCAAGGTAAGCTATATTGATGGCTGTTGGGGAAAATCCCAACTCAATTGTGATGAAAAAGGAGTGAATGCCAGGATTAATCATAGAATCCCTATGGTCCAGAAGGTGGCCATTCGTTCCATCGAGTCTGCAGCAACAATAATCCCATCCAGGCTCTGTGCCTGGAACACCAGCATTTACAGTGCTCAACACCCTGACACTAAGGGGCAATTAAGCATGGCCAATCAACCTAACCTGCACACCTTTGGACTGTGGGAGGAAACTGGAGCACCTGAAGGAAACCCACACAGACACAGGGAGAATGTACAAACTCCACACAAAGTGACCAAAGGCTGGAATTGAACCTGGGTCCCTGGGGCTGTAGAATCATAGAATCCCTACAGTGCAGAAGGAGGCCATTTCGCCCATTGGGTCTTCACCCGACCACAATCCCACCCAGGCCCTATCCCCATAACACCATGCATTTACCCTAGCTAGTCCTTCTGACACTAAGGGGCAATTTAACACGGCCAATCCACCTAAACCGCACATCTTTGGACTGTGGGAGGAAACAAGAGCATCCGGAGAAAAACCACGCAGATATGGGGAGGATGTGCAAACTTCACACAGGCAGTGACCCAAGGCCGGAATTGAACCCAGGTCCCTGGTGCTGTGAGGCAGCAGTGCTAACCACTGTGTCACCATGTTGCCCCAATAAAAATGATGAACAAGCATTAGGCAAAATAATCACTCAAAAATAACAACTTATGGACAATGCTGAGGCAAATAAAACTCAGCATCTAAAAACTTGGCAGCATTAGGCTGTCAAAGATTGATAACAATTTGAGTAAGAGAACATGCAGCTGGGGAGCAAATAAATAGAAGAAAGGATTGTAATGAGCAGCACAAGACCTGTTTCCAAAGTCATATTCCATTCACTAGTCTAGAACCTCTGGAAAGCTGTGGCTGCTGGATCTATTAATATTTTCAACACAGAGTTGTACAGAAAAGGCCCTTTGGCCCATTGGGTCTGCACCGACAATAACTAGAACTAAAGGCGCGCTAATCCCATTTTCCTGCACTTGTCCTATATCCTTGAATATTATGATATTTCAAATGTTCATCCAAATATCTTTTAAAGCTTGGGTGGCTCGGTGGCACAGTGGTTAGCACTGCTGCCTCACAGCACCAAGGACCCAGGTTCGATTCCCAGCTTGAGTCACTGTCTATGCAAATCCCTAAGTTAATTTGATTTTGTATAATTGGTTGGTACACAAAAAGAACTACCTGATGAGTCCTAATTGATGGTTAAACCAGGGAGCCTCATGCTCCCTATTTAAAGCAGGTGTGTCAGACTCCCAGCCTGCATTCAGCAGGGAGCAACTGGAGAGTTGTGTACAGATGTATGGTGTAAATAAAGTAACTTGGTGACTTCCCCTCTGTGGAGTTGTTACAGTATTGGAAGCAGATACAATAGTGACTTTTAAGGGGCGTCTTGACAAATACAGGAATAGGATGGGAATGGAGGGATATGGTCCCCGGAAGGGTAGTGGGTTTTAGTTCAGTCGGGCAGCATGGTCGGTGCAGGCTTGGAGGGCCGAAGGGCCTGTTCCTGTGCTGTAATTTTCTTTGTTCTTTGTTCTTTGTTCAAAGTCTACACATTCTCTCCGTGTCTGCGGTTGGGTTTCCTTCAGGTGCTCTGGTTTCCTCCCACAGTCTGAAAGACGTGGTCATTAGGTGCACTGGCCCTGCTAATTTCTCCCTTAGTGTATCCGAACAGCGCTGGATTGTGGCAACTAGGGGATTTTCACAGTAACTTCATTGCAGTATTAATGTAAGCCTACTTTTGACACTAATAAATAAACTTTAATATTTTCGGCCTCCACTACCTTCTCAGGCAGTGCATTCCAGATTCCCACCACTCTGAATGAATTTTCTTCTCAAATCCCCTCTGAATCTCCTGCCCCTTATCCATAAACCTCTTATGATTGACCCTGAACCAAGGGTAACAGTACATGGTTGTCAAATATATGAAGGATATGGGCCAAATCAAGCACATGGGAATATTGTCACCTTCATGTTCCCTTCCTGACTCACAAGTGCATCATGTCAGTTCTTTCGGCGGTTCTTTGATCTAAACCTGGGAATTCCCTGGGACTATCATTTATTCATGATGTGGAGATGCCGGCGTTGGACTGGGGTAAACACAGTAAGAAGTTTAACAACACCAGGTTAAAGTCCAACAGGTTTATTTGGTAGCAAAAGCCACACAAGCTTTCGGAGCTCTTAGCCCCTTCTTCAGGTGAGTGCATTCCACTCACCTGAAGAAGGGGCTAAGAGCTCCGAAAGCTTGTGTGGCTTTTGCTACCAAATAAACCTGTTGGACTTTAACCTGGTGTTGTTAAACTTCTTACTATCATTTATTTACAGCTTTCTTTTCTGAAAAATTATTTAAAAAAATTCTTCAACCTAAATTCTCCTTCTCACCCCTTTCCAATTCTCTTCCTTTCTCTCATGTGTCCCGGCAAACTATATGACTGCAGGAACACTACAGCAAACTATAGATAAGTCAATATATGAATTTGCTGGTTAGAGTCCTTGGCCAATTTACTTTTTCACATTACAGCTCGGAGGTGAAATCATAGAAGAAATCATAGAAACCCTCCAGTGCAGAAGGAGGCCATTCGGCCCATCGAGTCTGCACCGACCACAATCCCACCCAGGCCCTACCCCCACATATTTACCCGCGAATCCCTCTAACCTACGCATCTCAGGGGCAATTTTAACCTGGCCAATCAACCTAACCCGCACATCTTTGGACTGTGGGAGGAAACCGGAGAACCTGGAGGAAACCCACGCAAACACGAGGAGAATGTGCAAACTCCACACAGACAGTGACCCGAGCTGGGAATCGAACCCAGGACCCTGGAGCTGTGAAGCAGCAGTGCTAACCACTGTGCTACCGTGCTGAGATCTTAATTGCTCTGTAAGTACAGAAAGGTTGCTGGAACCAGAGACTTTCCTTATCTTTGTGGTTGGTTTTCACATGAAGTTACAAATTTACCTAGCTCAAATAGAATAAATTTAATTGCATATTAAATGAACTGAATTTCATTATTTATTGCATAGAAGCAGGCCATTTAGCCCAACATATCAATATTTATGCTACACACGAACCATCTCTCAGATTGAAGAAGGGGAATACGAACTTGAAACATTGGGCCGGATTCTCCAACCTCACTCGCAGCGGGGATTCTTCCGTCCCGCTGCAGTGAATGGAGATTTGGCTGAACGCCAAATTCTCCATCCTCGCTGGCAGCGGCGGCGGGATGTGCACGGCCGGAGAATTCTAGCCATTAACAAGTATGCCTCCTGTTCAATATTTCCAGCACTTTCTGTTTTTGTTCCATCTCTTACTTTATTTATTTCACCTCAGCTTACCAACGTATCCTTCTATTCCTTTCTTCCTCTTTATCCAGCTTCCCCTTAAATGCTTCTATACTATTCACTTCAACAACATGGTGGGGTAATAATTTCTACATTCGAATTACTCCAAGCACGTACCTTTCTCTTGAATTCCTCATTGGGTTTATTGATAACTATGTTAACTGCAGCTGAAAATATTTTCTCTACATCCAAACAATTAAACCCATTCATTAATCACTAAACAACACTGCAGATCATTTTATATCTTATGTTGAAAGAGAAAAACACATTGAAACTACTAGCATGAAGATAATGGGCGAGATTCTTTGGCCTCCCCTCAGTGTTTTGCTTGGCGGCTCGCTGATGGTGGGATCCCCCGGTCTCACCATTGTCAATGGGAACAACTGTTGAAGCCACCCCAATGCCACTGGGAAACCTGTGGCAGGGGGTGAGTTGCTGGCGGGACAAGAAATCCCTGCTGGCATAAATGGCTGGAGAAATCCGACCGATAAGAGTGCTGGAGGAGTTGAACGAACAGTTCACGAGACCGTATAGAGCTTCAACAAAAACAGCTTTATTCAACATGCATGAGAGAGAGCAGCATTCGGAGCTGTAATTCCAGTTTGTTTCTGAGCTACTTTGCTAATCGCAGGTTCTTACATATTCTTATACTTTTTCACATTAGAATGTGTTACAGGCGAGGTTTCAATTAGGTCATCATCTTATTACCTTAAACTTGTTAAAGTTCTGTTTTCATCACATTGTGTTACTCCATTGTCCTGTGTGCTTTTATCTTTAATCGTTATTTTGCACATATCCTGTTTACTATATCAAAGCCCTGCAGTTTCCTGCTGGAATGCAAATTTCAACTGTGTGTGTCAATTGTCCCCATCTCGCCAATACTTGATTAGTTTTCAGGAGGCACAATGGAACTTATACATCTTCTCTAGACATTGTGGGGGCATGATAACTAGTATTGATTCTTTATTGTTGCTGTAGTCTCTGAAGAGTATCACATGGGGTGTGACTGTCTAGTGCAGTCTGGGAGGTAGTCATTTGTAATTTGCTATGTGTCTACCTGTGGTGAGTTTTGATACTACAGCCGGGCTGCCTATTTAACTCTTTTTGCTCTTTCCTATCTTGCTGCAGCCCAAGCTCCCTGGGCACCCCACCACAAGAGCAAGTATTCAGTTTCAGGAAAGTCAATATTTAAAAATAAATCCAGGTTAGCTAAAACAACCGGGAAAACACACCCCCAACAAAATAAATCATTACGCCAGTGATACTAACACATTATTGAAAAGCAAACTTACTTAACTAGTTTACTTCGGCTCATACTCTGAATAAAAATGTATGGAACTGTTTATTGTTATCATTTAAAACCAACATAAGGCCAGCATAAAACTGATGAATAAAGCAATAAATTTTCTGATTAACAGAAAGGCCAAATCAAGAGCGCAGTCACCCACCCAAGGGCCACCATGGCAATAAAACCTAAACTTTCGCTATTGAAAGCTAATGTTTCTTCAAATGTTTTAAATTAAATCAATCAGGAGCATCCTGTTCTGAAAGAAATAAATACAAATAAGGCCAGGATTTATAGGATGGTAGGGTTTCCCTTCCCACCATCCGAAGAATGGTAGGGAATACGTCCCCTCTCGATATCCCACAGCCTATCCCACAGCAATTTGATGTTCAAACGAGTGTTAATTGACCGGAGGGGAATTCCATCCTGGGCTCAGGAGGAACTCCAGCTTTAGATTCATAGAATCCCTACAATGCAGAAGGAGGCCATTCGGCCCATCGAGCCTGCACCAACACAATCCCACCTAGGCCCTATCCCCGTAATACATATTTACCTTGCTAATCCCCCTGACGCTAAGGAGCAATTTAGCATGGCCAATCCACCTAACCCGCACATCTTTGGACTGTGGGAGGAAGCGGGAGTACCTGGAGGAAACCCACACAGACATGAGGAGAACGTGCAAACAGACAGTGACCCGAGGCCGGAATTGAACCTGGGTCCCTGGAATTGTGAGGCAGCAGTGCTAACCACTGTGCCATAGTGCCACCCAGTGAGAGAGCTGTCAGCCATTCAAGTTGGCCAGCAGCTCTCTAGTTCATGCAGCACCAGAATCTGTTGTGCACAAGACTGGGGCTGCATGCAAGCTCCAGAACCTAAGTCTTGGGATTCATGTATTGGAGATCTTTGGGCAGGGAGGGTAGGGGATACTCTTGGGTTGCCATGTGTCTGATGAGATACTTTCCTCCAGAAAGTTTTATCAGATATTATACGGCCTTGTGCTTGAGGCGAATGGGAAATTAATGTGAGATGGAAGTCAGCCCTCTGAAGAGAGTCTCACTATCGCCACAAGCTACAATTTTGTAAAAGTGAGATGAGTCATTCTTTGCCTCAGAAAAAAAACTTACTTTTAATAAGCATAATGTTGGAATCTTTTAATGTATTCTTCCGTTGCACTAATAACATCATAAGACAGTTCCAAGTGGTTGAGAACAATGTTTGACTTCTTGACGACTTCTCAAATTCCAATGCTCTGAAATTCAAACCAAATTTTTTAAAGTTACATTGATCTAAAGGAATACTGTCAGCTTCAATTCCAGACAGAATATTATGTGCAGACAGTCATGCATATCTGTAATGAACTCTTTCTAGTCTGATCTGAAAGTACAAATGACCATTAAGAGGGATTAGCATAATTGACAGGATAATAGGGACAATAGTGTTTTACCAATGCTTTTGTAATCTTTGTGTGGATTACTGGTATAGAAATTTTATGGGAGTTGAATAAATCCTTTTGAATAGTAATATAATTTTATAATTGATTACATTCTAATCTTTTATAGTTGATCGCCAATTTATTTCGCACTTTATCTTCAGCTCTATAATTTATTATACATTATTGTGATCATTTTCTCTCCAATTGTCCCTTGTAATATTAATCTTGCCTTTTGAGACCAGTTCTGTTCTAGGACAGAATATTTCCGGGTGTTGTACCCCTTTATAACTAATGTAAGGTAGGGTTCACTGTTTCCTCATTTCCACTCTATACAACAGACTGGCTTATTTTTCATATTCTGCTCCACAAATTAATAAAACTTCCAAGAGAATTATAGAACTACTTGTGCTGCCTTTTTGGTGGAGCTATCCATCTATTCCTAATTCTCCACTCACTTTTGCAATGGCCACACAAAGTTTATTTTTATTCCTTCAAGTATGAATGCTTTGCTTGTTACCACCACCCTTTCAGGCTGTGAAAAAGTATAGTTTCCTCATGTCACTTCTGGTTCTTCTGTCTATCATTTTGCAACTCTATCCTTTGGTTACCGATCCTTCAGCCACTGAAAACATTTTTTTCCTTATTTACTCTATTGCAAACCTCCATAGAAATCTACTCTTAACCATCTCTCCTCTAAAGAGAATAACGCCAGCTTCTCCAGGCTCTCCATCTAACTAGAAAGCCTTCATAACTGGCACAATTACATGAAATCTCTTCTTTACCCTTTCCAATGTTTTGACATCCTTCCTAAACTGTGATGCTCATAACAGGACTCAACTAGACACAGCCATTGATTTTTTTAAAATTAGCATAACCTCCTCACGTTTATCTTTTACATCCACTTAAAAGATGAACATATGCTTTTTAACACCTTTCCATCTTGTCTTGTCTTCTTCAAAAATGTACATCTGTACAACCCCACCCCTGTACCCCATTTAGTTTATATTGCCTCTTCTTATTCTTTGTACCAAAGTGTTCCTCTTCAGTCCTTGTCACCAGTTTTCCACCCAAGAAAAGCTGCCGTGAATTTAGTCTTTGTCCTGAAAAACTACATAGACAACATTATATTTGAGCACACTGTGCAATTTAATTGCCCTAATTATCTTGTTATTGCCTGTC
The DNA here is from genome assembly GCF_964213995.1 of Mustelus asterias. Classification (NCBI taxonomy): domain Eukaryota; kingdom Metazoa; phylum Chordata; class Chondrichthyes; order Carcharhiniformes; family Triakidae; genus Mustelus; species Mustelus asterias. The sequence continues at coordinate 34,724,397 of NC_135825.1, read as the reverse complement.
GTTGGAAAGCGAACGGGCTTCCAATTGTACACCCTGCTCTCCTTCTGAATAATTGCAGGTGTGTGACAGGATGTTAATGGCCCAACCTGACATCATGACAACCAATTTTTCACCCAAGAGCGGGAGGGACAACCACCTGTTCCATGTGCGGCACGGTAGCACAGCGGTTAGCACTGCTGCTTCACAGCTCCAGGGACCTGGGTTTGATTCCCGGCTTGGGTCACTGTCTGTGTGGAGTTTGCACATTCTCCTCGTGTCTGCGTGTGTTTCCTCCGGGTGCTCCGGTTTCCTCCCACAGTTCAAAGATGTGCATGTTAGGTTGATTGGCTATGCTAAAATTGCCCTTAGAGTCCTGAGATGTGTAGGTTAGAGGGATTAGTGGGTAAATATGTAAGGATATGGGAGTAGGGCCTGGGTGGGATTGTGGTCGGTGCAGACTCGATGGGCCAGATGGCCTCTTTCTGCACTGTAGGGTTTCTATGATTTCTATGATCTATGTAAAATCAGCTCATATTCTTTGTTAGCTCTAATTGTTTCCACCATTCCTGTGACCACTTGTGGTAATTGTCCCTTTAAGGATCAATCCGCAGAGTAAGTATCACATGACTTGGGGAACCAATAGGGTTTTTGCACTCAGAGTCATCTCGGGAGCTGATTGCAACCGCAAGGCTCTAAGCTTCTGCATAATTTTAACCTATAAATAACACAGTTGTGTTTTCACCTAAACCGGTGAAAGAGTATCTTTACACCACTCTTTTGTTAATTTTTGTTTAGAAAAGGCTTTTGAGTTCCCTTTTACATACATCACTTACTCATTTATCCTCATACTTTCACTTTGCCCCTCATTTTCTCTTTTTTTGAATGCCTCTGTACTTTTAATATTCAGCTTTGTTCTCGACTATATTATGAATCCTATACTTTCCATAAGCCTCTTTCTGTCTTGGTTTAACTTACGAATTTTTAGATATACAGAGAGCTGTAGATTTGAATCTTTGATTTCTCCTTTGTGAAAATATATCTATTCTGGACCCCAACTATCCCCTCATTTGAAGGCCTCCCAATATTCAATTACTGCTTTGCCTGTACCAGTTTTTGACTCCAATCCACCTGAGCCATATCCTTTCCCAGTCCATTGAAGTTAACCCTCCTCAGGTTAAGTATTTTTATGTTAGTTTGTAACTAGTTCTTTGCTATAACTTTTCCAAACCTGTTGATATTATGGTCATTGTTCTCCAAATGCTCTCCCACGTTTTACTTGCTCCACCTTGTTTCCCCAGAATCAGATATCCCACTCATTTGTCTCAATCTAGTTCTGCTAACTGATTTCTTGACACTATAGTTAAGAAAGCCCACCAACGCCTCTACTTTCTCAGGAGATTAAGGAAATTTGGCATGTCTGCTACAACTCTTACCAACTTTTACAGATGCACCATAGAAAGCATTCTGTCTGGTTGTATCACAGCTTGGCATGGCTCCTGCTCTGCCCAAGACCGCAAGAAACTACAAAACTTCGTGAATGTAGCCCAATCCATCACACAAACCAACTTCCCATCCATTGACACTGTCTACATTTCCCATTGCTTTGGAAAAGCAGCCAGCATAATCAAGGACCCCACGCACCCCAGACATACTCTCTTCCACCTGCTTCTGTTGGGAAAAAGATACAAAAGTCTGAGATCACGTACCAACCGATTCAAAGACAGCTTCCTTCCTGCTGCCATCAGACTTTTGAATAGACCAACCTCGCATTAAGTTGATCTTTCTCGACACTCTAGCTATGCCTGTAACACTACATTCTCCACTCCTTTCCTTCTCTATATACTGTATGCTTTGTCTGTATAGTGCGCAAGAAACAATACTTTTCACTGTATACTAATACATGTGACAATAATAAATCAAATGAAACCAAAACATAATTATTTATGACTACAGTCAGAATTATGCCAAAGCAACATGTTCATAAAATATTTGAGTGCAAAAGAAAACAGTATAGGTTTATTATAGGTTCAGGTCTAAAAATCTGGAATTAAAAGTCTAACGATGACCATGAAACCATTGTCGATTGTCGTAAAAACCCATCTGGTTCAAGAATGTCCTTTAGGGAAGGAAATTTGCCATCTTTATCCGGTCCGGCCTACATGTGACTCCAGATCCACAGCAATGTGGTTGACTCTTAAAATACCCTCGGGGATGGGCAATAAATACTGGCCCAGCCAGCGAAGCCCACATCCCATGAATGAGTAAAAAAAGTTATTTTCACTTAAATTAATTGAACACTTATGGGTAATCAGAAAAACACTTTTGAGTTACATTTATAACTGGGTGATTTATAAGATTGCCTATTAATCTTCCTGCATTACATGTCAAATGTAAGTTCAAGACAACAACTTGATCAATGGGAATTGGTCTCAGGCTCATGATCATCAAAATCAATCAAGTCCCACCAAAGACCAAGCTTCTTCAGTGAGATTTAGGAAGGATTGTAATTTTCTCTTGAGCTCCATAATAGAATAAGATCTTTGCTTCCTTTAACATGTTTGAACTCCCAGAGGCCATAACTACATTTACCAAAAAGGAGAACATCTCTGAAGGACATTCAGAAGAGTTTCTAGTTTGGCTGGATTTTTGAAAAACAGAAAGGACAACATGATCATCATTTTCAAAGCCTTGGTTGTGATCTGAGAGAGGTAATTGTATGCCCTTCATAAAACCCAATGTTCATTTCACTTGAAATGAGAATCATAGAATTCTATAAAGGGCAGATAATCTACTCTACTAGATTGTCATGGTAATTACCAGGTCATATTTTAATAAGGTACCAAATTTAAGATTTTATATTAGTTAGGACTAATGTCGCAGGATCTCATATTAACCACATTGTAAAATTGCTTAGATTAAGTTCTTGCCTGTTGAGGGAGGCAATTAAACAGTTAAAATAGGCCGCTACCATGAGTTGCAGCTGCAAGGTGGTATAAAAAAGGCTGTCAGTGCTGTGAAGTGTCATCCTGATCAGAGCTAGATGCTTGTCCAAGGATGCTCACAACACCCTTTGCTTTAAAAGTCATAGTAAGGACCAATTCAAGGCCTCATAAAGAATGATAGTTGTACCCTCGGCATGAATCCCTCCCTGTAGTGACAAGGGCTCATTCCACACATGTTCCTTTTAATTAGAATTTTCTTCTACCATATTGATCATTTAAGTATATCAATAGAGTTAGCCACTTAAGGCATCTTTTTAAATTATTCTTCCTGTTTCACAACCAGGGATATCACTTAATGTCTGGTACTAATGGCCTTGAGCACATGAGTGATGGTTCCTATGTGTATGCGAAAAATATTGAGAAGGCCAACCAGCCACGTTTTGTGATAAGTATGTAACTTGGTTTATGGGACTGTCATCTGTACTTTATTCATTTAATATCCAAAGATAGCACTGAGTATAAAGAATGAGTATTTGTCTCTTGGCCATATGACCCGAGCCATGAAGGTGGGGATGGAGCATAGCCTTGCTTTTAATCAATTGAAAGAGTTAATACTAGCTATGTCCAAATATGGCACAATGACCCTCAAAATTAAGATAAATATTGAAGATTTCAAAACATTAATGTCACAGTCACACTACCACTCCTATGGTGACAGCTTTCTTGAGGCACAGCTCAACATCAATCAGGGCAAAGGCAAAGGGCACCATTCTCCTATCTGAAACAATGTCCTACGGAGGGGGCGGGGATGGAGAGTGTTTCCCATTGCCAAGGCCGACGGGAAATCATGCCACATCTTCTGTCCCCAACGCCATTAATTATGCATCTAGGGACTTATCGCCGTATTCTGTGGCAGGGCGGGCTTGATTGTGCCCTACCTGCCATCATATCTGTGTGCCATATTTAAAAGATGCCTGTTGTATATTGGAGAATGACAATGGCTAGGGAGCATGGAGGGTTTAAAACAATGGAACTTTATTTACAGGTGTGAGTTCTCTTACATGGCTGCTTCTCCTCTGCCTGTTTCTTGTGCCAAGGACTTGTGACATCACTTCCGGTGGATATATGAATACATTAATAGAGCAGAGCTCAGAAAGCCAATAAGATTTAATACGAATACATAACATTTCCTCCCCCCATTTAAATTGAACGTCCACAATAAGTTCAAATCAAGTTCAACATGAACAATAGTCAATAAGTCGGTCACCAGTAATAAGTCAGATGGTCGGCAGGCCGTCAATCTCGAAACGATTGACAGCAAACCTCCAGCAATTTCTTCTTTACGCTGATGGCAACATCTGGTGTTTTTGTCTTTTCACTAATGTTATTGGTGGTTGGTTTGACCGGCGTTGACGTAGGAACTGGAGGTTGTCTCTCTGTCTGATCTGTAGATTAGGTGTTGCTTTTTTCAACAGCATCTGTTGGGATTGTAGGAAGGTTCAGGTCAGGACTTTGCACGGTTGAATCTGGATTCTCAGCAGATTCTGATTTCAACAGATCTGTTCTTCCAGCAAACAGCTAATCTGCACGTCTCCTCAGATAACATCATCTCTGGTCTGAACTATTGCAGTAATTGCCCCTTGAAAGCCAACACAGTAGAAGAGGGTCACCTGGCTTGAGATGGGATTGAGGGATCTGTCAGAATCAGTAAAGTTGGAATCAAAAGTAAAGAGAGCACGGACCAGTGTTTTGGGTGGAAAGGGGAAAATGTCCTAAGGAGCTGCAGTGTAGTCTTCAGAAGCACAGGAAAATGAAAAGGCTGAGATTGTCACCCTTTGGATCCGAGCAGAGGCTGCAGGATTCCAGGCAGCAATCGTTAAACTGAACAGAAAAGTTCTGATGTTTTCAGGAGAAAAGTAGGCCTCGATTCTCCCAACCCGACCCGTTAATTTTTTAGCGGGTCGGGCTAGGAGAATCGCGTGTGCGCCGATTTGCGGGATTCGCACATACGTTTCTGACGTGCGCGCATCTCCCAGCAACGGATATCCGGCGCGATCGGGACCACACTGGAAACCGGCGGGAACAGTAGGTAAATTATTTTAATCTTATTTTAATGTAATTTAAATGCCATTATCAGGCCCGGGACTGAAGTCCCCCGACCCGGTAGCATCTCCCACCCCGCCAGTGCAATGTAATCCCGGGAGAGTTTAGAGTAGCTCCCCACTTTCGGGGAACTAATGGGAGTGTGAAGCGGGGGCAATTGCCATTCCCCCAGGGGATCGGGCGGCAGGGGGCTGGAGCCCCCTGGGCATGGGCACCCTGGCAGTGCCAGCCTGTGCCCCTGGTACTGCCCAAGGGGCAAAATGCTAATGCCCAGGGGGCACCTTGGCACTGCCCACCAGGCATCGGGCATTGCCAAGGAGGTGGGGCTCAGGGGGCAAGTCCAAAAAGTGGGGCCTATGGGACGGGGCTTTGGGGTGATTGGTGGGGGTGGAGGTCCCGCTACCACTCTGCATGGGGGTCAGTCAGGACTGGAGGGAGGTCAGCGATTGAGGCAGGCTGGGGGGCTTGGCGGGGGGGGGAAGTTTGCCGGGGGCGGTCTGCCGGAGGGATTTCTGCCTCTCATGGGGTGGAGTCTGCTGGGGTGGGGGGGGGTCTGCCTCCCGGGGGGGGGGGGGGGGAAGGATCTGCCTCCCACTGGGGGGTCTGCGGGGTGGGGGGGATGGGGGGGACCATCACTGCTGGGGTGGGGAGGTGCTGGAGATCGGGACTCTCCTGAAAGGGGGTAATCAGGGCTGGCCCGGGAATGCTTGTGGGGGCCGCGATTGGGCTGTGATTGGGCTGTGGGGAGAGGCTGTAGAGGTAGCACTGCGGGGGTCCCAGGTTGGTCAGTGATCGAGCTGGCCAGCAAACCAGAGGCTGACTGTTTAGGGCCACTGCGTTTGTGCCGAGGCCTGGAACTGTCAGACTCTGGCCCTCCCCACCCCAAGCTTTTAATGATATTCACGATTGTGACCTCTGCATTGTAGAGTGTGGGTAATTCGTGTCTGAACTCCCACTGAAAAAACAATCGTGATTTACACCAGTTTTCCCGCAAATTCAGCACTTAGAACTTAGAATCGCCCCCGTAGTCTCCAACCTGTTTGAAAGCAAGAAGTTAAAGGGGCAAATTTTACCATTCGGCTCACCATGGGAATCGCAGCAGGCGAGGGGCGGACGATGGAAAGGTCCATTGACCTCGGGCGGGATTTCCCGGTTTCGGGGCGAACGCAACTGGAAAATCGAACCGAACTGTTTAAAAAATCAGTGGTTCTGACGGACGACGCTTGATCTCACAGTGAAATTAACAAATGAAATGGGCACATCAAAAGTGAAACAAAACAAACTCTCCAGGCAGCCAAAGAGGAAGAAAAAAATGCAAAGATCGTTATGAGGGCTTTCTACCAGTAAAAGAGAATCTTTAAATGTTTTTTAAAAATAGGGGCAGTCAAGATTCACACCAAGACTTCAAAAGCGTGGGAAAAACACAGAGAACCAACAGCTGCTGACAGCAGTTAACAAAAAAGTTGACAGTCCTAAAGAGGTAATGCATTGAAAGCGATTATACATGAATGTGGCAATGCATTTAAAGCAGCAATCACAAGAAGAAACAATGGACAATGGACTTCAGGGAAGAAGCAACAGAGGACCTCAGGGGAGGCAATGAAAGATCCTGGAAGGAGGACAATGAAAGACCCCAGAAGGAGGGCACCGAAGGACCCTTGAAGGAGGGCACCAGAAGGAGAGTAATGAAAGATCCCAGAAGGAGGGCACTACAAGACCCCAGAAGCCCCTGTAAAAAGAATTTTTAAAAACTTGTTTGTACCTTGTAGGTAAACTCAGCGAGACCCATAGAAATTGTCGATTTGGGATACCAAGTTACATTGACTGAAAGTACCAACAGTCCTAAATTTTGATCAGGTCCAAAGGCAGACAGTGGACAAAAATGTACCCCTACATATCAGAAACCATTGTTTATTTTGCATCTTCCCATTAGTTTTAAGTGTTAATTATTTTAATAAGGCAGTGTTAATTATGAGTTTGGTAAACATGGATTAATTCTGATTAATAGAACAACACTTTGTATGAAATGATACGTCTTTCAATCAATGGAAACCAAATATTATCAGAGACGATTCACAAAAAAGAATTCTCTCTCTGCCTTTGGCATCACTGCATTCTTTGCACAAGTTAATGCCTGAAGTTAGAAACCAGAGAACAAAGAACAAAGAACAATACAGCACAAGAACGGGCCCTTTGGCCCACCAAGCCTGCACTGATATGTGGTTTCTATCCCTCTCTTCGCCTCCTGTTCATGTGTCAATCAAGACATGCCTTCAAAGTTGCTAATGTGCTGCTTCTACCACCTCCACTGGCAGTGTGTTCCAGACACCCACCACCCTCTGTGTGAATACCTTGCCCCGCACATCTCCCCTAAACTTACCTCCTCTCATCTAAAACCTGTGCCCTCTTGTAGTTGACCTTTCCACCCTGGGAAAAAGCCTCTGACTATCCGCCCTATCTATGCTTCTCATAATTTTGTAGACCTCTATCAGGTTGCCCCTCAACCTCTGCTTTTCCAATGAAAACACTCTGAGTTTATCCAACCTCTCCTCATACCTAAAACCCTCCAGACCAGGCAACATCCTGTCATACCTTCTGTGCACTCTCTCCAAAGCATACATGTCCTTCTGGTAGTGTGGCGACCAGAACTGTACACAATACTCCAAATTCCAAAAGAAGACATCTATAAACAACTCTCAGTTTTTTCAATGAATTTTATTTTACTCCTCAAGTTGAGGGATGCTAACATTGATGTATAAGATGTTTTATTTCAGAAATTTAGTGTTAATGTCAAGGCCAGACATGGTTCCTTATCCTTTTTCCAAATTGCAATTGTATAATCCCTCCTCCACTTATTATCACCTTTCTGAATGTGGAGGTCAGATTCGTCTTTTAGATCCATTCTTAAATTGAAGAGGAAGGTGATGTTTTAAAATCCTAATAGTGACATAAGTCACATAAGCTAGGGTACAGATTCCTTATCCTTTATAGTAAATTACAGGATTTATAATTGTTACATTTAGCATAGGGACCATTTAACAACTCAAAAGCAAGGAATTGGATTTGTTCCAATGTTTCTGATATATTATTAAAGAATTAAGTGCAGAATATTCCCCATTCAAATGCATAATATCAATGCACAAGTGTTAATATCATAGAATCCCCACAGTGTTGAAGGAGGCCTTTCGGCCCATCAATCCTACACTAACAACAATCCCACCCATGCCCTATCCCCGCAGTACCCCGTATTTACCCTGCTGGTCCCTCTGACTCTAAGAGGCAATTTATCATGGCCAATCCACCTAAGCTGCACATCTTTGGGTTGTGGGAGGAAACCGGAGCATCCAGAGGACACCCACACAGACACGGGGAGAACGTGCAAACTCCACACAGATGGTCACTTGGGGACAGAATTAACCCCTGGTGCTGTGAGGCAACTGTGCTAACCACTGTGCCACCATGCCACCCATTCCGTGCTTCTGATCTAATTGAACTGTTTGCATTATTCATTTCACTGTTAGTAAGAAAAATATTATTTTGTTTTACACTGACCCATCAGTCATCACTAATACAGACACAGACCTCTTGACAAGATTAACACTGGCTGATGAGCTTTTGATAGAATAGATACCAAAAGATGTAATTACTGCTCATTAAATGCAGGATTTTCAAAGGTCAGCTCAATCTCTGTCCATTATCACACCATTTGCAGCCTTATAAGATGTGATTGTACAATATGTGAAAGCACAGTACAGTCCGATTTTTAACTTGATTGAACAATTTGGGTGATTAATAATTCTACACTTCAGAAAACTAAAAATACTGCCCAGCATGTCCCTAAGCTAATCAGTCAGACAAATGAAATTTATTGCTGCATACTGGTGTAGGTGCGTTTTAAATCAATATTGAATGTGTAAGTTTTGTGACTTTACATAATGGATATAAACATTGTTGAGTACTTCAAAATGAAAATCAATGCCCCGCTCCTTATATAACAATTGTATTTGTGCTCAGATTCCACGAGAACTTTGGTGGAAGATCTTTGGAATCCCTGAGAAACAGCCCAAACACCGTTTGTCAAATTTCTCAGGGGTATCAATGGAGTTTCACGAAAGTTGCTGTGAATCCCCATGAACATCCCAATCCACCTTCCAAACCACTTCCATTTCAAAAGACAAGGGCAGCTGATACATGGTAATACCACCACCTGCAATTTCTTCCCCAAGCCATTCACCATTCCGACTTGGAAGTATATCGCCATTCCTTCACAGTCGCTGGGTCAAAATCCTGGAATTCCCTCCCTAACAGCCTTGTTGGTCAACCCACAGCACATGAACTGCAGCGATTCAAGAAGGCAGCTCACCACCACCTTCCCAAGGGCAACCAGGGATGGACAATAAACACTGGCCAGGCAGCGACGCCCTTGTCCCATAAATGAATTTTTAAAAACGAATTTAAAAAAATTTAAAAGTAAACTTCAGTATGATTGACAGTTTATGAAAATAGTCCTGTTATGAGCTGATGTTTAACATATGTTTGGGCACAATTTAGATCAATAAAAAATTAAAAACTCATCTTTTAAATATAGCCGATAAGATTTGGGACTGGTATTATCTTGTTAATTTTATATGTACCTATACTTGCCTGAGGGCCTCGTGAGTATCCCTATTAATTCATATTATGATATAGATGACATAACAAAGACCACCCTGAGAGATTATTTTGTGCAGAAACACTGATGTGGAAGTGTAGATAATAATACAATCTTCAGCAAACAGGGAAATCATGTTTATTTGGAGACTAAGAAGTTAGCAGTAGAGTTCATCTTTGTCTTTTACGCAGGTTTAATGTCACAGTTGTGAAATATAACATCGGCAGGTGGACAAGATGGTTGGGAGTAGAATCACAACCCATTATCCATCTCCTGATCTTTCCATTGAAGGCTCGTGGAAACATAGAAACTGGAAGCAGGAGTAGGCTGTTCAGCCCTTCGAGCTGCTCCAGTATTCGTTCTGATCATGGCTGATGATTGAATTCAATATCCTGATCCTCCCCTTTACCCATATCCCTTGATCCCTTTAGCCCCAAAAGCTATATCTAATTTCTTCTTGAAATCATGCAACATTTGGGCCTCAACTACTTTCTGTGGTAGTGAATTCCACACATTCGCAACCCTCTGGGTAAAGAAATGTCTCCTCACCTCACTTGTAAAAGGTTTACCCCTTATCCTCAAACTCTGACCCCTAGTTCTGGCTTCCTCCACCATTGAGAACATTCTTTCTGAATCTACCCTGTATAACCCTGTTAGAATTTTCTAAGTTTTAATGAGATCCCCTCTCGCTCTTCTAAACTCCAGTGAATATAATCCTAACTGACTTAGTCTCTCCTCATATGACAGACCTACCATCCCAGGAATCAGCTTGGTACACCTTTGCTGTACTCACTCTATAGCAAGGACATCCTTCCTCAGATAAGGACACCAAAACTGCATATAATATTTGAGGTGTGGCCTCACCAACGCCCTATGCAATTGTAGTAAAACATCTCTATTCCTGTACTCAAATCCTCTCGCTATGAAGGCAAACATACCATTTGCCTTCTTTATTACCAGATGTACCTGCGTGCTTACTTTCAGTGACTGATGCACAAAGGCACCAAGGTCTCACTGAGTATCCACCTCCCTCAATTTACACCTATTCAAGTAATAATCTGTCTTCCTATTATTGCTACCAATGTGGATAACCTCACATTTATCCACATTAAACTGCATGTGCCATGCATATGCCCACTCATTCAGCCTGTCCAAATCACGCTGAAGCATCTCTGCATCCTCCTCACAGTTCGCTCTCCCACCCACCTTTGTATCATCTGGAGGTCTGAAGATAATACATTTAGTTCCCTCTTCCACATCACTAATATAATGTGAACAGTTGGGGTCCTAGCGCGGAACCCTGTGGAACCCTACTTGTCACTGACTGCCAATCAGAGAAAGACCCATTTACGCCAACTGCTAACCTATCGTAGAAACATAGAAACTGGAAGCAGGAGTAGGCTGTTCAGCCCTTCGAGCTGCTCCACTATTCATTCTGATCATTCATGCTAACCAGCTTTCTATCCATCTCAAGACATTACTTCCAATCCCATGTGCTTTAAGTTTACATAGTAGTCTGTTTTGTGAGACCTTGTTGAAATAAGCCATATCCACTGGTTCTCCTTGGTCAACTCTACTAGCTATATTCTCAAAGAATTCCAATAGATTCGTCAAGCATGATTTTCCTTTTGTAAATCCATGCTGACTTTGATTATACCACTGCCTTCCAAATGCTGAGTTATGAAATCTTTGATAATGGACTCCAGCAAATTCCCCAGTACTGATGTGAGTCTCACTGGTCTATTGTTCCCTGTTTTCTCTCTACAGCCCTTTTTGAATAGCAGGCCTAAATTAGTCCCATTGTTTTGGATTATCCCTGCCATTTATACAGAAAGTAAGAAGTTTAACAACACCAGGTTAAAGTCTAATAGGTTTATTTGGTAGCAAATGCCACTAGCTTTCGGAGCGCTGCCCCTTCGTCAGGTGGAGTGGAGATCTGCACACGAACAGGGCATACAGAGACACAAACTCAATTTACAGAATAATGATTGGAATGCAGTCTTTACACATAATCAAGTCTTAAAGGTACAAACAATGTGAGTGGAGAGAGAATTAAACACAGGTTAAAGAGATGTGTATTGTCTCCAGACAGGACAGCCAGTGAGATTCTGCAAGTCCAGGCAAGCTGTGGGGGTTACAGATAGTGTGACATGAACCCAAGATCCCGGTTGAGGCCGTCCTCATGTGTGCGAAACTTGGCGATCAGTTTCTGCTCAGCGACTGCGCTGTCGTGTGTCGTGAAGGCCGCCTTGGAGAATGCTTACGCGAAGATCAGAGGCCGAATGCCCGTGACTGCTGAAGTGCTCCCCAACAGGAAGAGAACAGTCTTGCCTGGTGATTGTCAAGCGGTGTTCATTCATCCGTTGTCGTAGCGTCTGCATGGTTTCTCCAATGTACCATGCCTCGGGACATCCTTTCCTGCAGCGTATCAGGTAGACAATGTTGGCCGAGTTGCAAGAGTATGTACCATGTACCTGTGGATGGTTTTCTCACATGAGATGATGGCATCTGTGTCGATGATCCGGCACGTCTTGCAGAGGTTACTGTGGCAGGGTTGTGTGGTGTCGTGGTCACTGTACCCCTGAAGGCTGGGTAGTTTGCTGTGGACAATGGTCTGTTTGAGGTTGTGCGGCTGTTTGAAGGCAAGAAGTGGGGGTGTGGGGATGGCCTTGGCGAGATGTTCGTCTTCATCAATGACATGTTGAAGGCTCCGGAGGAGATGCCGTAGCTTCTCCGCTCCGGGGAAGTACTGGACAACGAAGGGTATTCTGTCCACCGTGTCCCGTGTTTGTCTTCTGAGGAGGTCGGTGCGGTTTTTCGCTGTGGCGCGTCGGGACTGTCGATCGATGAGTCGAGCACCTTTTCCTGTTCTTATGAGGGCATCTTTCAGCGTCTGGAGGTGTCTGTTGCGATCCTTCTCATCCGAGCAGATCCTGTGTATTCGCAGGGCTTGTCTGTAGGGGATGGCTGCTTTAACGTGTTTCGGGTGGAAACTGGAGAAGTGGAGCATCGTGAGGTTATCCGTGGGCTTGCGGTATAGTAAGGCGCTGAGGTAACCGTCCTTAATGGAAATGCGTGTGTCCAAGAATGCAACCGATTCTGGAGAGTAGTCCATGGTGAGTCTGATGGTGGGATGGAACTTGTTGATGTCATCATATAGTTGTTTCAGTGATTGTTCACCATGAGTCCAAAAGAAGAAAATGTCATTGGTGTATCTAGTGTATAGCATCGGTTGAAGGTCCTGTGCGGTGAAGAGGTCTTGTTCGAACCTGTGCATGAAGAAATTGGCATATTGAGGTGCGAATTTGGTCCCCACGTCTGTTCCGTGTGTCTGGATGAAGAACTGGTTGTTGAAGGTGAAGGCATTGTGGTCCAGGATGAAGCGAATGAGTTGTAAAATTGCATCTGGAAACTGGCAGTTGTCGGCGCTGAGCACTGAGGCAGTTGCAGCAATGCCATCATTGTGGGGTTGCTGGTGTAGCGTGCCGAGACATCCATTGTGACGAGGAGTGCTCCTGTTCAACTGCTCCATGTGTGCCGAGTTTCTGTAGGAAGTCCGTAGTGTCGCGCCAAAAGCTGGGGGTTCTTTGTACAATGGGTTTCTGGATGCCCTCGACATAGCCGGAGAGGTTCTCGCACAGGGTCCCATTGCCCGATACGATGGGACGGCCGGGTGTGTTTGACTTGTGTATCTTCGGAAAGCAGCAGAGATCTCCAACGCGGGGAGTACGTGGGATGAGAGCACGGAGGGTGCTCTGCAGGTCCGGATCAAAGGTCTTGATCAGAATGTTGAGTTGACGGGTGTGTTCTTCGGTCGGATCTGCGGGTAACTGTCTGTAGTGTTCCTCGTTGTTCAGTTGTCGGTACACTTCTTTGCAGTAATCTGTTCTGTTCAGTATGACGATAGCCCCTCCTTTGTCTGTTGGTTTGATGACAATGTTGCAATTGGTCTTGTGTTGTGCTTGGGTGATGTTCGGGGCTGTCTTGTGAGTGCGGCTGATGAATTTGGTGTTGATGCACCCCCTGATGGCTTGGGCATACATGTCAAGTCGAGGGCAGTGGCCTTCCAGAGGAGTCCAATTCGACGCTTTCCTCATTTATACAGAAATACATAGAATGTACAGTACAGAAACAGGTCATTTGGCCCAACTGGTCTTTTCAAAAAATTCTTTCAGGGGATATGAGTGGCTGGTTATGCCAGCATTTGTTGCCCATCTCTATTTGTCCTTGGGAAGGTGGCAGTTAATTGCTTTCTTGAACTGCTGCATTCCACCTGGATCTGAAATCCAAAGAGGGTTTCAGGTTTTTGACAAAGTGACAATGAAGGAATGGCGATGTAGTCCCCAGTCAGGATAGCATATCATAGAGTCATAGAGGTTTACAGCATGGAAACAGGCCATCCAGCCCAACCTGTCTATGCCTCCCTTTTTTAAAACCCTGAAGCTAGTCCCAATTGCCCGCTTTTGGCCCATATCCCTCTATACCCATCTTACTCATGTAACTGTCTAAATGCTTTTTAAAAGACAAAATTGTACCCTCCTCTACTACTGCCTCTGGCAACTTGTTCCAGCCACTCACCACCCTCTGTGTGAAAAAATTGCCCCTCTGGACACTTTTGTATCTCTCCCCTCTCACCTTAAACCCATGCCCTCTAGTTTTAGACTCCCCTACCTTTGAGTAAAGATATTGACTATCTAGCTGACCTATGCCCCTCATTATTTTACAGGTCACCCCTCAGCCTTCTATGTTCCAGAGGAAAAGGGTTCCAGTCTATCCAGCCTCTCCTTATAACTCAAAGCATCAAGTCCCGGTAGCATCTCAGTAAATCTTTTCTGCACTCTTTCTAGTTTAATAATATCCTTTCTGTGATAGGGTGACCAGAACTGTACACAGTATTCCAAGTGTGGCCTTACCAATGTCTTGTACAACTTCAACAGGACGTCTCAACTCCTGTAGTGGCTTGGAAATGAACTTGGTGGTGTACATATGCATCTGTTGCCCTTGTCTTTCTAGATGGTAGAAGTCAGGTGTTTCGAAGGTGCTGTTTGAAGGAAGCTTAGTGAGTTGCTATAATGCATCTTACATATGATTCACGCTGCTACTACTGTGCACCAATTGGCTGAAAGCTTACATCTGTGATGCTGGGACCTGTAGAGGAGGTGGATCATTCACTTAGTGGGCAGTACTTAGTTAAGGTGATGAGTTCTTGCCCACTGGCTGGAGAGCTGGCAAGAGGTTACCTCCATTCAGGCATTGCTCTCCTGCACTCCTCAATGAACCAGGATTGAAACCCCGACTTGATGATAAGGTAGAGTGGAAGATGGCCAAGTAATTCATTACAGATTGTGGTTGAATAAAATTCTGCTGCTGGTGACCCACAGTGCCTCATGCATGCCCAGTTTTGAGCTGTATCTTAATCTCTAACTTTTAGCATGCTGGTAGTGCCAAAGAACACATTGGACAATATCTTCAGGGTGAAGATGACACTTTGGGGCAAATTTTCCCTTTCCACCTATCACGGGAATTGGAGCGGATGAGGGGCAGATCATAGAAAGGTCCATTGACCTCGGGCAGGATTTTCCAGTTTCGGGGCGAGCACGACCTTAAAATCCCACCCTTGTTCTTCCTTCAAGCAGTTTGGTTGACCACTTCTACCAGTACTGTTATGGACAGATGTATCTGTGACAGGTAGATTGGTGAGGTTTAGGTCAAGTAGGTTTCTCCCTCTTGTTTGTTCCCTCACCACCTGTCTCAGATGTGGCAGATATATCCTTTAAACATGGCCAACTTGATTAGTAGTGGTGCTACCCAGCCACTCTTGGTGATGGTCATAGAAGTCCCCAATCAAAGTACATTCTATGCCCTTGCTACCCTCAGTGCTTCTTTCCTGATAGACACAATGGCGGAATTTTCCCAACACTTCCGCCACAGGAATCATAGCGGGCGGGACACGGATCATGCAAAGGTCTGCTGACCTCGGGTGGGTTTTTCCGGTCTCGGGGTGAGCATGGCTTGAAAATCCCGTCCAATTTCTCTGTTCTGATATTATCCTGGTATATCTTCTGTGTATATTCTCCATTATCTCAATAAAATTTCAACAATACGAAGACCGGAGCTGTGCATGACACTTCTAGGGCAGCCTGACCAGGATTCCACATCAATTTTTCAAAATTTCTTTGCCTTGTTGTTGATACTGGTATTGTAACAGTTTAACATTTATCTGAATGAATCTTTTACAGCACCGTATCTGATAAAAATGCAAGGACAAAGAACAAAGAAAATTAAAGCACAGGAACAGGCTCTTCGGCCCTCCAAGTCTGCACCGACCGTGCTGTCCGACTTAACGAAAACCCCCTACCCTTCTGAGGACCATATCTCTCCATTCTCATCCTATTCATGTATTTGTCAAGACGCCCCTTAAAAGTCACTATCGTATCTGCTTCCACTGCCTCGCCCAGCAGCGAGTTCCAGGCACCCACCACCCTCTGAGTAAAAAACGTGCCTCGTACATCTCCTTTAAACCTTGCCCCTCACACCTTAAACCTATGGCCCCTAGTAATTGACTCTTCTACCCTGGGAAAAAGCTTCTAACTAGCCTCTTCTGACTAAGGCTTGCAGAAGAATCTGAAAATTCTGCTTTTAATAACAGACAAGGTTAAATAAAATATCACTGTTTTTAAGGACACATTACTTCCCTGTTCTGGTGAAATAACTACTACTGATTTCAAGAGACACTGTGGGCGGGATTCTACGGCTTCACTCAAGCGACACCAAAAATTCCCGCCCGAGGTCAACGGACATTTCCATTGTTGGCCCCTTGCCCGCTCCGATTCCATAGTGGGCGAGACGGTAAGAGTTCCGACGCATGGTTCTTGTACCATCCTCTGACCTTGCTGATCAAACTTGTTGATAGGGGAATGAATTTTTTTCAATGTATATTTATCAATTTAGTTATGCTACATTTGGGGCCAAGCATATCCGTCATTTCTGCTCAAAACTGGCAGAATTTGCTCTTAATATTTGAAAAACAAGCTTGGCTGAGTGGTTGCTGCAAAAGATCTGTTTGTTCGGTCTCCCAATGTGAAGGATCTTTCCCAGGGGTGCTACACCAGAGAAATCATTGTTGAGTTTTATCTAAGTTCCCACTTTGGGGCAAGGTCTCAAATGGAAAATTGTCTGACTGCCTTTATATTGGTTGCTTTTTGAAAATTAAAACAGTAATTATAGGATCATCTTGTACTTATTAGTGCAGAACCATATGTCAAAAACCCTTTGCAATTCCCATTTGGGCACATTAGTGTCTTAGCTGAACCTAGAAGTGTGCAAAATCCTGAAGAATTAGAAGAAACTACGGCCTGGATTCTCCCAACATACAGGAAAACGGGAGTAATTCCCGTCATTTTATTTTAGCGTACTTACCAGAATGAATCTCTGACATTCTGAGCATTGCAGAGTGCCTCAGCGGGATTCACTTTGGAAAATAGGGGGTGGGGCATATTCTTGCTGGAGAGGCCGCAGCATAGTGCTAAGCGGGCCACTGGGCTGTGGCCCCCCCATTGCCGGCTCCCGATCCCTGGCCAGTCCACAACCTCCCTGATCGATGATCTTCTGACACCCTCACTCCCCAATCGCCGGCCTCCCCAAAATCCCCGGGCCAGCTCCAATCTCCCCCCCACCCCCATCCATGATCAGCTCCAACCCCCCTGATAGTCCCGATTCCCCCCAGTGGCCAGCCCTTATCCCCCGACAGTCCCGATTCCCTCCAGTGACCAGCCTTGACCCCCCCTTTGACCAGCCCCAACCCACCCCCAAAAGTCCAGACCGCCCCCACCCCCGATGATCAGCCCCGACCACCCCTGGAAGCCCCGCACCCCCCAACCCCACGCTGATGGCCAGACCCGATCACCTCCTTCCTCCCTTCCTCCCCCGGAGATACCATGGGCGGCACGGTGGCACAGTGTTAGCCCTGCTGCCTCACTGTGTCAGGGACCTGAGATCGTTTCCCAGCTTGGGTCACTGTCTGTGTGGAGTCTACACGTGCTCCCTGTGGCTGCATGGATTTCCTTTGGGTGCTCCAGTTTCCTCCGAAACACGAGCTGATTAGGTGCATTGGCCATGTTAAAATTCTCCCTAAGTGTACCTGAACAGGTGCTGAAGTGAAGCGACGAGGGGATTTTCACAGTAACTTCATTGCAAGGTTAATGTAAGCCTACTTGTGACACTAGTAAATATAATAAACCTGCAGGGTGGCAGCGGGTCCCTGCACCGCATTGATTGCACCCCCCAGTAGACCCTTCCTGCTCTGGTCACACTGTACAATGGGCAGTGCCAAGGTGCCCAGTCGGCAGTGCCAGTTTGCCCCTTGGGCAGTGCCAGGGGGCCAGGCTAGCACTGCCAGTTGGCACTGCCCAAGGGGAACCCCCCTTACCGCCGACCTCCCTCAATGGCCTCTGTTCCTTCCAGTGGGGTCACGTGCCTGTTCGCCTTTGTAAATACTGCTGGAGGGAACCACTCCTGGTGGGGGGAGGGAAGACACTAGCGGGCGTGGAGAATACCTTCCCGGCCCGCTAAACATGTTGAAATGCTGATTTCAAGATGATAATTCGGTCCACACCGATTGCCACTAAAAAACTTAGTCTGGAAGACGTGCAGAGGCCTGGGCACCCAGCGTGAATCCTGCAAAACGGCCGCTGCTGATGCCTCCCAGCTCATTTCTCTACTCGAGCAGCACAACAGGCTGGGTGGATCCCGGCCTACATTTTTTTTCTCTTTCACAGTAAATCATCGTTTAGTTCCTAAATCTCATTTTCTAAAGAAAACACTTCCAACTGCGGAATTCTCTTGCAAAGTACAAGAAGGTTTTTAATCATTTTGTACAGACACCAATTTTTTGTGTAAGTTGGGTGCCAAAGTCTGCACGCACTCTCTGGAGTGAATCAGAGTGATATTTAACTGCCCCAACAGTTGAGATTCAGGCTATATTACACTGTAACCAATTTCCAGGATCAGCGCCTGCCATCCTGAGAATCAGTGGGGAACGTATCCCAGTTAACTCTGATGGGCCCACTGCCATTTTATGCTTAATTGAGCATTGACTGGCAGCATGTGGGACTTCCATTCAAGGGTAGATGGAAAACTGTCAGCCAAGCCAGGCACAGTGTTGCAGTGGCAGAAGAGTTACTACAGCGTCGTGCCTGCGACTAAGATCCGGGCCCAAACTTCGGGAACTACCAGGGTCCTGGGGACAGGAGGATAGGGAATGTCCTGGAGGGTGGGGGCAATCATGGTGTCAGGGGGAAAGGGGGTTGTGCAGTGTTCCTGGTTCATGAGGAAAGGGTGCCCCAAATCTGAAGGAGCCTTTGGATTGAGGCGCTTCCCCTGCACCCTTCCCCCCCCCCGCCAGCCCCACCCCCTCCCGCTAATTTTCTCCTCGAGATAGAGGATGAAGACTTCTTTTTGTTTGACACCCGATCTAACCTAATGATTGAGGATGGGTGGAGCAAGACTATTAAGTGGCCATCTAAGGACCTTGGTAGGGGCATGGGTGGACTTCCCATCTAAGGCTCTTATCCACCTTCCAGTAAAATTTCAGCTCGGTTAAACAGAGGGAATTCCATCCGTATAAATTTATGCTTTCCACCATGCCTCAGATCCTAGCGGGTGGGGGAATGGGGGAAGAAGCATAAAATTCTGACCCCTAATTTAACAACAATGTGTTGTCGACCTATCAATGCTATCCCAGAGATATTTGAGCTTAGAGGTCACCTGGCTGCTGTTATTTTGACAGAAGCTTAAAGATTCAGAACATATCTGTCATTACAACTGCTTTTATTTGATTTGATTTGATTTGATTTATTATTGTCACAGGTTGGTGTACAGTGAAAAGTATTGTTTCTTGCGCTATTCGGACAAAAAACATAGAGCGTTTAGGGGAGTGGAAAAGGAGAGGGTGCAGAATATAGTATTACAGTCATAGCTAGGGTGTAGAATAATATCAGCTTATTATATGGTAGGCCAATTCAAAAGTCTGATGGCAGCAGGGAAGAAGCTGTTCTTGAGTCGGTCGGTATGTGATCCCTGACTTTTGTATCTTTTTCCCGATGGAAGAAGGTGGAAGAGAATGGCCGGAATTGTACCGCCCCGCCTGCCATGGGAATCGGAGCAGGTGAGAGGCAGAGAATGGGAAGGTCCATTGCCTCGAGCAGGACTTTACGGTTTCAGTTCAAGCAGGGCTGTAAAATCCCACCCAGTATGTCCATGGGTGCATGGGCGGCACGGTAGCACAGTGGTTAGCACTGCTGCTTCACAGCTCCAGGGACCTGGGTTCGATTATACCTTGATTATACACCACTTCTGCCAAGGAGCAGGCCTTCAACTGGTTCATTGGCCCGATGCTCATGACTCAAATTTGGAATTAGATGGCAAGTCCATGTAAGGTGGTAAATACTTGGGAGAAATGGATATGGGCAGCAGGAAATTAAAGTTATGCGGAATAATTGGAAATGACATTTTCTCATATTAATTTGGAAGCATGTCTTCTATGTGAGATTAGATTGACTTTTGGAACTTCAACTTTGGGTATCATTTGAATAATTAAATCCAAAAATGGCTTGTTGTCTATATAACAATCATTACCCTTTATAAAAGTTATTATTCCTTTCAATAGCCATTATACATTCATACATTCATCATGAATGTGATACTGAAGATTACAGTAGATGTTCAAGCCTTAGAAATAGTTTCTTCACTGCAATGTTAACGTTAAAATACTAAATTAAAAACCACAAACACAAAATTACATAAACATTTCAAACACTGGGGTGATTTCCCAACCCTGTTTAGCCATGGGCGCAAATCCCATTTGGCCGGAAAATCTGACGACAAGCCAAAAAACAGGATTAGCACCGCCGGAAACTCAGATTGCAATCTTCCCTGGCCCTTCCCACTGGCCTGATCAGGATCTCACCCAGAATATTAACTGGAGTAGCCATAGTGTGAAAGGTTTAGAGAGGCTGATAGGCTTAAACTGCATCCAGCAAAACGTTTGAAGCCAGTACGTAGAAGGTCCGACAAGAGGTCCTGAACTTAACTTTAGTTAACAAAGCTGGGCAAGTGGTTGAAGTATCAATGGGGGAGCATTTCGTAGACAGTGATCATAACTCTGTTAGATTTAACATTGTTGAGGAAAATGACAACAATCAAAGTTTTAAACTGGGGGAAGGCTGATTTTAATAAGATCAGATATGACTTGGCCAGAGTGGACTGGGATTTTAATATGACTTGGCCAGAGTGGACTGGGATTTTAATATGACTTGGCCAGAGTGGACTGGGATTTTAATATGACTTGGCCAGAGTGGACTGGGAGCAGACACTTTTAGTTAAATCTGTAACAGAACAGAGGGGCATTCAAGAAGGAAATATGTTCCAATAAAGAAGAAAGGTGGGGCCAACAAATCCAGTGAACCCCGGATATTGCAGGATTTGCAGCATTGGATTAAGAGGAAAAGGAAGGCCTTTTCTGCTTAAAACAGCAGAAGCCCTTAGAGGAGTTGGAATGTGCAAGAGGGAACTTAAAAATAAATTAGGAGAGGAAAGAGAGGACGTGAAAGGATACTGGCAGGTAAAATAAAGGAAAATCTTCATTTGTTTTACAAGTAGGTTAAGGGCAAAAGGATAACTATCGAAAGAGTAGGCCCATTAAGGACCACAGTGGTAATGTGTGTGTGGAGCCGGAGGATGTAGATAAAGTTCTAAATGAATACCTTTCACTCATGAAAGAGACAATGCTGGTACAGAAATCAGAGAGAAGGACTGTGATACAATTAAAGAAATTAGCATCGACAGAGAGGAGGTTCTGAGTGGTCTGGCAGGCTTAAAAGTAGATAAGTTTCCAGGGCCGGATGAAATGTATCCAAGGCTACTGAGTGAGGCAAGAGATGAAATGACAGGGGTGCTGACAATAATTTCGAATTCCTCTCTGGTCACAGGAGAGGTCAGTAAGAGTTTTAACAACACCAGGTTAAAGTCCAACAGGTTTATTTGGTAGCAAATGCCAAATAAACCTGTTGGACTTTAACCTGGTGTTGTTAAAACTCTTACTGTGTTTACCCCAGTCCAACGCCGGCATCTCCACATCACAGGAGAGGTGCCAGAGGACTGGAGGACAGCCAATATGGTACCATTATTCAAGAAGGGAGTAAAGGATAGACCAAGAAACTGCAGGCCATTCAGTCTAACCTCAGTGGTGGGGAAATTATTGGAAGTAATTCTGAAAAACAGAATTAATCTGCATTTGGAGAGGCAGGGATTAATCAAGAACATTCAGCATGGTTTTGTTAAGGAGTGGTCATGTCTTACCAACTTGATTGAATTTTTCAAAGAGGTGACCAGGTGTATAGATGAGGGCAATGCATTAGAAGTAGTCTACTTGGACTTCGGCAAGGCTATTGATAAGGTCCCACATGGGAGACTGGTAGTGAAGGTAAGAGCCCATGGGATCCAAGGAAATTTGGCAAATTGGATTTGGAATTGGTGAGTGGCAGGAAGCAGAAGGTGCAGGCTGAGGGGTGTTTTCTGACTGGAAGCCTGTGTCCAGTGGGGTCCCGTAGGAATCAGTTTGGGACCCTTGCTGTTCGTGGTTTATATAAATGATTTCAATGTGAGAGTGTTGGTCTGTAAAATTGCAGATGATACAAAAATTGGTGGGGTGGTAAATAGTGAGGGGGATAGCCTTAGATTACAGGAGGATTATAGATGGGCTGATCAGTGGCAAATGGAATTCAATCGGATAAGTGTGAAGTGGTGCTCTTGGGGCATGACAAACAAGGCAAGGAATACATGATGAATGGCCGGATCCTGGAAAGCACCAAGGACCAGAGAGGTCCCCTTGGTGTGCATGTATACTGATCCCTTAAGATAGCTGGACAGGTGGATAGCTACATAAAACATTGGTTAGGTAGAGTATTGTATGAAGTAATTAAAAGCACATATAGGAGGGATGTGATAGCACTGGAAGGGTGCAGAGGGGATTTACCAGGATGCTGCCTGAGTTAGAGAGCTTTAGTTATGAAGAGAGATTGGATAGATTGAGGTTGTTTTCTTTGAGGCATAGGAGACTGAGGGTGGCATGATTGAGATGCATAAAATCATAAGGGACATAGATAGAGTAGACAGGAAGAAACCTTTCCCCTTGATCAAGGGATCAATGACTAAGGAGCATATATTTAAGGTAAGGGGCAGGAGGTTTAGAGGGGATGTGAGAAAAATCTTTTTCACACAAAGTGTAATGGGTGTCTGGAACTCACTGCCTGAAAGGGAGGCAGAGACCCTCATAACATTTAGGAAGCATTTAGATGTGAACTTGTGATGCCAAAGCTATGGGCCATGTGCTGGAAAATGGGGTTAGAATAGTTAGATGATTTGTTTTTAAGATGTTAATGTACCTTTAAGACATGTGTTTTTTCATCATGTGGCCTGCAGTTTTAAGTAAACTTTTTCAGTTTGTTTTTCTCATTGTTGCTGGGCTGTCTACGAGAGACTTTTCATTGCTGCTTAAACAGGGATTTGTTTATTTTTACTGGGATGTTTATGAATCTGCATTGTTAGAGAAAAACTGGTTGGCAGGTCAGGTGATAGTTCTTTTAATTTTCAATTTGGAGCTGCAGTTTGAATTTTAGCTCTAGAAGGGGCATCAAGCTGAAGTCTCTCTCTCTCTCTCTGGTTTTAGAAGTCCTGCTGGTTAATTGAAAGCTAGGTCTTGCCTTTCTGAAGTGGGGTATTTGTTGTTGGTGGCTTGCCTAGAGTCCCTGGTGTTTTGGGAAGCTGCTCTGACTTCAAACTGTTCTGTCTATCCAGAGAACTGCAGACTTCATCCAAAGGACCCAAGCCCAGTATTACGTGAGCATTAGTCTTTGCTGTGTTAAACATGTGAAAAGGATATTTTGTCTATGGGATTGGTTTGGTTGGAACACATTAGATATAGTTGATAAGGGCTAGACATTATAGTGGTTGTTCTGTTTCTTCTTTGTAATTGATGAAAGTTCTTGCTAATTTTCTTACTATACATGTTAATGATACTCTTAAATAAACTTAGTTTGATAAAAGCTCCCTAGTGGGTCATTTTAAACATATCTGAAGTGAAACATATGCTTATCCGAGCCAAATTCAAGAGGCAAAACTTGTGATTCAGGCGGGCTCCATAAAACACTTTGGAGTTTCTGACCCGAATTATAACAGTCTTTGACTGGCACTGATGCATTGGGCTGAAGGGCCCTTTTCTGCGCTGCATGCCTCAATGACTTTATGATTCTGAAGGAAGAGAACCTGAATTGAATCCATTTGAATGCACTGTAATCTCATTAGCAAGATGAGGTTTCAAGTGGGACATCAAGTAGCGCCAATAACTACTGGTCTTTAAAATCGGCGACCAGGTGCCATGGACTCAGAGTGAGGAATGAGATGAGTACCACTCTGGACTTACTTCCAGGGTGCACAAGGGCAAAACAGTTGCTGGCCAGATGTCAAAGGGGGGGGGGGGGGCCTTCAATGAACCTAGGGGTTGGGGGATTTGTGATGGGCTGGAGGGGGCCGGGTCGGAGGTTGCGCTGAGCCTGTGCAGCCCTGAGGTCTGCTTTCTTTCAGGTTTAACACCCCATAACAGGGCACGATACAGCTGCAGCCTATCTGTCCTAAAATCTTCTCAAAGGACAGAGCCATTCTGCAGCTTGTCTTCTGGAGAAGCATTTCACACCCCTTGAAGTTTCAGTAGGCTGTGTGGTATAAATTTTGCAGTTGACCTGAATTAAATCCTTTATAGTTGATTTAATGTCCCGTTAACTTTTACGAACCTCTGCGGTCTACCTGAGGTGGTGAGCCTGCATCAAATCCTTAGTAGTTGTTTGTTTACATTGAATTTCACATGCCATTAACTTTTATGAACCTGCGAAGTTCAGCCAGCTGTTGTCTGCTTCATAGGACCTATTGAGATTGTTTATTTACACAGCATTTCACATTCCATTAACTCCTAAGAGCTTCCTTGATTGTACACCTGGAGCTTGGCTCAAACTCATTTATGATAGAATTCTGTGGCTTGCTTGATCGGTTTTTGTTTCTGTCCAAGCAGCTGGCTCCCCTCAGACATTGGAACGCAAGGGCTCCTGAATGGTGACTTTCTGACAGCCATTGTTGAATTTTCAGGCTGAGCGCCAGAGAGTTGAGCAGAATCTCTCAGATTTTGGCTTCCAATGACCTGCGGGATCAGGGCTCCTGATTTGGGTGGAAAGGGGTAATAAGACTGTAGTTTGCCATCCTAAGGCGCTGGCTGCATGACACCCAGAAAAAGAAGTCTGGACAGTTATCAGTAATGGTCAGGGCGGGATGGAGGGGATGTACTGGGGGTGGAGGGGGTAAATATGAGATGTGCTGTTGGACTATAAGTCATAGATCATGCAGTCGCTGCTCAGATGCATTAAGTGTAAAAGCATGACAGCAATAAGTTCACGGGATGTCCAACCTAAGTATCCGCAGTGATTACAAGTGTTGCCTTTCTCTGCCTCTGAGAACACTTCTTATACTCCTTTTGAGCCATACTCATCCAACCAATTGATCATCATCATTTATCCTTCACCAATGTCAGCTGTCTTCATTTCCAAGTAAAGAATAGGAGTTGAATCCATAAGTGTCACGGGTTAGATGTCAGGCATCAGGAGGGATAAGCTAGCACCTCACAGCAATGGCCACCTGGCTGCACTGGAGCCCTCAAAGTTCACATGAGTCCACAACACATGATGGACTCCATTGTTGCTGGTGTGAAAGGAGGGAACAACTAGATAGGAGTCCATTAGTGACTATGAAGGGGCATGGGCAGTGACCATGGTGAGTGAAGCCAGTGAAGTTTTGGGCAGCAGCTCATAGAGGTGGCGCTGGCCATTGGAGATGGTGTAGGGTTGTCAACCTCCAGGATCATGAGAACAAGGGGTGTTGGGAGGGATTGAGGATCACGGGATGGAAAACCTAACTGACTGTCTCTCTCTTTCTCTCCTTCTCACATTCCTCCCAGGTTATCGAACTGTATTGGTATGGAGCCATGGAGCTGGCGTTCATCCTGATCAGTACCCTGGAGGTGAACAGACAGAGCTGACTCTGACAAGCCCAACGCAGGTTTGAGCCTACCCCAGTCCACTGGTCAGGCTCAAACCCCGGGCACCCATCAGGCTGCGGAGGAGGCAGACGACAGCAGACAAGGAGACCCCAGGTGTACAGAATCTGCTTGTCCTTCATTGAGCTGTCAGACACCATGTGCCAATAAAGATTCTGGTTGACTAAGGAGACAGTGAGGCACCTCCACCATCTCCTTGTGGATCTGGCACCACTTTGTGGAGGAGGAGGAGTACAACTGCTCCCAGTGGCCCTAAAGCTCACTGCAACCCTGACCATTTAATCACTGGGTCATTTCAGGGCTCCAGTGTGGAATTGTGTGGCATTTCTCAATCCTCAACCTGCAAGCAGATCTGACAGGTGATGGATGCTCTGTAAGCCCAGGCCTACAACTACGTCCACTTCCACCTGGACCAGGCCCACCAAGATGCCGAGCTACAGGCTTCGCCACCATCGCTGGGATGCCTCAGGTCCAGTGGGCCATCGACGGCATACATGTCACCTTGAGAGCACCATGTCATTAGGGCATGCCCTTCATCAACCAAACCCACAACTGTTACCATCTAAAAGGACATGTGCAGCAGAGATGTTGGAATGCCACCAGCTGCAAGTTACTCTCCAAGTCACTCACCATCCTGACTTGGAAGTATATCGCTGTTCCTTCACTGTTGCTGGGTCAAAATCCTGGGACTCCCTCCCTGTGTGTGGCTGTACCTACACCACATTGACTGCAGTGGTTCGAGAAGGCAGCTTACCACCATCCCTCAAGAGCCATTACAGATAGGCAATAAATGCTGGCCTTGCCAGCGACAACCACATTCGATGAGAGAATTTTTAAACAACATTCTTTCATTGTGTGCTCACAATTGCATAGTAATTACAGTAATGCAATCGAGTTGTAATTGACACTGAGGGTGAGATTTACCGGCCGCGCTTACCCCAAAACTTGAAAATCCCGCCTGAGGTCAACGGACTTTTGCATGGTCCGCCCCCACCCTCTAAGAATCACGGGCAGGACAGGAAAATTCCACCTTGAATATCTTTCAGCAATGAAAAGGGATAGAGAAAAAAAACAGGCTAATATTTCAGACAGGACTCTTATCTGTAATTGATGTATAATATATATTGTTCCGTCTTCAATATAAAACAATATCTCCTACATTACAACAATGACTACATTTCAGAAGTATTCATTGACTATAAGTCAATGAGATGTCCTGAGTTTGTTAAAGGAACTACATGAATTCAAATATATTTTTTCTTTTAAAATAAAATATGTATGTATATACCTTTGCAGTTTTATTTCTGAATAAGGTTCGGTCAAAATGTTAAATTATTGGGTGACCTTCTGCCTTGGTTTCAGATTTTCAGTATTTTCTGTTTTTATTTTTAACAGAACAGCAAATATCTGTTGCATCTCCCTCCATCTCTATCTCCATCACACCACCCACTCAGATAAGAAAATCAGCACATTACAGAGTCGCTTTCACTTAGTTGTGAGGTGAATACTAATAGGAGGTTATGGTTCTTAGTGCTGACCTCAACAGCTGATTCTCCAGTCCAGTTCAGCAGTCTCAATATTAAATATTTCATTGTTGTGATTCCGAATGCGAATATATCCCATTGACAGCTGGGAGATGAAGGGGGATGTTAATAGAGGTGAGCTGCTTCTATCATGGTGAATAAAGAGGAGAAAATCACAGGCTGAGTCAACCAGGGCTGTTCTCAAACATCTCATAATGGGTATTCGGAAAACAGCACAGGGAACAGGCAGATTATATGCCACCCTCTTAGTCAGGAAGTCATGTGTGGTGGAAATTAAATGGAATCTAATAAAGATGAGGGATTCTATAATCTTCAAGGCCAAATATTTGCTTTGTATCCCAATTATGCTTGTCACTAGGCATAAATATGTCAGAAATTCTGTCCACTATTATTTCCGAGTTTGAGTATACTTTATTGATTCATTTATAAAGGAGCATTAATTTTTGTGCTCACTCTAAGGGATTATTCTTCATGTGAATTCAGGAAAGAGATGCCATCATAATGGAATATTGAGTCAAAATACACCATTGAATACATGTGAATGATGGTCTTTAAAACATAGAAACATAAAAACATAGAAGATAGGAGCAGGAGGAGGCCATTTGGCCCTTCAGCCTGCTCCGCCATTCATTACGATCATGGCTGATTATCCAATCAATAGCCTAATCCTGCTTTTTCCCCATAACCCTCGATCCCACTCGCCCCAAGTATTATATCCAGCCACCTCTTGAATACATTCAATGTTTTGGGATCAACTACTTCCTGTGGTAATGAATTCCACAGGCTCACCACTCTTTGGGTGAAGAAATATCTCCTCAGCTCCGTCCTAAATGGTCTACCCCGAATCCTCAGACTGTGACCCCTGGTTTGGACTCCCCCACCATCGGGAACATCATCCCTGCATCTACCCTGTCTTGTCCTGTTAGAATTTTATAAGTCTCTATGAGATCCCCTCATTCGTCTGAACTCCAGCGAAAACAATCCTAACCTAGTCAATCTCTCCTCATAGATTAGTCCCGCCATCCCTGGAATCAGCCCGATAAACCTTCGCTGCACTCCCTCGAGAGCAAGAAAATCCTTCCTCAGAAAAGGAGAACAAAACTGTACACAATACTCTAGGTGTGGCCTCATCAAGGCCCTGTATAGTTGCAACAACACATCCCTGCTCCGGTACTCAAAACCTCTCGCAATGAAGGCCAACATGCCATTTGCCTTCTTTACCGCCTGCAGCACTTGCATGCTTACCTTCAGCGACTGGTGCACAAGGACACCCAGGTCCCACTGCACACTCCTCTCTCCCAATTTGCAGCCATTCAAGTAGTAATCTGCCTTCTTGTTTTTGCTTCCAATGTTAATAACCTCACATTTATCCAAATTATACTGCATCTGCCATTGATTTGCCCACTCACCCAATCTCTCCAGATCATTCTGAAGGATCTCTGCATCCTCGTCACAGTTCATCCTCCCACCCAACTTGGTATCATCTGCAACTTTGAGATGTTACATTTTGTTCCCTCATCCAGATCATTAATATCTATTGTGAATAGCTGGGGTCCCAGCACTGATCCCTGTGGCATCCCACTAGTTACTGCCTGCCAATTTGAAAAGCACCCATTCATCCCTACTCTTTGTTTCCTCTCTGCCAAGCATTTTTCTATCCAACTCAATACACTTCCCCCAATCCCACGTGCTTTAATCTTGCATGATAATCTCTTATGCGGGACTTTGTCAAACCCCCATTGTCCTTTGTCAGATGGATATGGTCCGCTTAGTATTTTCCATTTGTCAAATGATTTTCTTAAAAGTTAATGCTCCTTTATAAATGAGTCAATAAAATAAATATACTTGAACTCGGAAATAATAGTGGACAGAATTTCCTCCATGCATACAATCCCAACAGTGCAGACGGAGGCCATTCGATCCATCAAGCCTGCAACGACAACAATCCCACCCAGGCCCTATTATCATGTATTTACCCTGCTAATCTCCCTGACACTTTGGGGCAATTTAGCATGGTCAATCAACCTAAATCAACCTAACTCACACATCTTTGTACTGTGGGAGGAAACCAGAGCACCCAGAGGAAACCCAGAGAACGTGCAAACTCCACACAGGCTGTCACCCGAGGTTGGAATTGAATAGAGGCCCTTGGCACTGTGAGGCAGCAATTCTAACCACTGTGGCACTGTGCATGACTAGCAACATTCATAAGTGGGGCACAAAGCAAATATTTTGCCTTAAAGATCAGAGGATTTTGAGCATAAGTATGATCCACTTGAATCTGCTTGGTCTTTGATGATCGTCTATTGATCCCTCCCCAAGAATGCATCGCGCCCATAATATGTCCCACTCAATGTTTCAAATGTCAAGTTCGCCAATGTACACACTTCAAATTATGGATAGTTTTGCAGATACAAATCAGCTGCTCTAGAAAACCTTGAACCTGTTCTCATCTTGTAGCAGGCAGGTGTCACACACTCAGTTTGATAAATGAGTCCTGGGCCTTTGCTGACACAAGTGTGCCACTCGACTCAGGGATGTTGCCTTCTGTATCTCAGGAAGGCGATTCATAGTTGCTTCTTGGATCCTGCCGTATACAGATGCCACCATGCCTGCTGTCTCGGACAGTGGCAGTACTTGGGACACACTGCTCACATTTTTATTGGAGTCTTGATTGGCAGGGCCAAGCAGTAGCCTGATGGATGACCTGATGGCACCATCCATATTCCATGCAGTCTCTGAAAGTCACTGGAAAACATGATTCATCTGTCTATCACCTAAAGGTTTAAGAACAGCCATCTGATTTTCCATCAAAGTGAAGGTTTTGACTGCTCCCTCATCATGTCCTGCGTGGGGACCTGCTGTATTGGTTCCGAGGAGAGCCTTCATAGCAAGAGGATTTGAGTATACGAATAGGGATATTTCACTGCAATTGTACAGGGTGTTGGTGAGTCCACATCTGGAATATTGTGTGCAGTTTTGGTGTCCTTATCTGAGGAAGGATGTTCTTGCTATAGAGAGAGTACAGTGAAGGTTTACCAGGCTGATTCCTGGGATGTCAGGTCTGTCGTATGAAGAGAGACTAAGTTGGTTAGGATTATATGCACTGGAGTTTAGAAGAGTGAGAGGGGATCTCATAAAAACGTATAAAATTCTAACAGGGTTAAACATGGTGGATTCAGAAAGAATGTTCTCGATGGTGGGGGAGTCCAGGGGTTATAGTTTGGGGATAAGGGGTAAACATTTTAGGATTGAGGTAAGGAGAAATTTCTTCACCAGAAAGTGGTGAATCTGTGGAATTCATTACCACTGAAAGTAGTTGAGGCCAAAACATTGCATCCTCGAGTCTATCTGAAGCTCCACCCCAGTGACATCTCTGCAGCCATCCAAGCATACTCCATTGGCGCACTAGTCTGTGCTTGCCCTCAACTAGTCTGTCTGCAGTGATGTCCATATGCTTCCTCAGTGATTCTCCTTTGTCTGAAACTGGGTTGTGATACTGGTGAGCTCATCTGCCATGGAAGTGCTTCATCGTCCTTGGTAAAATGTACTTGCGCTGGTACCTGACTGAGAATAGTCAGATGGTTCTAACCCTTTTGGACGCAGCCTAATGGGGGGACTGTATCCCCAGCAAATATCAGAGGTCTAAGCATCGACTCCTCATCTGGCTGGAGGATGCAGCAAGTTTCTCAACATTATCAGAGTCCATTTTCTTCAGCCCCTCTGCAAGGTGGCTGACCCATCCCACCCCTCCCCCCATCCCTCCCCTTCTTCCACCTCCTCTTCCTCATTTTCCACTCATTTCTCCACAAAGAATGAGCATTAGCATTTTGGATGATCTGTGAGGAACAAATAAGAATGCCATTGGCATTGCTGGGATGTCCCGTGAGGAGATGACTGAGTGTGTGTGTGTGTCCCAAGCCGGGAACCGAACCTGTGTCCCTGGCTCTGTGAGGCAGCAGTGCTAACCCCTGTGCCACCGTGCTGCCCGCTATGCCACCATGCTGCCCTAAAGCATTGATGGAGAGTAAATAGATAAGGTGGGTAACTGACACTGGACACTTTCCCCCTCCCCTCCCCATCATTGCCCGTTACAATCCAGAACATGGAGACAGGTGGAATAGGAAAATCAACTCCACTATGGTACCAGGGATGAAATCTTTCAGATATATGTAGAGACGATAGAAATCTGGGTCATACTCCTCAGAGCAGGGAAGGTTCAGGACAGGGGAAATTTAATAAAGGCTTTCCAAATCATGAGGGACTTTGATAGAGTAAATAAGGAGAAACTATTTTCTGTCACTCAAAGGTTAGTAACCTGAAGACACAGATTTAAGGACACTGCCAGTTGAACCAGAGGTGACAGATGGAAAAAAAAACACAGCAA
Organism: Mustelus asterias; assembly: GCF_964213995.1. Taxonomy (NCBI): domain Eukaryota; kingdom Metazoa; phylum Chordata; class Chondrichthyes; order Carcharhiniformes; family Triakidae; genus Mustelus; species Mustelus asterias. The sequence goes on along the minus strand of NC_135825.1, from coordinate 34,692,635 downwards.
ATTGTTATGATCTGAAATGCACTGCCTGAAATGGCGGTGGGAGCAGATTCAATAATAACTTTTAAAAGCAAATTGAATGAATACTTGAAGTGGTATTAGATTTCTAGGGCTACAGAGGAAGAGCAGGGGATGTGATAAACCATTCGATCCTTCTGGTGCTTTATAATTCTTTGATTCAATCGTAAATAAACTGCCGATAAGAAAAGAGAAATTGAATGGCTGGAAGACCTTGGAGTGCACAGATTTTAATATATGCTTTTGACATCTGCCAGAGGTACCATGTGGAAATTTTCCCTTTTAATGCCATCAATGCAGAAACTGAATCTGTAACTGTGAACCCTGGAGGATTGCTTTCATTTCATCAATTTGGTACATTTGCAAATTTAGCCAATTTTCATCATATTGATCCTGATTGTCGCACCCCCTGGAGAACTATTGCACTGATGCGATAAATGACACAGGTCTTGAATCAATAGAACTGTGAAGGGTTGTAATTATCCCTACATACGCTGCATCATATAAAAAAAACCTACTGCACTGAGGTGGTAAAATGGCTTGTGAAATAAAAGACATGTGTCAGGCTGCTATAAATAGACAGTGTAAGTTGTTTGCTGTATTCTGTGGGGAGGAAGATTTCAGATTGAGAACTTATGAAACAATTTGACAAAGAGCAGAGAAGTTCTCTGGTGCCCTGACCTAATTTCCTACCCCCCTCCCGTTCCACCTCAACAAACACCAGGCAAACACAGATTGACATGACCATTTCTCTTGTTTACTGTTTGCGGGATCTCGCTGTGCACAAATTGGCTGCTGCATTTGCCTGCGAAACAACAGTGGCTACAGTTCAAAGGTTTGATTTGAGTTCCGTTGTGCCTTTTCACTGTGACAATGCTACGCTCCCATAATTCAAGCACTGTCAGCAATGTCTGCATGCCAAAAATGTTTTGAAGGCGACACTTATGGCATGTAATGAGAAGGCAGCAACACTACAGAACATCAGGAAACACACAGTGGAACTGGCAGCGTGATCCACTAAATTATAAATAGACATCAAAAATAAAGCAAAGGAAACCCTTCTTTCTAACAGTAGACAGCCAAAAATGCCAGGTTTGTGCTTGGCGTGACTGTACTCCCCTCTAGCCGTGTCTATATCAAGTTGTCATCTGAAGTCCAGTCTTCATATTGGCATTAAAAAAACAAACAAAATGTCCTCAACCTTCCCATTTTGGCATGACATTCATAGAATCCCTACAGTACAGAAGGAGGCCATTCAGCCCATTGAGTCTATACTGACCACAATCCCACCCAGACCCTGTTCTCTTAACCGTATACATATACCCTGTTAATCACCCTGACTCTAGGGTCAATTTAGCATGGCCAATCAACCTAACCCACACATCTTTGGACTGTGGGAGGAAACTGGAAACCCACGCAGACACGGGGAGAATCATAGAAATCATAGAAATCATAGAAACCTACAGTGTAGAAAGAGGCCATTCGGCCCATCGAGTCTACACCGACCACGATCCCACCCAGGCCCTACCCCCATATCCATACATATTTACCCACTAATCCCTCTAACCTACCCATCTCAAGACAATAAGGGGCAATTTTAGCATGGCCAATCAGCCTAACACGCACATCTTTGGACTGTGGGAGGAAACCGGAGCACCCGGAGGAAACCCACGCAGACACGAGGAGAATGTGCAAACTCCACACAGACAATGACCTGAGGCCGGAATTGAACTGCGTCCCTGATGCTGTGAGGCAGCAGTGCTAACCGCTGTGCCACCATGCCACTCTACAACTGCCAGATTATGCCAGTATTTGTAGTTTAAGTTCAGATGGGTACCTTAAGTCCCTTTGGAGATTAAAGAGCTGAATACAGTCCAGTAATGATCAACGAAGTTGGTATAAACCAGAATTTTTTAAGCTTCAATCCAGACTTACTAATATAAACCAACAGAACAAAGAAATGGGCACACAGTATTCACATATAGATATTACTTTTATGTCTTTAGTTGCTTGGTACTAAAGCACTTGAGTTTAAAACTTTTCATTTTGCATTCATCAGGACAGATATAAGAATGTTGAATTTCAAAGGAAGTAACAGCTTATATTGCATGAGAAAAGCGTGCTGATTGGTTGGCCAGTTATCCCTGATTGGTTGAGGTGTTGCCATGTAGAATGCACTGGTGAGTTACTGTTTGCCATGCTTTTGTCTAATTGAAAAAGACGCAATGCCTGGACATGCTCTTTCTGCTTGTAGAGGATAGGGCTCTGTGTATGAAATAACAGCTTCTAGCAAGCGTAAGTGAGTCACATTGTGAGCTAGGCTGATAATCTTAAATTGATTGTCAGTGTAATTATACTTAATTGAACAGGTACTATGCTGGAACATTGGGAACCCTGGTGTCAAATGACTTTTTGGTCCTGGGGGTCATTATTATGTTTGCCGCTTACTGAGGAGTCATGCTGATAAAGGTGGCTGAAGACTGGTAGTTGTGAAGCTGGGGCATTCAGGAGGAGGCTGAGATGGATCATCCACTCGGCAGTTCTGGTTGAGGATGGTTGCAAATGCTTCAGTGGATAACGGATGTGCTCTTCCATTCCTGGTCTCTGGCCTCAAAAAGGTGATATGAAGGACAGAATTTGAAGCCCTCCCCCATGGTGAATTTAATAGTGAGGGACATTTAATCTGACAGGAGGATGGCAGTGGAAACTTTGGAACCTTCCAGACTCTGCACTCCTTTAGGTCAATTAATGCTCAAATAAGCAGCCCATCTGTCAGTGCTGCTATTCACCCACAGGAGGGAGAGGACTCACCATACCAGAAGCCAGGAGGAAAATCATTGCAGCATTCAGTAAAATGCTTCTTTTCATTAAACGCTTTCACTTCTTAGTTAACAAAACATTAGGGATGGAGAAACGTCTGAGCAAGTTGGGAGCGAAGAATGGGTGAGGCTATTATAGAGTTCCTTCAAAATACCAACCAGAGAGGGAGAACTAAGATGCATTTGGTGATGCTATCAAGTTGGAAATGTCAGAGGATGATCTGGTGAATGGGGAAGATGGTGGATGGAAAGTGAGGACATGGGAAATCATATTGTGACTCTGGGAAGGAGGAAAAATGGTAAGGTCAGAAATGTGAAAGCTCGAAGACAAATAGCCGAGGAGCCTGGTGGCGATAGCGAAGGGGAATTCTCTTCTGAGGGAGAAGAAAGATCTATCAGAAGTATTGATGCAAAAGGAAAGATTGTCGGAACAGATGCAATGGAAATGGAGAACCTGGAGGAATGGAACAGATTTGATTGATTTATTATTGTCACATGTATTAGTATGAAGGAAAAATGTATATTTTCTTGCGCGCCATACAGACAAAGACTATTCATAGAGAAGGAAAGGAGAGGGTGCAGAATGTAGTGTTACAGTCATAGCTATGGTGTAGAGAAAGATCAACATACTATAAGGTCTATCCATCCAGATATCTGATGGCAGCAGGGAAGAAGTTGTTCTTGAGTCGGTTGGTACGTGATCTCAGCCTTTTTTATCTTCTTCCCGACAGAAAGTGGTGGAAGAGAGTATGTCTGGGGTGTGTGCGGAATTTGATTATGTTGGCTGCTTTTCTGAGGGAGCGGGAAGTATAGACAGAGTCGATGGATGGGAGGCAGGTTTGCATGATGGACTGGGCTACGTTCACAACCCTTTGTACTTTCTTGTGGCCTTGGTCAGAACAGGAGCCATACCAAACTGCAATACACTCAGAAAGGATGCTTTCTGTGGTGAATCTGTGATGGCTTTTGCTACCAAATAAACCAATTGGACTTTAACCTGGTGTTGTTAAACTTCTTACTGAATCTGAAGGATGCAGGGGAGTTGGAGAAAGTACAATGAAACTGGTTGCAGAAATCTGTGGAGTCATGGTAGTTATTGGTGGCAGTTGCTCCCCAGAAATGGAGACAGGGAAGGTGAAGAAGGGAAGATAAGAGTCAGAGATGAACCATGTAAAGCTGAGGAACAGATAGAATTTGATAGAAATTGTAATGTTCCAACAGTCTGCCTGCAGAATTAAAGGCTGATTTTATAAATTTGTAGGGAACAAGGCTCACCAGTGACACTGGCATGGTCAGAATGAAAAGCAACAGAAAATGGATGAATGCAACAAAATATTCAAACCATTTCACAAATAGTATTTAGGAAGAAAAAATGTGCCTGAAATAAAAGTAGACATTGCTGACACTACATCATAGGTCCACCACTATCTGAATGAAAGGAAAGATTATCATTTCGGGAGATTCTTCATCAGAGTGATCCTGAACTTATCTTCTCTATTTTCAGTTGTGATCAGATCTGTTGCCTAAGTGCAACTTTTTCCACATTTATTGACAAAAAAAATGATCCGAGGGAAATAACGTGGTGCCTGAGGAGGTAGGATTAACATTTCTCAACATTAACCTCCAAATAAATCTGGAAAATGGGATGTTTTGATTTTCCCAGCAGTCCATGATATTTTATTGCTGAGACATTCCAATTATCAGGGACATTCAGCTGTTGTTAAGTGAGTTAAATATTATCCACTTTTGTGGTTTAACTAGTGCCTTTCAAAACTGGTAGTTACTCAATGACATTACAAACATTTTAATGCTCCCTCAAGTGTAGGATATCAAGCCCATACTGGTGCCATAAAACAATGTTTTACTTGGTTGATTCCATCTGTCCTCTGCAGCTAGGTGTACAATTGATGATTGATAGGTGGCGATTGTTATCAGTATAGAATTCCATAACAGTGCTTGACTATTCAGCCCGTTGACTCTGAGTGAGATATTCATTAAATTCCATTCTCCTGCTCTTTACCCATTTGTCCTTTTCATTTTTCAAGTTTTGTTTTTTTAAATAATGGGCCCTCTTTTACCATTGCCTCGGGCGCGAAAACGTGGTAAAGTCGGGTGTGAGGCCATTAGCGCGATCCGCACCCGCATCCGCGCAGATCGCCACTTTACCGAAACCCGGAAATGGTGGCGATTCGATCCGCGCCCAAAACGGGCGCAACGACAATTTAAATGTATTTGCATGCATTTAAATTGAATTAATGAACTGCCCGCCCAACTTTATCAGCATTTCCCCCTTTACCACCGCGTTTGCCAATCTGGAACCGTGCCGTAATGGACCTGCTAAATAAAAGTCTGAGTCGGGTGCTCCAGCCTCTGAAGAGCGCGTTCCGAGCTTCCAATGGCCTCTGGCTCAGATCAGTGGTGGGGGGGGGGGGGGCGGGTGACGAGGGAGGCGGGTCAGATCATTCTCTGGTTGGAGGGGGGAGGAGGGGAGTGAGGCCAGATCGTTGTCTGATTGGGGGGGGGGGGGGAGGAGGAGGAGGCGGGTCAGATGGCAGGGGGAGGGGGGTGGGGAGGGCTGATCGTTGTCTGGTGGTGGGGGGGCGGTGGGGGGAAGGAGGTGGGTCAGATGTTCCTCTGGAGGGGAGGGGGAGTGAGGCCAGACCATTCTCTGGGGGGGGGGAAGTGAGGCAAGTTCGTGGTCGGGGGGGGGGAGTGAGGCTAGATCCTCGTCTGGGGGGGGCAGTAGTGAGCCAGATCATTGTCTGGGGGGGACGGTGGGGGGTAGTGAGTCAGATCATTGTATGGAGGCGGAGGGGAGGGGGGGGAGTGAGGCCAGATTGTCATCTGGGGGGGTGGGGTGGGAGTGAGCCAGATCATTGTATGGAAGGGGCAGTGAGTGAGGCCAGACCATTCTCTGGGGGGGGGGGGTGGGAGAGAGTGAGGCCAGATCGTTGTCTTGGGGGGGAGGAGGGAGGCGGGTAAGATGTATCTCGGGGGGGGGCAGATGGATCTCTGTGGGGGGGGGCAGATGGATCTCTAGTGGTGGGGGCAGATGGATCTCTGGTGGGGGGGCAGATGGATCTCTGGTGGGGGGGCAGATGGATCTCTGGTGGGGGGGCAGATGGATCTCTGGCAGTGGGCAGGGGGGTCCACTGCCACTCTGCGGGCGATCAGTGGGGGGGAGGGGAGCAGGGGTGGCGATCGGTCTGGGTAGTGAGGGGGTGGATAAGGGGGACAGTGATGTGTGTGGGTAGTGGGGAGGTCGATAAGGGGGACAGTGATGTGTGTGTGTGTCCCTTATCCAGCCCCCCACTACCCAGACTGATCGCCACCCCTGCCCCCCTCCCCCCGCACCGATCGCCCGCAGAGTGGCAGCGGACCCCCCTGCCCCCCACCAGAGATCCATCTGCACCCCCCCCCACCAGAGATCCATTTGCGCCCCCCCCCTCCCGAGATACACCATCACTCCTGCTTGTCACTCCTGGGCCACTTTCTCTGCTTTCTGTGTCTCGGGAGTGATCCGACACAGCCGTGCTTTTTCCAATTTTTTTCTAACTGCGCATGCGCAGTTCAGAGCTCCGATCGTTTCGTCTGCGCTAAGCCCTGCCCACAGCGCGAATGGGACTGGAGATGGCTGAGAGCGTATGGGGGCGCCTGAAAGCAGATTCCTAAGTCGGATCTGCATTACGCCCAGATTCGGCACTTAGAGTGAAAATGGTAAAATCAGGCCCAATGTGTGTCAACCATGGTTCAATTGGTAGCACTCTCAGCTCTGAGTCAGAAAGTTGTGGGTTCAAACCCCATTCAAGGACTTGAGCACAAAATTCAATATTCTAGTTCAATGCTGAGAGAATGCTGTATTGTTGGAGGTGCTGTTCTTCCAGATACAATGTTAAGCTAAGACCCTGTCCACTTTCCAGGATGGATGTCGATGATTCGATGGCACCATTTTGAAAAAGGGTAGGTGCAATATCTGAACTATGTTAGGGGTTGTGGATTTTATACACAAAGGAAAAGATGTGATTTGTGCATGCAAATTCAAACTAACAGATTTATTCTAGGAGCCTTTGCCTGCACAGAAACTAAAAGCAGGAGCTTCTGAAACACCCTAATGACATCATCTTAAAGCCAACCATGCAACCATTTAAATATGTAACAGTAGATATCCCTCAATAAACTCTAAAAAACTGATTATCTGGTAATTCTCATGTTTCTGTTTTTGGGAGCCTGCTATACACAAGGTTAAAAGCTATGCTTCTTGCATTACTACTAAATTTTAAGAGCGCAATCTTATCGGATGTTCATGCCACGCTCCCACTGCAGCGAGGTTGGAGAATTTGATGGCCAGCCAAACCTTCATTCACTGCAGTGGGATGGGAAAATCCCATGGCGTGAACAGTGGTAACATTCTGGCCTTAGAGTATTTTATTGACTTAAATGCTTTAGAGGTGGTGAAAGGTGCTATGTAAATGCATGTCTTCCTTCTTTTGAAAGTGAGCATGGATTCTGCTTCCAGCACTGTCTTCAGTATGCATGTCATAACAAAAATCCTTTGCATGAAAGGGAAATCTCCTGAAATCTCCCAATGTTCTCTTGGCAATTATCTTAAATTTACAGCCTCTATAAATCCAATTCCTTCTTTCTTTTATTGGTTTGCATTTTGCGGTTAGCATTGAAAGCATTTCTCAGAGCACTTCATCATTTTAAACATCTGTACCAGGCTCAGATGAGGGTCTGCTCTAATGAAAATAAACCCACTTTGTTTCAGTTTCTCAGAATAACTAAAGTGTCTCATTCCCAGTAGTTTCTGAGCAAATCCCTTCTGTACTCTCTCCATGGTCTTGACATACTTCTAAAAGTAGGACAGCATAAAGTATGCACACTATTCTAATTGTAGTTTAACTGATCATTGGTACAGGTTTGCCATTAACTCAAATATTGTTAATATTCTGAGCCCTAAACCCTATAAGCCCGAAGGTCTCGTATATATATTTTAACAGTTTTGTCAAATTACCCCTCAACTTTTAAAGATTAGTAAATTAAATTGCTACTTAATTTTGTTTTTGTTCACTTGCTCCATTATTCTTCCTTTATGCTCAAAATAAAATATTTAAGAATAGACCTTTGTTTGCCCTTCCTGAATATTGAAACTAATGAAGCCTTACAGCTTAGCCTGAATTCTCATACTCACTCTGGGGCAAGACTCGCAAATTGACCATTTCATTAAGCTAAAATATTTTACCTCTTGGATAGTTCACCACAATATTATTTGTTTATTTATTAGTGTCACAAATAGGCTTACATTAACACTGCAATGAAGTGACTGCGAAAATTCCCGAGTCACAACATTTTGGCGCCTGTTCGGATACACTGACGGAGGATTTAGCATGGCCAATGCACCTAACCAGCATGTCTTTCAGACTGCGGGAGGAAACCCGAGCACCAGAGAGGAAGCCCACACAGACACAGGGAGAACGTGCAGACTCCACACAGACAGTGAGTGATCCAAGCCAGGAATCGAACCCAGGTCCCTGGTACTGTGAGACAGCAGTGCTAACCACTGTGCCACCATGCCACCCACTGCATACAAAGACTAGTTAAAGGAATGGTGGGGTTGATATTGGACAGAATAGTACATATATGTTAAATAACTTGACATCGTTTCAAGTTACCAAGTCTCTTGATCCAGATGGGATGCATCTAGCTGGTGCAGGAATAGAAGAATCTTGAGCTATATTGTTTAAATACTCCTTGGTGGAGATGCCAAAGAGTTGAAGGGTCGGAAACATGCACTTCTGTTCAAAAAAGAGTGATGAGGAATAAACCTGTTGACTACAGGCCAATCAGTCTTATATCAATGGTAGAAAAACTTGTAGAGAACATGGTTAATAGGAAAATTAATCACCATTTGGAGTAAAGTTTATTTATTAGTGTCACAAGTAGGCTTACATTAACACTGCAATGAAGTTATTGTGAAAATCCCCTAGCTGCCACACTCCAGCGGCGCCTGTTTAAGGACACAGAGAGAATTTAGCATGGCCAATGCACTTAACCAGCACAGTCTATTGGACTGTCAGAGGAAACCTATGCAGACACGAGGAGAACATACAGACTCTGCACAGACAGTGATCCAAGCCAGGAATCGAACCCGGGTCCCTGGTGCTGCGAGGCAGCAGTGATAACCACTGTGCCACTATGCAACATGGTTTAATAAGGGACAGCCAAAATAAATTTGGCAATGGCAGATCATACCCAAATGGGGCTCTTTGATGAAATATCAGAGAGGATTGATGAAAGTAGTGCAGCAGATGTTGTAAATGTGGACTTTCAAAAAACAGCTGATAAGATACCACATGACAAGTTTGCAAATTAGAAGCACGTGACATTAAAGGAATGGTGGTATCCAAGATACTGAGTGGCTTAGGGGCAGGAAGTAGAAAATAATGTTGAATAGATGTTTTTCTGAATGGAAGGAAGTATGGGACACTTGATTTTGTAAATAGAGGAATTGAGTACAAGAACAAGTAGGTCATGCTAAACCTTTCATTAATCACATTAGGCCTCAGATGGAGTTTTTTGCAATTCCGGGCACAACATCTTAAGGAGATATCAAGACCTTGGCTAGGGGTGGGGGATCTTTGCCAGGAGAGTGCTGGGAAAGAGGGGCTACAGCTATGTGGAAAGATTGGAGATGTTGGAATTGTCTTTCGTAGAGTTGTGATGGATGATGGAAGACCTGGCTGGCATTTTTCAGTCCCGTATGGAGTCAGGATTTAAAAAACAATGTAACAACTGGGCAGTGAAGGCGGAAGTCCTCCTCTATTACTGTAAAATTGAAAGGTGATGAATTTTGAATGTTGTATATATCCTGGTCCCCTTAAATAAATCATGCAAATATATTTTCTTGCTATTGCTAAACAAGCAGGACTACTGTAAAAGCAAAAGTGTCATGGCCAATTCGAGAATGCCTAGTCTGATGTGGTCAGTGGCAGGTGAAAATTTCTGCTCAGAAAGAGCATTAATAGCACTGGCAGATCTTTACATACTTAGTCAAAAAACTGACACCTCTTTGAACTGGTGACGATTTATTTTGTTGAAAATTATAAATTTCTCCTCTGAAGTAAACACAAACAAAATATGCAGCCTATCTGCTGGATGAAAGGTTTGAATCCAATATGTATGGATCTGAACAGGCCAAATAATGTTCAGGAATAAACCAACTTCTTGGGTAGCCTTGATAAAGCCAGGACAAAACATGGGACTGTAACAGCTCTCTGGGGACAATCATACCAAAAAACTTCTAAGTCCCAAACGAGCATGAAAACAGGAGAGATTTGCAATGCTTTTTGGGCAAGTTCAAAATGGAATCTTATCTCACTTTAGCCAAATAAATCTGTTTTCCGCCAGCAGGGGGAGGGGGTGAGGCCTAAGCTCAATGAAAGCTGGCAGATAGCAGCAGAGGGCGCCATTGCGCATGCATGGATTTCTGTGTTCGGGCTCGAGGCTGATCTCACCGGAGAGCCAGTACGGGTAAGGTCGTGAGAGGTGAGAGATTTCTTGGCTGTCTTACGATCTTACCAGCTCGCCCTGCCCATCAGCTGGTGGATGAAATTGTAAGATCGTGGCCTCTGTCTTTTCTGTCCCATGGTGCCTGGTACTAAAGTGCTCTCAGGGGCCACAGAGGAAAATATCAGGGCTTTAAATATTCTGTATACTTTGCTGTTGAGTTTTCTTGTTTAAGTTAAATTTATTTGCAGCTTGTGTGATGAGAAAATGGTTTGAACCTTGGTGGTCAACTCCATGTTAAACATCACCTAGTGTGACTTAAGGAGCTCCATCTTGGCATGGCAACCTCTGCTGTAGAGGAAGGCAGTGGACTGAAAAATGCAGGATTCACTGGAATCAGCGCTTTCTGGATCCTCTTTTTGGCCAGCTGTGTTTTCCATTTCTCCTTATCTCTTCCAATATCCTTCCAAACAATCAGCCTCCAGAGGTCATGACCATTGACAACTATGTCCGATTTGTCTGTGCCAATGTCCACTACTTTCATATTTCATTTGCAGGTCTCCTTATGGGGAGGTATGGACATCCAGCAAGCTGTCACCCAGTGGCCAATTCACCAGCAAAAAGGTCTATGCATATACAGACAGCACTCATTTGATGAACATGGCCAGGCGAGAGCAGACATCGTTGGCTTAACAATGAGCATATGCTGATGGAATTAGCACTCTCCAGGACCTAGGAGTTGGTGGCCTGAGTCCTCCTGCCACAAGATGCCAAGGATACAGCTGAGATGGCAACGGTATAAATTGTTCGGCCTTTACTCCAGCCTAGCATTGCTGTCCACACCTCATTACTACAAATGGGTGCATGGAGGACACAGGCTTGGGAAACCCACATTTCCATGTTTTTGGCTGCTGTTGTTCCATGCTATCTTAGATGCAACAGCTGCAGCTTTTGCAAGGTGCATGCTAATTTCCAGATCAAGTGATTGATTGCTGATGATTATGGAGCCTAGATATGTGAAGCTATCGGGTGGCACAGTAGCACAGTCGTTAGCACTACTGCTTCACAGCTCCAGGGACCTGGGTTCAAATCCCGGCTCGGGTCACTGCCTGTGTGGAGTTTGCACATTCTCCCTGTGTCTGCGTGGGTTTCCTCCGGGTACTCTGGTTTCCCCCCCACAGTCCAAAGATGTGTGGGCTAGGTTGATTGGCCATTCTAAATTGCCCCTTAGAAAGAATCTTAGAAATCTTAGAAATCCTACAGCACAGAAAGAGGCCATTCGGCCCATCGAGTCTGCACCGACCACAATCCCACCCAGGCCCTACCCCCATATCCCTACATATTTACCCACTAATCCCTCTAACCTACGCATCCCAGGACACTAAGGGGCAAGTTTAGCATGGCCAATCAACCTAACCTGCACATCTTTGGACTGTGGGAGGAAACCGGAGAACCCGGAGGAAACCCACGCAGACACGAGGAGAATGTGCAAACTCCACACAGACAGTTACCCAAGCCGGGAATCGAACCCAGGTCCCTGGAGCTGTGAAGCAGCAGTGCTAACCACTGTGCTACCGTGCCGCCCCAATGTCCCGGGATGCATAGATTAGAGGGATTAGTGCATAAATATATGGGGATAGGGCCTGGGTGGGATTGTGGTTGGTGCAAACTCGATGGGCTGAATGGCCTCTTTCTGCACTGTAGGATTCTATGATTCTATAACTTCCAACATCACATTGTCAATGCTGATGGATGGCAGTGCAACATTCCAGACCACGACACTTGTTTTCCTGATGCAGATGGCCAAACCAAACTCATTGCAGGCATGAGAGGCTTTGTCCAGTGCCGTTGAAGGTGTTCCTTGGGATGGAATGCTAGCCCAGCATCATCTGCATTGAGCAACTCTCTGATGAGCCCTTGTCGCCCCTTGGTCTTGGATTTCAAGAAAGCAAGTTTCAACATCTTTCTGTCAGTTTTGCAGTTGTCATGTTTTCTGCCAGTCTTCCAGCAAAATGCTGACGGTATCCTGAGGGAACAGGAAGAGCCTTATCTTTAATTTTGAAATATTTTGCTTGATTTTTAATTTAATAACTGAAGGTAAAATCTATGTGGTGCAATTAGCTGAATATCTCCAAAGAATACTTAGAAGTGATTAATGGCTTATTTAAGGCATTAAAATAGAAATAAATTAAATGACAAAATAATTAAAATATAAAATCTGGGGAAGATAACGTGAATTCATTGATAATTAGACATGGACCAATGCTTTCCAGCAGAATTTCCAGCGCTCCCATACGCACGCTGCCTGAAAAAAAAGCAGTGATTCCGAATCGCGGTGCACAAGCCTGTGGGTGGGGCTTATCGCGCCCAAAATCCTGCAGATCTGATCGGCGCCTCCAACTGCACATGCGCAGAAAAAAAATGATAGAATGCTGCTCCCCTGCCACATTGCGCCTGGGCCAGATAATACCTGCTCCTGGCCCACACAGACATTGCCCCACCCACACAAAATTACTGACCCCCTTATTCCCCCACCCCCCCCCTGCCACGCAGACCGATCGTGGCCCTCTCCCCCCTTTCCCCTCAACGATCTCAGGCAGAATGGCAGCAGACCCCCCCTTCCCCCTCACTGATCTCAGGCAGAGTAAATAGTCTCACAACACCAGGTTAAAGTCCAATAGGTTTATTTGGTAGCACAAGCTTTTGGAGCACAGCTCCTTCATCAGGTGAGTGCAGGATTTGTTTCACAAACAAGGCATATATTGACACAAACTCAATTACAAGATAATAGTCTTAACAGGTAATCAAGTCTTTGCAGCTGCAGACATTGTGAGTGGAGAGAGGGTTCAGCCCAGGTTAAAGAGGTGTGCCATGTCTCAAGCCTGGACAGTTAGTGAGATTTTGCAAGCTCAGGCAAATCATGGGGGTTACAGATAGTGTGACATGAACCCAAGATCCCGGTTGAGGCCGTTCTCATGTGTGCAGAACTTGGCTTTCAGTTTCTGCTCAGCGATTCTGCGTTGTTGTGTATCTTGAAGGCCATCTTGGAGAACGCTTACCCGAAGATCAGAGGCTGAATGCACTTGACTGCTGAAGTGTTCCCCGACAGGAAGGGAACACTCCTGCCTGGTGGTTGTCGAGTGGTGTCCAGTCTGAATGGTCTCCCCAATGTACCATGCCTCGGGACATCCTTTCCTGCCATGTATCAGGTAGACAATGTTGGCCGAGTCGCAAGAGTATGTACCGTGTGCCTGGTGGATGGTGCTCTTACATGAGATGATGGCATCCGTGTTGATGATCAGGCAGGTCTTGCAGAGGTTGCTGTGGCAGGGTTGTGTGGTGTCATGGCCACTGTTCTCCTGAAGGCTGGGTAGTTTGCTGCGTACAATGGTCTGTTTGAGGTTGCGCGATTGTTTGAAGACAAGTAATGGGGGTGTGGGAATGACCTTGGCGAGATGTTCGTCTTCATCGATGACATGTTGAAGACTCCGGAGAAGATGTCGTAGCTTCTCTGCTCCAGGGAAGAACTGTATGACGAAGGGTACTCTGTCCGTTGTGTCCTGTGTTTGCCTTCTGACAAGGTCTGTGCGGTTTTTTGCTATGGCGCATTGGAACTGTCGATCGATGAGTTGAGCGCCATATCCTATTCTTACGAGGGCATCTTTCAGCGCCTGTAGGTGTCTGTTGCGATCCTCGTCACCTGAGCAGATCCTGTGTATACTGAGGGCTTGTCTGTAGGGGAAAGATTCTTTAATGTGTTTAGGGTGGAAGCTGGAGAAGTGGAGCAGCGTGAGGTTATCCGTGGCTTGCGATACAGTGAAGTGCTGAGGTGACCGTCCTTGATGGAGATGCGTGTGTCCAAGAATGCAACTGATTCTGGAGAGTAGTCCATGGTGAGTCTGGTGGTGAGATGGAACTTGTTGATGTCATCATATAGTTGTTTCAGTGATTGTTCGCCAATTGTTGAATCCAAAGGAAGAAAATGTCATCGATGTATCTAGTGTATAGCATCGGTTGAAGGTCCTGTACAGTGAAGAAGTCTTGTTCAAACCTGTGCATGAAGATGTTGGCATATTGAGGTGCGAATTTGGTCCCCATGGCTGTTCCGTGTGTCTGGACGAAGAACTGGTTGTTGAAGGTGAAAACATTGTGGTCCAGGATGAAGCGGATGAGTTGTAGAATTGCATCTGCAGATTGGCAGTTGTCAGCGTTGAGTACTGAGGTAGTTGCAGCAACATTGCTTGCCCCTCGCACATCCACAATCACAGCACCCCCCCAATTCCCCCAGCCACATGCTCCCCACAATCACAGCACCCCCCCCCAATTCCCCCAGCCACATGCTCCCCACAACCACAGCCACCCCTCCAATTCCCACAGCCACATGCTCCCCACAATCACAGCCACCCCTCCAATTCCCACAGCCACATGCTCCCCACCATCACAGTTCCTTGAAAAGTTAAGAGACTGCAGCAGTCCTATTTGCAAGGGCTTTGTGCACATCCTTCAGCTAGAAGTGAGCTTGCCGTGCACTAGGACCCAGCAGCACGGCAAGACCCGAGGTCAGTGCTGAGACCCGGGTCCATGCTGCAAGTCAGACATTGGAGACCCTGCGGAGCAACAGTCTCCCCCCCCCCCCCCCACCCCCACGTCCCCACACACACACTCACAGAGCTGCCACCAACACGAGACAGAAAATGGCCGCAACAACAGGACACCTGTGAGTAGCAGAGTGCTATGCACTTACCTCCTCACTAAACCTCACTGATGAAGCGCCTGAATTGGACTTTTTTTGAGCGTGTCTGATTCGCGCCAATTCCCGATTGGCGAATGCGGTGGTAAAGGGTGAAGTGCTGGTAAAGTTGCACATCCAGCCCATTAAGTCAATTTAAATGCATTCAAATGCATTTAAATTTCCGTCGCGCCTGTTTCGGGCGCAGTGCCGATCGCATCCATTTTCGGGCCTTGGTAAAGGGGGAACTGGCGCGGAGGCCGATTTACTAAAATTTTAGCAAAAGAGGTGAATTTAGATAGGGTCTCAAACAGATGCTTGATCTGTGTTTAATTGTTCAATATGAGTGGGCATGAAATACATCCAGCCTGTATATGTTATAAATTGTACACAGCAGGCCCGATTTTACCAATAGGTTGCACCCGACTTTACCAAGTTTTCGTGCCCGAAAATGGGCGCAACCTGTTGGTAAAATCGGGCCCGCTGTGTACAATTTATAATATATACAGGCTGGGTGTATTTCATGCCCACTCATATTGAACAATTAAACACAGATCAAACATCTGTTTGAGACCCTATCTAAATTAGTCTCTTTTGCTAAAATTTTAGCAGATGACTTTCAATCAGGGCAAAGACAAGAGTGTAGAAGATTCCTGATCAAGGGACTGGAAAACATTCCTCCCCTGGCTTGCTCCCACTTTTGACCTTTGTGGGAATTCTCAGGAATGAGGGGCTTGATTTTCAGAGACAAGGGTCACGAATCAGGAATTTTTTCTGATATTGTGATCCCAGTTCTGTCCTGGCAATGCCATTTGGTGGGATTTTTATCTTCCAGAAGGCAGGATGGCATGGAGTCAGTCTTGCCATTGGATGCAAAGATGGAGGCAGGTTAATGCTGAGGCTGCAAGGTATCAAAGGCCCATTTCCATTCCCAGAAACATTGGCCTAGTTCTTCAGAGCATATGAAGCCCCTCACCCCTCATCCTCCACATCCCCATACCCCTCACCACTATTCACTGTATAAACAGAACTCACAAAACAAGCCCAAAAATAAAAATTGAAAATGGTTGGAAACCTCTAATTGTTTCAGAGTAAACAATTCTGTTTATTCCGAAAGACAGCTGTGTAAACAAACTCAGCAGGGTTCTTTGGATGACATCTGAGGAATGCTGGCACTTTTTCATTTGACAACTCTCCAATTGTCAGCAGTAACAACCTGGTAACCACGTTATTTGATGGTCACTTATCTTTTCCACACAGCGCTGTCATCACTTAATTCAATAAAGACTCAGGCAACAGCATTTACAGTAACTCAGGCTACAGCATTTCATGAATTTTAAAGGAGGCAACAACATTTGTATCCATCTTTTCTGTTCTTCGCATCTCCAGTTCATGCATCTACTCTACTAGCATGATTTAGGAAGACCCACCATGATATTAAGGGCCCTGTCACATGCAGATATCATTCTGGGAAGTTGGGGTTGCATGCTGGCCTTGGGCTTCCCATCCCCGGAGACAGTTCAGAGGTGGTCATGGCGGTGGGTGAGTACAAAGGCGGTCAGATTAGAAGACACATCTCGGTTCTCTGAGGCTTCAGCCCAATTCAGCCCACCTAAACCTGATCCCTCACTGTCCCTCCATGCCACCTCATATCGCCATCCCACCTACAAGGCAACTCATGATCCTATGCCTCACCATGCCACCTCACATCCCTGTACCACCTCCAAACCTACTCATCCATTAACCACCTTAAAATACCTCAGGAATCATATGGAGATGAAATAAAAACTTCTAACAATATAATAGAACTCTCAAAGATACACACATAAAACACTCTCATTTATGAAACACACGCAAAGATTTCAAATCCCCTCATGGTCAATATATTATAAAAACAAACAAGTGTCTTTAGAGTAACTGCAAAACAGACAGCTAATTCTTTAATAGTCTCTTAAAACTATCAACCAGGCTAGCTCCTGAGATAAGGGGTGGGAGTTTCCGGCCTCGTTTGCCCAGAACCTGAAAAATCCCACCCGAGGTCAATGGACCTTTCCATGGTCCGTCCCTCAACTGCTCCGATTCCCATGGCGGGTGGGACAGTAAAATTCGCCCCAAGGAGTTTCAATTTCTTTATTCATATGTGGGATGTGGGTGCTGCTGGCTAATTATCTCCTATTATTCTTGAGAAGGTGGTGGCGAGTTATGTTCTTGAACTGCTGAAGTCCATGTGGTATATGCACACCCACAGTGTTGTTAGGTAAAGATCTTTGACCCAGTGACAGTGAAAGAAAAGCAATATAGTTCAAAGACAGGATGGTGACTGGCTTGGATCTTCCAGGTGGTAGTGTTGCCATGTGTCTACTACCCTTGTCCTTCTAGATGGGTAGTGGTCATGGGTTTTGAAAGTGCTATTGATAAAACCTTGGTGAGTTGCTGCTGTGCATATTGTAGATGGCATATAGTGCTGCGGCTATGCATCAGTGGTGGAAGGAATGAATGTTTGTGGATGGGGTGTCAATTAAACGTGCTGCTTGTCCTGAATGTGTGAAGCTTTTTGAGTGCTAAGCTGCATTCATGCAGGCAAGTGAAGGGTATTCCATCACGCTCCTGACTTGTGTCATGCAGATGTTGGACAGGCTTTGCGGAGTCAGGGGGTGAGTTATTCTATGCAGGATTCTGAGACTCTGACCTACTGTTGTAGCCAGTATTTATGTGGCTAGTGGAGTTGAGCTTCTGGTCAATGGTAACAGCCTAAATATTGAAAGAGGGGGAATTCAGTGATGGTTTGATTCTCCCTTGTTGGAGAACGCCTATTACTTGTGTGCCATGAGTATTATTTGCCACTTCAACCCAAGTCTGGATATTTTTCAGGTCTTGATATATTTGGACATGGACTGCTCCAATATTGGAGAAGTCGTGAATTGTGCTGACTATTGTGCAATCATCAACGAACATCCCCCTTTCCGATATCATGATGGAAGGTCATTGTTGAAGCAGTTGAAGACGTTTGGACTGAAAGCAAGGAACTTATGAAACTCAGCCAATCATTCATAATATGCTCAAATTAATAACAATAACATGTCAGCAATGAAATCTATTGTAACTTCAGGAACAGATGGGAATTAGTTTTTTTTAAGCTACACCAGATGGCCAGTCAATCAAAATAATCTGGCAGTGCGTGTTTTCTTTTACTCTGGTTGACAGCTGCAGTCCCGCTTTCTCACGTTGAATGGTTGAGAATATAAATAAATTCAGGTCATGAAACTTAAATTGAAATTAGCAGCCTCCAGAAGCATTTATATTTGCATAAATTTGTGCCTCTCGTACTGAAAGTTAAGGCCTCTGGAACAAAAGAAAATGGTGTCTGTTTGATCTCAGCACTCTTAAAATCACTCATTAGATTTGTATTTTGTTCTCTACCAGCAAAAAAATAGTTTCAGCTGGAAATATGGGCAGGACTTCTGCATTCAGGTTCTGCCTCCATTTTTAAGGTCTCTGGAGTCATCCCAACCTGCAAAATCTGACCCCAAGTGTTTAAAGTCCCCAGTTGAGAGCTGCTGTCAGTTCTGCTGAGGTCTGGGAATCTCTCAAAACTTACCCAGCTGAACATGATTGATCCCAGAGAGAACCTGGAGAGGATCAATTTACTTTAAAAAAAGAAACCCTGCTGCCTCAATTGGGAATTGGAGATTTTGAATCAACTTTTCTTTTTGTAAGGTAATTCCCAATCTTCAACACTCTGTTACAGACGCACTGAAGCATCTGATAGTGTGATTGTCCATTTGGGAACCTCCCCATCTTATAGTTTGCAGCCGATATGAACCCACTCTCACTTGATCCAATCCAGAAATAAAGGGGAAAAAAAAGAAGCAATCTTTGACATATTTTTATTAAACCTTTCCTGTTGTTCAGTCAATGTCTGGTGTTAGAAAGTATTTACAGCGAATGCTTACTGTGGTTGATTTTATTTTGTTCAGTGTACAAATATAATAATTTATCTCAGTCATTTAATTTTTCTTTACAGCTAATAGTTTCTGAATTTTTGACATACTTTCCAGGTCAGGTCAAGGTAGAAATCTTGAGAGAAGCTCTGTTGAGAGAAACAGCAGAATGAATGTTATCAGTTATTGCGGGGAACCTTAGTGTTCCAAAGCCATTCCCAAGAGCTTGTAGAATTGGAAGATCATTTGTGAAGTGTATTGCACTAAAAAGATGTTCCTACCACCTCAGGATGCCCTGAGGCATCCAACTAAAAACTAGACAAGTACAGTGCCCTTTCCAGAAAATGTAATCAATGTATATTGTATATATATATATATATATATGTTACAACACATATTTTTCAAAAATATTTAAAATCCCCCCATTAATATATGGACAAGTATGACAGGAGTTTAATATTTTCATTGAATCATAGAATCCCTATAGTGCAGAAGGGTGTTATTTGACTCATTCAACCTACACCGATTACAATCGTATCCAGGCCCTAAGCCCATAACCCCACATATTAACCCCACTAGTCCTCCTGACACTAAGGGGCAATTTAGCATAGCCAATCAATTTAACCTGCACATCTTTGGAGTGTGTGAGGAAACCAGAGCACCCGGAGGAAACCCACGCAGCCACGGGGAGTAAACTCCACACAAACAAGCTGACAGGTCTCACGACATCGGGTAATGTCCAACAGGTTTATTTCAAATCACCAGATTTTGGAGCACTGCTCCTTCGTCAGGTGAGGGAGAAGCGCTCCGAAAGCTCGTAATTTCAAATAAGCCTGTTGGGCTATAACCTGGTGTCATGTGACCTCTCGTCTGTCCCATCCAACACCAGCATCTCCAAATCAGACCCGCACAGACAGTGACGTGAGGCCAGGTCCCTGGCGCTGTGAGGCAGCAGTGCAAACCACTGTGCTGCCCTTAAAAAATTGAATTCAAATTTTCTGTCAGTGCGAAGAACTTTGTGTTTTTCTTTAATTGCAATTTTATAATTAATTAATTACATTTTTAAAAACACTATTATTTTTCTTAAATGGCCATTCTACATTTTCTGCAAGTTGGAATGAAGTTACACTTCTGTCTGGCTGATAGTTGCGCTTCAAGGCAGAGAGAGACATGGAACTCCTTAGTATGCAGAGTCCGGCTGCTGCAATCATACATGGTTGGGGGGGCTAATCTGGCAGGTTATTCAAAGTATCTGGAAGAGATTAATGTAACTGGCCATCTCTTTCAATTCCAAAACCTCCGAGGTGATTGACAGCCTGTGGCAGCGATTCTTGATTAGGACTGCATCTGGGGCAAAGACATGAGCCAGGTCTATGTGTTGGAGCAGGATGAATGATCCTTTCTAATCCTTTTGACAGACAACTTTGTAGCCTGGGGTTTCCAATTATGTCTATGCTGGGCTATCTTTGTTTAGCACATCAGTGAGTGCACAATCTGCGGCCAACAGAGCAACTGGACTGGCTTGAGTTCCTGGTAATGGTAACTCATTTACGAGGCAAGCATCAAGGTTTAATGTTTAATGAGGAATAGCTCAGCGATAAGCAGTTGTATTGCTTTTATGGAATGTGTAGTCAATCAGCTTTTCGAAAATGAAGGAACTACTTAGTACACTGCAGTAAGCGTCGGAGTTTTCTGTGTTTTCTCTATGTTTCTTTTCAATTCTCAGATCATTTACTTGTTTATTAAGGGAAATGGGAGGTAAAGCAGGCCGTGGTCAGCCTATTTGAAGGTACATTTGATTATGGTGGCCAAGTAATGGGTGGCACAGTGGTTAACACTGCTGTCTCACAGCGCCAGGGACCCGAGTTCGATCCCCGGCTTGAGTCTCTGTGTGGAGTCTGCACGTTCTCCCTGTGTCTGCATGGGTTTCCCCCAGGTACTCTGGTTTCCTTCCACAGTCCGAAAGACGTGCTGGTTCGGTGCATTGGCCATGCTAAATTCTCCCTCAGTGTACCTGAACAGGCGCTGGAATGTGGCGACTAGGGGATTTTCACAGTAACTTCATTGCAGTGTTAATGTAAGGTTACTTGTGACACTAATAAATAAACTTAAAACTAATTTTCTAACATCAAGCTCACAACTGTAACAAATCTGTTTCAATTGTTAAGTCCTTAACTCAAGGTTTACTCAACTCGTATTTGCACCTCATTTCTGTTCAGGTCAGCCACTTAGTTTTTGGAGTCAAGTTAATTGAAACATGTTCTACTTTTCTCTCTATTGCCTGAGGTGACTCTAGCTTCTGATGCCTGTAAGGAGCAGGAGCTTGTGCTGTACCAGAATAAAGTCAGGCACCCACTGCAATTACTTAAATAAGGATTTGAGACTGGTCACGGCAGGAGTTGCAAGCTGAAGTTGCACCTTACCATAATTCTGGTGGTAAAATGGCATTTTAGGTTTGGTACCCTTTATGCCGTTGATATTTTGCAGCCCAATCCATCATGCAAATGAGCCTCCCATCCATTGATTCTATCTACACTTCCTGCTGCCTCGGAAAAGCAGCCAGCAGAATCAAGGACCCCGCGCACCCCGGATATACTCTTTCCCATCTTCTACCGTCTGGAAAAAGATACAAAAGTCTGAGATCGCGTATCAACCGACTCCAGAACAACTTCTTCCCTGCTGCCATCAGACTTTTGAACGGACCTACCACGCACTAAGTTGATCTTTCGCTAAACCCTAGCTATGACTGTAACACTACATTCTGCACTCTCTCCTTTCCTCCTCCATGAATGGTATGCTTTGTCTGTATAGCGCGCAAGTCTGAAATGACATACCAATGGACTCAGAAACAGCTTCTTCCCTGCTGCCATCAGACTTTTGAATGTACCTACCTTATATTAAGTTGATATTTCTGTACACCCTAGCTCTGGCTGTAACACTAAATTCTGCACCCTCTCCTTTCCTTCTCATAGAAATCATAGAAACCCTACAGTGCAGAAGGAGGCCATTCGGCCCATCGAGTCTGCACTGGCCACAATCCCACCCAGGCCCTATCCCCATATCCCTACATATTTTATCCGCTAATCCCTCAAACCTACGCATCTCAGGACTCTAAGGGACAATTTTTAGCATGACCAATCAACCTAACCCGCACATCTTTGGACTGTGGGAAGAAATCAGAGCACCCGGAGGAAACCCACGCAGACACGAGGAGAATGTGCAAACTCCACACAGACAGTGACCCAAGCCGGGAATTGAACCCAGGTCCCTGGAGCTGTGAAGCAGTAGTGCTAACCACTGTGTTACCGTGCCGCCAATGTATTCTCCTCAATGTATTCTATGAATGGTATGCTTTGTTTGTATAGTGTGCAAGAAACAATACTTTTCACTGTATACAAATACATGTGACAATACTAAATCAAATCAAATCAAATCAAAGGCAATTTCAGGATTTTAACCCAGTGAAGAAGAAATGGGGATGTATTTCCAAATTAGTTGGGTATGTGATTTGGAGGGGAGCTTGGTGGCGATCATGGGCTGATTTTTGTGGGTGCCAAGGTCCCTGCCCCATTGGACAAGAAAGAAGTCAGGGTAGAGCCTAATGGCAATCCTGGTGGCTGCCCTGCAGCACTTTAACACTGGGAGTAGCGTTAATTGATTTAAGGTGAGACTCCTGCACCTTTCTCGGGAGGAAGTCCTGCCTCAGAGAGCTGAAGGTCTATCCTATTGAATGGTTTGCAGGTCTGTAAAGGCTGGCTGGCCAGGAAAAGCAGCTACAGCTCAGACTACAGGCAGGTCCACCACACTGAGGAGCCCAGGTAAATCTCGGGTCAGAAATTCCAGTAGGGAGGTGGGGTTGGGGCAGGGTGATTGGTGTTAGAGAGGCTGGGGAAGACCTAAAGGTGGGGATGACATTGGGTGAGTGCTCCAAATGCAAAGGAGAACCAATTCTTCAACATCAGCCTACATAGTTAAAGCTACCAACCTCTGAATAGTGAGGGCCTTCCTCTCACCATGGGCATATACCAGCAACAGTGAGATTAGGCCCTTAAGTGGCCACTATTTGGCTTCAATTAGTCCAAGAGAAGATGGGTCAGGAACACCTTCCTGGTCCCCTGTAAAATTTCAGACAGTTTGAATGCAGCTGCTACCGTAATGTACCCATCCTTAGCCCAGAATCGCTGAGGGACCCAGATCACAGGTGAATGATATTGGTGGAAGGGTAATCGCAGTGTGATGGTCATAGGGGAGGCAAGAGAAAGGGGTTTTGGTTTGATTTGATTTGATTTATTATTGTCACATGCATTAGTATACAGTGAAATGCATTTTTTCTTGCATGCTATACAGACAAAACATGCCATTCATAGAGAAGGAAAGGAGAGAATGCAGAATGCAATGTTATAGTCATAGCTAGGGTGTAGAGATGATGTGGAGATGCCGGCGTTGACTGGGGTGGGCACAATAAGAAGTCTCACCACAGCAGATTAAAGTCCAACAAGTTTATTTGGTATAATGAGCTTTCGGAGCGCTGCTCCTTCATCAGGTGAGTGGAGAGTTGGGTTCAAAAACAGAGCACATATAGACAAAGACTCAATTGCAAGATAATGGCTGGAATGTGAGTCTTTACAGATAATCAAGTCTTTACAGGTACAGACAATGTGAGTGGAGAGAGGGATAATCACAGGTTAAAGAGGTGTGAATTGTCGGACAGTTCATAGGATTTTGCAAGCCAAGGCCAAATGGTGGGGGTTACCGCTCGACAATCACCAGGTAGGAGTGTTCCCTTATTTTTGGGGAATACTTCAGCAATCAAGGGCATTCAGCCTCCAACCTTCGGGTAAGATCTTCGGAGGGGGTGGTAACAATACTCAGGCTCCTAACCGATAAGCTGCTGTGCCCGGGGGATGTGAAAAACTCGGGCCTCCTAATCGATAATCTGCAATATTCAGAGCTGCTATTTGATAAGATGCTGTGTCCAGGGGGGTGCAATACTCAGGGCTGCTAATCGATAAGATGCTGTGTCCAGGGGGGTGCAATACTCAGGGCTGCTAATCGATAAGATGCTGTGTCCAGGGGGGTGCAATACTCAGGGCTGCTAATCGATAAGCTGCTGTGTCCGGTGGGGGGGCGGGGGGAGGGGGGGGGGGGGGTGAGGATGGGGGGAAGGGTGCATTAATCAGGGCACCTCTCTCCACTTGCATTGTCTGTACCTGTAAAGACTTGATTACCTGTAAAGACTCACATTCTAGCCATTATCTTGCAATTGAGTTTTTGTCTATATGTGCTCTGTTTGTGAACCCAACTCTCCACTCACCTGATGAAGGAGAAGCGCTCGAAAGCTCATTATACCAAATAAATTTGTTGGACTTTAACCTGCTGTGGTGAGACTTCTTACTGTGCCCACCCCAGTGCAACGCCGGCATCTCCACATCATCTCTACACCCTAGCTATGACTATGACATTGCATTCTGCATTCTCTCCTTTCCTTCTATATGAATTGCATGCTTTGTCTGTATAGCATGCAAGAAAAAATGCATTTCACTGTATACTAATGCATGTGACAATAATAAATCAAATCAAATCAAACCAAAACCCCTTCCTCTTGCCTCCCCCATGATCATCACACTGCAATTACCCTTCCACCAACATCATTCACCTGTGATCTGGGTCCCTCAGCGATTCTGGGCTAAGGATGAGTGCATTAGCGGTAGCAGCTGCGTTCAAACTGTCTGAAATTTTACAGTGGACCAGGAAGGTGTTCCTGACCCAAGGAGGCCTTCAAGACACATGACAAGCAGAATCGCCGAGCAGATAGTCAAGTTCCGCACACATGAGTACGGCCTTAACCGGGATCCTGGGTTCATGTCACACTACGTGTAACACCCACCATTTGGCCTGGGTTTGCAAAATCCTACGAACTGCCCTGGCATTGCATTGTCTGTACCTGTAAAGACTCACATTCTAACCATAATCTTGCAATTGAGTCTTTGTCTAAATTTGCCCTGTTTGTTAACCCAACTCTCCACTCACCTGATGAAGGAGCAGCACTCCAAAAGCTCGTGTTACCAAATAAACCTGTTGGACTTTAACCTGGTGTTGTGAGACTTCTTAGGGCGTCGAGAAAGATCAACTTAGTGCAAGGTAGATCCATTCAGAAATCTGATGGCAGCAGGGAAGAAGCTGTTCTTGAGTCAGTTGGTATGTGACTTCAGACTTTTGTATCTTTTTCCAGACAAAAGAAGGTGGAAGAGAGTATGTCCGGGGTGCGTGGGGTCCTTAATTAAGCTGTTTTTCCAAGGCAGCGGGAAGTGTCGACAGAATCAATGGAAAGTTGGTTTGCATGATGGACTGAGCTACATTCACGACCCTTTGTAGTTTCTTGTGGTCTTGGGTAGAGCAGGAGCCATTCCAAGCTGTGATACAACCAGAAAGAATGCTTTCTATGGTGCATCTGTAAAAGTTGGTGGGAATCATAGCTGACATGCCAAATTTCCTTAGTCTTGTGAGAAAGTAGAGGCGTTGGGTGTCAGCAAGGGCAGGGGGTGGCTCTCAGCAGGACCCCCGATTCCTGGACCGTCAGACAAGCACCTAATGTCTTTGAACATTTTACCCTATCTTGTGATAAATAGAGTCTAAATCTCCATGTCAGTTTAAGGCCCCATCTTGGCTGCCTCGGGGGCTTTTTGGCAGCTAAATTATTCAGAGGGAATCGATCGCCTGACAGTAATTTTGCATAATATTCATCCGTAGCTTTAAGATCACGAAAGAAGGATCATTATCTAATGTTTACTTTACCTTCAAGACATCAAGTGTATTGTTGCTTTAGCCCAAATAATTGAATTTACTTTGCCAAAAAATGAAAAAATATATCCAAGCAAACCGTATTTGTTCAGAGAAGTGTAGTGGAGCAAAGATTAATATTTTATGACCTTGTCACGATGCTCAGAAATTACCTAACTATGAGCCTTTCAAGGCTGACAATGAGTAAGTAAGGGAACTGATGGATGTGCTGTCAGTGACCCTGAGGTACTTGAATGCCCAACAAATCCACACTACAAAAAAGAGACAGTTATTTTACTAGTCCGCTTGATTGCATTCAGTGACTTTGTTCATTTTTTTTTCCAGGAGTAATGGTGGATAGATGAAGTGTTTTCATTATGTGTGATGTTTCATCTACTGTGTCACTTACGATTACAGTGCATTTGATCACAAGATCACTCAATGCCAGTCAACGTTTCATTCTGAAAGTTTAGGTGCTGAATCTGAGAACGGTGTGTTCAAATTCTTTGCCATTATTGATGGAAGAAAGAACATAATGATCGCAATGGCCTGAAGTGTAATTAGGTTCTACTGCAGCATAATGGGTGGCACTGAAGTCTAATAGTTATTAGTGGAATGACTAAGGGCTGTTTGCTCAACAGAAATTATGAATACATGGGATTGCAACATTGCAATTATTTTGTTTAAGCGATCTATTAAAAAGTTACTGCAGTAAGCATTGTAAGTGGGACAGCAGAGAAGGCAATGTGTGGTGCAGAGACCTGCGATTGGATAGCAGAAAGGAGAATAGGCAAGAGGAGTGCAGTCCATAGACTGCAGCATGGGGTGTCCAGGCAAAGGCTGAGTTTCCCTGACTTGTCGGAATAGCAGTTTCTCAGGGGACTCTAGACATCCCATCAGATGGGAGTCATCTGCAATCTGCCAGAAAATAAACTTGTTCCTTGCTAAACCTGGGTCTGCATTTCCAGCTCACCGGTGTAGCATATCATTGACTGCATACATGTGATAATCTCCACATCCCCAGATTAACCAAGGGTGCTTCTGAAGCATGGGGTCTTCCTGTCCATCAATGGACAGAGAGTGCCCAGTGAAAGAAAGCTATTTTTTGCAGATGCATGCAAGATTCCCAGAATCCATCATGATGCTTTCAGCCTGAGGCAGTCCAGCTCAACTGCATCATCCATACCTGGAAGCAGACTTGAGGGGTAGCTGCTCGGAGACAAGGGATACCCACCTCAAACCTATCAGGAACTGGATTAATGAAGCCCAATTTTGCCACAATGAAAGCCATATGACCATCAGATGTGTGATCGATCAAGCCATCAGGAGGCTGAAAATGCACTTCAGGTTGTTAGAATTCCTGTGGAGACTGGTAACTTTTAAAAAGAAACAGCTGAATGGATGACACAAGATTTCACATTTTAAGGCGTTTACTGTAACAAAGAAACTAACAGCACTATTGCCTCAGCATTATTTTTGGAGAGAAACTATACTTTAAACTACAGAACAAAACTTTTAATATAACTTTTAAAAAACCACCATCAGGTAGGTATACCATTGGTCCCAGTAATTCATGTAATCTCAGACATAATCAAACCGGTTGAAAAACAACTTGCAGCCCAACAACCAAGGATCAGCATGATAAGAAAATGGCACAAAGTTATAAATATATGTGGTTATATCAAAAAATGGAAGTTTCACTACATAACAACATATTTTCATCCACCTTGTGCAACTACAACATTTTATTCTTTCTTTTTCTACCCCTCTTTTGTGGTGCAGTCCCTGTGTTTTCAAAAGAAGTAGAGGCACATCGCTGCTCTGATGCATGGCCGTGACTTCTGTGTTTAGGAGCCCATGAGGGCTCAGTTAAAACTGTTCTGTTTGCATCATGAATTCCTTCTGTACAGGTTAAGGGCTTGTCAGGGATGAAAGATCTGAATTAGTACAGCCGAGGTGGGAATGTTGCAAGTTATTATTTATGAAGATGTTCACATCTATCACTATCTGCTAAAATCAAATCAAATGACAGAGCGTTGTGTGACATATGTGCATCATATTTGGCTCTGTCACCAGCTAGCTGTGAGGTTCCCCCCCCTCGATATTCAGAAGTATGAAGATGTCAATGAGTTCCAAAGCATCCTCCTTGCCAGTTGTTAGTTGCTTGCACGTAAGTGGTTGCGAGGAGTGATGTGATGGAAGATGTTTGTTAATTAAGGCAGAGTGATAGAGGGTGGGGGTCGATTGATGTGCACATCAGGATAAAGGTGAATGTCCAACTGAAGTCACCTTTCCTGACCCTGGTTAGGTCATTAAAGCCCTTCGTGCGCTGCCTCCAGGAACTTGGCACGATGTTCCTGACGCTGAGGTCCAGGTCAACTCCAGTTGAACCTTCTTTATGGCAGTGGCACATTTTATCTTACCTCTGGTGCTTCACAGTCCCTACACATAGCAGGAGGGCTTCATTGAATCATGGTGCAGCCCTTGACTATCCTGAATCTACTCTCATTCTTCATCTTCTTTTGCTCCCAACTGCCAAGTCCTCGAAATTCCATCTTTGTGCGGCCCCCTTCAGTACTAGAGTTGAGATCGCATCATGCACATCCTCATCATCTACACATCACCGTGCACATCCACCCATTGACTGCATCTACACTTCCCGCTGCCTCAGAAAATCAGCCAACATAATTAAGGACCCCACACACCCCCGACATACTCTCTTCCACCTTCTTCTGTCAGGAAAAAGATACATCTTGGAGGGATGCCAGAGCCCAGGACTTTGCTGAGACTCTCGTCGATGATGTTCCCTCTGGTCCAGGTCATCCCACAGCTGCTGCAGCTGCAAAGGTAGAGTTGTGAGTATCCTTGGAGTGCAAGGCTGATTGGAGAAGTCTCCTCCTTTCCGAGGAGATGGTGCCATTGCTGCAGTGCACCGAGCTCAACACTGCGAGGGTGGCGTCCACATGAAGACCTTGGTGCAGGGTGTGTACTCCATGGCAGGAGATGTCCGCACCATAGCTTAGCCCCTGAGCTCCATGGTGCAGGGCTTTGAATGCATTGTGCAGGCACAGGTGGGAATCCACGAGTGTCAACGCCAGAGGATGGTGACGCTTCTGGATCTCACTCCAGCTGTTCCTCCGTCCCACGGGGTCCCTGGGAACTTAAAGGGAAGAGGATCGGCAGGAGCAGAGCACACAGCCCTCCAGCCAGGGGACCCTGGCCATCTCCAGCTGAACTGACACCCCCCTCTCTGTGAGCTGCACCTCCCCTCCCTGACACCAAGGAAGGAAGCAAGCAAACATTCATGCTGCTCGAAACCAGGTCTGGACCCTCAATATCCCAACCCCTGAGGGGACACCCACCATGGTCACCTCAGGCAAAAGGGTTTGGAAGTCAGCAAGCAACCTCAACTTCAGCTGTGGATCCAGGGGATACACCTAGACACAGTGGGAGGATCAGGAACATTAAAAAACTGTAGACATTTTGTGGGCATGGATGAATATAGGCACTGGTGTAGATAAGTCTCATTTTGTTTTGAATGTTTGGTATTAAATTTCACTTTGTTCACCCATAGCGCATCCACCCTGTCTGTGAATGCCAGCAAGCTTCGGGAAACCACTGCACTGACCTGGCACCTCAGCCCAGTGGAGTGTGAGAATGGCAGTGCTGTGTCCCTCTCACCCTCTTGCCAACCCCCACTAAGGAAGGGCACTCTCCCATTTGCGATATGGACAGGAACGCAGGAAGCCTGAATGCCAGCTTTTCACAACCCCTTTAAAGCAAGGGGCACCCTGACATGAAGGGAAGGTAAGGACTTCAACTGACCCCTCCTGAACCCTCTGCCCAAAATGGTGATTCTGGGAACACACCCCCAAACCCGAGTTGAACTTATCTGTATCCCCCAAATCCTCTCTGGTGTCCCCGACTGGTGCACACTGTGAGGGTGCTGGCTGCCTGAGCGCTCACCTCCAAAATCCCCCTCAGAGGTGAAGGCATCAGGTTCACATTTATGCAAATGTGTTGTAAATGGCGCCAGCGTGACATCACACTGGTGTATGATGAATATCCGGTGAGGAGGGAATTCCTAGAGAGAGTGCTCACTAATGGCATGGTGAATGTATTGAAATTAGCTTTCTGCGTTCCCGCGGCGTGTTTCACACCATCCAAGGGTGAGGGGCTGGTAAGATCGGAACTCGGAAACTCATCGACATGAATTGCTCTCTCCAGATTTTGAGCACGCGCCGTCATTCCCGCAGAGAGTGCGGGTTCAAAATTGCCCTCATGACTCCTTCCCTTCGGCCATCATAATCGTACCTATCCTGACAATAATTATGAGGGCATCTCTATCTGCATGTAAGAAACCCCATAAACATTGTAAAAATCGCTGGCAGGTTGTGATGATCACAGAAATGCAACTTTGTTTTCTCTGATTAATAGTTTTAATATAAAAGGGCAACCATATTGTTTGTCTCTTTTCAGTGGTTCCCTTGTAAACCAAATTGCCCTCAGCCAGAGTATGTTTATATATTTAAAATAATCTCATTTTTAACACAAAGCAGAGGATGTCCAGCCAGGTGTAAAAGTGCTGCTGGAAGGTAGTTGTTCTGCCTTTGGATTACAGTTATCAATTAAGCCAATTATTGGGGATGTAGTCCATTAAACTTAGACAGGCTAATACTTCTTCCACTATTATGTAGAGAGTTCACCTGGAGTTAAAATACTAATCACACTTTATTTAATTCCATTGCACAAAGCTTAAAGTGTTCTGTATCTACCTTTCTAATATGCGAAATATATAGGTGACTCAGAGATGTAAACTGTACTGATATTTGTATTTCCAATATTTATGGAACCTTGTTAGTCCATAGGGCAGATTGTATATACTTTCTGTTATAGTTGTGTATTACACAGCATCTATTCTGACTGTTTAAAAGTTTAAAAACTTTATTTATTGATACCACAACTAGGCTTACATTAACCCTGCAATGAAGTTACTGTGAAAATCTTCTAGTCTTCACACTCTGGCGCCTGCTCGGGTACACTGAGGGAGAATTTAGCATGGCCAATGCACCTAATCAGCACATCATTTGGACTGTGGGAGGAAACCAGAGCACCCAGAAGAAACCCATGCAGGCATGGGGAGAACGTGCAGACGCCACACAGACAGTGACCCAAACCAGGCCCCTGGCACTGTGAGGCAGCAGTGCTAACCACTGTGCCACCGTGCCGCCCCACTGAGAAGCAACAGCAAACAAATTGGCTAAACATGATGTGAACTTGAAGATAATAGGATGAAACGTTTACTTCCTCTTTACATTGTGAATAGAACATGCAAGATACAAACAGAAAACATCCCAGAGCTGACAATTGACCTCATATTGCATATTTAAGCAAAAATGGGCATGTGTGTTATTCACTTACTAACATGCCCATCAGAAAATTGCATTGAGTTGGCCTTGGGCTGATGCCCAAGGTGAGCTGCCTGAGACGCTCCCTCAGTTTTCGAATACCAATTATTCGGGTGAGAAAAAGTGCCTGGCAGTTTGTGTCAGAAAATTTATCAGGTGCTTTGAAAATAACTATTTCATTCTTTGGTATGTTCCAACAAAGTGTTGCTGCTATATTTGAAACTAAAACTTGAATCTATCCTCCCAGAGAATGGTATATAAAACTAACTTGAACTTGCTCTGTTCTTGACACAAGGGAATATGACCTATTGACCTCCTTCTTCAGTTCTCTGTCCAAAGCAGGTCTGACCCACAGTGCCATGACTTCTATCACAGTTAGGGGATGAAGGAAGGTTCTGAATCCACCCCAGCAAGAACATGCCATTGACACAAATCTGAGCCACCACAACTGTCCAGCCAACCACCCAAAGTCCCCAAGTTGCTATGGCAATGTACACTTTTACATGCATGTTGTAGTCCAGAGGTATAAATAGTAGAGGCTCCATTTTTCTTTTGATCTTATGGCTGGTCAGTAATATATCCCACTCTTAAATAAAAGCATGAGAAGTAGAAGCAGGAGTAGACCACATGGTCCAACAAGGCTTTTCCATCATTCAATACAATCAAGGCTGCTCTTTGGCTTAAATTCAATTTTCCCACCCACTCCCTATACCCCTTACTTCCATGACAGACTAAAAATCTCTGAGATGGGGTTCTCCAATCCCATTCATATCCACCCCTCTCTAAGTGAGAACGGAGAACTTGGCATTCCAGCCAAAACTCCTTTCACTTTCAAAGGGACCAGAGAATCCCAGCGCAAATGAGGATGGGGGTTTTCAGTGCATATATCCAGCTTTAAATATATTTAACAATGGGGCATCCACGACAATCTGGGGTATGAAATTCCAAAGATGGACAACCCGTTGGATGAAGAAATAGTTTCTCATCTCAGTCCGAAATGATCAACCACTTATCCTGAGGCTGTGCTTCTATGTTTTAGATTCCCTGACCAATGGAAACAATTTCTCAGCTTCCAAATTTCAAGATGCTTCAGAACTTTGTAGGTTTCAATAAGTTTGTCTCTCATTTCTTAAAACCGTAGAGAATAGTAGCCCAATTTACCCAGCTTCTCATTATAGAATAACCCCTTCATCCCAGGGACAAGAACCTTGCTGCACCTGCCTCCAATACAAGTACATCCTTTGTTAAATATGGAGATCAAAATCACATATAGTCTCACTAAAACCCTGTACAACCATAGCAAGATTATCACCATTGGCATACTTTGCCAAGATTTACAGGTTGATACTCAGCCTGTTTGGCCACATCATGGACATATCTTCCTTCGCTATCAAGTCCTGGAGTGGGATTTGAACAACCTAGAGCTTCTGACTCAGAGACAAGTGCCAGAACTTTACTGCCTAGCCCGCCCGAGGTTCTTAAGATCCTGCCCGAGGCTAATGGACAATGCCTCGCCTGCCCAGAACCAGGCACTTGGCATCTCCATTGACCTTATGCAATTAAATCATTAATGCTGAATAGATCATCATATTTTTAAAGAGACAAAATAAAAAAGAAGTATTGATGAATCAGAGCAAATGTTGAATCACATCTTTATCAGTTGACCTGTTAATTGAGACTTAAAATTTATAAACGAATTATGATTTGTATCACACTGGAAATATCCATCAGCACACTCTATGGTAATATTTTTTTTGTATGCCATACTTTCAAATTATAATGTCAAAAATTACATTTAATGACACAAGTTAAGATGAATAAAATTATTTTCATGGTTACCAGATGGTATATAGAGTAATATCTAGTTATGAACAAACACATTAACAGATTGTGTAGCCAACCCAATTATCAATGTATGTTTTACATTTTCTAAAGGCTCAGTGTTGCTTGAAAATGCTTCCCCGTTAGCGTTTGCTCCAACACTCAAACTATTTAATCACAGTGGAAGTTTATTGTCTCACTAAGTGTAAATCTTCTCATTTGGATGGCAGTGATGTGCTGGGCTTATCGGTTTACTTTCATAGTATTGTTGGGTGTTATGCTAATCACGGTGAAGGATTTTAGTGTTGGGATATTGGAGCACTCTGTTATTTCAGGTAATGCCTTTCATTTGGTTCCTGTTTTTTTCTAACATTGCAGCTGCACACCAGCAAAGTGTATGGTCCTTATTTGCATAATTTATAGAGACAGCTCCTATTCCAATGTATCGATCTTCTGTAATGAAATGACTTCTAAAATACCAAACAACAAGCACCTCAGTGCCACCCGCAGAAACCCATCTTAAGGATTAGATTCGGAAAGTACCAGTGATCTGCAAGTAGCTTACTCATTGGCATACTTCGACCTTCTGATGAGGCAGAGATGGAAAACAAATTAATAGGTGAAGCATTCCAGTTAACGGCTCACTAATACAGCCAAGAATTACAGACCTGGACTTTGCTATTTCAGGTATAATTGTTTTGTTTCAGTCTGTGACTTGCAATATAAGTGAGTTTTTAGTCTATTCCCTGATTGGCTTCAGATCACATTGTTCTAAGAAATTGTCCCAAATGCACTCTATGAGCTCATCCTCTAAGTTGCCTTTGTCAATTTGATTTGACCAATCTATAGGAAGATTAAAATCTCCCATGATTATGGAAGCACCTTTCTTGAATACCTATATTTACATTCTGTCCGACAATATAACTCCTTTAAGGGGGTGGGGGGGGGGGGGGGGGCATCTATCAACTACTACCACCTGTGACTTCTTTCCCCTGATATTTCCTATGTCTACCTAAACAGGTTCTATATTTTGATTCTCTAATCTAAGATCAAAGGCGGCACAGTGACACAGTAGTCAGCACTGCTGCCTCACAGCGCCAAGGACCTGGGTTTGATTCCCAGCTTGGGTCAGTATCTGTGCGGAGTCTGCACATTCTCCCCATGTCTCTGTGGGTTTCCTCCCACAGTCTGAAAGATGTGCTGGTTAGGTGCATTGGCCATGCTAAATTCTCCCTCAGGGTACCCAAACAGGCATCGGAGGGTGGCGACTAGTGGATTTCCACAGTAACATCATTGCAGTGTTAATGTAAGCCTACTTGTGACTAATGAATAAATCATTTGAGCTCCTTTATTAACAGAAGCTTCCTTTCCTTTCTTCCTGACCTCTAGAGATGTCAAATGCCCTTGAATAGTTGGGTCCAAGCTGTGATCACTTTGTTGCCATGTCTCTATTAAGGCTATCATATATCACTCATTTATTTCTATTTATGCTATCAATTCATCCATTTTGTTATGAATGCTACATACCTTCAGATAAAGAACCCTTAACTTTCTTTGTACCATTTTATTCTGATCTGACTCTATTTGCTGGTGCAAATTGTATTTGTACTCTCTGTCCATCTCCCCCATACTTGTCATTATTGTTATCCTGTACTATTGCCTTACTATTTAACTTTCCTAATCTCATTCCACATGAACAATCTTCCCCTCCCCTACCCACCCCCTACCTCACTATTTAGTTTGAAGCCCACTCTACAGCCCTAGTTATACAATTCACCCAGACACTAGTCCTGGTATAATTCAGGTGAAGGTTGTCTCAAAGATCCAGCTCCCTCTTTCCCCAGTACTAGTGCCAGTACCCTATGAATCAAAACCCATTTCTCCCATGTCAATCTTTGTGTCATGCATTCAACTTTGATTTATTTACCCTCTACCAGTTTGCTTGTGGATCAGGTGGTAATCCAAAGATTATTATTTTGTAGTTTTGCTTTAAATTTAGCCCCTGGATGCTAATCCTCCTTCAGCAGAACATTTTCCTAGTCTTACCGATGTCATAATCTATGTGGACCACAACAACTTGATCCTTGCCCTCCCATTGGAAGTTCCTCTCCAGCCCTGGGACTAATGTTCTCGGCTGTAGAGAATAATTTATAAATCGCTAAATATACTGTTCCCTACTACAACTACATTTCCCTTTTACTCCCCCTACTTGAATGCACTCCTGCGCCATGGTACTGTCAGTTCGCTCATGCTGCCTGCAGTCCCTGCTCTCAACCATACAACTGCAAAAACCTCAAACCTGCTGGGCAATAGCAAGGGCTGAGACTCCTTCACTACTCCCTACTCAATACCCATACCCGGCTCTCTTAAAGTCCTGCCCCTAACCATGGGCTAAATGTGAAGAACCTCACCCAAAGGATGTGACTGCCTCCTGAACCAAAGTGGCCCAATAACTTTCCCTTTCCCTGATCCACTTCTGTGTCCGAAGCTCAGACTTCACCTCAACAACTCCAAGCCTTAGTTCCTGAAGCTGCAGGCATTTATTGCAGATGTGGTTGCCATGGATTACAAAGGTGTCCATCAGCCCCTTAATGCCACAGCTGCCACACATTACTTGCCATGTTTACCATGGTTTCTTTAACTATTTAAGTTTCAAATTTAGAAATATTGCCAAACAGCTATCCATAGTTATATTATGGAGCTTAACTAGTTATACTGTAGATTTAGTACAATAATTACATCTCCCCAATACCAGTTTAAACCACTGTTCCAGTTTAGAGAGAGAGAAATCACCTGACGGTTCACCTAATTAGTGCCTCTACACTTAAGATCTTGGATTTCACTGCCTCCAGCTTCCTTTCTTGTGCCATTCTTTTGCAAAAGACTGTAACAGCACCTCCTCACTCACTGCACCAAATTCCCTCACTTACCAAACTCCCCGAATTTGGAAGTCAGTCTCGAGCTGCAATCTTTGGGTGACTTAGTTTATGCATCTGTGAAAGCTCCTGTATTTATATGAGCTGAAGTTTCATGCCGCAAGCTGAATCAGCTACTGCTGGCTAGGGAATTGGTTGAAACTAGCTGCCCACTCAACTAACTGCAGTTGTCTCTAACAATGAACTTGTTTATCCTTGAGCAAAACTGAAAGAAACTATAAATGACTGTTACAGTTAAGTTAAATGCTGAATGCAAACTTTGCTAGATCTCTGAGAGATCAGCCTTTAAAATCTCCTCAATTATAAATTCCAAGGGTTAAATACTCTGTCTTGTTCTGTTGCGTCTCAAGCTGCCAGCTTTATGCAATTTACTGTAAGCTAGGATGATCTCCTCCTATACACTAGTCCAGACAATGGCAAAGAAGAAGTTGCAATCCACTTAATCATCTAAAGAGGTAGCTAAACATTTAAATTATCACTGGAAAAGAAAGCTGAATGTTCATTTGGTAAAATTGTTGGAGAATATTTAATATTGATGAAAAGAATAACATGCTGCCAAAAGCTTTTCGTTTTGCATGACAAATGCAAGAATACCAAATTTCAAATCATCACTATAATTTATATTACAGGAGAAAAGGGTGCTGATTGGTTGGCAAGTCAATTCTCACTGGCTGAGGCGTTGCCATGGAGAGAGCAACTGGGAACAATAGGCTCGCCATGTGTTATTCAAAGAAAGGCAGAAGGCTAGAATTTTTTCTTGATGAGTGTAAGAAGCAATGTTTTGGAAATAGATGTTTCTTTTCAGCAATATTCAAGTTCTGTACTGTCAATTGACTGTTGAAAAATTGTGAAGTACAGAATGAGAAAACATAGGTTTACAGATTGATACATATATCTTGTCATGTCCACTGGCTCTGTCTGATAATGCTTCAGAAGTCATTTCCATTGCCTCCTTCACGGCATCTGCAATAATGATCTTAGGTGGCATCGTTTTGGTTTTCCCTATGGTTTCTGCAAAAGTGTCACTAGCTTGAGCTGAAGGTTCTGGATCTTTCAGGAAATATCTCACCATTCTTTTGTTTTTTTAAAATATAATGCAGGCATGGAAATTGGTGCACAATAAATAGATCTTAGGAGCTTTCAGGGCATTGATTCTATTCCAGCAGTCACAGGCCACCCAGGTGTTGAGAGAATGGAAACCGATCTGTTTCAATGATGTCTTAGAAACCCTACAGTACAGAAAGAGGCCATTCGGCTCATCGAGTCTGCACCGACCACAATCCCACCCAGGCCATACCTCCACATCCTTACATATTTTACCCACTAAGCCCTCTAACCTATGCATCTCAGGACACTAAGGGGCAATTTTAGCATGGCCAATCAACCTAACCCGCACGTCTTTGGACTGTGGGAGGAAACCGGAGCACCCGGAGGAAACCCACGCAGACACGAGGAGAATGTGCAAACTCCACACAGACAGAGACCCAAGCCGGGAATTGAACACAGGTCCCTGGAGCTGTGAAGCAGCAGTGCTAACCACTGTGCCACCCTTAACCACTGTGCTACCGTGCCGCCCTTTATTTTTATTTTAGGCATATCTTTGTGTAATCTCGTGTCTCTAGTGCAGGACTTGAACCTAAAACATTTTGACTAAGAGACAAGAGTGCAACCTCTGAGCCATGACTGACACCAATAGCCCAGAAAGTGGCTGATGCGCTATTCAGACACGAGGCTCGAAGCTCAGTAAATGAAGGCTTTTATTTACTGTTAATGAAGCTACCAGAACTTATATACACTATCCCAGACTGAAGGGGTCCCGGCCAGAGCAGGGACTCTTATACCTCTCTCAGGAGGCGGAGCCCGACTGGGATGTGCCACAACACTACAATACAAAGGTGTAACAACCCCACCCTAACCCCAACAGCAACAATAGCACAATCCAACAGTAACATACGTACATCCTTGTAGTCCTGGCCAGCCCCTGGCTCAGCACTATCCAGTGGGAACCAACGATGGTTCACCACAGTGGCAAAACTCTGACACAACAGGGGAGGTGTTCTTATCAAAAAAATTCCAAATGCCGAATGAGCATGAAAACGGGAGAGAATTGCACCCATTTTTTGGGCGAGCTGCCAGACGCAATTGTATGGCAGATAGAAAAAGAAATGAGGCAAAATTTTCACCAGTAGGGGTAGTGGGTGGAGCCTATTCACAGCAGGAAGCTGGTTGCTGAGCTGTAGGCGCACCATTGCACAGGCAATCCACTTTCCCAGTGCACTGTGCACACTGAATGATCTGTCATTATCCCTCATCCCCTCGATAGCGCTTCCCCCAATCTCACCCTTGGATATTGCCCCCCGTTCACTGACACCCCATTGCTGGTCCCGACCCCCCGCCTCACTCCGCCCCCCCACTCCCCGGCTGATCAGTAGCGCCGTTTGGCCCCACATCGGCCAATCCCCGATGCAGAGTATCTCCCCGCCTTGACTGATCCCTGATGCAGAGTGCATCCCTCCTGCCTTCCCGTCATGGCCCCACCCACTTCAGGCCCTGCCCTATTCAGGCCTCACCCCCTCCCCTTAGGCCCTGCCACTGAGACACTGTCTATTGCCTGGTGGGCAGTGCCAGGATGCCAACCTGACAGTGCCAATTGGCATTGCCCACCCCTGCTTCCTATCATCTGGGTGGCTTCAGTGGCCTCCGGTCCCACCAACGAGGTCATCATGTCAGGTCCCCATTGGTGGGGACCATACGTGACCCCTGCCGGTGATGTCCTCAACCGGCGAAGTCGTAAAGGCAAGTGAGCCCGGCCAATTGCCCTAGAAGGGCACAAAGTTGATTACGATGGCAGAACGGGCACCATAACATCATGAGAGATGAGAAACTGGGTGCAAACCCGATTTTTTGCCTCTCGCCTGATCTTACTGACTCGCCACGCTGATCGACCAGCGTGACAAACTGATAAGATTGCCCTTACCTCTCTGAGGCTGTGCTGTTAACCTAAGTAGTGGTACCTGTATAGGTGCAGCTGCGGAGATGTATTGAGACATGGATGAACAGTATGCAGGAGGGCTTCTTGAAACAGTATGTAGATAGTCCAACTAGCGAAGGGGCCACACTGGACCTGGTATTGGGGAATGAGCCCAGCCAGGTAGTCGACATTTCAGTAGGGGAGCAGTTTGGGAACAGTGACCACAATTCAATGGCCTTTAAGGTACTGATGGATAAAGAAAAGTGTAGTCTTCAAGTTAAGGTGCTAAACTGGGGGAAGGTAATTACAAAAATATTAGACAGGAGCTGAAGAATGCAGATTGAAGGAAGATGTTTGAGGGCAAATCAACATCTGGCATGTGGGAGGCTTTCATGTGTAAGTTGATCGGCATTCAGGACCAACACATTCCTATAAGGATGAAGGATAAGTTTGGCAAGTTTTGGGAACCTTGGATAATGAGAGATATTGTGAGCCGAGTCAAAGAGAAAAAGGAAGCATTTGTCAAGGCTGGGAGGCTGGGGACACATGAAGCAACTGTGGAATACAAGGAAAGTAGAAAGAAACTTAAGCAAGGAGTAAGGAGGGCTCAAAGGGATCACGAAAAATCATTGGCCGGCAGGATTAAGGAAAATCCCAAGGCTTTTTATACATATATAAAGAGCAAGAGGGTTGGCCCACTCAAGGGCAGGGGAGGGAATCTGTGCATGGAGCCAGCGGAAATGGGCGAGGTGTTAAATGAGTACTTTGTGTCAAGAATAATCTAGATAATTCATCAAAGAGAAGGACTTGGTGGATGATGAATCTGGGAAAGGTTGTGTAGATAGTTTGAGTCATGCTGAGATCAAAAAGGAGGAGGTATTGGGGTTCTTCAGAAACATTAAGGTAGACAAGTACCCAGGGACTGATGGGATATACCCCAAAATTCTGAGAGAGGCAAGGGAGGAAATTGCTGGAGCCTTGAGAGAAATCTTTGTGTCCTCACTGGCTACAGGCGAAGTCATGATGTGGAGGTGCCGGAGTTGGACTGGGGTAAACACAGTAAGAAGTCTCACAACACCAGGTTAAAGTCCAATAGGTTTATTTGGTAGCACAAGTCACTAGCTTTCGGAGCGCTGCCCCTTCATCAGGTGAGTGGGAGTTCTGTTCACAAACAGGGCATATAAAGACACAACCTCAATTTACAAAATAATGGTTGGAATGCGAGTCTTTAAACATAATCAAGTCTTAAAGGTACAGACAATGTGAGTGGAGACAGGGTTAAGCACAGGTTAAAGAGATGTGTATTGTCTCAAGCCAGATGTGTATTGTCTCCAGCGAGATTTTGCAAACCCAGGCAAGTCACAGATAGTATGACATGAACCCCAGATCCCGGTTGAAGCGGTCCTCATGTGTGCGGAACTTGGCGATTAGTCTCTGCTCAGCGACTCTGCATTGTCGTGTGTCATGAAGGCCGCCTTGGAGAACGCTTACCCGAAGATCAGAGGCCGAATGTCCATGACCGCTGAAGTGCTCCCCCACAGGAAGAGAACATTCTTGCCTGGTGATTGTCGAGCGGGGTTCATTCATCCATTGTCGTAGCGTCTGCATAGTCTCCCCAATATAACATGCCGTTATTTAAGAAGGGTAGGAAGGATAACCCGGGAAATTATAGGCCGGTGAGCTTGACGTCTGTGGTAGGGAAGTTGTTGGAGAGGATTCTTAGAGATAGGATGTATGCGCATTTCGAAAGGAATAAACTCATTAACGATAGTCAGCATGGCTTTGTGAGAGGGAGGTCATGCCTCACTAACCTGGTGGTGTTTTTTGAAGAAGTAACTAGAATGGTTGACGAGGGAAGGGCTGTGGATATCGTCTATATGGACTTTAGTAAAGCGTTTGATAAAGTCCCTCATGGTAGGTTGGTGCAAAAGGTTGGGTCTCATGGGATAAAGGGGGAGGTGGCTAGATGGGTGGAGAACTGGCTTGGTCACAGAAGACAGAGGGTGGTAGTGGAAGGGTCTTTTTCCGGCTGGATGCCTGTGACTAGTGGTGTTCCGCAGGGCTCTGTATTGGGACCTCTGCTGTTTGTGATTTATATAAACGATCTGGAAGAAGGTGTAACTGCGGTGATCAGTAAGTTTGCAGACGACACGAAAATGGCTGGACTTGCAGATAGTGAGGAACATTGTCAGAGGCTACAGAAGGATATAGATAGGCTGGAAATTTGGGCAAAGAAATGGCAGATGGAGTTCAATCCAGATAAATGCGAAGTGATGCATTTTGGTAGAACTAACGTACGGGGGAGCTATACGATAAATGGCAGAACCATAAAGGGTGTAGATACGCAGAGGGACCTGGGTGTGCAAGTCCACAGATCCTTGAAGTTGACGTCACAGGTGGAGAAGGCAATGAATAAGGCATTTGGTATGCTTGGCTTTATAGGACGGGGCATAGAGTATAAAAGTTGGGGTCTGATGTTGCAGATGTATAGAACGTTGGTTCGGCCGCATTTGGAATACTGCGCCCAGTTCTGGTCGCCACACTACCGGAAGGACGTGGAGTCTTTAGAGAGAGTACAGAGGAGGTTTACCAGGATGTTGCCTGGTATGGAAGGGCTTAGTTATGAGGAGAGATTGGGTAAACTGGGGTTGTTCTCACTGGAAAGACGGAGGATGAGGGGTGACCTAATAGAGGTGTATAAAATTATGAAAGGCATAGATAGGGTGACCGCCAGCTTTTTCCCAGATCGGTGGTGACGTTCACGAGGGGTCATAGGTTCAAGGTGAGGGGGGGGGAGGTTTAACACGGATATCAAAAGGACGTATTTTACACAGAGGGTGGTGGGGGCCTGGAATGCACTGCTGGGCAAGGTGGTGGAGGCGGACACACTGGGAACATTTAAGACTTATCTAGATAGCCACATGAACGAAGTGGGAATGGAGGGATACAAAAGAATGGTCTAGTTTGGACCAGGGAGTGGCGCGAGCTTGGAGGGCCGAAGGGCCTGTTCCTGTGCTGTATTGTTCTTTGTTCTTTGTATGCCCCAGGATATCCTTTCCTGCAGCGTATCAGGTAGACAACATTGGCCGAGTTGCAAGTGTATGTACCATGTACCTGGTGGATGGTGTTCTCACGTGAGATGATGGCATCCATGTTGATGATCCGACATGTCCTGCAGTGGTTGCTGTGGCAGGGTTGTGTGGTGTCGTGGTTACTGTTCTCCTGAAGGCTGGGTAGTTTGCTGCGGACAATGGTCTGTTTGAGGTTGTGAGGTTGTTTGAAGGCAAGAAGTGGGGGTGTGGGGATGGCCTTGGCGAGATTTCATCTTCATCAATGACATGTTGAAGGCTCCGGAGAAGATGTCATAGCTTCTCCGCTCCGGGGAAGTACTGGACGACGAAGGAGATCCCCGCATTGGAGATCTCTGCTGCCTCCCGAAGATACACAAGGCAAACACACCCAGCCGTCCCATTGTATCGGACAATGGGACCCTGAGCGGGAACCTCTTCGGCTACGTGGGGGGCATCCTGAAACCCATTGTACAAAAAACTCCCAGCTTTTGTCGTGATACTACGGACTTCCTACAGAAACTCAGGACAGATGGAACAGTTGAACCAGGAGCACTCCTTGTCACAATGGATGTCTCGGCACTCTACACCAGCAATCCCCACAATGATGGTATTGCTGCACCTGCCTCAGTACTCAACGCCGACAACTGCCAATCTCCAGATGCAATTTTACAACTCAGCTGCTTCATCCTGGACCACAATGTCTTCACCTTCAACAACCAGTTCTTCATCCAGACAAACGGAACAGCCATGGGGACCAAATTCGCACCTCAATATGCCAATGGCTTTTGCTACCAAATAAACCTGTTGGACTTTAAACTGGTGTTGCTAAACTTCTTACTGTGTTTACCCCAGTCCAACACCGACATCTCCACAACATCTTCATGCACAGGTTCGAACCAGACCTCTTCACCACACAAGACCTTCAACCGATGCTATACACTCGATACATCGATGACATTTTCTTCCTTTGGACTCATGGTGAACAATCATTGAAACAACTATATGATGACATCAACAAGTTCCATCCCACCGTCAGACTCACCATGGACTACTCTCCGGAATCGGTTGCATTCTTGGACACACACATCTCCATCAAGGACGGTCAACTCAGCACTTCACTGTACCACAAGCCCACGGATAACCTCACGATGCTCCACTTCCCCAGCTTCCACCCTAAACACATTAAAGAAGCCATCCCCTATGGATAAGCCCTCCGTATACACAGGATCTGCT
Organism: Mustelus asterias; assembly: GCF_964213995.1. Lineage (NCBI taxonomy): Eukaryota > Metazoa > Chordata > Chondrichthyes > Carcharhiniformes > Triakidae > Mustelus > Mustelus asterias. The sequence continues at coordinate 34,649,405 of NC_135825.1, read as the reverse complement.
CAGATGAGGAGGATCGCAACAGACACTTCCAGACTCTGAAAGATGCCCTCATAAGAACAGGATATGGCGCTCGACTCATCGATCGACAGTTCTGACGTGCCACAGCGAAAAACCGCACCGACCTCCTCAGAAGACAAACACAGGACATGGCAGACAAAGTACCCTTCGTCGTCCAGTACTTCCCCAGAGCGGAGAAGCTATGACATCTCCTCCGGAGCCTTCAACATGTCATTGATGAAGATGAAATCTCGCCAAGGCCATCCCCACACCCCCACTTCTTGCCTTCAAACAACCTCACAACCTCAAACAGACCATTGTCCGCAGCAAACTACCCAGCCTTCAGGAAAACAGTAACCACGACACCACACAACCCTGCCACATCAACCTCTGCAAGACGTGCCGGATCATCGACACAGATGCCATCATCTCACGTGAGAACACCATCCACCAGGTACACGGTACATACACTTGCAACTCGGCCATCGTTGTCTATGTAATACGCTGCAGGAAAGGATGTCCCGAGGCATGTTATATTGGGGAGACCATGCAGACACTACGACAATGGATGAATGAACACCACTCAACAATCACCAGGCAAGAGTGTTCTCTTCCTGTTGGGGAACACTTCAGTGGTCACGGGCATACAGCCTCTGATCTTCGGGTAAGCGTTCTCCAAGGCGGCCTTCACGACACACGACAACGCAGAGACTGATAGCCAAGTTCCGCACACATGAGGACCGCCTCAACCGTGATCTTGGGTTCATGTCACACTATCTGTAATCCCCACGACTTGCCTGGGCTTGCAAAATCTCGCTAACTGTCCTGGCTGGAGACAATACACATCTCTTTAACCTGTGCTTATCCCTCTCTCCACTCACATTGTCTGTACCTTTAAGACTTGATTATGTTTAAAGACTCGCATTCCAACCATTATTTTGTAAATTGAGTTTGTGTCTTTATATGCCCTGTTTGTGAACAGAACTCCCACTCACCTGATGAAGGGGCAGCTCTCTGAAAGCTAGTGGCTTGTGCTACCAAATAAACCTATTGGACTTTAACCTGGTGTTGTGAGACTTCTTACAGGGGAAGTCCCAGAGGACTGGAGAATAGCCAGTGTTGTTCCTTTGTTTAAGAAGGGTAGCAAGAATAATCCATGCAATTACAGGTCGGTGAGCCTTACATCAATGGGAGGGAAATTATTGGAGAGGATTCTTCGAAACAGGATTTACTCCCACTTGGAAATAAGTGGGCGTATTAGCGAGAGGCAACATGGTTTTGTGAAAGGGAGGTCATGTCTCACTAACATGGTCGAGTTTTTTGAGGAAGTGAGAAAGATGATTGATGAGAGTAGGGCAGTGGATGTTGTCTACATGGACTTCAGTAAGGCCTTTGACAAAGTCCCTCATGGCAGACCGGTGCAGAAGGTAAAGTCGCATGGGATCAGAGGTGAGCTAGCAAGGTTGACACAGAACTTGCTCGGTCATAGAAGATAGAGAGTAGCAATGGAATGAAAGGTTCTGAATTGAGGGCTGTGACAAGTGGCGTTCCTCAGGGATCAGTGCTGGGACATTTGCTGTTTGTAATATATACAAATGATTTGGAGGAAAATGTAACTGGTTTGATTAGTATGTTTGCTGATGACACAAAGGTTGGTGGATTTGTGGATAGCGATGAGGACCATCAGAAAATAAGCAGGATATAGATCGGTTGGAGGCTTGGGCGGAGAGATGGCAGATGGAGTTTAATCCGGACAAATGTGAGGTACTGCATTTTGGAAGGTCTAATACAGATAGGAAATATATAGTAAATGGCAGAACCCTTAAGAGTATTAATAGGCAAAGGGATCTGGGTGTACAGGTACACAGCTCACTGAAAGTGGCAACGCAGGTGGCGAAGGTAGTCGAAAAGGCATATGGCATGCTTGCCTTCATCGGCCGGGGCATTGAGTTTAAAAATTGGCAAGTCATGTTGTAGCTTTATGGAACCTTAGTTAAGTCGCACTTGGAATATAGTGTTCAATTTTGGTCACCACACTACCAGAACGATGTGGAGGCTTTGGAGTGGAGACAGAAAAGATTTACCAGGATGTTGCCTGGTATGGAGGACATTAGCTATGAGGAGAGTTTGGAGAAACTTGGTTTGTTCTCACTGAAACGACAGAGGTTAAGGGGCGGCCTGACAGAAGTCTATAAGATTATGAGGGGCATGGACGGAGTAGGTAGTCAGAAGCTTTTTCCCAGGGTGGAAGAATCAATTACCAGGTGGCATAGGTTTAAGGTACGAGGGGCAAGGTTTAAAGGAGATGTACGAGGCAAGTTTATTTACACAGAGGGAGGTGGGTGCTTGGAACTCGCTGCCGGGAGAGATAGTGGAAACAGATACGATAGTAACATTTAAGGGGCATTTGACAAATACATGAATAGGATGGGAATAGAGGGATATGGTCCCCGGAAGGGTAGGGGGTTTTAGTTAAGTCGGGCAGCATGGTCGGTGCAGACTTGGAGGGCCGAAGGGCCTGTTCCTGTGCTGTAATTTTCTTTGTTCTTTGTTAATATGCCTTCATATTTCTGCCAACCCATTCATGCTCCTGGTGATCTTCCTGAATGAAGCGGAATTCAAGGAAAGTACTGAAAAGATGTCCCATTCTGCTGTGCATACAGAACAACATTGCCCAATAGAAACTCAGTAAAACAGCTGTTTCCTGCGGAATCTAAACTACAGAACTGCTGATTTCTTAAGGTGTACAGGTACCAGAAACACATCACTTGTTGTGTAGAGGCTTTGAACAAAGAACAAAGAACAATACAGCACAGGAACAGGCCCTTCGGCCCTCCAAGCCCGCGCCGCTCCCCGGTCCAGGATTGAATCCTGAATCCAGGATCCCCGCCCAATTTTCCAGCCTATCTACATCCTAATATCCTATCCACCGAGCTGTCCCTCACAGCTACGATGCTTTGTTCATCACAACCTATTAACTCACCCCCACCCCCCCATTCCAGACCATGTGATCTCCAGGGAGAGGCGAAAACCCAGAGTGAAAACCCCAGGGCCAATATGGGGAAAAAAAAAAATCTGGGAAATTCCTCTCCGACCCCCTGAGGCGATCGAAATGAGTCCACGAGATCACACTGCCCCTGATCAGAAAATGCTTCCCAACCCTATTCATTTCCACTTCTGCTTTACGAACACCATCTGAATTCCTTGCCCCCGAGACAGGTTCCCAACTATCCGCAGTCTCGCTCTGTACTGGCACCAGCAAGATGATCATAGAATGAAGCCTTGAAACGAGAAACAAAGAACAATTAGCCCGCGCTGCTCCCTGGTCCAAACCAGACCACTCTTTTGTATCCCTCCATTCCCACTCCGTTCATATAGCTGTCTAGATAAGTCTTAAACGTTCCCAGTGTGTCCGCCTCCACCACCTTGCCCGGCAACACATTCCAGGCCCCCACGACCCTCTGTGTAAAATATGTCCTTCTGATATCTGTGTTAAACCTCCCCCCCTTCACCTTGAACCTATGACCCCTCGTGAACGTCACCACCGACCCGGGGAAAAGCTTCCCACCGTTCACCCTATCTATGCCTTTCATAATTTTATACACCTCTATTAAGTCTCCCCTCATCCTCCGTCTTTCCAAGGAGAACAACCCCAGTTTCCCCAATCTTTCCTCATAACCAAGCCCCTCCATACCAGGCAACATCCTGGAAAACCTCCTCTGTACTCTCTCCAAAGCCTCCACGTCCTTCTGGTAGTGTGGCGACCAGAACTGGACGCAGTATTCCAAATGCGGCCGAACCAACGTTCTATACATCTGCAACATCAGACCCCAACTTTTATACTCTATGCCCCGTCCTATAAAGGCAAGCATGCCATATGCCTTCTTCACCACCTTCTCCACCTGTGACGTCACCTTCAAAGATCTGTGGACTTGCACACCCAGGTCCCTCTGCGTCTCTACACCCTTTATGGTTCTTCCATTTATCGTGTAGCTCCTCCCTACATTATTCCCACCAAAATGCATCACTTCGCATTTATCAGGATTGAACTCCATCTGCCATTTCTTTGCCCAAATTTCCAGCCTATCTATATCCTTCCGTAGCCTCTGACAATGTTCCTCACTATCTGCAAGTCCTGCCAGTTTTGTGTCGTCCGCAAACTTACTGATCACCCCAGTTACTCCTTCTTCCAGATCATTTATATAAATCACAAACAGCAGAGGTCCCAATACAGAGCCCTGCGGTACACCACTAGTCACAGGCGTCCAGCCGGAAAAAGACCCTTCCACTACCACCCTCTGTCTTCTGTGACCAAGCCAGTTCTCCACCCATCTAGCCACCTCCCCCTTTATCCCATGAGATCCAACCTTTTTCACTAGCCTACCATGAGGGACTTTGTCAAACGCTTTACTAAAGTCCATATAGACAACATCCACGGCCCTTCCTTCGTCAACCATTCTGGTCACTTCTTCAAAAAACACCACCAGGTTAGTGAGGCATGACCTCCCTCTCACAAAGCCATGCTGACTATCGTTAATGAGTTTATTCCTTTCTAAATGCGCATACATCCTATCTCTAAGAATCTTCTCCAACAACTTCCCCACCACGGACGTCAAGCTCACCGGCCTTTAATTACCCGGATTATCCTTCCTACCCTTCTTAAATAACGGGACCACATTAGCTATCCTCCAATCCTCTGGGACCTCACCTGCGTCCAGTGACGAGACAAAGATTTGCGTCAGAGGCCCAACGATTTCACCCCTCGTCTCCCTGAGCAGCCTTGGATAGATTCCATCAGGCCCTGGGGATTTGTCAGTCTTTATATTCTCCAACAACCTAACACTTCCTCCTTTGTAATGGAGATTTTCTCCAACGGTTCAACACTCCCCTCCGAGACACTCCCAGTCAACACATCCCTCCCCTTTGTGAATTCCGACACAAAGTATTCATTTAGGATCTCCCCTACTTCTTTGGGCTCCAAGCATAAGTCCCCACTTTTGTCCCTGAGAGGTCCGATTTTTTCCCTAACAACCCTTTTGTTCCTAACGTATGAATAAAATGCCTTGGGATTCTCCTTAATCCTGTCTGCCAAGAACATTTCGTGACCCCTTTTTGCTCTTCTAATTCCCCGTTTGAGTACTTTCCTACTTTCTTTGTACTCCTCCAGAGCTCCCTCCGTTTTTAGCTGCTTGGACCTAACATACGCCTCTCTTTTCTTTTTGACCAGTCCCTCAATTTCCCTGGTTATCCACGGTTCTCGAATCCTACCCTTCCTATCCTTCTTTTTTACAGGCACATGCTTGTCCTGTAGCCCTAACAACTGTTCCTTAAAAGACTGCCACATACCAGATGTGGATTTACCCTCAAACAGCCTCTCCCAATCAAGAGCTGCCAATTTCTGCCTGATCCCACTAAAGTTAGCCTTCCCCCAATCCAACACCTTACCCCTGGGACACCACTCATCCTTTTCCATCACTATCCTAAAGCTAACAGAATTGTGGTCACTATTTGCCACATGTTCCCCTACCAAAACTTTGAAGACCTGACCGGGCTCATTCCCCAGTACCAGGTCCAGTATAGCCCCCTCTCTAGTCGGGCCGTCTACATATTGTTCCAACGAACCCTCCTGTACACATTTTACAAATTCCTCCCCATCCAGAGTCCCTGCCCTCAGCGATTTCCAGTCTATACCAGGGAAATTGAAGTCTCCCACTACAACAACCCTATTTTTCTTGCACCTATCCAGTATCTCCTGACATATCCATTCTTCCACTTCCCTTGGGCTGTTGGGGGGCCTGTAGTACACCCCCAACATAGTGACTGTGCCTTTCCTGTTTCTAAGCTCCACCCAGAGTGACTCGTTACACGACCCCTCTGAATTGTCCTCCCTCTGCACTGCTGTAATATGCTCTCCAACTAATACCGCTACTCCCCCACCTCTTTTGGCCCCTCCTCTGTCTCGCCTAAAACACTTGTACCCTGGAATATTCAGCTGCCAGTCCTGTCCCTCTTTCAACCAAGTCTCTGTCACCGCAACCACATCCAAATTCCTCATGTGCATTAAGGCCCCAAGTTCGTCTGTCTTACCTGCTACGCTCCTTGCATTGAAGTATAAGCACTCCAGACCTCCAGGCCCAGTGAGGTCGTCCTCCCCCAGAGTGCTCTTCTTCTTTGCCAGCCTTGTCCCAGCCCCAAGCTCGTCCCCAGCCTCCACACTTGTAGACCTAATATTTTGATCCCCACCCCCCTGCCATATTAGTTTAAACCCCCCCGAACTGCACTAACAAAGCTCCCAGCCAGGATATTTGTGCCCTTCCTACTTAGTTGTGACCCCTCCCAAAATGCTATGCATTTTGTGTGCTCCTTCACTGAACACCACACCAGCTAACTAACATTTATATGAAATTAACTGTCTTCATTAAAACAGTCATGATGTGGAGATGCCGGCGTTGGACTGGGGTAAACACAGTAAGAAGTCTCACAACACCAGGTTAAAGTCCAACAGGTTTATTTGGTAGCAAAAGCCACTTTTGCTGCCAAATAAACCTGTTGGACTTTAACCTGGTGTTGTGAGATTTCTTACTTCATTGAAACAGTGCATGCATGGAGCACATTGGTTTGTAAACAGCTCTTCACATGGCCATCTAATAATGTGCAGACTGAAATGAGAAACATGCTCCATGTTGCATTTCTCATACTATTACCATATTGCCTCGATTACCACTGACATACATCTTTATTGATTAATTTACATTTTGTTATTAATTCATGGGACATAGACATCGCTGGCTGGCCGACATTTGTTGCCCACTCCTAGTTGCCCTTGGAAGGCAGTTGCAAGTCAACCATATTGCTGTGGCTCTGCAGTCACATGACGGCCAGACCAAGTAAGGATGGCAGATTTCCTTCCCTAAAGGACATTAATGAAGCAGATGGTTTTTATGACTATCAACAACAGTTTCATGGTCATTAGTAGACTCTGAATTCCAGAGTTTAAAAAAGTTTAAATCAAATTCCACCATCTGCCGTGGTAGAATTCAAACCTGGGTCCTCAGAACATTAGCTGAGTTTCTAAATTTTTTAAAATTAAATTGATTTATTACTGTCACAAGTAGTCTTACATTAACACTGCAATGAAATTGCTGTGAAAATCCCCTAGTCGCCACACTCCAGCGCCTGTTAAGGTAAATTGAGGGAGAATTTAGCATGGCCAATCCACCTAACCAGCACATCTTTTGGACTGTGGGAGGAAACTGGAGCACCCGGAAGAAACCCATGCAGACCCGGGGAGAACATGCAGACTCCGCACAGACAGTGACCCAAGCCAAGAATTAAACCCAGGTCCCTGGCGCTGTGAGGCAGGCTGCTAACCACTATGCCATCATGCCGCCCTGGATTAATAGTGTAGCAATAGTACCATGAGCCCATCATCTCCCCTTTAGTACCAGGATTTTCCAAATTGTGAGTTCTTGTCATTTGTTGCGCCATTTTGCGGGAACATTCTGCTCAAAATAAAAGCAAAATGGTAGAAGTTGTGCTAGCTTGAGCAATGTTTGTGCCTCTCCTCCAGGCTCAGGAATCCTTGTCTACTGCAGCAGGGAACAGTGTGTGCCATTGGGTAGAATTACATTAGAACTTGGAGAACAGAAACAGGCATTTCAACCCAACTGGTCTGCAGTGGAGTTTGTACATTTCCTGAACTTCCTTTCATCAAACTTCATGTAAGCCTATCAGCTTCTCACCCAAATCATTAATATAAATGACAAATAACACTGATCCCTGAGTCATACTGCTGGTCACAGGTCTCCAGTTTGAAAAACAATCCTCCAGCTTCTGTCATCAAGCCAATTTTGTATCCATTTAGCTACCTCACAGTGGATCCTGTGAGATTTATCCTTATGCAACAACCTACAATGTGGTACCTTGTCAAAGGCCTTGCTAAAGCCCATGTAGACAACATCAACTGCACTGCCCTCATCTACCTTCTTAGTTACCCCTTCAAAAAACTCAATCAAATTTGAGACATGATTTTCCACTCACAAAGCCATGCTGACTGTCCCTAATCAGTCCTTGTATCTCTAAATGCCTGTAGATCCTGTCTTTCAAAATACCTTCCAACAATTTACCCACCACAGATGTGAGGCTCACCAGCCTGTAGTTCCCAGGCTTTTCCATGCAGCCCTCCTTAAACAAAGGTGCAACATTTTCCACCCTCCAATCTTCAGGCACCTCACCGTGACTATCGATGATTCAAATATCTCTGCGAGGGAACTGGCAATTTCTTTCCTAGCCTCCCACAATGTCAGGACAATGTCAGGATACACTTCATCAGATCCTGGGGATTTATCTACTTCGATGCGCTTTAAGACTTAGCACCTCCTTCTCTGTATAAGTCTTTTCTTGCCTTCTAATTGCAATTTTTGAGTGTTATATATTAAAGATTATCCTTGCATAGTCTTGCTCTGTATTTTCTATTTTTAAAAGCATTTTCCTGGGAAAAAAGGATCTCGGCAGTTCAGTGATGCAGCCCAGACTTCCATCAATGAGATCAATTTTAGATTTATAAAGGTTCCCAACTCAGCAAATCCAACTTGTTTAAGGAGGCCCTGCCCACCATACTTTTGTTCTGGAGATGTGGGAGTGGGATGGAGTCCACCTCCCACGATAACTCGAGATGGTGAAGAAAGTGGGCAGGTGTTGAGGCCGTTAATTGGTTAGCAGACCCATCCCCATTTACAGGGAGTTTGACACAGTGTAATCATGAATGTTAGCCCCCCTAACCATTATCCCTTTTATCTCTCACACCACCTCACACTGCCCATGTCCCTGTGTATCTCCTGTGCCCCCTCCATACCTCATCATATCTCCCAGGCACTCTCATATCTCCCATGCTCCTTCAATGGCCTATGCATCCTCCATTCTCAATCTCCAAGCATCCACTATGTACAGAGCCAATGAGCTATTGGCAAGTCTGGCTTGTCTTTGAAATTCCCTGGGAAATGATACAACATGCAAAGAACCTTAGAAAATCTCCTTTATATAAAACATGCTCAAAGTACAACCTCTTAAAAGCTGAGAATGAATCAAATACATTCATCGTATCAATGGCAAAATGTTTCAATCCACTATATCGTGCGAATAAATTATTGAGAAACCACACCAAAGAAGAATAAATATGTCAATCAAACAAAACTATCACTGTCCTTCAAACTGTGTCAATATTGCCTGCTGAAAACTAAGTGTCATTATTGAAGCTCAGCCAAGCATTCATAATGAGGTAATTTAGAAAACCTGATGTCTGACCACCTGTTTTAACTTATCTGTGGATACATTTGTCGAATGGTTTCATTATGAATGCCTGGCTAAACTTTAACTAATTCACTTAGTTCTCAGCAGGCAATGCTTACACAGCTGCAGATGACTGTGCAAGCTTTGTTTGATTGATATTTTTGTTATCTTGTAATAACCTGATCCTTTTTTCAAGAATTTTGAATGCCTGTGTGTTTATTTATATAAGATTGAGAAGAATGAACTGGATAATAACTTTTTGCTATTGCTACCATGAATGGTTGTAATCAAATGACAGCTTTATGTGAAGGTAAGAGGGCAATGTAAGGGAATAGTAAAAGGCTTTTCTTTAGTCCCTGACTCAATTCAAGGGTTCTCCCCTGGTCCATGACTCCTCTGAGAATCCATGAACCATGTCCAAAGACAGAATAAGTCCAGGCCCATCAAAATTATGGAGGATGGGGTTTGTGTTTGAAGTATCCACTCCAACAATAGAGCCGTCAAGGCTAGGAATGCTGCATGTGGACTGACTACCTGCATTCTTACTTCACGTTGGCAAAAATGAGTGGAAAGAGGAATGGAGGTGGGAACATGGAATCCGTTGTCACCTATCATTTGGAAAGACCCCCGACCCTTCTCCATAAAATCATGTCCTCATGATCAGTGTTTCTGCTTCACTCTAATCACAAAGCTGGAAGTAATCATAATATTATCTTCATGGAGTTAATTTGCTTCTAGTCATGATAACTTGTGAGCAAATGATGACCTTTTCATAAAATATGCTCTGACATTAAGTTCAGATAGGTTGTAAGGCACGATATAACATTACAGGCCGAATTCATGATTATTTCATATTTCAAAATGTTTAAAGTTAGAATAGGGAATTATTTGGCCTCCCCTCTATGTGTTTCTCATGGCAGGAGGCACTGCATCATCCTCTGGCAGTAGGACCTTCTGGTTTTGCCACTGTCAATAGGATTTCTCACTGACCGCACCCCACACTGCCAGGAAACTAGTGGCAGAGGTGGACTGTCAGCGGGACCAGAAAATCCTACCAGAATGAACAGCCAGACAAGTCTGGCCAGAATTTTGCTTAGTTTATTGATTCCTGTGTGGCAACATTCTATTGGTTGTTTGGTCAGGGCATGTGCATCCTGTAATACAGGATGAGACTATCTGGCCAACCCCACCAGCGGGATCTTTCAGTCCGGCCAAAGTCCACCCTGTGGTGGAGGGTGTGAACAACGGGAAACCCCATTGACAGCGGAGGGGAGAACTGTTGGCCAATGATGGGCTGCATCCACAAAACACATCGTGGGGGTGGGGGGCGGGGGGGGGGGTGGAAAATTCTATCAGTTCCTTTAAAGGTTAATTAAACAATTCAGAATTCAGAAGAATGAGGGGCGATGTTATAGAAACATATAAGATCATGAATGGAATAGATAACATAAAAGCAGGTAAGTTGTTTCCACTGGCAGGTGAAACTAGAACTAGGGGGCATGGCCTCAAAATAAGGGGAGCAGGTTTAGGACTGAGTTGAGGAGGAACTTCTTCACGCAAAGGGTTGTGAATCTGTGGAACTCCCTACCCAGTGAAGCAATTAAGGCTACCTCATTTAATGTTTTTAAGGCAAGGATAGATGAATTTTTGAACAGTAAAGGAATTAAGGGTTATGGTGAGTGGGCGGGTAAGTGGAGCTGAGTCCACAAAAAGATCAGCCAAGATCTTATTGAATGGTGGAGCAGGCTTGAGGGGCCAGATGGCCTACTCCTGCTCCTAGTTCTTATGTTCTTATGTTCTTAATTCTCGTAAATAGTAATTGAACATCTGAAACCATTTTCTATCTATGTTTAGATTGCACAGTGGTTAGCACTGCTGCCTCACAGTGCCAGGGACCCGGGTTCAATTCCCGGCTTGTGTGGAGTTTGCGCATTTTTCGTGCCTGCCTGGGTTTCCTCTGGGTGCTCCAGTTTCCAGGCATGCTGGTTAAGTGCATTGGCCATGCTAAATTCTCCCTTGGTGTACTTTAACAGGCACTGGAGTGTGGCGACTAAGGGATTTTCACAATAACTTCATTGCACTGTAAACCTACTTGTGACATTAATAAACTTAAAAAAACAAATTTTGTTCTAAATTATTAAGTAAATTCTATCTGGTCAACATCATATGTTTGCTCTACTAATGGTAACGTTAAATCAGATACCTTTAAACTCTCCTGTCCTGTAGAATATCAGAACATGACAACAGAGGTAGACCATTTAGCTTAGGACTGTATTTCCAATTTCTGATGAAAGGTCAATGGTCTGAACCATTTGTTCTGGCTCTTTCTCCGCAAATGCTGCCATCTCCTGCTGAGTATTTCCATCAATTTTTGTTTGTGCTCCAATCTTCCATCACTCACAGCTGAAAGGTCTGTTTCGAATTTTTAGACTACGCCCCCTAATCCTAGACTCCTGAACTTGCAGAAATCCTTCCTTTCTAGCTATCCTGTCAGTTCCTCTTGCTATCTCAAAATACTTTGATCACATCATGCTTTAAATGGCTAAATTACATGTAATAAAACCCTGGTTTCCTGTAATCTTTCCTTATAATTTAACCATTGGAATCCAGGCATCATCCAAGTAAACCTATGCTACACTCTCTCTTCTAATCCATTATAGTGTTCCCAGGGTGTGATGCCCAAAGAATAGTATGTTAGATGTGGTCGAACCAGGACTTTTTATAGCTGCAGAATGATTTCTAAAGCTGTGTATTTAACTCCTCTAGAGATAAAGGCAGGCTTTCCATTACCCTTTTTGATATTTTTGTACCAGTCCATTACATTCTAATGATGTATCTAAGTGGATCTCTAAGTTACTTTAGACATCTACTGCTTCTATCTTTTGATCATTTGGAGAGGAACCTTTTTAGATCCAAAGTAGAAGAGCTTACATTTACCTATACTGAAACCTATTTGTCACAGTTTTATCAATTTACTTAATCCATTCGTAGTTCTTTGTAATTTTATGCTTCCACCTATACTGTTTATATTCTTTATTTGTTCATAGAGTTGACTGGACGGCATGGTGGCAAAGTGGCTAGCACTGCGGCCTCATAGTGCCAGGGGCCCGGGTTCGATTCCTGGCTTGGGTGACTGTTTGTGTAGAGTTTGCATGTTCTCCCCTTGTGTGCGTGGGTTTCCTCCGGGTGCTCCAGTTTCCTCCCACAGTCCAAAGATGTGCGGGTTAGGTTGATTGGCCATGCTAAATTTCCCCTTAGTGTCCGGGGGTTAGTAGTGTGAATAAGTGAGGTTGTGGGAATAGGGCCTGGATGGGATTGTGATCGGTACAGACTCAATGGGCCAAATGGCCTCTTTCTGCACTGTAGGGATTCTATGATTGTCATTGGCAAGGCCATTATATATCCCTTAGCCCTAATTACCCTGGTGATCGAAGCTGGTGAGGGACTGTTTTCTTAAATGCTGTGGTCCTTGTGCAGGAGGCACACCCACAATGATGTTAAGAAGTTCCTGGAATTTGACCCAGTTGAAGGAATAGAGATACAGTTTCAAGTTGAGATGGTATCTGATTTGGAGGGGAACTTGCTGGTTGGGAAGTTGCTGGTGTTCCCATATTCCCGGTGGCCTGGTTCTCCCAGCTGGTAGAATTCCTAGGTTTGGAGGACGCTGTCAATGAATCAAAGAGTTGTTATAGTGCAGAAAGAGGCTATTTGGCCCATCATGTCTGCACTGGCTCTCCAAATTAACAATTTACTTAGTGCCATTCTCCTTCCTTCTACCCAGAACTCTGCTCATTGCTCCATTTCAAATAGCAGTTTAGTTTCCTTTTGAATGCTTCAGTTGAACTTGCCTCCACCACACTCTCATTCAAGGCATTCCAGACCTTAACTACTCTCAGCATGAAAATGTTTTTACTCCTGTCATTCTTGCTTCTGTTGCAAATTACTTTAAATCTGTGCCCTTTCATTGTCAATCCTTTCATGAGAAGCAGCAGTTTGTTGCTACCTACCATGCCCTCATGATTTTGAATAGCTCTTTCAAATCTTCTCTCAGCCTTCTTTATTCCAGGGAAAAAGCCTAACCTCGAAAATAGCTTCATAAGTGAAGTTCCTCATCCCTGGAAACATTCTCGTGAATATTTCTGCACTCTGTCTAATGCATTTACAACTTTCCTGAAGTGCCCAGATACTCCAGTTGAAACTGAGCTAGCGATTTATATAAATTCAACATAACTTTCTTCCTCTTGTACTCTATGCCCATAAAAGTAAAGCCAAGGATATTGTATGCTTTTTTAATTACTCTCTGAACCTGTCCTGCCCGCGCTTCAAAGACTTATGCACATTGGGCAGCACAGTGGCACAATGGTTAGCACTGCTGCCTCACAGCCCCAGGGAATTGGGTTCCATTCCTGGCTTGGCTCACTGTCTGTGCTGAGTCTGTGCGTTCTCCCCGTGTCTGAGTGGGTTTCCTCCGGGTGCTCCGGTTTCCTCCCACAGTCAGAAAGATGTGCTGGTTAGGTGCATTGGCCATGGCTAAATTTCCCATCAATGTACCCGAACAGGTGCTGGAGTGTGGCAACTAGGGGATTTTCACAGTAACTTCATTGCAGTGTTAATGTAAGCCTGCTTGTGACACTAATAAATAAACTTTAAAACATTGTGTTGGTTCATATTAATATTTTAGAGGTAATGTTTAGTTCTGGGAAGTTTAAAAGTTAATTGTGGAAAATAGGATAATAGTATCTAAAGAACTTGGACTGTGTTACACTTAAAAGGTTGGGGTCATGTTAACTTAAGGAGTTAACATTTCAAAATGTAAGAGCCGCAAAACAGCAGTTGGACTTATTTAGCTGACAAAATTGTAAATAAGGGATAATTGACTTGGATGTCTGTTTGCCGATAGACCAGAACAAGCTATACTGTCTTGGAGATAGGTGGGCCTTAAGAACATTCTTTGGTTTTGATGCACGTCAATCGAGCACAAGACACAAGGCTTCGGTAACTGAAGGCTTTTATTGCCTAACAATGGAACTATTAGAACATAAGTACACCACTCCAGACTGAAGGGGTCCCGCCCGAGCAGGGGGTCTTATACCTCTCCCAGGAGGCGGGGCCCGACTGGGATGTGCCACAACAGCAACAACCACAGGTGTATTAATCCCACAGTGTAAACACCCTAGCCCAACAACAACATTAGAACAATCCCACAGTGTGAACACCCTAGCCCAACAACAACATTAGAACAACCCCACAGTGGGAACCAACGATGGTTCACCACATTCACCCCCCCTCCTTTGAGAACAAAGGCCGGCGGGGTGCGAAAACAGACTATATAAAAAAAAGTCAACAATCTACAAGTCCAGACGGTCTGGAGGACCGCACCGTCGTTGTGACCTCCTCAATACCGGCGGCGACACTGGAGCAGGTGCTTGCGGTGGCGTTCTCTCCAAAACAGCGTCCGGCTGTCCTCTCGCGGACTCACGGGCCGGTTGACCCTGATGAAGCGGTAGTGCAGGGGATCCCGGTACATTCTTCGATGGCGCCGATCTCCGAGTCTCAGGCAAGCTGTACAGTGGAGTATAACTGTTATGCACTGGTCCCGGTGCTGACCGCGCCACGTCCGGGGGAGAAATAAGGGATAGGGGATTCGTGACTGGGGGTATGGGAGCGACAGGGGTTGCTACGTCCCCTGCGGGCGCCAGGTCTCGGATCGAGACTGTGTCCTCTCGCCCGTCAGGATATGCCACATAGGCATACTGAGGGTTGGCGTGGAGGAGGTGGACCGGTTCGACCAAGGGGTCGGACTTGCGGGCCCTCACATGTCGCCGCAGAAGGACGGGTCCTGGGTACGTCAACCAGGCTGGTAAAGATATCCCCGAGGACGACTTCCGAAGGAATGAGAACATCCTCTCGTGGGGAGTAGCATTGGTTGCCGTACACAGGAGGGAGCGAATGGAGTGAAGCGCATTTGGGAGGACCTCCTGCCAATGGGAGACTGGAAGGCCTTTGGACTTCAGCGCCAATAGGACAGCCTTCCAGACTGTAGCATTCTCTCTTTCCACCTGTCCATTGCCCCTAGGGTTGTAACTCGTGGTCCTACTAGAGGCAATCCCGTATGAGAGCAGGAATTGCCTCAAGTCATTACTCATGAACGACGAGCCCCTGTCGCTATGTATATAGCTGGGGTACCCGAACAGGGTAAAAAGATCACGGGATGCCTTGATCACCGTGGCAGTCGACGTGTCCGCACAGGGGACAACAAACGGGAACCGGGAGTACTCGTCCATGATGTTAAGAAAGTACACGTTCCGATCTGTTGAGGGAAGGGGGCCCTTAAAATCCACACTCAGCCTCTCGAAGGGGCGAGTGGCCTTGACCAAATGTGCCCGGTCAGGTCGGTAAAAGTGCGGTTTGCATTCCGCACAAATCCGACAGCTCCTTGTCACTGACCTGACGTCCTCCACCGAGTAAGGCAGGTTGCGGGCTTTGATGAAGTGGTAGAGCCGAGTGACCCCAGGATGGCACAGGTCATTATGGAGGGCGTTCAAGCGGTCCTCCTGCATAGTAGCGCATGTTCCGCGTGAGAGGGCATCCGAGGGCTCATTGAGTTTCCCTGGATGATACATGATATCGTAATTATAGGTGGAGAGCTCAATTCTCCACCGCAAGATCTTGTCGTTCTTGATCTTGCCCCTCTGCGTGTTATTGAACATGAACGCCACGGATCGCTGATCCGTGATCAGGGTGAACCGCTTCCCCGCCAGGTAATGGCGCCAGTGTCTGACGGCCTCCACAATGGCCTGGGCCTCCTTTTCCACCGCTGAATGCCGAATTTCGGGACCTTGAAGGGTGCGGGAAAAAAACGCGACGGGCCTGCCTGCCTGGTTTAGTGTGGCGGCCAGGGCGAAATCAGATGCATCACTTTCCACCTGAAAAGGGATGGATTCGTCCACCGCGTGCATCGTGGCTTTCGCAATGTCGTGCTTCAATGCCTTGAAGGCCAATTGGGCCTCTGGCGTGAGTGGAAAAGTCGTGGACTTAATAAGCGGACGGGCTTTGTCCGCGTAGTTGGGGACCCATGGCGCATAATAGGAGAAGAAGCCTAGGCATCTCCTCAGTGCTTTTGCGCTAGCGGGCAAAGGAAGTTCAGCAAGGGGGCGCATACGGTCGGGATCAGGGCCAATGACCCCGTTTTCCACTACGTATCCCAGGATGGCTAACCGGCGCGTACGGAATACACACTTCTCCCTGTTGTAGGTCAGATTCAGGCGAGATGCAGTGCGCAAAAAGTTCTGGAGATTTGTGTCATGGTCCTGCTGATCACGGCCGCAGATGGTGACATTATCCAGGTACGGGAAGGTAGCCCGCAGCCCGTTCTGGTCCACCATTCGGTCCATAGCACGCTGGAAGACCGAGACCCCATTGGTGACACCAAATGGAACCCTAAGAAACTGATACAGACGACCATCCGCCTCAAAAGCCATGTAATGTCGGTCCTCTGGGCGGATGGGGAGTTGGTGGTAGGCGGACTTAAGGTCTATGGTGGAGAACACCCGGTACTGCGCAATCTGATTGACCATATCAGATATGCGCGGGAGAGGATACGCATCCAGCTGCGTATATCGATTAATGGTCTGACTGTAATCAATGACCATCCGGGGTTTGTTCCCGCTCTTAACCACCACGACCTGTGCTCTCCACGGACTAACACTGGGCTGTATGATCCCTTCTTTGAGGAGCCGCTGAACCTCAGATCTGATGAAGATCCGATCTTCAGCGCTGTAACGCCTACTTTTAGTAGCGATGGGCTTGCAGCCTGGTACCAGATTCTTGAATAAAGAGGGTGTGGTGATCTTTAATGTGGAAAGATTGCATGCGGGGCGCTTTGGACAATTTGGAGGCTGCAGCTGGTCCCCTACTGTCAGCGAAGGGAGTGGCCCACCGTACTGTAGGATCACACTCTTCATGTGGACCATAAAGTTTAGTCCGAGGAGAATTGGTGCGCAAAGATGCGGCAACACAAGGAGCCTGTATCGCTCGTAAATTGTGCCCTGCACTTTCAGAGTTACCACACAACGTCCTTGAACCGGTACAGATCGGGACCGTGATGCCATAGAAATTGTCTGTTTGGCAGGTAGAACCCGGAGTCCACACCTCTTTACAGTGTCAGGGTGAATAAAGCTCTCAGTGCTCCCGCTGTCAAACAGACAATAAACTGTACGACCATTTACCTTAATGTTCATCATTGAACAGTCAAGCCTGTGGTGCTTAGCCTGGTCCAGGGTGATCGACGCCACCGTTGGCCCTTGGACGTCACTGCAGGCAGCTGAGGTCGATGCTGAGGACCCCTGCTGGTTGCTCCTGGTCGTCGTCGACCAAAATGGCCGCCCCCATGAATCGCACATGGTTGAGGGCGCCAAGCGTAGCGACTCCTGGTGGTCATCCTCCTCCGACTCCGCCGACCACAATGGCGTCGTCCTGGACTCGCACGTGGACGGACCTCGTGGGTACTTCGACGTCGATGGTGATGATCCCCGTTCTGGAGGGTCACAGGCCACACTGCCGTTCTTGGGCTTCGATCTGCAGACCTTCGCGTAGTGCCCCTTTTTACCGCATTGATTACAGACCACCGCTTTAGCAGGACACTTTTGCCATGGATGCTTGGCTCCTCCGCAGAAGTAGCACCGTGGGCCGCCTGGGGCTGCCGCCGTCGTCGGGTCTATATGGGAGCACGCCATAATACTGCACTTCGAGCCCGTGGGGCGAGGAGGGATTTGTGACTGCTCCTGCCACGTTGTCTCCACGTGGTCCTCCGGATACAGGACCAAGCTCTTCGAAGCCGCCTCAAGCATTTCAGCCGTCTCCATAGCTTGGGTCAGGTTGAGATTCCCCTTTTCCAGCAGCTTGAGACGGATGTACGAAGACCCTACCCCTGCCACAAACGCATCTCGGGCGAGGTCGTACATGTACTGCTCAGCCGACACAGCTTTGCAGTCGCAGCCCCTGGCAAGCTGCAAGAGCTCATTGGCGTAATCCTCCATGGTTTCGCCCGACTGCCGACATCGTGTAGCGAGGAGGTAACGAGCGTGGATCTCGTTGGGAGGTCTCGTGTAGCGCTTTTTTAAAAGCTCGAGGGCCCTCGGGTAAGTGGTGGCCGCACGGATCGCGAGGTAGACAGTGTCGCTTACCCTCGCATGGAGGACCCGGAGTCTGTCGTCATCTGTGATGACCGCTGCAGAGGCTGCCAGGTAGTCCTCGAAACACTTCAGCCAGTGGTCGAAGGTGTTAGAGGTGCCGACCGCACGTGGATCCAGCGTCAGACGCTCTGGCTTTAGTACTTGTTCCATACTCTCCTTTCCGTCGAGAGCTTAGTGTTAGGCAATAAAATTGATGCACGTCAATCGAGCACAAGACACAAGGCTTCGGTAACTGAAGGCTTTTATTGCCTAACAATGGAACTATTAGAACATAAGTACACCACTCCAGACTGAAGGGGTCCCGCCCGAGCAGGGGGTCTTATACCTCTCCCAGGAGGCGGGGCCCGACTGGGACGTGCCACAACAGCAACAACCACAGGTGTATTAATCCCACAGTGTAAACACCCTAGCCCAACAACAACATTAGAACAATCCCACAGTGTGAACACCCTAGCCCAACAACAACATTAGAACAACCCCACAGTGGGAACCAACGATGGTTCACCACAGGTTTCAAGTTGTCTGTGTATTTGCAGTGTATTCTACAGCAGGGGAAGAAGCTACACTGAAATGGGAATGAAAGGATATCCTGGGTAGGCTGGAATGTAGGGTTGAGGTTACAATCAGACCAGCCGTGATCTTATTGAATGGTGGAGCAGGCTCGAGGGACTGAGTGGCCTACTGCTACTCCTAATTTGTATACGTGTATGTTCATATGCTGTCAGCAGATTCCAGGAAGTTGGGGTTCACAAAGCCTTGGGAGCTGTTTGGTGCAGTTAGGGCTCAAGAGGAGTATTAGAGAGCTGAGAAGGGGGAGTAAGGTCAATGGTTCCATGCTGGAGAGGGTTAGGGCCCAGAAGAAGCTTTGGGAGCTACATGTAGCTGGAGGTAGACAGGAATTCCGAGAAACCCAGGGGTAGTGCCAGCTTAATAAAATGATTGGGCTGCAAAATAGCTGGTCGTGAGCTGGGAATTAGAGGTGGGAGTACAGATTTGTGAATCCTGTGCCATGCAGACTCAGAGAAGTTTTACAAGTTATTAATAAGTGCACTATTGAAATAAGAAGAAATAAGTTGACTCGAGCAAGTGGTTAAAATGTGGAATTTGCTACAATAAGTGATTGAAGCAGATAGCTTAGATTCTTTAAAAGGAAACTAAAGTAAAGTAAAAGTTTATTTATTAGTCACAAGTAGGCTTACATTAACACTTCAATGAAGTTACTGTGAAAATCCCCTAGTCGCCACACTCTGGCACCTCTTTGGGCATACTGAGGGAAAGTTTAGCATGGCCAATGCACCTAACCTGCACACCTTTGGCATGTAGGAGGAAACCGGAGCACCAGGAGGAAACCCACGCAGACACACAGGGAGAACGTCCAAACTACACACAGACAGTGACCCAAGCCAGGAATCAAACACGGATTCCTGGCACTGTGAGGCAGCAGTGCTAACCACTGTGCCACCATGCCACCCTACTGGGCAAGTATAGAGAAAAGGGAATAGAAGGATATGCTGAAAGGTTGAGACAAGGTAAATGTCGAGGGAGGAGACTTAGGTGGACAATAAATACCAATATGAGGTAGTTGGGCCAAATGGCCTGTTTTGGAGCAGTATATTCCATATAATTACAGATAAATAGAAGGTTTTATGGTGCTGTTCTACCATCCCTACCTCTAGACTAGAAGCTTCGGGTTCAAGTCCAAAGCTTGGACTTGTTGGCCACGAAAGGAGCATTCAGAAGAGAAATCACTGGGCTCATAATCAGCTTGGGAATCCTTCCCCTAGGTGGAAAAAGTGTGTTTGTGAAGGTGTGCTATAAAAAAATTCATGGTAACAAGTATAAATGTCAGTGTACAAATTTTATTATAAAAGCACTTAAGGTTGTGCTAAAGGAAAATGGTTGCAGTGCACTTGTATTTTTCTTTTTTCTGTGCAGGAGGCATACTGTGCTGGCAGTTTCAGAGTTGAAATGGTATGATAATAGGATCCAGGGTATTATGAAGATATGTGAGTAATTGCATCTTATGACACATACTGTGAAATTATTTTTTTCAACATTTTATGAGTTCACAAACCCGATTGCATATATTATATGATTTAATACATTATACCAAATCGTATAAATGAGAGTACAAAGCTTTTTCTGAATGTATATTAGCAGATAAAGAGTTGTCAGGAGCAGTGAGGCTTATTAAGGATTAAAACTGCGATCTTTTGGTAGATGCAGGAGACATGGCTGAGGTACTAAAACAATACTTTGCAATAGAATTTACCAAAGAGGGAGTTTTACCAAAGCTACAGTAAGTGAGGAGGGTGTTGGGACATTGGATGGGAAGACGAGACATGGACATCACTGGCTGGCCAGGATTAATTGCCCATCCCTAATTGCCCTTGAGAAGGTGGGGGTGAGCCGCCTTCATAGATCACTGTAGTCCATGTGCTGTTGGTTGACCCACAATACCATTAGGGCAGGATTCCAGGATTTTGACCCAGCGACTATGAAGGAACAACGATCGATTTCCAAGTCAGGATGGTGAGTGGCTTGGAGGGGAACTTGCAGGTGGTGGTGTTCCCATATATCTGCTGCCTTTGTCCTTCTAGATGGAAGTGGTCATGGATTTGGAAGGTGCTGCCTAAGGATCTTTGGTGAATTGCTGCAGTGCATCTTGTAGATAGTACACACTGCTGCTACTGAGTGTCGGTGGTGGAGGGATTGAATGTTTGTAGATGTGGCGCCAATCAAGCGGGCTGCTTTGTCCTGGGCGGTGTCAAGCTTCTTGAATGTTGTTGGGGCTGTACCCATTCAGGCAAGTGGGGAGTATTCTATCACACTCCTGACTCTTGTCCTAGAAAGGCTGGCAATATGAATGACAATTTTTGGGAACCTTCTAGGTTGCTGAGGGAAGCAACATAGAAATTGTATGGTTATAGGTCTTAATCTACCAGTCCTCCTTAATGGCAGAATCAGACTGATTGCAATTGTGATGTGATCCAAACATGAGCTACCAACCACAGTTCTGTGTCATGTCTATGGATTTAATAAATATAACCCCACGAATTAAGAACAATGGGTGAAGAAAACAAATAATCACAGACCTGTTAGGGGGTATGGGGATATGGGGAATGGGTGTGGAAGTGGATTTGAGATGAGGGAGAGGTCAGCCATGATTTGATTGAATGGCGGAAGAGGCTCGAAGGGCTGAATTCTGCTCCTAATTCCTATGTTCCCAAGTGGTGGAAGGATTTCCAAGCTGATTATCAGCCCGTTGAACTGTGTTGAACACTCCTTCTGTGACCAATAAGCCCTGGTATTGGATTCAAACCTGAAGCTCCTGACCCAGTGGTAGGGGCACTACCACCGCACCACAAGGCCTCCTGCAGCTTCTTGAAATCCATTACTATCATCTTCACTGGTAACAGCAATCACCTCCAGTTTTCATGTCAGCTGTAACTTTAAAAATCTTCCTTGTAACCAATTCCCAGTTTGTAAATGTATATCAAAAAATACCCTGCAGTGATCCTATTGCTGAAGTCTGAGGAAACCCATTGGATACCTTCCTCTAGTCTGAAAAATATGCATTCTCACAATTCTTTGTTTTCTATTTTACGGTCAGTTTTGTATCCCTGTTGCTCAGGTTTCAACTTTGCTCAGAAGCTTAATATGTGGTACTTTATCTAATACCTTTTGCAAATCCATATGTGCATCATCAACTGCATTGCACTAATCCATCCTTCTATTACCAATGGGTGGCACAGTGGTTAACACTGCTGCCTCACAGCGCCAGGGACCCGTGTTCAATTCCTGGCTTAGATCACTGTCTGTGTGGAGTTTGCACATTCTCCCCATGTTTCCTCCTAGTGCTCTACTTTCCTCCCACAGTCCAAAAGATGTTCTGGTTAGGTGCATTGGCCATGCTAAATTCTCCCTCAGTGTACCCATGCAGGCGCCGGAGTGTGGCGAGTAGGGAATTTTCACAGCAACTTCATTGCCATATTAATGTGCCTACTTGTGACACTAATAAATAAACATTGGAAAACTCAATCAAGTTACTCAATCACATTTCAGCAGTGCTAACCACTGTGCCACCATGCCGCCCTAAGATGATGGCATCCGTGTCGATGATCTGGCACGTCTTGCAGTTCCAAGTTCCGCACATGAGGACAGCCTCAACCGGGATCTTCGGCTCATGTCACACTATCTGTAACCCCCACGACTTGCCTGGGCTTGCAAAATCTCACTCACTGTCCTGGCTGGAGACATTACACACCTCTTTAACCTGTGCTTAACCCTCTCTCCACTCACATTGTCTGTACCTTTAAGACTTGATTACCTGTAAAGACTTGCATTCCAACCATTATCTTGTAAATTGAGTCTGTATCTATATATGCCGTGCTTGTGAACACAACTCCTCACTCGCCTGAAGAAGGAGCGACACTCCGAAAGCTTGTGCTACCAAATAAGTCTGTTGGACTTTAACCTGGTGTTGTGAGACTTCTTACTGTGCTTACCCCAGTCCAACGTCGGCAGCTCCACATCATATCTGCCTGGCCCCCAGTGGGAACGGCACTGGGTGGACTTTGGTGTTGCTAATCACAAGCATGGACCCCAAGGGTCCAGGGCAGCACCTCAGAAAAAAGAGACATTCTCCCGCCACTACTCAAAATCATGGGTCACCTCCCTGTTTTCCCCTCCCCCACACCAAACAGGCATGAGGGTGACCTAACCTGACCACCATTCCAGTGCAGAGGGAATGGCTCGATGCATGAATCACAGAATGCAGGTACAGCAGGTAATAAAGAAGGCAAATGGAATCTTGGCATTTATTGCTAAAGGAATAGAATTTAAAAGTAGTGAAGTGTTGCTGCTACTATACAAAGCATTAGTGAGACCACATTTATAATATTGTGTGCAGTTTGGGCCCCCTTACTTGAGGAGGCTTGTAGTTGCATTGGAGGTGGTTCAGAGGAGGTTCACTAGAATGATTCTAGAAATGAGGAGTTTGACTTACAAAGAGAGATTGAGCAGTTTAGGCCAATACTCCCTGGAGTTGAGAAGAATGAGAGGAGATCTAAGTGAGGTGTACAAGATGATAAGGGAGCTTGACAAAGTATACGTAGAGATGATGTTTCCTCTTGTATGGGCAATCTAGAACAAGAGGTCATAGTTTTAGGATAAGGTGTAGCAGATTTAAAACAGGGATGAGGAGAAATTACTTCTCCCAAAAGGGTTGTGAATCTGTGGAATTCACTACCCGAGAGCGTGATGCATGTTGAGACATTGAGTAAATTTAAGGAAGAGGTGGACAGATTTTTAATTAGTACCGAGCCATTGCTATAAATGTTAAGAAGCTGAGGCTCCAGCACAGATCCATGGGGAACGCCAAAGTTCTCTTGATCTCTACATTTTATCCCCTGCCTCCCACCGAATCTCTAACACGTGTCATAAAGTTGCTTTCATTTTTGTTAATTTCTTATCCAAAATCATTTAAATACCTGCCAGAAGTCTGCAAACATATCATCCATAGACATTTGTTACTATGTTACTGACATCTTCAAAAACTCAGATAGATTAGTCAGACATGTTATCCACTTCACACATCCTGCCACTCTCCAATCAGCCACACTTGACAAATACTCAGTTGCTCTGTTCTTGATGATGGATTCCAGTAGCTTGCTTATATCAAAATGGTCTTACTTAGCTTCACTGTCCCTTCTTAAGTAATGGAGTGATAATTGCAATTTTCCAATCTAAAAGCCCGATTCTTAAATTGAGAGTGCTTTGGAAAATGATGACAGATGCATCTGCAATTTTGCTGCTACTTTTTTTAATACTTTGCAGTCAAAACTACCAGGTCTTGGGAACTTGTCGATTTTAAGCTTATTTCCTCCATTACCTTTTATACAGATATTCATTCAATCTAATACCTTCCTCCCTTTGACTTATTTTTCATTTCCTTGGACCACTGGTGTTTTATCCCCTTCCCCTATTGTGAAGATAGATACAAAATAGGTCTACCATTTCCTTATTGTAGACTACAATATTGTCTGAGCCTATATGTAAAGAGTCCACATTCCTCTTTACCAGTCTATCAAACATTAATACAAACTTTAACTGCTACTGGCCAAACTCCTCACTGTGCAGGGAGGCCATGATAATTACATGAAATAAGTTGACCATGGGAAATTGTGGGACATCAGTAATGTGTGGCTGGCGGATAGAATTATGATCTACTTCCCAGATTAACTTAGTTGGGACCAGAGATCAACACTTGTATCATTAATTAACATATCAATTTCAATCATATATAAGCTGCTTTCCATCACATCATAGATTTTTATTTGCATTTAAAACTGGCTGTTCTCATATTGATTTTCTGTAGTCATTTGGGAAAAATGCCACAAGTGCAAGATTAAGTTAAAATTTTCTTTACAGATTAACTGACCTAGGGTCTAGTGGAAATCAATAAAAGCTTCAAGTTATTTTACTCATATCTCAATTGAGTGAATAACTTTTTCGAAGTTACAGGGATTCCAATATTGTCTTACTGTCATAGATCCAGAGATTTGCATGTTGTTCAGAACGTAACCAATGATAACATTGGATCTGTTGTTGTGTGACCAATGGTAACAAGCTGTAATGGTCAGCTGACCCAGTAAATATGTAACCAATGACAAAATGATGCGGTTGTCAGCTGACCAGCTGACTCAGTACAAATAAGGATCTGTTGGCAACTAGGGGGAACTTGGAATTGTCCAGGATGAGGCTGCAAGTGTTGCAGTAATTAAGTTTCGTTATTAAACCTTTTTCTTTGATTTGTAAATTGGAGTAAGTCTTGTTTTATTTTATTGTCTACAACCAAAGAGTTCCTTCTGATGGATCAACATGTTCCACTCCATTATTCTCAGTTATCTGTCAGGTCCTGCTTGAGGGTGTTAAACAATCTTTGGTTCTCATAATCTGTATTTTCCACTCAGGAGTGTGAAATCTACTGTGTAAAAATAAACATTCATTTGAGTGAGTGAAGAAGAAAATACACATTCCTAAGAATCAAATAAGGTCAAATGTTTTCACCAAATAACATTTGTAGAAAAATCTTCCTTTTTATTTTTTGCAGTGTACAAAATATTGTTACATATTTGGAAATATCTTAAAATTATAATTGATTTTCTCACTTATGATTAGCAGTTATAACATCAATGAGTAATGCTTACATTGTGAACTTTGATAATGGCAGGTGTAGTTCTGCAGAGAAGTATGAACTGATTTATTGACAGGGAACCTTTACCTGGCAAATTGTCCCAAGCTAGCAATTTATTTGTATCTGCTTCTAATCTATATTTTTTGGGTGTTGGGACAGTATTTACCCTTTGCACCATCTTCACAGAGGCATTTGAATTGTGCTCCTGTTAAATGATGAGACAATGAAATCCTGCTTTTCTCAACATTCTGCATATGTACCTATGGGGTACATAAAAACATAAATAGAAACAGGAGCCGGTCATTTGGCCCTTTGAGCCTGCTCCACCATTCATTATGATCATGGCTGATCGTCAAATTCAATAGCCTGATCCCATTGTCCCCCTATATCATAGCATAGAATCCGTACAGTGTAGATGGAGGCCATTCAGCCCATCGAGCCTGCACTGACAACAATCCCACTCAGACCCTATCCCTGTAACCCCACTGACTTACCTTGCTAGTCCCTGACACTAATGGCAATTTAGCGTGGCCAACCAGCCTAACCCGCACATCTTTGCAATGTGGAAGGAAATTGGAATACCTGAAGGAAACACTTGCGGAGAACATGCAAACTCCACACAGTCACCCGAGGCCAGAACTGAACCCGGGTTCCTGGCATTGATAGGCAGCAGTACTAACTGCTGTGCCACCATGCTGCCCTATCCCTTAACCCCTTTAGCCCCAAGAGCTATATTTAATTTCTTCTTGAAATCACACAATGTTTTGACTTGGACTACTTTCTGAGATAGTGAATTCCGCCCATTCACCACTCTCCGGGTAAAATAATTTCTCCTAACCTCGGTCCTCAAAGGTTTATTCCTTATATCCTCAAACTATGACTCTTAGTTCTGGATTCCCCCACCATTGGGAAAATTCTTTCTGAATCTACCCTGTCTAATTCTGATAGAATTTTATAAATCTCTATGAGATCCCCTCTCACTCTTCCAAACTCCAGTAAATATTATCCTAACCGATTTAATCTCTCCTCATAAGACCGACCTGCCATCCCAGGAATCAGCTTGGTAAACATTCTTTGTGCTCTATTCCGACATTGTTCTATTTGTTGGGTGGAAACAAATTTCAAGCTGAGGACAACTCTTTCCCACTGTTCTAAGTGGCTGCTGCAGTCCTTTAAGTACTTGAGAAAGTGTCAGAAACTTAACTGTTTACTATAAAAAGCTCTAGGGTCAGCAGATTGAATGTTTAAAAATGTTTTAAAAAGGAGGTAGACAAAAGGCAGGTAACTATAGGCCGGTTAACTTAATTTCTGTAGTAGGGAAAATGCTTGAATCTATCATCAAGGAAGAAATAGCGAGGCATCTGGATATATATTGTCCCATTGGTAAGACGCAACATGGGTTCATAAAGGGCAGGTCACGTTTGACTAATTTGGTGGAATTCTTTGAGAACATTACATGTGCAGTGGACAATGGGTAACCTGTGGATGTGGTGTATCTGGATTTCCAGAAGGCTTTTGACAAGGTGCCGCACCAAAGACATAAGATAAAGGTGCACATGTAATGTATTAACATGGATAGAGGATTGGTTAACTAACCGAAAGCAAAGAGTGGGGGTAAATGGGTGATTTTCTGGTTGGCAATCAGTGACTAGTGGTGTGCCTCAGGGATCAGTGTTGGGACCACAATTATTTACAATTTACATAGATGATTTGGAGTCGGGGACCAAGTGTAATGTGCCAAAATTCGCAGATGACACTAAGGTGGGTGGAAGAGCAAAGTATGCAGAGGACGCTGAAAGTCTGCAAAGGGATATAGATAATCTAAGTGAGTGGGCAAGGGTCTGGCAGATGGAGTACAATGTTGGTAAATGTGAGGTCATCCATTTTGGTAGGAATAACAGCAAAATGGATTATTATTTAAATGGTAAAAAATTGCAACAAGCTGCTGTGCAGAGGGACCTGGGTGGCCTTGTGCAGGAATCTCAAGGAGTTGGTTTGCAGTTGCAGCAGGTAATTGAGAAGGCAAATGGAATTTTGTCCTTCATTGCTAGAGGGATGGAGTTTAAAAACAGTGAGATTATGTTGCAGCTGTATAAGGTGCTGGTGAGGCCACACCTGGAGTACTGTGTACAGTTTTGGTCTCCTTACTTGAGAAAGAATATACTGGCACTGGAGGGGGTGCAGAGGAGATTCACTAGGTTGATTCCGGAGTTGAGAGGGTTGACTTATGAAGACAGACTGAGTAGACTGGAGCT
Source organism: Mustelus asterias (assembly GCF_964213995.1). Classification (NCBI taxonomy): domain Eukaryota; kingdom Metazoa; phylum Chordata; class Chondrichthyes; order Carcharhiniformes; family Triakidae; genus Mustelus; species Mustelus asterias. The sequence continues at coordinate 34,621,473 of NC_135825.1, read as the reverse complement.
CTACTTATTGGAATTCAGAAGAATGAGGGGAGATCTTATGGAAACATATAAGATTATGAAGGGAATAGATGAGATAGAAGCAGGGAAGTTGTTTCCACTGGCGGATGAAACTAGAACTAGGGGGCATAGCCTCAAAATAAGGGGAAGCAGATTTAGGACTGAGTTGAGGAGGAACTTCTTCACACAAAGGGTTGTGAATCTGTGGAATTCCCTGCCCAGTGAAGCAGTTGAGGCTACCTCATTAAATGTTTTTAAAGCAAGGATAGATATATTTTTGAACAGTAAAGGAATTAAGGGTTATGGTGAGCGGGCGGGTAAGTGGAGCTGAGTCCACAAAAAGATCAGCCATGATCTTACTGAATGGCGGAACAGGCTCGAGGGGCCAGATGGCCGACTCCTGCCCCAAGTTCTTAGGCTCCAGGCATTAAAATAAGAACATATGCCCAATGCTAATGACCCTAAACCAAAACTTTTTGTGGGAATATAGAACAGCATTTCTCACAACAAAACAGTGTCATAATGGCAAGAAAACCAGTGTGGACCAGTGCAGTATGGACCGCAGTTATCCCACATTTAGTGCACTGAAAGAGCCTCCAAGTGAAACATGCTGGTATGGAGTCCCCAGGCGTGTAACTTGTGCCACAGCTGTGTACTGTTAAAATGGGGGGGGGGGGGGCAGCTGCATTTAAACGCTCCCACTGTAGTCACGCCAGCAGGTTGCCAGCACATAGACCAGCCCCACCCTTCACGGAGGGAGATACAGGATGGCATCTGGATGTCGTGGAGGAAAGACAGGTCATCCTGTATCCCTAACAGGGCAGGCGACCCAGGAGCAGGAAGTCGAGTGTGGCCTGGGATGTGGTGGCCATGTCAGTCAGTGCCTGCAGCCTGACACTGAGTTCCCACCCGCTGCTGGAAGAAAATGAATGACCTCATTTGGGCTACAAAGGTGAGTGCCTACCCGTCTTGTCCGGCATCAGTCCCATCTGTCACCCAAAGGGTTGTGAATCTGTGGAATTCCCTTCCCAGTGAAGCAGTTGAGGCTACCTTGTTCTTATTCAGACCTGGAATGTCCACAGTAATCCATTCCCTGGCACCCTGTGGCTGCAGCCAAGCCCCTAACATCTTCCTCAAATCCCTCTGATACCTCCCCTCATCCCAACCCTTGCCTGCCGAGGGATAATGCTGACATATGCCAGCTGTTCCTCCACCTCCCTGACCCCCAGGCCCGCCAGCCATCAGGCTCTCAGTCACCCCCTTTTGTCTCCGCAGGAGAAGATGGCCCATAACAGGAAGGAGCGGGAGAAGACAGGCAGGAGAATTCTTGAGTTGGGCTCCTGATGCTCCGAGGAGTGGGCAATGGAGTTCTCAGGCGAGGCACCTTAGCAAGTGACAGTGAGGTCGGCGTGCAGCACAGAAATGAGGAGCCACAAAACCTTCATCAATATGACCTATCCCAAGTAAGTTTCAAGCTGCCCAGATAGTTGTCCCTACCTTACATTGAACCATGTGTCATCTTATGCAGGAACAACGCCTGATGAGGCTGGGCCCTCAGGATTGCCCCCTCCCCCCTCTCCCCCACCCGCGACCCCATGAGTGTCTTGGAGGAAAGCACTGACCAGGCGTCACAGGTATCACCCGCACTATCCACCAGTGCAGCGACACACCTCGGTGGGCGGAATTAGCAGATGGCCTTCAGGGCCAGAATGTCGTACAGCATGGGAAAGGCCATTTGACCCATTGAATCTGCACTGACAATAACTACCACTGAAGTCATGTTAATCCCATTTTCTAGCACCAATGCCACATTCCTGAATTTTATGGTATTTTAAGTGCCCATTCAAATACCATAAAAGTGTCGTAAGGTTTCTGTCCTCCACTACCTTCCTAGGCAGTGCATTCTCCTCTGAATCTCCTGTCCCTCACCCTACAACAATGCCCCCTGTTTTTGACCCCTCAACCGGGGTAACAGCCATTTCCTATTCACCCTGTCCACACCCCTCACAAACTCATGTACTTTAATCATGTTCCCCCTCAGCCTATATAACAAACAGTAAGGGTCCCAGCACTGAACTTTGTGGAACACCACTGTACACTGGCCTCCAGTCACTCAAACAGCCTTCTACCACTACCCTTTGTGTCCTATTACTAAGCCTGTTTCAGATCCATCTCGCCAAGTTTCCTTGAATTCCGTACACTTCAACATTCTCAATCAGCCTCCCTTGTCAAAAGCTTTGCTAAAATCCGTATAAACTACATCAGCTGAACTTCCCTCATCCACACACACACACGCGATCACTTTTTCAAAAAATTATATCATGTTTGTTAGGCCTGACCTCCCTCTGACAAAACCATGCTGACTATTCCAAAGCAACCCACGCCTTTCCAAGTGGAGATTAATTCTCTCCTTCTGAATTTTCTCCAATCGTTCTTCTCCCAGTGACATACAACTCAATGATCTGTAATCCCTGATTCATTTCCTAATGGTTCCCTGAGCAGCCACAATAGTGAGGGCCATGGAAATGCACATGGACCGACAGACTGGAATCTCATCATCCATTTAACTCATCACAGACCCCACCCACCCCCCCCCAACCTGGAGCATTGAGCCGCATAGTGGTGACCACAACCCTCACTTGGACATGGGTCCAGGCATCTGTGTGCAGCCAGAGAACAGGCAGGAGTCAGACTAAGGCAGGAGCAGGGCAGCATCACAGCTTGCCTGACAGTGAGTCAGACAGCCTGTTCCGAAAGCTAGTGGCATTTGCTACCAAATAAACCTGTTGGACTTTAACCTGCTGTTATTAAACTTCTTACTGTGTTTACCCCAGTCCAACGCCGGCATCTCCACATCGTGAGTCAGGCAAGCCAGAGACGCTCCTGCCTCGACATGTCATTCACTGGCACAGTTAACTCAGGCCCATCATCTGTGATGTCAATGAAACCCTCGGGGCAGGAGGGAGTCATGGGCGCGCTATGCCGGTGATTGTGCGCTTATGCTAGGGTTGGAGTTGCCAGACACCATGCCATCCTAATTGGAGAATCTGGCATGCAATGAGAGCCTCTCTGGTCCTCTTGGCATGTTCGACCCTTGCTACTGCTGGCTCTTCATCCTCCGGGTCCTCCTCAGTCTCGTCCTCTACAACCTCCTGTTCCGCCTCCTCCTCAGATTAATCTGCCAGGTTCTCCTCCTCCAGAGTGCCACCCGCTGCTTCACCAGGTTGTGGAGTGCACAGCAGACCACCATGATGTGGGAGACCCTCTGGGGCTGTACTGCAGAGCACCACCAGAGAGGTCCAGGCAATGGAACCGTATCTTGAGCAGGCCAATGCACTGCTCAATGAAAGATTGGATGGCAGTGTGGACTTGATTGTAGCGAGTCTCCACTTCAGTCTCAGGCTTCCTCATTGGCGTCATCAGCCATGATCTCAGTGGGTAGCCCTTGTCTCCCATCCCGGCAGCCTGGGGTGGTCCTCAAAGACCCCGGGGATGTCCAAAAGCTTCAAGATGTAGCTGTTCTGCATGCTCCACGGATAGTCAGATGATACTTAGTAGGTGGTCGAACGCAATTTGGATGTTTAGTTGATAAAAGGCACGCCCTGATTCCACAAGGTTCGGAAAGCTCCCTGCACCTGAGGCATTCCAGTGATGGCATGAAGTCTGCAGCGTGGGCATCTTGTTGGGTATGGTCTGGGTCAAACTGGATGTAATGGGATGCCCTGACATACAGGGCATCTTGTGGACTGAAGACTGGGGGATGCCACACAATTCCCCACTAGAGGCCTAGAATGATCCGGTGGCGAATAAGTTCAGTGCTACCATAACCTTCACGGCCACCAGGAGCGGGTGTCCTCCTCCTCCCAAGTGCCAGGTCCGCAAGGATGTGGCAGAGGTGTTGCACCGTCTCCTTGCTCAGGCAGAGTCTTCGGTGGTGGCACACGGTATCCAGCAGCTCACTTACGGACCTGTGTGTCCTGGATAGCTGGGGTCTCCTTTTCCAACATCTTCTGTCCCCCACCTTGAGCTGATGGGCAGCTGGGTCCAAACCCTGATCAGCGACCCCCTGTTGTTCTGGTGCAGCCTTCAGCCTGGGTTTGCCATTCTGCAGGCGGTAACGTCTGTCACCTGCCACAGCAGCAACAACAATCACAGCTCTGATGGCTCCATCCCAACATTCATTGATCCTCTGGAGGTGGGGGAAAGGAGAGATCGTTTGCAAGGTTATCCATCCCGGGCCCCTCAATCCCACTCGGCACCCTGTGTCCTAATGATTCTGGAAGCTGACAACTCAACACCATCCTTGATGCCATGCAGCACCCCAACTGGCTGCCGACTGTTACCACATCATCACCTCAGTAGCCACAGGCACAGCCACACAGCTGTACCCTCTCTTCACATGATGCCTTCTGCACTCCCAGTGCAGTTGCATGGTTGCTGGTGTGTGTGGCACATAGTTGACCCTTCGGATCACCAATCCCCCCAGATATGGATGCCTAATACCACAGGCCATTAGCGGTGGCATGTGGAAGATTGGGCTCAGCACTCTGGTGCTCACATAGAGCATAAGGGTGGCTGTGAGAATGTCCTCATTGAGGAACCCTTGCAGTGTAAAACTGCATCCACCCACCTGGATATATTGTGCAAACTAGCTTCCAGACAGAGCATGCAGTTCAGACCACACAGTCGACAAGCACCATCCTGATTGTCATGCAATGTGTGCCCATTGTAGGGAGCACTGCAGAGTTCATGCAGTGTGAGGAGCCATGTTAATACCTGCCAAGCTTCCTTGATTGGGGCAACTACGGCCAGACCTGGTGCTTGTAACTGTTAGTGGGTCCACAGAGCCTGTCCAGCAGGCAGATGGCGGGGTTAAGAGTGGGACTTGAACTCGATCTCATATGAAACCCCTTGAAGGTCCCTCAGCAGGCAGGATGAAAGCATACCACATGAGCCCCAATCCAGTGGCGACCCCTGACCTGAGAACCCCTAGTCCAGCCCGAGTTCCCCTAAGCTGCTACACCCTTGAGGGCCCCCCCACCTCACCCCACACCGTAAGCTGCTGACCCAACCCCTTGCACCTTGGAGGTTGGTGCTGACCACCTTGTTCGCCCTCACAACTGTCGCATCTGAACCACACTTCAACGGACCAGTAGTGACTCGCACCCATGTGACGTCCCACCAGAGAGGAGGGAACATTCCCGAAGGGGGGAGGATTGCATACCAAACTTGCTAATGCGATTAAAATCCCGTTGATCTCATGCTAATCAGCCTCGTGCCCAGAAAGATTTGTGCCATTAGAAACGGACTGGGATGATTGCGAGCTGTTTGGCATCGGGCATGGAAGCAATTTTTAGGCTTGCATGCTATTTTCCGGGATTGGCACGATCTGCGTTAGGAGCAGCAAGGAAATCACGCCCATGGGGATCACAGTACATCACTCTCTGGACTGGCGTCTTCATAAAGCCCATTCTATTGAGCTCCAGTAAGGTCAAGTCTTTTGGCCATAAAAATAATTTTCTGTCATCTATTGTCAATCATGGCAGGTTGTGCTATTTAGATGGTAACATAATAGGAATTGGTGGGCTGCATCCTACATAAGGAGGGCATATTGTATGTACTTGATAACCTCCAAAAACTCTCTTAAATTGAAAGAAGATGGAGACATCTTGAACTCCCCAACCCATGTGTTTAGTTGGAATTCTAATACATCCAGACATTGCTGCTTGTCGACCTGAATGATAAAACTAACAAATTAATTATTATTCTCTAATTGCAATTGCTGAAGTATTTTTGTTTTATTCCAAAATGAACAGAAAAATTATGCACAGCGTGCCACAGTAATTCATGCGACCATGGAATAGTGTTTGATGCATCACGTTGAAGTTGACTGAAGCATTTGTTGTAGCACTTTTCATTTTTCAATGAATAAACCCTTGTCAAATATTTATTTATCTCTTTCACTGTCTTAGTTGGGAAACTCTTCTGACAAGTTGACAAGGAAATTTTGCTGATCTTCTTCAAATGGAGAAGCAGAGTAGTGCTGTCCCTGCAGGAGTTTGACAGCTACATACAGAGCAGAAGAACCATTGCTGCATAAGTAATATCATGAACATATTAAATATTCATTGTCATTGTAAATTAAACAGCATGTTATCTGGTTCGACTGCTGAAGTACAGATGCCAGGGAAAAGTCACTTACAACAGTAATTTCTGCACATCTGTTGTCAAAATCAACATGACTATTATCACAAGTCAATGAATATATTCACTTTGCAGATTTATTATTTAATCAGTGTTTATTACTTAAAGGTGCTTCATTAACTTCCAGTATAAATCTCAGAAAGCAGACATTGACAAATGTGCACAAATGACCATCCTTAGGGACAGCCTAGCATGCCATATGTGATCAAACCCATGACAAGCTAATTGTTGTCAGAAATGTTGCAGGAAAACTGCATCAACTCCATTTCTTGAGCCATGCTCCCTTTACTGAATCAGCCCCGCGTGTACACCTGTCACGGGGAGAAGTTTTACTCTGTGTAATGGAGTAGAGTTCGCTGATCTTGCACAATTGCCCTTTCTGTTAAAATGGATGGAAGGAAGAAATGGACCTGGTGAACAATTGCATGTCACCTGTTATAGTTCCACCCTCAAAGTTAAAACCACCCTGCGCATTCCCTCTTACAGCGCTGGGCCGAAGCTGACAAAGTCCCTTTTTGATTATGACGCTAAGTCATAAAACAAAGAGTTTATTAGAATGAATTGATGAAAAGTGCCTCTTTTTAAAGCTTTAGTACAGTTTGCCATTCTAAAACATTTAATCAGAGATGTCAAGCGGAAGTAGATTCTGAGCTTTCCAGCATATCCCACTATTTGACTGTTCAGTCCCAGAAAAGAACAGAACAAATTGTTCTCAAATTCACTGTGGGCATAGACCATCTATTTGTACTGACACCTCCATACCTGAGCTGTATTTGTTTACCTAACTTGGACTTTGTGATTTTTTTGAACTGTTAAGCAACATTTCTACCATTATTTCCAGGAAGGATGATTGTTTTTCAGGGAATGAATTGAAATATCATTTAAAATATTTCTGCACTAGCTATTCTACCTTTGTGCAGAAAGCCACCTGAAATGTGAAGTTCAGTCTCTGACTACCAGGTACTGGGGTTAGATAGTGAGATCTTCAGATTATGTTAATCCTCCTTGGACCAACCTTTTTGCATACCATTTTTAATATTGTTTTAATATCGGCACAACATCGTGGGCCGAAGGGCCTGTTCTGTGCTGTACTGTTCTATGTTCTAAATATGGTTGCCAGGATTCTACTCAGGCTTTTTCCTGGTCAACAACTGAGAACACCTTGCTTATGCAGTATACCTTCTACCAAAGTTATGGTGGGGTTAACTAGGAGGTCACTCCCTGGCAGATGTGAAAAAACATCCTGATGACATCTGAAATAACATTAATTTATACATTGCAGACCCAGCACAGAAGATAATTTCAATCACAATAATAATTGTTTGCAGATTGTTTAATACCTGCTTCAGAGAATTCTACTTTGTTCTTGCATAAAATCAACTTATGTTCTATTAACCTTTGGATATCTAGTTAAAAAATAACTCTCAAAAGAGTTCTAAGCGTCGAATTTGTGTGAAAGCTGGAGTAAATCCTGCTGGATTTTTCAGCGGGACTTTCAAAATGAATCTCCCACACTCTGTGCACTGCACCCTTTGTGAATCACATGAGAAAGGGGCCTATTCCCGCTGGAGAGGCCGGCAGCATAGTGCTGAGCGGCCGAAATCGGCGCAAGCACAGTAGCCCCACACTGTCGGCCTCCTGATCACTGGCCAGTGATTGAGCTGGCCAGCCCTGTGACCCCCAATCACTGCCTTACCGACCCCCCCCCCCCCCGCAGTCTCCCCAGCCCCGACAGGCCAACCCCCACCCCCATTCCAATGGCCAGCCCCGATCGCTGGTCTCCCTCCCTCTGTCACCCAGCCCAATTGCAGAGTGGCAGCTGGACTCCTCATCCCCACTGATCTCCCCCTAGAGACCCCGTCCCTCATTAGGGCATGCCCACTATTAGGCCCCGCCCCCTTGTCACTACCCAATACCCAGTGGGCAGTGCTAAGGTTCCCCCTGGGCATTGGCACTTTGCCCCTTTATCTCCGTAGCAGGTTTTCTGCAGGTGTCCTTGCTTCAGGTGGCATAACTCTGTACCTGGCCACATGCTGATCCACAGGAGACTAATATAGCTGTCTGTAAGGTTTTTTTTTCCAGGTACATGTGCCAATGTCTTTTTTTAGTCATTCATGGGATATGAACATTGCTGGCAAGGCCAGTATTTATTGTTCATCCCTAACTGTTCCAGAGAGAGTAATATGAGCTGTCTTCTTGAACCGCTGCATGCCATCTGATGTAGGTACATCCAGAGTGCTGTTAGGGAAGGTATTTCAGATGTCTGACTGATAAAGAGTGAAGGAACGGTGATGTATTTCCAAGTCAGATTGGTGCATGCCTTGGAGGGGCACTTGCATGTGGTGGTGTTCCCATACATCTCCTGCCCTTGTTCTTCTAGATGGTAGAAGTTAGGGATTTGAAAGGCGCTGTAACAGGAACTTTGATGAGTTGCTGAATCTTGTAGATGGTACGCACTGATGCCACTGTGCACCAATGGTGGAGAGTGTGAACGTTTATGGTCGTGGATGGCCTACTAATCAAGTCGGCTGCTTTGTCTTGGATAGTGTCCAGATTTGAGTGTTATTAGAGCTGCAGTTATCCAACCAAGTAGATTCCATCACAATTTTCTCTTGTACCTTGTGGACAGACATTGAGGAGGTAACCCCCGATTTATTGATGGTGGAGAATTCAAATGTCAAGGGGTGATGGTTAGATTCTCCCTTGCAGGAGATGATCAATGCCTGAAACTTGTATGATGCAAATGTTACTTGTCACTTTTCAGGCCAAGCCTGAATCTTGTCCAATATATGCCATATATACTTCAGCATCTGATGAGTTATTAATGCCATTGATCACTGCACAATCATCAGCAACCATTCCCAGTTCTGACCTTATAATGAAGGGAAGGTCATTGCCATATCCTCCTGCACTCTTCATTGAAGCAGGATTGTTCCCCTGTCTTTACGAGAGTGATAAAGATTGGGATATGCTATGAGGTTACAGATTGTGGTTGAACACAATTCTGCTGCTGATGGCCCAATGCCCAGTTTTGAGCTCCTAGATCTATTCTGAATCTATCCCATTTAGTATAATGATAGTGCTACACAACGCAATGGATAATACCCTCAGTGTGAAGATGGGACTTCATCTGCACGAGGACTCTGTGGACATCGGTCCTACCAACAATGTCATGGACAAATGCAACTGTGACAGGTAGATTGGTGAAGGTGAGATCAAGTAGGTATTTCTCTTTTGTTGGTTCCCTTACTACCAGTCTTAGGTGCAGTCTGGCAGCTATAACCTTCAAGGTTTGACCAGCACATCAATAGTGGTGCCAATGAGCTATTAAGATGACGAGCATTGAAATCCCCAACACAGAATGCATTTGGTATACTTGCCACCCTTATAGTTACTTCCATGTAGTGTTCAACATGGAGCAGTGCTGATTCGTCAGCTGATCAAGGTGGTAGGTAGTAATCATCTGGAGGTTTCTTTGTCTGGTTTGACCTGATGGTGGGTCTGAAGTCATAAGATTCCCAGGGCAACTCCCATTCACCAATATACTTCTATGCTGGTTGATATATAGTAATGGTAGTTCAGGAGGTACCCAGGAATGGTGCTGAAAGTGTAAGGGATGTTGGCTGTGGGATATGATTTGGTAAGTATGACTGTGCCAGGCTGTGGTTTGACAGTGTGTGGGATAGAATTCCCAATGGTGGCACAAACCAAATGTGCTAATAAGGAGGACTGTGTCGGGTTGACTGGCTGGGGTGTAACATTATAGTTTCTGTTGTTTTTATTCTTTCACAGAATCTGGGCATCACTGGCTAGACCAGCATTTATTGCCCAATCCAAATTGCCCTTAAGAAGGTGATGGTGAGCCACCTTCTTGAATGACTGCAGGCCATGCAGTGTAGGTACACTCACAGAGCTATTCTGATAGCAACATCCAGGCAGAGTGGTCCATCTGATCTTATTATTTTACAACATTGCTTTGGTACAACTGAATGGTTTGGGTAATTTCAGAGGGCAGTTAAGAGTCAACCACATTGTCAGTTGGTCTGGAATCACACGTGGGCGAGAGCAAGTAAGGATCACAGGTTTCCTTCCCCTAAAGGAAATTAAAAACAGTTGGGTTTTTATGCAGTTTTATGGTCACTATTACTGAGACTATTTTTAATTCCAGAATAATTAATTAAATTTACATTCCACCAGCTGCTGTGATGTGGTTCAAACTGATGTCTCCAGAGCATGAAGGCCTCGAGAATACTAATCCAGTAACATTAGCACTAGGCACTTCCAAATCGACTTTTTATAGCCTTTTGGACTTAACATTAAGTTCAACAATTTCAGACCATGAACACTCTCCTCCATCACGACCTCCTTTTATAATACTTTTTTTTCTTCTCAACACCTCCCCTTCTACCCCCACATCCACAAGACCATCTATCACTTGTTCTTAAGTTTGGCTTTCACCCCTGTTCTGCTAGTAACACATTCTGTTATCTTACCCTTATGCCACTATTGGTACCTTATTTGGTCTTTAACTCCACCATTAGCAGCCCCTTTGTCTTGTGCCCATGACACCTTTTTCAAATCTCTTCTAGCCCCCACCTATCTCTGACCTTTTATTTTGCCATGATGTGGAGATGCCGGCATTGGACTGGGGTAAGCACAGTGAGAAGTCTCACAACACTAGGTTAAAGTCCAACAGGTTTATTTGGCAGCACTAGCTTTCAGAGCCTCGAGCTCCTTCTTCAGGTGAGTGAGGACTTGTGTTCACAAACAGGGCATATAAAGATACAAGCTCAATTTACAAGATAATGGTTGGAATGCGAGTCTTTACAGGTGATCAAGTCTTAAAGGTACAGACAATGTGAGTGGAGAGAGCGTTAAGCACAGGTTAAAGAGATGTGTATTGTCTCCAGCCAGGACAGTTAGTGTGTCGTGAATGACACATGACAATGCAGAATCGCTGAGCAGAAACTGATAGCCAAGTTCCGCACACATGAGGACAGCCTCAACTGGGATCTTGGGTTCATGTCACACTATCTGTAACCCCCACGACTTGTCTGGGCTTGCAAAATCTCACTAACTGTCCTGGCTGGAGACAATACACATCTCTTTAACCTGTGCTTAACCCTCTCTCCACTCACATTGTCTGTACCTTTAAGACTTGATTACTTGTAAAGACTCGCATTCCAACCATTATCTTGTAAATTGAGTTTGTGTCTTTATATGCCCTGTTTGTGAACACGAGTCCTCACTCACCTGAAGAAGGAGCTTGAGGCTCCGAAAGCTAGTGCTGCCAAATAAACCTGTTGGACTTTAACCTGGTGTTGTGAGACTTCTTACTTTTATTTTGCACCACCTACTCTATCCCCTCTCACAATTCTCCCTCTCTTTAGCTCCGAGGAAGACTCATGCAGACACGAAACGTTAACTCTGTTTCTGTCTCCACGGATGCTGCAAGGCCTGCTGTGTTTACCCAGCATTGTCTGTGCTTATTACAGATTTCCAGCATCCACAGTATATTGCTTTTTATAACATTAGCATTACACCACTGTCTGCTTGTGTATGCTGGGCTTGCTGGCCTTCTGCTATCCTTTCAGCTTGAGCTGATCAAACCACACAATACTGTGTTGCAGATATATTAAAGTGTACTCAGAGTTTTTTTAAACTGCCCCCAGGCCCCCACTTAACATGAATATTCACTGAAATGTATTTGCATACATAAGCTTTAGTTAATTTATTGGTATTGTGGTCTTATCATTTATCGTCTAACGGTATTGTCACTGGACTAGTAGTCCAGAGACCCAGGGTAATGCTCTGGGGAGCTGGGTTCGAATCCCACTGCGGCGGATGGTGAAATTTGAATCACTAAAAAAAATCTGCAATTAAAATTCTAATGATGACCATGAAGCCATCGTTGATCGTCAGAAAAAACCAACTGGTTCGCTAATGTCTTTTAGGGAAGGAAAACTGCTGCCGTTACTTTATCTGGCCGACATGTGACTCCAGAGCCACAGCACTGTGGTTGACTCTCAACTGCCCTCCAAGGGCAACTAGGGACGGGTAATAGATGCTGGCCAGTCAGTAATGTCCATGTCCCACAAATTAAAAAAAAATCACATTTCACAGTTTCATGCATCTGTAGAAATGTTCCAAGACAAACAAGTACTAAGCAAAACGGAAGCATCTTGAAGGTTAAATTTTTATGTACAGTGGTCACTATCTCAAAAGGAAAGCGGAAGGGGTGCTCGTGACAGAAAAATGGAAATTAGCCATGAAGAACCGAAAGACAGCAGTGGAGAACACCAAACACTCTTCAGAAAATAGGGAGGGTAAATAGGGAGAGTGGCAGGAAAATAATGTTTAATCAAACCAATTGTTTGTATTTTTGTTCCTTTTATTTTTTAAGAGAAAAGTGTTGTGAATTTGTCCTTTTTCTCCCTGAGCACTCAAAATAAAGTTGTGACCAATTAAAAGATGGATAGATATGGTGCAGCAAGACAGTGTTGCTACTGGGCCACTGCAATAGGAACATATCAATAGGAGGATTAGTTAAATTAAAAGGCACTTGGGTGAATGGCTCCTCTTATGAGCTTGTAATGGTTCCATTATTCTGGGCAGGAATGGTGTTTCTGCACGACATCCTCAGGGTGATTCCAACCTTGACCAAGATCCCATTATCCAGGACTGAAGGAATAGTTTTAGGTTCAGCCATTCTTTCTGCCTGCTTTTGCTGTCATCAGTAAGAGGTGCCTGAATAAAGCATAGTGACTACTGGCTGGAAGTTAGACATTGTTCCACATTGTTCCATATTCACCGGAGTTTAGAAGAGTGATAGGAAATCTCATAGAAACTTATAAAATTCTAACAGGGCTAGACAGAGTAGATTCAGAAAGAATGTTGCCAATGGTGGTGGAGTCCAGAACTAGGGGTCATTAAAGATAAAAGGTAAACCTTTTAGGGTTGAGGTGAAGAGAAATTTCTTCAGCAGAGAGTGGTGAATGTGTGCAATTGGTTACCACAGAAAGTAATTGAGACCAAAACATTGTCTGATTTGAAGGAGAAATTAGATATAGCTCTTGGGGCTAAAGGTATCAAAGGATGTGGGGGGAAGGGGGGAACAGGATATTGAATTTGATGATCAGCCTCAATCATAATGAATGGCAGAGCAGGCTCGAAGGGTTGAATGGCTGAATCCTGTCTCTACTTTCTATGTATGTTTCTATGTAACTGCCAGCACTTTTCTAAACTCCAATGACTATAATCCTAACCAATTTAATCTTTCCTCATATGACAAACCTGTCATCCCAGGAATCAACCTCTATAGCAAGGACATCCTTCCTCAGGTAAGGACACCAAAACTGCACACAATACTCCAGGTGTGGCCTCACTGATTCCCGATAAATTGCAGTAAAACATCCCCATCCCCATACTCAAATCCTTTTGCTATGAAGGCCAACATAGCATTTGCCTTCTTTACTACGTGTTGTACTTACACGCTATTTTCAGCAAATGATGCACAAGGGCACCAAGGTCTTGTTGAATCTCCACCTCTCTCAATTTACACCCAAGCATCTGCCTTCCTAATTTTGCTACAGAATTGGATAACCTCACATTTATCCACATTATACTACATGTTCCATGCATAGCCCACTCACTCAGCCTTTCCAAATCATGCTGAAGCATCTCTACATCTTCCTAGCAGCTCATCCTCCCATCCAACTTTGCATCATCTGCAAATATGGAGATAATGCATTTAGCTCCTTTGTCCAAATCATTAATAATAATGTGAACAGTTGGGCTCCTGGCCCAGATTCCTGTGAAACTCCACTAGTCATTGCCTGCCAATTGGAAGTTTATTTCAACTTTTTGCTTCCTGTCTGCTAACCAGCTTTCTATCCATCTCAAGACAATACTCACTATCCCATATGCTTTAATTTTACATAGTAATCTGCTATGTGACACCTTGTCAAAAGCCTTCTGAAAGTATAAATAAACCACATCCACCAGTTCCCCCTGGTCAACTCCACTAGTTACATCCTCAAAGAATCCCGTAGATTTGTCAAACATTACTTCCATTTCATAAATCTATGCTGACTTCGTCTGATTATACCACTGCCTTCCAAATGCTGAGCTATAAAATACTTGACAATGGACTCTAACAACTTCCCAAGTACTGATGCTAGGCTCACTGGTCTGTAGTTCCCTGTTTTCTCTCTATCTCTCTTTTCAAATAGTGGGCTGACAATAGCTACCCTCCAATCCCTAGGAACCATTTAAGAGTCCAAAGAATTTTGGAAAATAACCACCAATGGATCTACTATTTCTAGGGCCACTTCCTTAAGTACTCTGGGATGAAGATTATTACGCCCTGGAGATTTATCCACCTTCAACCCCATTAATTTTCCCAAAACTATTTCTCCACTAATACTGATTCCCTTTAGCTCCTCACTTGTGTTTCTCAGAACTTTCGTTACATTATTCATGTCTCCCTTTGTGAAGACAGAAGCAAAGAATGAATTTAATTCCTCAGCCATTTCTTTGTCCCCATTATGAATTTCCTCCATTTCTGACTGCAAGGTGCCGATATTCGTTCTTGTAAATCTTTTTCACTTTCCATACATGTAGAAACGTTTACAGTCAGTTCTAATGTTCTCTGCTAGCTTTCTTTCATACTCTATTTTCCCCTTCTTAATTAATATCTTGGTTCACCTTTGCCAAATTTTCAATTACTCCCAATCCTTAGATCTATATCTTTTTCTTGTCAATTTGTATTTTTCTTTGAATCTAATGCTATCTCTAATTTCTCTTGTAAACCATGGTTTGACCACAGTTCTCCTTCCACTCTTGCGCCAAATAGGAATAAATGTTTCCCAGTACATCATAGCCAATTTATGTCTCATACTATCATAGTCACCTTCATTGAGATTCAGGATTCTGGTCTCAGAATCAACTATTTCACTATCCACCTTGATAAAGAATTCCATCTTATTATGGTCATCAATCCCCAAAGGCTCCCTCACAACTAGATTGCCAACTAATCCTTTCTCATTGCACAATACCCAGTCCAAGATGTCGCATTCGCCTATTGGCTCCTCAACATTTTGGTCCAGAAAACCATTCCTTATACACTCCAGAAATCCCTCCTCCAATGTACTGTGACTAAATTGACTCATCCAGATTAAAGTCACCCATAGTCACAGATGTTCCTTTAGCACCTGCATCTCTGATTTCCTGTCTAATGCAATTCCCCACAATACCATTACAGTTTGATGATCTGTACACCACCCCCACAAATTCTTTTTGCCCTTGGTGTTTCTTAACTCAACTCATACAGATTTCACATCATCTGTGCTAGTATCTTTTCTCAATAACATATTAATACTTTCTTCAATCGACAATGCTGCTCCACCAACTTTTCCTTTCTGTGTGTCCTTTCTAAACATTGAATAGCCCTCAATGTTTAGTTCCCATCCTTGGTCACCTTGAAGCCATGTCTCCATAATCCCAACTATACCCCTTTACATCCAACTAATTCATCCATTTTGTTTCCAAGCTCTGAGTGGTCAGATACAAAACCTTAAGGTTAGTACTTTCAACATTCTTTGTCCCATTCCTATTTTTTTTTTACTATGTCCTTATCCGATTCTGGCCCTTGATTTCTCTGTCTATCACTTTTCTTATTAAAGTTGAGCTTTGAGGCTGGATGATCTTGTTGAAATATCTTCTTTCATCTTGTGGACCCTTGAATTATTAAAGATTGTAACTGGGATGCTTTAAAAGTAAGCCATATAATCAGCTATCAATTAACTTGCCAGAAATACCTCAGTCCCTTTAAAAGTTACCTCCTGCGTGCGATTTACATTTATATTGCCCACTGTGAATGGACCTGATTAATGAAGGTTAGGGAATAGAACTTTTACATAACATATTCTTATTTTCAAGCTTAATGAAGCTTTTGAACATTCTGTGCAAGGGCACTGCATGACAATGTAAGGACTGGCAAGAAATCTGTGCAAGGGACAAAGTGAGATCATGGGATTTAGTATATCTGGTTGCTGACTATGGAATTCATGGGACCAAAATGGATAAGTAAGCTTTTTTATTGCAGATTTCTATTTTCAAGAGGTCATGTGGTTGGAAAATTCAAAAACTCTAGAACATAGAACAGTACAGCACAGGAACAGGCCCTTCGGCCCACGATATTGTACCGAGCATGACACCAAATTTAACTAATCCCTTCTGCCCTTGGTTCATATCCCTCTATTCCTTGCATATTCATGTGCTGATCTAAAAGGCCCTTAAACCTCCCCCCCCCCCCGGGCCCCCATCATACCTGCCTCCACCACCATCCCTGGCAGTGCATTTCAGACACTCTGTGTAAAAAAAAATGCCCCTCACATCTTTCCCCCTCTCAGCTTAAGTGCATGCCCCCCCTAGTATTAAACATTTCAACTCTGGGAAAAATATTCTGACTGTCAACCCTAAATAAATGAAATTTCTATATCCCTGCTCTTCATTCTTATTTTCACTTTTATTGCTGTTTAATGATTCACAGATTCAGTGATACTGTTGTGAATAATCTCCATTTCTGACAGCAACACTGATGCATTCCACTGTTGATCACATTCATTCTCTCTCGTTCCTCCTGAGCAGTCTACAGCTAAGCTCATCTGTTCATTACCATGTCACAATTTATCGAGAATTTAACTGCGATTGCACATTTCCACCCTCTTAGTCTTCTTTATTAGCTCATTTGTATATTGTGGAGACACAGACGCTTTCAGAATTTACCTGCAGTCTGGAGGGTTTTAATGCTCAGATGTGTCAGCACCTAATCACCATATGATTTATTTAATTTCTCTTCATTTTACCCTGTGCTGTGCTGGGCAATGAGTTTGGATCATCATCTTGGATTCTCAATTAAGAAAATGACACCTTAATGCTCTTTTAATCTCGCTGTCTGTGAGATTTCCCCTCCCATGTCATCCTCCCGACCTTTCCCAGGCAAAATGAGAAAAATCAATTCATTCCCCTCTTAGCAGCTTCCTCTGTTGTCCATATGGCAGAAAGTCCGAGCTATTCTGATTGGCCCCAGTCTGGGAAAGAATAAATATGAAAGGCAAGACCTTGGGCCCGATTTTAGCATTGCGTTGCACCCGTTTTCAGGCACGAAAATGTGGTAAAGTCAGGCGTGAGCCATTAACGCGATCCGCGCCCACGTCCGCGCAGATGCCCACTTTACCGAGGCCCGGGAATGGCCACGATCCGATTCGTGCGCGAAACGGGTGCAATGGCGATTTAAATGCATTTGTATGCATTTCAATTGAATTATTGAACTGACAACCCAACTTTATCAGCATTTCCCCCTTTACCATTGCATTCGCGCGTCCAGATTCGACGCAAAACAGACATGCTCGGCAAAGGTCTGTTTCGGACACTCCAGCTGCTGAAGAGGTAAGTTCAGAGCTTCCAACGGCTCTCTGACTCAGATCGGTGGTGGCGGGGGGGGGGAGGGAGGCGGGTCAGATTATTCTCTGGTGACGGGGGGAGGGAGGAGAAGGTGGGTCAGATGTAGCTCTGGTGGATGGGGGAGAGGGAGGACAGATCACTCTCTGATGGGCAGAGGGAGGCCAGATTGTCATCTGGTGGGGGAGGCAGGTCAAATGTAGCTCTGGTGGTGCTGGGGGTTGGGAGGGGAGGCCAGATGAATCTGTGGTGTGGGGTGGAGGCCAGATGGATCTCTGGTGGGGCAGGGGGGGGGAGGCTAGATGGATCTCTGGTGGGGAGGGGGGAGGAGGCCAGATGGATCTGGGGATGGGAAGGGGGGACTACTGTCACTCTGCGGGCGATCGGTGGGAGGGAAAGGGGGCAGAGGGTAGCGATCGGTCTGGGTAGCGGGGGGGGGGTGGTGGTGGCTGGTGGACAAGGGGGACAGTTATGTTGTGGGGGTGGGGGTGATGTGTGGGGGTGATGTCTGTGGGGGCCATTGCTCCCGCTTTTCGCTCCCGGGCCGCTTTATCCGCTTTTTGCGGCCCAGGAGCGATGTGACAGCGACGTGATTTTCAAATTTTTTCCTCACTGCGCATGCGCAGTTCAAAGAACAAAGAACAGTACAGCACAGGAAACAGGCCCTTCGGCCCTCCAAGCCTGTCCCATTTCAAAGCTCCGATCGTTTCGGGCACGCTAAGCCCCGCCCACAGCACGATTCAGACTCGTGTTTCCTTTTTTCAGGCTAAGTGCTAATGGTGGCAACTGAAAGCAGATTTCCAAGTCGGATCTGAATTGCGACCAGATTCAGCACTTAGAATGAAAATGGTAAAATCGGGCCCCTTGTGTCAACACTGAAATATCCAGTGATCAATTTGTGATTTAGGAGGAATATTTTCAAATTAATTATTCCAAAATCCAATTTCAAATGGATATGTGTCATACTTCTCCTCAAGACAGGCAGCACGGTGGCACAGTGGTTAGAACTGCTGCTTCACAGTGCCAGGGACCTAAGTTCGATTTCTGGCCTTGGGTCACTGTCTTGTGTGGAGTTTGTACATTCTCCCCGTGTCTGTGTGGGTTTTCTCTGGGTGCTCCGGTTTCCTCCCACAGTCCAAAAGACATGCTAGTTAGATGCATTGGCCATGCTAAATTCTCTCTCAGTGTACCCAAACAAGCACCAGGGTGTGGTGACTAGGGGATTTTCACAGTAACTTTGTTGCAGTGTTAATGTAAGCCTACTTGTGACACTAATAAATAAACTTTAAACAAGAGGGAAAAAAAGTATTAGTTCAACTTCAGAGGTTTCTGTGAGTAATGCGGCAAAGCAGCATTTGTGTTGTTCTGCTTTCAATTATAGTTGAAGTCAGGGGAAAAATTAAATTGGAATTGAATTCTAGATAGATATCAATACTGGTGGAAATTAAGGGCGCAGTTTTGCCAAAGTAACCATATGGGCATGAACTTATCAAAAAAATTCTAAGTGCCAAATGAGGAAGAAAACGGAAGTGAATGGTGTTGGTTTATTCAACGAGTAGCAAGTTGCCATCTTGCGGCACTTAGTGCAAAAAAGTGCCTCGATGCGATTCTCGCAGGAATGGACCCTTCAGGCACGTGACTCGCCCAAAGTGGCTGCAGCTGTACAGCATTAACAATGGAGACTTGCATATAAGCAATGGACTCATAGGCAGTCACAAGAAGATGGCACCATGAAGAACTGCTCCAAGATTCATGGAGGGAGAGCTGGGCTGGATGCTGGACGTAGTCGAGGAGAAGAGGAACATTTTTCTTCCCCCCGAGATGGCCGACGAGCCAAAGGTCAGGCAGGCAACTAGGTCTGTGAAATGTTGGCAGTGGTAGTCAGTGTCCATGCACTGGCTCATAGGACCTGTCGCCAGTGCTGGAAAAAACTGAATGACCTCGTCAGGGCAGCAAGGGTGACTGTCCATCTTGTCCTGCCATTGGTCCTGTCGGCTGTGCCTGCAATGTCGATCCACACCCTGATACCCGTGGACTTCCAGCACCTGATTCCCTAGGGCCTGCCTCCAACCCCTCTGCCCACCCCCCCACTCCACAACCCTTGCCTGCTGAGGCACAGCCCCGACAGACCGTACCTAACTATCCCCACCCCATTACCCCATGCCCTTAGGCTGTCAGGCTTTCAATCCTTCCTTTTGTCCCCACAGGAGATGGCCCATAATCATCAATAGGAGGCGGGGTCCCCGAGCTTCATGTCCTAACTCCCTTTGAGGAGAGAGCCCTTGAGATTGTGTGGTGGAAGCGGGGTGGAGAGGGGGGACAATGCCAGAAAGGCCCAATGCATCGGGGCCATCTCCGACAACCAAGGACACAAGGTTCAGTGCAAGGGAGGGACAAGTGGCAGAGGAGCATGAGGGGAGAACCCTGAGTGACAGCTAGTTCAATGTGTGACCAGGAAGTGAGCATTCACAAAACCTTCATTCATATGACACATCTCAAGTAAGTGGCATGCTGCCCTGACATTTGTCCCTCCCTTGCACTGAACCTTGTGCCCTTTGTAGTGGGAGATGACCCCGATGCATCGGGCCCTTCTGGCGTTGCTCCCCTCTCCTCCCCCCGCTGCTCCCGCTGAGACGCTCCATGACAGTTTGAAGGAAACCTCGGAGGAAGGCCCCAAGGAATTTTCCATGACCAGCACAATCCATTCGACAGATGCTTCCACCACACTATCCACCAGCGCAGATACCATCACCTCAATGGGACAAGTTAGTGATGAGGTTTCTGGGTCACTCTCTGGTGCGCACAACACTGCCATTGTTGTACATCAGGTGGAGACGGGAATGCCTTAGTGCTCAGGTGTGCGGAAGTCTGCCGGCGGCAAGGAGTCAGCTGGCCCCAAGCCAGGTGCCGGGCCGCTGGGATCAGTTCTTCCTCAGCTGCTGGAAATGCAGCAGTAGAGTTGGGGAATGCAGGAGGGAAGTCAGCGACACTGCAGCAACTGCAAGGCTGTTGGGAGGAGTCCCGCAGTGCAGGAGATGGTGCCAACATTGCGTGGTACCCCGGTCAACACTGCAAGGGTGTGGTCTGCAGTGGAAAGCCTGGGGCACAAAATGGTCGTCATGGGTGGCAGGGTCCAAAGCATGGCCGAATGACATCAAGGCTCATTAACTATCCTAAACCTATCGCTACACCATTGTGCAGGCCCAATATCTGCAGTGCGATGGAGGCAACCTGCCGACTGCTATGTCCTGATGCCTGTGATGTGCTGGGCAGATGTTCTCTCGTGGCCCGAGGCCAGGAAGCACCCTGCCTCATTAGTGCCCTCTACTCAAGGGCAGAAGCACCCTCGGGAACTTGCACTGCTGGAGTTGGTGCAGGAAAAGGCAGAGAGGATTCTGGGTGGTTGACATCCTTAGAGTGTCCTGAGAGGAGACCTCTGGAGCGCATCCTCCCTGTGGGTGCCAGGGGGCCCTGACATAACTCCTGCATGTCATGAGGTGCCTGGAGGGAGATCAAGGTGCCTGGTCCCCATGTGGCCCACATCCTGATGTTACCCACCAGAGTTTGTGGTGCGGTCATGCACAAATTCTGCAGAATCAAGTCTCCATTGTGGTTCCCAACTCTCCTATGGTGGCCACACGGCACTCACATGTCAGAGCCGCAACATCAGACAGAACGCGAGTGCACCATCCTGCGAGTGACTGTCGAAGCTCTGCCTGATGTTCTGCTGTCTGCCATTGCATTTCCACCAGTGAGCTGACAGCCACTTCCAGAGGCTCATCATATGACTGGGACTGAACAGGTGGCTGGTCTCCAGCAGCCTTCCAATACCGGAGACCTGGTCTCCGACTGCTGTACCGAAGTGAGGTGCTCCCCAGAAAGTGACCCCGATTATAACCTTGAGATATGCTCCACTGAGGTGTATTTCTCTGTGCTGGTGGAGGTTGCAGATGAGCACTGTGACGGTTCTTCCCTGAGCCCCTCCATCCTCAGACATGCTTTGGTGGCTCGGGGAGCTGCTGGGCTGGCTAACTGGTCTGCTGGTACCTGCAAATGACAAAAAAAACATTTTCATGGATCAGCTGAAGCTAATCCAGAGTACATTGCACTCACTTTGAATTGCAGAATTGGATGTGTACAATTGGATGTTGTGAGAGGCCAAGTTTTGTGTTGTCATAGGAGCGATCCCGGTCCTGGCTGGCGAGCTCTTTGGCAGCCTCTTCAAACTCGTTGAAGGCAGTGATCTCTGCCGTCCCTCGCTCTTGCTTGTTGTGCAAGTTTGGTCTGTATGGAGACAAAAGAAAGAGATGTGATCGGGGGGATGGAGCAGAGTTTGGGTGAAATACATTTCCTTGTGTGTGGTGCGCCCTACCCAATAGGCCTTGAGATTGAAGGGTGAATAACAAGACAGATGGGATGGTGGTGTTGCAAAGGCCTTGTTGAGTGAGTGAATGTTGGCATGTGTCCCACTCCACTAAATGTATGAGATCTGTGAAGACAGTCGCTGTTTGAGTAAATGATGCCATGCTGAGAGTTTGATTGTAGAGGGAGCTGAGAGAGGACTTACCCTGGCAGAGTGGATGAGATCATTAACTCCCTTCTTGTACTGGACGGCACTTCATGGGTGGATGATAGCCACTCTGACCTCCTGGGTAATGGCCTCCCGATAGGTGAAGTTGGTGTGCTTCTTTGAGCCGTCCCTGGGGTAAAGGTCATTCCAGTGGGACAGCACTCCCTGACTAAAGATCTTTAGGGTCTTGGCAGTAAGCTGGTGCTGCCATCTCTTGAGGTTGTTAGCCATTTCCCTCTGGGTTCTGGGCATCCTGCACAGTCTGGTGAAGACAGACTGGAGAGAGTGATATGAGAGCGCTGGGCTGGTGTTCAAATATGATGCTGGGATCTTTGAACCCTCCAGTTGAGGGCGGGTGGATGAATCAGTTACCAGCCTGCCAGGAGAGTTAGAGGGGAACTTGTGTGCACAATTAATGAGGTTCCAAGTGTTGAATCTGGCTGGGATCCACCATTCTGGTCGATGGGACAGATCCCGCAAGAACCACCTGCCACTTAGTCTCATAAATGGGAGAATTCCACCCTTAGACTTTAAAACCAGAATTGACCATTAGAATAGACAGATTATGATGCTCCTTACCTTTACCACTTCTTTCACAGGTACTTTATGTTGTAAGGTTTTGGACTGATATTCTTAGTGCACTTTGCCATGGTGCTGGGAAAATGCAGTGCAATTGAATTGTTCCCCATCAACTAATACCCAAAGAGTGATGGTTTGCCATGCCCCGGATTATTAAAATGACCTGGAAGAAAGGCCCAGCACTAGGTAAGGCTTAATACCTCAAAAAGAGGAGGAGAGCTGAAGGTAGCACTGCTGCAGGCTTGTGAGCCCTGTAGCTATATCTTTAGCCACCAGTCTCGAGAGCTTATGGCTGTGCTGGAGTCGAAGCTTATGCTGGCCTAACTCCTCTTCAGTTTGTTGCTGGGTCCTTTCAAATTTATTTTCAGGGCTTCTTAGAATGTGCCTCTGCGTCTGGATGTCCGATGGCTACAATTCGAGGAAGAAGGAAACAGGAATGCTTACTGAATGCCAATTAGTGCGGTAAACATCAGCTTAGCTTTGCCCTATTCAGTAGCAAGACTGAGCAATCCAGGCCACTAGCAATCAACATTGTTTTTTTTATTTGTTCATGGAATGTGGGCATCACTCGTTGTGCCGGCATTTGCTGACCATCCCTGAGGGCCTTTAAGGGTCAACCCATGTTGCTGTGGCTCTGGAAGCACATATAAGCCAGACTAGGTAAGGACGGCAGATTTCCTTCCCTAAAGGACATTAGTTAACCAGATGGGTTTTTACAACAATGGTTTCATGGCCTTCATTAGAATTTTAATTCAAGATTTTTTCTAATGAATTCAAATTTCACCATCTGCCATGGTTGGATTCAAACCCAGGTCCCCAGAGTATTATCTTGGGTCGCTGGATTACGAGTCCAGCGACAATACCACTATGCCACCGCCTTCCCTGTATTTATATGGAATTATTGAACAAGTTGGATCAGCTATTTTGCTAAAGGTAAAGCACACAAACTACTCTCTGCTCAAATCGACACCAAACAATTCATTTATTCACTGAACTATCATCACTTCTTTGATTTTAATAAACATTTCTCTGCCTCCCTTAAGGCAGGCTGCTGCATTAAAGTGGATCAGTGTGTGAAATTCAGATGACTACTGACAAAGCTCCACTCACTGTTATACAGGACACAAATCACATGTAGCCCAAAGACAATAACAATCGCTCTTAGAAGTCATTGCCTTCGCCACCAGGCCACTTGGCATAGTAAGGCTGTGATTTCAAAGACTGACAGATGATCCTATTGATGGACATCAATTACAGTATGAACACTTTGACTGATGAGAGCTGCAATAGTTTCTTTCGGGAAGTTTTAAGCATGAAATAAATTAAGTCTTTTTGATGGATTTGAGGAAAGTAATTGTGAAATAAATCATTAGGACAGGCAGTGATACATTCACGGATCATGCAATTTGCAGATACTCAGATTAAAAACTCCCATTTCAAGTAAAATACTAAAGAAAAAGTGGAAACAGTTCTATGGCTTTGTTTATAGTAATTGACTTCACTGACTCATATTTAAAGTTTTAATGATTCCATTTAATGAATACAATTTATATGTGGCTTGAAATTTCAAATTTAAAAATCCAGTGTGGTACAAATAACTTCAGAGCAATTCCAAACTTTTTTTGGTGATATAGTTAATTATGCCTCCAGACTGATGTAATGGAAATTTTGTTGAAGGTTTGATCCATAATTACATTGGAATTATGGAATATTATTCCATGTGGAATTTATGGAATACATATATGCCATATATTTATGGACATTTGAAATTTATTTACAACAATCACCATTTTCATGAGATTTTAGCAACCTTCTGTAGAATTTTCCATCCTCCTCCTGTGCTCCGTTGCATATTTTCCAATGGCAGAGGTGGTTCATCATTGGCCGATGGTGGAGGCGGATCATCATTGGTTGCCAGCGGGATCTTCCAGTCCCGCCGATGTCTGGAGCATTTTGCGTGGCCCACCCGCCCTGCCACCGGGGAACCCACCGTAGGGGGTCGCCTTTGACTGGTTCTCACTGGTGGGAAGCGCTGGAAAATCCTACCCCTTGTGTTTGTATTGGTCAAGCAAACTTACAGAGAACTGACCTAAACTGCAACAGAATTCATTCGAGTGCTTTAAACATTGCTCTGCTAACAAAGTACAAGACGATGAAGGAAGGAGGACTTGCATTTCTATAGCATCTTTACAACTTCAGGACGCCCCAAAACACTTTACAGCTGATGAAATACAGTGTAGTCATTATTCTTATGAAGGGAGCACAGTCGCCAATTTTTGTACAGCCAATTTCCACAAACTGCTATGCCCACCCATGATTTCCAAAATCTTATCAAAATGCTGATTGTTATAAATAAATTCCATATTTCCATAGGAAGGCAAGATTGTCAATTTTTTCAGTGACGTTGGCTGAGGGACAAATATTGACCAAGACAGAGGAGAGAATGCTCCCTAAGATAAAGGCAAAATACTGCAGATGCTGGAATGTGAAACAAAAACAGAAAATGCTGGAGAAATCAACAAGTCTGACAGCATCTGTGGAGAGAGAATAAAGCCAACGTTTCGAGTTGGGATGACCCTGTGTCAGAGCCCTGCCCTTTTAGAAACATTTCCATTGGATCTTTTACATCCACCTGAAAGGACAGATGGTTCTTGGTTTAATGTTTCGTTCAAAAGAAACAACTTTTGACAGAATATTGTTCCCTCAGTGCAGCAAAGAAATGTCAGCGATGCACTCTGACCTCTGGCGTGGGTCTTAAGCCCACAACCTCCTGACTCAGTGCTGCCAATTCAGCTCTGACAGATGAAGGACAGTCTGACAGAGAGAATTACGTATCCCTTCAAAAAGACCTGTCTTGGTTTTTACATTAATTTACTTCAACAAAAGGAATATTTCCATGGTTTAGTTACAGACGTTGTGGCAATTGTGGTGATTATCCCTGTAAGGACAACACAGCAGAAGAGGGTCACCTGGCTGGGACTGAGAGTGGATAATCACCCCAGGGCGTGGAGTCTCCACTTAGGCAGAAGACAGTGAAGACATGTAGGGATTGGGGCAGCCTCTGGACAGCTTTTCCTTGTTAATAAATACCCTTTGTGATCCTGACAAAGTCTGCAGTGTGCATCACTACATTGGCAATGAGGATGTGATGAATTATGAGGATGCTGTCTGTGGTCTGAGATGCCTGAGTCGTGAGATGTTGAGATATTGCCTGACCCTGAGGGACAGGCGCAGAGCAAACCGGAATTGGCTGGTGCAGCCAGAAGTTTAGAAATATATAGAAAGAAATAAGAGAAAATAACCCTCAGAAACAAGACTGTGAGTTTAAGGAAAATAGAGCTTGGGTTGAGGAAAAACAAAAAGTTGCTGCAAGGTTCTTTTAAAGAAAAGGGCACACAGAAAGCAATGAAGAAGAAAAACTGCCCCATGGAGCGAACAGCTAGAAGAGCTGTGGGTTCAAATTTGGGGGGGAAGGAATTTGGATAGGAGGCAAGAATTTTTTTTTTTTTTGTTTACATATCCAATTCAATCCAATCAAAGTCCAATTCAGATCTCAGCAAGTGAGACATTCCTGATCCAAGCTGACAAGGAGTGGAGATGCCAGTGTTGGACTGGGGTGAACGCAGCAAGAGTTTTAACAACACCAGGTTAAAGTCCAACAGGTTTATTTGGTAGCAAATACCATTAGCTTTCGGAGCGCTGCTCCTTCGTCAGATGGAGTGGAAATGTGCTCTCAAACAGGGCACAGACACAGAAATCAAGTTACAGAATACTGATTAGAATGCGAATCCCTACAACCAACCAGATCTTAAAGATACAGACAATGTGGGTGGAGGGAGCATTAAGCACAGGTTAAAGAGATGTGTATTGTCTCCAGACAGGATAGCCTGCAAGTCCAGGAGGCAAGCTGTGGGGGTTACTGATAATGTGACATAAATCCAACATCCCGGTTTAGGCCATCCTCATGTGTGCGGTACTTGGCTATCAGTTTCTGCTCAGCGACTCTGCGCTGTCGTGTGTCGTGAAGGCCGCCTTGGAGAACGCTTACCTGAAGATCAGAGGCTGAATGCCCGTGACTGCTGAAGTGCTCCCCCACAGGAAGAGAACAGTCTTGTCTGGTGATTGTCAAGCAGTGTTCATTCATCCGTTGTCGTGGCGTCTGCATGGTTTCCCCAATGTACCATGCCTCGGGACATCCTTTCGGGATTGTGGTCGGTGCAGACTTGATGGGCCGATTGGCCTCTTTCTTCTGTCAGGATGCTATGATTCTAAGACAAAGGAGCTGTGGCAGGGGAAGAACAGAGAGGGCACATTTACCAGGAGCTGTGTGTATAATACAGTTGAAAAGGGCAGAGTTAGAGCAGAGATTGTGAATTGAACAACTCTATGCCTATGCTTCAATTTTGCCAGTGATTCTGTGAAGGCTGCCAAAGGAATTTGCAGAATTATCTTTTTGAGCCTCCTAGGTTCATGAAATTAAGATGGACCATCACCAGTCTGGAACCTGCACTGTCCACACTCATGACTGCTTCCACCCCCCTGCTACATGCTTGCCTGTCACCCAAAACTGGCCGCATATAAATGTATATATGGTGTTGTGGCCTAAAATGACTTTGAAGCAAAACGTGGTGAGATTTTCTTTGCCGAGACATGGTTATTCTGCTTCACTCCAATGTCCAATTCACTATAACCACACCAACATTATGAAATGATTCCATTTTGCATTGACACTACAGCAATAATGATCACTGGGACGGGATATTTGGAGGGACACAGCGGCACAAATCTGTATCCTAATGAAATCACTGCATTCAGGAGAGGGATGTGGCAAGAGGAAAAAATATACAGAAATAGTGCAGCAGTTTTAACTATTTGTCTGTGGCATTATGCTAATTTTAATAGGTAAAATGATTTACACATGTATATAAGTGAAGTGTTTTCCCTTTTACTGATTAATAATTGATATGTGCACTGCGAAGAAATAAGACTGAAATGTAATTGATTTATACTGCAATTGTGATCATTAACTTGGTGGAGGAGGGCGCGTGCTGCGAGGGGTGCGTGGGGTGGAGGGGTTGGAGAGGAAATTAACAATCAATTGAACATTTTAGTAATGCTTCATAATCGGTGAAATTTAAATGACAATACTTGTAAATTGTGAAGTAAGAATTGACATCGGATGGTGGTCCCGAATTTATTCGTAATGAACTAAGTTTGCTGATTAGAAAATTCATTATTTAAAAACACCATTGCAGTGTAATTCGAATGTTGTTTTTATGTCACTGCAATTAAGTTTGTGTGGAACTCCTTTCACTACTGTATCCAAAGTCTTTTGTACAAGTCATTGTGTGTTCTGTGTTTTGTCCCCGTGTTATTGTTATCAGAGAGCAGTTAATGAAAATCATGTTCTGAAAAATACTGGAAGGGGAATATCATAAATATTTTAGACCAGGATTACTTGTGGTTACAGCCACAGCCTGCAGACAGTCATTAAAGCAATTTGGATTTTTTAACAAGTGACAGAATTCTTGAGAATGCTATTCCAGTTAATGGATGGTGGGCAGACGCTGAGTTCGCTGGTACATTAATTCCAGTCACAGCTTTTCACTTTTGAAGATCTAGATTAGTGTCTAAGCTGCAGCAAATGTGGAAGGTCTCCTTATATCGAATGGAGGACAGAAAGGGTTCAGCGACCCAGGAAAGAGAAACTAGTTCCGTCAACAAAGTTGTGCTTCATAAAATGATTCCAAAGTTTTGCCTCCACTCAATTATTTGTAAGTATTGGTGGTTCCTCATGAAAGGAAGATAACCCCTGCATTTGTCTATCATCGGTTTGAACCTGTGAGGTCTTTTCGATTATTTTCGATATTTATTTTTCAGGATTAACTTTTTCTGTGTGTTAACTATTTTCTATATTAGTGTAATAACTTACACCTGTATTCTGAAAAAACAAACTACTCCAGGTATGTTATGGAAAAATAACTAGCGGAATGGAACACTGAAAACGATAGAAAATAAACTGGGTTTTCAAAAGGATTTTAAAAGAAGAAGATGTAGATGAGATGAGAAGCCTTAAAATGGGTTTCCAATGAATGGAGGATAAGTGGCTAAGAGTTCTATCACCCATGGTGTGATGGAAGGAGGAACACTTAAAGGCCGAGATAGAAAATCAAAGAGTCCCCTAGGAGAAGGTGGAGTAATTAAGCTGTGTATGGAATCCTTATATTGAAGGAGATGTAAATAAGGTTGAAATGATCCAAAGATCTGCTGCATGAATCGGTATGGGAAATACACCGCTGTCACAACCTGCACCAAGATTTGGAATGGGAATCGCCACAGCAAAGGAGAAAAATAGACTGACTATGCTCTCCGTATTATTGCCTCAGTTCCCTGGGACTTTGTCACAGTTACGTTGTTAGACAGTTACATTTAAGTTCTCTATCCCATCTCACACCTTCTCACATTACATCCATAAACACAGCCTATGCAATCTGCGTACTGCTGTAAACAAATCAATGTCAATGCTATAGGGTTTCCTCAACCTTTCCAGCCACAGAACTGTTCTCACCTTCCAAGAGTACTGACAGAACCTTGAGAAACATTCTTACTTGCCGCGATTTTGCGCCCGGGTTCACTACGAGTGCAAGTGGTGATGCAGGCACAAAACATCGCAAGACTCAGAAAACGAGAATACTGTTGGCGAGATTCCCACCTGTGACGGAGCAAGTTTCCTGCCTGGGAACCTCATTTCAATAAATTTAAATGCAATTAGCGGGCTTCCCTGCCGTATCGTCACCACACATTTGGAATTACCCCTGTTGGCAAAGTTTACAGCTGCTTTTTAAAAATGGGAACCAGGCCAAGGGAACCTACCAGGGGGGAGCACAATGTAGTCCCCAGGGGAAAAAGGACATGCCTGGGCATGCCAGAGCTCAATGGGGCCAACGTTTCAACTTTGGATGATCCTTCATCAGAGCTTAATGAAGCCAACATTTTGAGTTTGGATGACCCTTCATCAATGGTGCTCTGACGAAGCGTATCCAGACTCGAAACATTGCCTCTATCTTCTCTTCACTGATGCTGTCAGACCTGATGAGATTTTCCAACATTTTCTGTTTTTGTTTTGCCTGTCCTAGTGCTACCTACATAAATGTTGGTGAAATAATATATTATTAGGCTGTGATGCTGACACAACTAAAACAGAAAGAAGCAGGATATTGAATGAGAGGAGAAGAAATGGGACAGAATGATGTGCTTGAAGAAAGAGAAAGTGCCAGAGGGGAAGTGAGAGCTGCCAAAGTGTGGCTTGGTAATTAGGATTAAACCACTATCATGCTGGGCAAATGATGAAATATAAAAAACAGACATCAAGAGATTCCTCAGAGATGTCTTCTTTCAGTGACAGTCCCAGTTCTTCCTTCCCTTTCACATTGCTCAGTTGTCTGATGCTTGTGTGCACCTCTGCTACAGATATCTTGTCCCCCAATATCACAAATTGAAAATTGTTATCCCTGTTCTGAAATCCTACAACCAGTTCCAATCCTATATTCCCCCAGTCTTTGAATTTCTCTGACATCTTGTATGCCCCTTCATCCAGCCAATAATTTGCAGCCATGTCCTCAGCCAATTGAGTTATATTTTCTGGAATTACCTCCTCAAATCTATTTGTCTATCTACCTTTCTCTCTCTGTTCTTAAAAATACATCACCTGTTTTACAAAAATCTTTGCCCCTGAGGCCAGGATCTTCCTAGAATTTGACTGTGTCATTTATAGCGCGGAAAGTGGAGCTAATCCCGACAGCCCCGTCGGTGTGGTCTAGTTTGGAATCGTTAGAAAAAAAAAAATAGGACAAATACCATGCCTGTGGTGCTGATTCACCCACCCCGGGGGGAATCAGAGCAGTCCAATCAAGGAGGTGCCGCATTTAAACAGTTCCACAGCACTTGCTCACAGTCTAGTCAGGAGGATGGCAGCTAGAAAACTGGCACCAAGGTTGATGGAGAGTGCCCTGACATGGATACTGGATGCTGTGGAGATGGGGAGGGCATCCAATTACCTGCAGGTGGGCAGGATACCCTCCAATAAGGGAACCAACCCTGTTTGGGAGACAGCAGCCATGCTGTTGAGTGCCAGCATTCTTCAAAAGAGGAAGAGGGTGCATTGCCAGGAGAGGATGAATGACCTCCTCTGTGCTGCCAGGGTAAGCGCTTCTTGTCTTCTCTCACCAGTCTCCCACTCACACACCCTTCACCGTGCCATCTGGACTCCATTTGCTGCCACCTCGCTTGGCTCCACCACTTGAACTTCCACACGCCTCCTCATCTCATAGAATCAGAAAATCCCTACAGTGCAGAAGGAGGCCATTCAGCCCATCGAGTCTGCACTGACAACTATCCAACCCAGGCCCTATCCCATAACCCATGTATTTACCCTACTAGCCCCCCTGACACTAAGAGGCAATTTAGCACAGTCAGTCAACCTAACCCACACATCTTTGCACAATGGGAGGAAACCGGCACACCCAGAGGAAACCCATGCAGACATGGGGAAAATGTGCAGACTCCAGACAGACAGTGACCCGAGGCTGGAATTGAACCCGGGTCCCTGGCACTGTGAGGCAGCAATGCTAACCACTGTGCCACCGTGCCGCCCATAAGACTCTCCTCATCATTCATCCTTGCTCACACGCAGTGCCCACATATGTCAGGCATCGTTGCCATCTGACCAGCCACACAGCCTGTTTACAACCGCCCCATCTGTCTCCCCGCAGGAGAAGCTGTCTCACAGTCGCCTCGAGAGAACAAAGATGGGCGGTGGAGTGATGGAATTCTGGATCCTCACTCTGTTTGAGGAGAGAGCTCTGGAGCTAGCTGGGGCGTGGGCCTGTGTGGAGGTGAGGTGTCGGTAAAAGAGAAAAGTGAGGATTCTCTGCACTTTCAACAATCTGCCCAAACTCTTGTGAGCTCTGCCTCTCCCTGCCATGCACTAATAACATGAGTCCCTTCCCTTGCCGTAAAATCACCTGATCAATCTGTCCCCTCGACCAGCAGGGATCCTGCATCAAGCCAGGACACAGGTTCGGAGGGGATGTCAGCGGAGAACACTGAAGAGGTGTCACAGCTGTCACCCGCACCCTCCACCAGCGCAGAGACACACACGTCAGTGGGCAATCGTAGCAGACAGACATCTGGGTCACAAACTGGTGAGCACCACACTGCTGCAAATCCATATCAAGCAGAGATAGGGTGTCCCAGAGATTGGACAGTCGGAGGTCTGCTGGATCCGAGGACTCAGCTATGCCCCAGCCAGGTGCCGTGCCTCTGGCGTTGTTCATCCCTGTGCTGCTAAAGATGCAAAGACAGAGTCAGAAATACCAGGAGAGGGTTTCCACGACACTCCTGGAATTGCAAGGTTGACTGGAGGACACCCAAAGTCTTCTCTCACAGGCGATGGTACTGGCAATGTGAGTTACCCAGACCAACATTGCAAGGGTGGCATCAGCAGTGGAGAGCCTGGGACTTGACATTCACTCCATGGGGTGAGGTGTCCATTGCATGGCTCAGACCATGAGCTCCATGGTTCAGACCGTGAACTTGATGCTTCAGGGCATGAGCTTGATGGCTGAGAGCATCAACAGCATGGTGCAGACACTGGTGGGCATCCGTGACTGCCAGTGCCAAAGGATGGCGGGGCTTCTGAATCTCAGTCCAGCAGCCCCTCTATCCCATTGAAAGACCCAAGGGCCCATGAGCACCCATAGGGAGGAAGACCTGCTGGTATATAGCCCAGGGACTTCTGCTCAGGAGACCCTGGGAGTGTCGAATTCCTCTAATACCCTTCCTCATGAGACTGAAGCACTCACAGCGCAACACCTGTGCCACCCGCAAGCAGGTCCCAGCCCTCCAGAGGATGTCCACCAAGGTCATCTCAGGCTGCAGGGTGTGGCAGACAGCGGGCCACCTTAACCTCAGATGCTGATCCCGGGGAGACACCTAAATGTAGTGGTAGGGTGAGAAATGTTAGGAACTTGTCGCCGCACAATTGTCGTGGGCACGGATGATGTTAGGCCCTTAGAAATATATAAAACTCACTTTTGTTAATCACTTTTAGGCTGCCTGATCTCCACTGATTGGTGACTACAGTGGCGCATCTAACATTAGGGATGCACTCAGACTTACAACACTGCCTCCATTCCCTCTACGTGATTACGTCATCTCAGTGCAGATATTTCCCTAACACTGACAGGACTCAGTAATGATACAGGGAATCCTCTAACTGAACCCCCAGCCCACCCCCAGCCCCCTCGAGGCAGCATCAGAAGAGATAACTGACTCCTCGCATCATGGTTTGGAAATGAGCCAAGCCACAGGGAGTCTGCGAACTGCCAGCAGCCAGACAGAAGTCAGACATTCACAGTTTAAGCACATAAGAACATTAGAAATAGGAGCAGGAGTAGGCCATCTAGCCCCTCGAGCCTGCCCCGCCATTCAATAAGATCATGGCTGATCTGATAGTGGTTTAGTTCCACTTACCCGCCCGCTCCCCAGATCCCTTAATTCCCTTATTGATCAGAAATCTATCTACCTGTGACTTAAACATATTTAACGAGGTAGCCTCCACTTCTTCAATGGGCAGAGAATTCCAGAGATTCACTACCCTCTGAGAGAAGTTCCTCCTCAACTCTGTCCTAAATTGACTCCCCCTTACTTTAAGGCTGTGTCCTCTAGTTCTTGTTTCCTTTCTAAGTGGAAAGAATCTCTCTGCCTCTACCCTGTCTAGCCCCTTCATTATCTTATATGTCTCTATAAAATCTCCCCTCAGCCTTCTAAACTCCAACGAGCACAGGCCCAATCTACTCAATCTCTCCTCATAAGCTAACCCCCTCATCTCCGGTATCAACCTGGTGAACCTTCTCTGTACTCCCTCCAGGGCCAATACATCCTTCTCTGAGCAGCATCACAGCACTTTTCTAACTCTAAGTCATACTCATCCTCCTGTATTGAATGGGCAGCTAGCGTACGGGGGCTCCCCATCACCAGTTCCCTGGCATGTGTGGTGGACCTCAGTTGTGCCTTCGTCCTATATGGACCACCGTTGTGTGTGTTTGTCATACCTGGACACATCCCCTCTCAGTTTGGTTCCTCCCCTCGGCACCTAGTATAAAGGCGGCTGTCTCCTCCCCCTTGTTCAGTCTAGGTCGGTTAATTGTTGGGATCTGCTCCTGATTCTGTTGTGAATAAAAGCCTACACTTGGGCTTGCCTACACTTGCCACTTGGGCGGCACGGTAGCACAGTGGTTAGCACTGCTGCTTCACAGCTCCAGGGACCTGGGTTCGATTCCCGGCTTGGGTCACTGTCTGTGTGGAGTTTGCACATTCTCCTCGTGTCTGCGTGGGTTTCCTCCGGGTGCTCTCGTTTCCTCCCACAGTCCAAAGATGTGTGGGTTAGGTTGATTGGCCATGCTAAAATTGTCCCTTAGTGGCCTGAGATGCGTAGGTTAGAGGGATTAGCGGGTAAATATGTAGGGATAGGGCCTGGGTGGAATTGTGGTCGGTGCAGACTCGATGGGCCGAATGGCCTCTTTCTGTGCTGTAGGCTTTCTATGATTTCTTGTATTGGCACACCGGTAGTCTTTCGCCTTATTGATAGTGCATCAGCATGTTAGTCCTCATGAGTCCCCCTGAGTGTACAGGAGGGGCCATGTCCCAAAGTGTTCCAAATGTCCTCCCTGGAACACTATGTCGCCTCCCAGTGGCACAGTGGTTGGCATTGCTGCCTCATAGTGCTAGGGATCCGGGTTCGATTCCAGCCTTGGGTGACAGTCTGTATGGAATTCTCCCCATGTCTGTGTGGGATTCCTCTGGGTGCTCCGGTTTCCTCCCACAGTCTGAAAGATATGCTGGTTAGGTGCACTGGCCATGCTAAATTCTCCCTCAGTATTCCCGAACAGGTGCCAGAGTATGGTGACTAGGGGATTTTCACAGTAACTTCATTGCAGTGTTAATATAAGCCTACTTGTGACACTGATAAATAAATAAATGAGGGCATCTCTAGCCCTCTTGCCTATGCACATCCTGGCACTAGCCTGGCCACCTTTCTGCACCTCCTCTGGGGAGTCATCTTTGGCCCCCTCCTCGATGCCCTCCTCATCGGAGGAGACATTCTGGTCCTTTAAATTCTCCTGGGCAAGCTCCTCACTCCATTGATGTACCAGGTTGTGGAGGGCGCAGCACATCATTGTAATGCAGAAGACCCTCTGGGAGCTGTATTGGAGGGTTCCAGGCAGCAGAAATGGATCTTCAGGATGCCTATTGTCTGCTCAACCATTGCACAAGTTGCAGTGTGTTCCTTGTTGTAACAAGTCTCTGCTGCAGGCTGTGGCTTCTGCACTGGCGTCATCAGCCATGTCCAGAGGCTCTAACCCTTGTACCTGAAGAGCCATCCCTGTAGCCTTGGATGTCCCTTACAAAGGTTCAGGACCTGGGATTGGCCAAGGATGTAGCTGCCTTGGACGCTTCCAGAGAAATGTGGACACACATGTAAGATGTGCCTGGTGTGGGCGCAGACCAGCCGAACAGTAAGAGAGTGGTAAAAAGCACATCCATCATCTCCCTGATGCAGTTATGTGCAGCCACATATTGATGCTGGAGTCTTTCCTCCACCATCACAGTAATAAATATCACTGCCAACTACATCGGCTCCATTGCAATATCTGAAATGAAACTGTATGGAAATAGGGAGCGAGAGACCGATTTATCACAAATGACTCATTTGATATGCTTTGTTTTGATTTGATTTATTATTGTCACATGTATTGGTATACAGTGAAAAGTATTGTTTCTTGCACACTATACAGACAAAGCATACCGTTCATAGAGAAGGAAACAAGAGAGTGCAGAATGTAGTGTTACATTCTAGGGTGTAGAGAAAGATCAACTTAATACGAGGTAGGTCCATTCAAAAGTCTAACAGCAGTAGGGAAGAGGCTGTTCTTGAGTTGGTTGGTACATGACCCCAGATTTTTGTAACTTTTTCCCGACGGAAGAAGGTGAAAGAGAGAATGTCTGGGGTGCATGGGGTCCTTAATTATGCTGGCTGCTTTGCCAAGGTAGCAGGAAGTGTAGACCGAGTCAATGGATAGGAGGCTGGTTTGCGTGATGGATTGGGCTACATTCACGACCTTTTGTAGTTCCTTGCAGTCTTGGGCAGAGCAGGAGCCATACCAAGCTGTGATACAACCTTAGTCTTCTGACAAAGTAGAGGCGTTGGTGGGCTTTCTTAACTATAGTGTCGGTATGGGGGGACCAGGACAGGTTGTTGGTGATCTGTGCACCTAAAAACTTGAAGCTCTCGACCCTTTCTACTTTGTCCCCGTTGATGTCGACAGGGGCATGCTCTCCTTTATGTTTCCTGAAGTTGATGACAATCTCCTTTGTTTCTTGATGCTGACTGCTTTTCCAAGGCAGCGGAAGTGTAGACAGTGTCAATGGGTGGGAGGCTGATTTGAGTGATGGGCTGGGCTTCATTCACTACTCTTTGTAGTTTCTGGTGGTCTTGGGCAGAGCAGGAGCCATACCAAGCTGTGATACAACCAGAAAGAATGCTTTCTAATGTGCATTTGTAAAAGTTGGTGAGAGTCGTAGCAGACATGCCGAATTTCCTAAGTCTTCTGAGAAAGTAAAGGCGTTGGTGGGCTTTCATAACGAAAGAGTCAGCATGGAGAGACAAGGACAGGTTGTTGGTGATCTGGACACCTAAAATTTGAAGCTCTCAACCATTTCAACCTCGTCCCCATTGACGTATTCAGGGACATGTCCTCCACTATGTTTCCTGAAGTTGATGACTATCTCCTTCATTTTATTGACATTGAGGAGGAGATTTTTAACGTTGCACCAGTTCACCAGATTCTCCATCTCTTTCCTGTACTCTATCCCCTGACCCATTGGCCATCCTTACCCAGGGGCAATCAGTCAAAGGACATTGCCTGCAATGCCCGAGCACTACTGACACCAATTCCCATTCCATCTCCAACACGGTGGAATTCCTGGAATGAGCCCTCGCCCACTTAGCCTCGCAGATGAACAGCGGCCTAGGGATTCCTTCCCCTGTGTATGGGACCACTGAAGGCTCTTTCAGGAGGGACTTGTGTTTTCTAGTCGCAGCTGGACGCTGTTATTTGGAAGCTGAGGTGAGTGGGTGTTGGGAGTGGGGGTGGGGAGATGGTGGTGTGGATATCCAAGAGACTGCCAGTGCAGGAGCTGGAGGCTCGGGGGAGAGATGAACACTTTGCCCTCTCATTGTAAACTGAGACTCAGCCTTGGATTTTGTGCTTTGGGGAGCTGAAGGTGCGAAGGGTTAACTCCTGAGGGCCCATCAGTGTCACAAGCATAAATCTCAGCTTATTAACTGGGCATAATCGGTTCCTCCCTCGGTGCTAAGCTGTGTTAATAGGCACCCTGGTAACTCAAGCAGCAATCATCAGGCTGATCATTACTATCATCCCTGCATAGTAAAACTCACTGGACAGCAACTCACAGACCCCAGCTATCCTCTTCTTGGTCACCCCTCCCCCTAGAGCTGTCCAGTGACTGCTGTCCCTTGGACTCCCTGGTGGATGGTGGGGGCATACACATTCACTTCTGACCATTCCACACAGATGTCACGTGTCAGGTTGCTGTTTATAAAGCAGAAACTCGTGCTGGTGTGATGTCACGCCGGCTGGATGGGAAGATACAATGAGGGATGTTGTGAAGCCCGCTAATGAGATGGTAATCCATGTAAACCAGGCTCGCGCCCTTCCTGGGCGTGAACCTGATGGCATCATTGGAGGGGGACTGGGAAATTTGCAAACTGAAATCTCACCATCGAGTTTCTGACATCTTGCAAAATTTAGTGGCCATTACGGGAATTGCGCCAGTGGCTACATGACCGCTGAATTGCGACCAGAATCGCTCCCTGTTCGGATGATTGCTCATTTTTCTCATATACTTTTGAAATGCTTGGGATGTTTGCTTTGTTAAAAACTGTAACATAAATGCAAATTATTGTTGTTGGCTCATGCTTCAAATTTTTAGAAGGCTTGGTGCACCTTACAGAAACGCTTTTCACATGTCAAACTTCCAAGTTTACTGATTTTGTATCTCATTTAACATTGGCTCCTAAGGGTATGACTCAGCTGGACATAAAAATGTCACCACCTCAAATTCAGCAACATTTTCTTTTTATTCATTCATGGGACATGGGCGTCACTGGCTGGCCAGCATTTATTGCCCATCCCTAATTGCCCAAGAGTAGTTGAGAGTCAACCACATCACTGTGGTTCTGGAGTCACATGCAGGCCTGACCAGGTAAGGACGGCAGATTTCCTTCCCTAAAGGACATTAGTAAACCAGATGGGTTTTTCCAACAATCGACAATGGTTTCGTGGTCATCAGTAGATTTTTAATTTTTATTGAATTCAAGTTCCACCATCTGCTGTGGTGGAATTCGAACCTGTGTCCCCAGAACATTGGCTGAGTTTCTGTATTGATAGTGTAGTGATGATTCCACTAGACCATCTCCTCTCCTGATTACCATTTAGAAGGTTAGATGGACAATGAAAATCATAGTTTGTGTAGTCTGTCTATATCAGGTTTTAGCTGAACAAATTTGATGAGTAGGGAAGTAACGTTATAATCATGGTGGCACGCCATCAGCCATGATACTGTGATTGAATTCCTTAATGCTTCCCAATGCCCAAATATCCAAAATTATGAATTCATCCTTTCCATTTTATTCACAAAATGAAGTTGTTCTCTTTCTCAAGTTAACAGCTGACTGATGTTATTTTCCCTGAGGAAATATGACAACTATGAATGAGATGCAGCTCATGCCATTATCACTGGAATTATTTAAGGTATTGCTTAACCAGTCAAGAGCAATCTGCTTTAGGAACCGCAACAATGGTAAACTCATGGGTGGCATGGTAGCACAGTGGTTAGCACTGCTGCTTCACAGCTCCAGGGTCCTGGGTTCGATTCCCGGCTCGGGTCACTGTCTGTGTGGAGTTTGCACATTCTCCTCGTGTCTGCGTGGGTTTCCTCCGGGTGCTCCGGTTTCCTCCCACAGTCCAAAGATGTGTGGGTTAGGTTGATTGGCCAGGTTAAAAAATTGCCCTATAGAGTCCAGGGATGCGTAGGTTAGAGGGATTAGCGGGTAAATATGTGGGGATAGGGCCTGGGTGGGATTGTGGTCGGTGCAGACTCGATGGGCCGAATGGCCTCCTTCTGCACTGTAGGGTTTCTATGATTTCTAACCTTGGCAATCTTGTCAAGATTTTTCCTATTGAGAATTTAATCGGTGATCATTTCAATTCTGGGATTTCTTAAATAGTGACCGTTATTTTTAGCACAGTGAAAACACTGAAGTGTGTCTGTGCACCACATTTTGCAATGTTGTTGACCTCCGTTTAAAAGAAAGACATGAAAACCTGAGCAAAATAAGTCAATTATAATTACAGTTTTGATTGCCACCTTTTGTCTCATTGCACGGGGGTTTCTGGATTCAAAAGCTGAACTCACGTTGTTACTCTAATCCCTGAATCAAGGCTGTCCTCTTTATTTCCCACCAGCATTTTGGTTTGAAATTCAAGCATGAAATCATGGTGCAGGGTTGCACTGTGTACAGTAAACCACATCAAAAGGGAGGGCTTGAATTTAATCCAAAATGTTTGGAGAACATTGAAATAAATTTGCAGCAACATTCCAGCTTTATATTCCAGATTTTCAGTCCTTCAGTATTATTAAGTATTATTTAACAAGGTTTCCATGACAAACCTATTAAAGAGCTTTGCAATATTGATGACAATAGAGGGAATAGAGAGATACAAAAGAATGGTCTAGTGGGCACATGAGCAGCGCAGGCTTGGAGGGCCGAAGGGCCTGTTCCTGCGCTGTATTGTTCTTTATTCTTTGACATATATTTCCAATGCAGTAACAGCTTTATCATGGATGTTTTACTCCAGAGAGAAGTACTTGGGTTTACGGGAATAGGGCCTGTGGGATTGTGGTCAGTGCAGACTCGATGGGCTGAATGGCCTCCTTCTGCACTGTAGGGATTCTATAATGATTCGAAGTTGGTTTCCACACAGCACACCTTTGAGTTGGCATGGCTCAAGTCAGCAATTTAACATGTAGAGAGGGCACAACAAATTATTGTTTATGTATACTTCTCAATTTAGTCAGTAGCGGCATTAACTTGTCATATTGTCACCTTAGAGTCAGAGGTCTATGGGTTTAGATCCCACAAAGGACCTACACATATAATCTAGGCTGACACTTGAATGAAGAGCTGAAACACAAGAGTTCAAATATAACATTAAATTGAGATTCTGTCCACAGATTCAGATAGACAGATTAATAGTCGTATGGCACTGTTTATTGAAAAACAGGGAGTTTAACCCCTGCCTTGGTTAACATTGCTTCCTTCTCCCAAGCCTGAGCCGAAACCACTAAAAGCAGGCTAAATTCTTATTCATTGGATTATTATTTTGTGAAACTTTGCTATGCCTTATTTGTTGCCACATTTGTTAAGGTAACAACAGTAGCTCCATCTAAAAGTAATGTCTTGCTTTAAGACATTCTGAGAATAAAACACTAAATCAATTAAGCAATATTCTTCCCTTGCTCTGCCTGTGTATGCAATGAATTAAGATTGAGGTATTTGAGGAAGATGGAAGCCAGTACAATTGGGAGTAACTGGAGCAAAGCCTGATGTAGTGAGGACTTAATTTACTAAATATGAACCACACCTGGCTTCAGTTATTTTTCCTTGATGATTGAAACCAGGCTTATAATTTGAAATACAATTGAACCTTGGTGCTGTGTGGCATGTTAAGACCCAGGCCAGAAACTCCAAGGTGTTTTATGAAGTTAGCCTACACCTTAAGTTTTTACATTTGACTTTGGCATGGGTGAGCTTAAGGTGTTTCACTCCAGGTATGATTCAAGTGACCCATGAGGAAGTTTTTATTCAAACAAAGTTTATTTAAGAACACAGTTATAACATAACAAAAAGAATTAGCATAACTTTTACCAACTATAAGACTTAAACATAACA
Organism: Mustelus asterias; assembly: GCF_964213995.1. Taxonomy (NCBI): domain Eukaryota; kingdom Metazoa; phylum Chordata; class Chondrichthyes; order Carcharhiniformes; family Triakidae; genus Mustelus; species Mustelus asterias. The sequence goes on along the minus strand of NC_135825.1, from coordinate 34,580,563 downwards.
CTGTCTAACTCCAAGCAGCTAGCTATCTCTGCTGTTCCAAGTTAAACACCATCCCAGAGACATGGGCCGAAATTTTCCTGCCAAGACTCCGGGGTGAGTGCAGCTCGCAAAACAGAATTCTCCATTGGCCTCAGGCAGGATTTTACCAGCCTCGCCCGAGAGAGGTCATAAAATACTGGCCATACAGCCTTCTTCAGACTTAGCACAAAAAGCAAGTATCTCATGTGATGCCGGATCGTCAGCTTTTTAACACCAGCTGTGAATTGGTCCTTCAAATGTTGGATCAAATCTCCAAGGCACCCCAGTCTTGGAACTTTCAGAAAGCCTCTGGAGAGAGAGAGAGAGAGAGGGGGACAGAGACACTGCTTTCTTCCACCAGCTTCTAGCAGCAACTGAGAAGCAAAACTAAAATTTGAATGTTTGGTGAAAAAAAGCTGTCTTCAGTCACATGACATAACCTGTCAATCAATCTCAATCAATTTTCACTCTGCAGGACATTCTTAAGGGGGAGGGTGAGCAGCCAGAGGCCGTTGTACATATTGGTACCAACGACATAGGTGGGAAAAGGGATGAGGTCCTGAAATGTGAATATAGAGAGTTAGGCAGAAGGCTAACATGCAGGACCTCGAAGGTAGTAATTTCAGAACTACTACTGGTGCCACGTGCTAGTGAGAGTAGGAATAGGAGGATTAGGCAGATGATTGCCTGGCTTGAGAGCTAGTGCAGGGGGCAGGGATTTAGATTTTTGGATTATTGGGATCTTTTCTGGGGAAAGGCTGACCTGTTCAAGAGGGATGGGTTACATTTGAACTGGAAGGGGACTAACATCCTGGCGGGGGGATTTGCTAGAGTCACTCGGGAGGATTTAAACTAGTTTGGCAGGGGGGTGGGATCCAAAGCAGTAGGGAAACAGAAGAGAAGTTTGAGGAGAGCACGGAAGTTAAGGGGAGCACATTAATTCGTAAAGGCAGTGTCAGTAATCCTAGTACCAGACAGATCAGACAGAAGCAAGACAGAGAGCAAGGGAAGTCCAGATTAAACTGCATTTATTTCAATGCAAGAGGCCTGACAGGCAAGGCAGATGAACTCAGGGCATTGATGGGTACGTGGGACTGGGATATTATAGCAATTACTGAAACATGGCTAAGGGAGGGACAGGACTGGCAGCTCAATGTTCCAGGGTACAGATGCTGTAGGAAAGATAGAACAGGAGGTAAGAGAGGAGGGGAAGTTGCACATTTGATTAGGGAAAGCATCACGGCCGTACTGAGAAGGGATATATCCGAGGGTTCGGCCACTGAATCTATATGGGTAGAACTGAGAAATAAGAAGGGGGAAATCACTTTGATATGGTTCTACTATAGGCCCCCAAATAGTTAGCGGGAAATTGAGGAGCAAATATGTAAGGAGATTACAGATAGCTCCAAGAAAAATAGGGTGGTAATAGTCAGAGATTTTAATTTTCCCAACATTGACTGGGACAGCCATAGCATTAGAGGGTTGGATGGAGAGAAATTTGTTGAGTGTATTCAGGAGGAATTTCTCATTCAGTATGTGGATGGCCCGACTAGAGAGGGGCAAAACTTGACCTCCTCTTGGGAAATAAGGAAGGGCAGGTGACAGAAGTGTTAGTGAGGGATCACTTTGGGACCAGTGACCATAATTCTATTAGTTTTAAGATAGCTATGGAGAATAATAGGTCTGTCCCAAAAGTTAATATTCTAAATTGGGGCAAGGCTAATTTTTATGGTATTAGGCAGGAACTTTCAAAAGTTAATTGGGGGAGTCTGTGGGAAGGCAAAGGGACGTCTGGTAAGTGACATGCTTTCAAAAGTGTGTTAACCAGAGTTCAGGGTAAACACATTCCTCTTAGAGTGAAGGGCAAGGCTGGCAGAAGTCGGGAACCCTGGATGACTTGGGATATCGAGGTCCTGGTCAAGAAGAAGAAAGAGGCACATGACATGCATAGGCAGCTGGGATCAAGTGAATCTCTTGAACAGTATAGCGGGTGTAGGAGTAGAGTTAAGAGAGAAATCAGGAGGGCAAAAAGGGGACACAAAATTGTTTTGGCAGACAAGGCAAAGGAGAATCCAAAGAGCTTCTACAAATACATAAAGGGCAAAAGAGTAACAAAGGAGAGAGTAGGGCCTCTTAAGGATCAACAAGGTCATCTATGTGCGGATCCACAAGAGATGGGTGAGATCCTAAATGAATATTTCTCATCAGTATTTACTGTTGAGAAAAGCATGGATGTTAGGGAACTTGGGGAAATAAATAGTGATGTCTTGAGGAGTGTACATATTACAGAGAAGGAGGTGCTGGAAGTCTTAAAGCGCATCAAGGTAGATAAATCTGCAGGACCTGATGAGGTATATCCAAGGACATTGTGGGAGACTAGGGAGGAGATTGCGGGTCCCCAGCCGAGATACTTGAATCATCGATCGTCACGGGTGAGGTGCCTGAAGATTGGAGAGTGGCAAATGTTGTGCCTTTGTTTAAAAAGGGCTGCAGGGAAAAGTCTGGGAACTACAGGCCAGTGAGCCTCACATCTGTGGTGGGTAAATTGTTGGAAGGTATTTTGAGAGACAGGATCTACAGGCATTTAGAGATGCAAGGACTGATTAGGGACAGTCAGCATGGCTTTGTGAGTGGAAAATCATGTCTCACAAATTTAATTGAGTTTTTTGAAGGGGTAACCAAGAAGGTAGATGAGGGCAGTGCACTTGATGTTGTCTACATGGACTTTAGCAAGGCCTTTGACAAGGTACCGCATGGTAGGTTGTTGCATAAAGTTAAATCTCACGGGATCCAGGGTGAGGTATCTAAATGGATCCAAAATTGGCTTCTTGACAGAAGCCAGAGGGTGGTTGTAGAGAGTTGTTTTTCAAACTGGAGGTCTGTGACCAGTGGTGTGCTTCAGGGATCAGTGCTGGGCCCACTGTTATTTGTCATTTATATTAATGATTTGGATGAGAATATAGGGGGCATGGTTATTAAGTTTGCAGATGACACCAAGATTGGTGGCATAGTGGACAGTGAAGAAAGTTATCTCCAATTGCAACGGAATCTTGATCAATTGGGCCAGTGGGCAGATGGAGTTTAATTTAGACAAATGCGAGGTGATGCATTTTGATGGATTGAACCAGGGCAGGACTTACTCAGTTAATGGTAGGGCACTGGGGAGACTTACAGAGCAAAGAGACCTAGGAGTACATGTTCATAGCTCCTTGAAAGTGGAGTCACAGGTGGACAGAGTGGTGAAGAAGGCATTCGGCATGCTTGGTTTCATCGGTCAGAACATTGAATACAGGAGTTGGGACATCTTATTAAAGTTGTACAAGGCATTGGAAAGGCCACATTTGGAATACTGTGTGCAATTCTGGTCACCCTATTATAGAAAGGATATTATTAAACTAGAAAGAGTGCAGAAAAGATTTACTAGGATGCTACCGGGACTTGATGGAGAGGCTGAATAGACTGGGACTTTTTTCTCTGGAGTGTAGGAGGCTGAGGGGTGACCTTATAGAGGACTATAAAATAATGAGGGGCATAGACAAGGTAGATAGTCTATATCTTTTCCCAAAGGTAGGGGAGTCTAAAACGAGAGGGCATAGGTTTAAGGTGAGAGGGGAGGGATACAAAAGTGTCCAGAGGGGCAATTTTTTCACACAGAGGTTGGTGAGTGTCTGGAACAAGCTGCCAGAGGTAGTAGTAGAGGTGGGTACGATTTTATTTTTTAAAAAGCATTTAGATAGTTACATGGGTACGATGGGTATAGAGGGATATGGGCCAAATGCGCGCAATTAGGATTAGCTTAGGGGTTTTTTAAAAAAAGGGCGGCATGGACAAGTTGGGCCAAAGGGCTTGTTTCCATGCTGTAAACCTCTATGACTTCATGACTCTAATCCTATCATCATATTAATTATCCTGACTCAGCAACAATAAGCGACATCGGCGACAGACAACATGGTGCTGACAAATTCTAGGGCCTGTTAGAAACATTCTGCAGCAAAATATGAGGGCAAATTTTACTGTTTTGCCCTCCATGGGAATCATAGTGGGTGAGGGGCAGATCATGGAAAGGTCCGTTGACCCCGGGTGGGATTTTCCAGTTTCGGGGCAAGCACGGCTGGAAAATCCCACCCATTTACCGTGCATAGGGCGGCAGGGTAGCACAGTAGTTAGCACTGCTGCTTCACAGCTCCAGGGACCTGGGTTCGATTCCCACTTGGGTCACTGTCTGTGTGGAGTTTGCACATTCTCCTCGTGTCTGCGTGGGTTTCCTCCGGGTGCTCCGGTTTCCTCCCAGAATCCAAAGATATGCGGGTTAGGTTGATTGGCCATGCTAAAATGGCCCCTTAGTGTCCTGAGATGCGTAGGTTAGAGGGATTAGCGGGTAAATGTGTAGGGATATGGGGGTAGGGCCTGGGTGGGATTGTGGTCGGTGCAGACTCGATGGGCCAGATGGCCTCTTTCTGCACTTTAGGGTTTCTATGATATGATTCTCTGATATGATCAAAATACACCTCTTAAAGGCACAGTATCATCACAGGTGTCCTACATCTTTTGTTTACGAAAGCTGGGCTACACAAAAAGCACAGGTCTGCTGTTCTCACTCTTATGAATCAGAGCGCCCTATTTTGATTCTAAGTGTTGGGCGGACTTGAAACTGGGAGTGTTTCAGATACGACTTTTAGACCTGTTCTCAGGCACCCCCATATGCACTCTGCCTGCACAAATATCAGCGAGTTCAAATCGTGCTGCACAAGCCTCTGGGCGGGGCTTAATGCACCCAAAACCCTGCAGTTCCAATCGGCGCCTCCAACTGTGCATACGCAGAAAAAAAAATGATAGAATAATGCTCCCCTGCCACATCCCTCACGGGCCGGATAATGCCTCCCCCTGACCCCCACAGACATTGCCTCACCCCCACAACATTACTAACCCCCTTATCCCCCCACGTCCCACCACCCAGACCGATTGTGGGCCCCTCCCCTCTTCCGCCCACCCATCTCAGGCAGAATGGCAGCGGACATCCCTTTCCCCACACTGATCTCAGGCAGAGTAGCAGTGGATTCCAACCCACCTTCCGCCCCACTGATCTCAAGCAGAGTGGCAGCAGATCCCCCTTCCCCCTCACTGATCTCAGGCAGAGAGATCCACTATCTCCCCTCCACCCTATAGATATCAGGCAGGGTGATCCCCTCACCCCCACCTGAACCCTCCCCCACAAGGCCCCCATCTCTTCCGGACTCCAATTGCTGTTTGACACCTCCCTCTCTCTCCCCAGTCCCCAGTCATTGAGGCATTGATCCACCCCCTTACCCCACCCCCTTCCCCCAATAATCACATCTGCAAGTGCTCACTTGCCTTCCCCTCAATGCTATGAAGCAAACTGCAAGTAACTTGCTGGAATGCTTTGCCAAACTGCCTGCAGCTGATCTGCCCTAACGAGGGGCAGCTCCATTAAAAACTCAAGAATGGATAGGCAGGCAGTGCAGGACAATGTGCGCATGACCAGCGATCTGGGCAGGCTACTGGATGCAGCAGAGATGAAGCGGGACACCCTCTTCGCCCCAGGAGGACGCAGACCCAGGGGGGGCTGATGGAAATGCAGCCTGGGAGGCAGTTGCCGCTTTGGTCAGTGCCAGGGCACTGGCCCACCCAAACCGGGAAGCAGTGCCGGAAAAAAGTCAATAACCTCATCCGGGCAGCAAGGGTGAGTGCTGAACCCCATCTTGCATCTTCCCCCAAATTCCCCCAGATCCTCCCATCTCCAGCACCCTGCATACTTCCAGAGGAGCTGACCCCCAAGCAGCTCCTTCCTATCCCCCCAAGAGCCGCACTGCGCTTGCCCTCTAAGGGCCACCACCTGATACCCTACAGGAGTCACTCCATCATTTCTTTCATGGCTTCTCCTGTCTCCACAGGAGAAGACTGACCATAACAGCTGTAAGAGGGCGAAAACAGGGGGTGGTGAGTCAGGCTTCCGGGTCCTCACCCCATTTGAGGAGTGGGTGTTGGAGCTCTCAAGAGAAGGGGAGATGCGGGTTGTCAGCGACAGCATGGTCGGGTTTCTGTCAAGCCTTGAGCACCTGTCATTCCTCCACTCACTTTGAGGCAACTTCTCAGGGGCACGAGTTTCGGGTGCGAGGGGCAAGGTTTAAAGGAGATGTACAAGGCATGTTTATTTGCACAAAGAGGGTGGTGGCTGCTGGAACTCGCTTCCAGCGAAGGTCGCGGAGGCAGATATGAAAGTGACCTTTAAGGGGTGTCTTTACAGCTATGTGATACCGGAAGGGTGGGGTTACAAATCAGATGGACAGCCTTGGAGGGCCGAGATGCCTGTTCCTGTGATGTAATTTCCTTGGTGCTTTGTTCTTTGTTCAATGGAGAAATGTGAATCACGTGTTGGGCATCCCAGATTCCTCTCCCTCCCTTGCACTTAACCTTGTGTTCCTGTTGCAGGGACAGATCTGGATGCCCTGGGGCCTTCTGGACTTGAGGCTTGTACTGCGGCTTCTGCCCATCCTGGTCAGAACAGCTCGGACAAGTCCTTGGAAGATATGGGTGAAGGTACCTCCGAGGGTGGTACCGGTTTGGTGTCAGCTGCCACCTCACAACTCACCATCCCAGATACTGAACGTCAGTGGGTCCAGTTAGTGGTGAGGCTTTTGGGTCACTCTCTGGTGAGCACGACACATCTGATAATGTACATCAGGTGGAGCAGGGAACGTCCGAGGCCCCTGGCAATGGGGACCTGCCAGAGGTGAGGACGCAGCTGGCCCCAGGCTATATGCTGGGCCTCTGAGATCACTTCTCCCTCAGCTGCTGGAGATGCAGCAACAGAGCCAGGGAATGCAGGAGAGGTTGACAACCACACTGGACCAACTGTGAGGCTGTTGGGAGGAGTCCCAAAGCTTTCAGGCAGACCAGTTATTGCCTGTCTTGCATGGTTCCCAGGCGAAAACTGCAAGGGCGGCGTCTGCAGTGGAAAGCCTGGGGCAGGGGATCCTCACCATGAGTGGCAGGCTCCAAGCAATGGCTGAGTCACAGCAGGCCACAGCTGAGGGACTGAACAGGATTCTCGAGGTTTTGCGGCCCATGGCTGAGAGGCTCAAGAGCTTGCAGGAGACCCGGGGACAATGCTGACATGGCCCAGTCGCAGAGGATCATGGCTGAGAGGTTGCAGAGCGTGGCCCAGTCTCAGAGGGCCAAGGCCGAGGGGTTGCAGAGCATGGCCCAGTCTCAGAGGGCACTTGCTGCAGCCATTGGCAGGTGGCCCCCGATTCAATTGAGCATCGCAGAGGGTTCGACCACCATGGGTAGGACGCAGGTGGTCCTCCAGGATTAGGAGTGCCAGGTGAGGCCATAGTTTCTGGAGTTCACTGCAGAAGCACTGCCATTGCATGGAGTGACCCAGGGGCCCACAGGAACCCCAATGGTCCTCCAATCTGGAAGGGCTCGAGCCGGGGCCTTCCAGCCAGGAGACTGTGACTCCCTCCTTCCTGACACCAGGGCATCTCAGGGCCAGTGGGATGAAGAGGGTGTTATGGAAACATCCCAGACACCTGGAAACCGGCCACGACCCTCAAGGTCCAGAGCCTCCAGAGGATGCCCGCCACGCGCATCACAGACAACGGGGTGAGATAGGCAGCTGGCCCCCTCCACCTCCAATATACATTCTGGGGAGTCACTGAGATGTAATGGTAGGCTACGTAAGGTTAGGAAGTTGTAGTTGCACTGAGATGGCATGGATGAAAGGCTGCACTAGTTAGATAGATATTTAAGCACCTTAATGTTTTCCGTTCACAAGTTTTTATGTTAGAACATATTATTTAAATGCCTAGATTGCAATTAAATGTTTTTTCACCATCCACTGTGACTAATTTGTCTCAGATTTATCTCGAATAGGAATCCTCTTTCATTGATGATTGCCGGAGGGATGCTTCATGTTGAAGACAGTTGGGGAGGCCCCTCAATGCTGTGTCACTGAGAAAAGGAAGGCATTCATTCCCCAGGCCCCACAAGCGATTCCCTCCTGTCCCTTACCCCACCAGCCCCAGGGCCCTGTATGGGGGTTTCAGATCCCCCACCCACTACACAGATGTTGGCCCGTTGCCAGCGTGCATGCGGAGCTCAGATAGGAATCAGACTAGTTTGCACCAGGGCATCATCATAATGGTGCTTAGCGAGGCATCATCACCCTCCTGCCTGCCAAAAATCTCGCTAACACAGCATATCCAGGCTCACCACTCTGGTGTGACAATGTTGCAAGGGATAGAAGGAATTTTGGGGGTGGGGGAACGGGGATGGAACCCACAGACACAAGCCCCTAGCGAGTGAACCGCCTCGTTATCAGAACCTCCCTAGCCGCCCCCGAATGCCTCATTTGAGATGCCAGCCCTCCAGTGTCTGGGTGGTGTTCCAAGGTGTGCTCTTCCTCTTCTTCCTCCTCCTCCGCTTCCTCCTCCTCCTGCTTGTCATCCTCCCCAGCGATGTCCAGCCTCCACGTCCTCCTCCTCCCCCTCCAATATGTCACCTCTCTGCAGAGCCAGGTTGTGCAAGGCACAGCACACCACCACAATGTGGGAAGAGATCAGGGGGCTGTATTGGAGGGCCCCGCCAGATCAGTCCAGGCACCGGAATGGTATTTTAAGGAGCCCAATGCACCTCTCCACTGTCGCGCGGGTGGCTACATGGGCCTCATTATAATGAGTCTCTGCCTCAGTCACTGGCCTCCACACAGGCGTCATCAGCCATGTCCGAAGCGGGTCACCCATATCGCCCATGAGCCACCCCCACAGCCTGGGCTCCTCCTCAAATGCCTCCGGGATGTCAGAGCTCCTGACTATGAAGCTGTCATGCACGCTGCCTGGATGTCGTGCACAATGTTCATATTATGGTTACACAGTAGTTGAACATTCAGGGAGTGGAACCCCTTTCTGTTGATGAATCTTCGCAGATTCTGTAGGGGGGCCTTGAGGACGATGTGGTGCAGTCGATGGCCCCCTGTACGTTAGTCATCCCTGCAAACTCTGCAGCCTGTGCTTCCTGATCGGCCTGGTCCAGGTTAAATTTGATGTATTGCTTGCCCGGGCATACTGGGCTTCTGTGACCTGCTTGAGTGCTGACTGGGAAACGCCACATACATCTCCGCTCGGGGTCTGGAAGGAGCCAGTCGCATAAAAGTTCAGAGCAGCCACCAATTTGACAGCCGCTGAGAGTGGGTACCCCCCCACCCGCCTCTAGGTGCCAGGTCCTGCAACAGGTTGCACAGGTGTTGCATTATCTCCTTTCAGAGGCAGAGACATCGGCGGCACACGGTGTCCAACATCTGTTCAAATGACACTCATGCACGGAACTGCCGGGGCCTCTGCTCTCTCCTTCTCTTGCCCGCCCCCCCCTCCCCCCACCCCCCACCCCTCTCTCCCGCGCCCCCGCCGTCTCTGGATGAATGGTGGCCACCTCTTGCCCTGGGTGATCATCTCCCTCTACTCCTGCAAGTGGTAAGGCCGGGCCTCTTGTGCCTGCAATTTTTCCTCCAGCTCCTCCTCCTCAGCTCCAGCAGCAACCAAAAGAATAGCAAGATTGAGCAGTTGCATTGCAAAAGCCATCTTGTCACTCTGAAGGGGGAGGGCTGGGGCTCGGGGGGGCGGGGGGGGGGCTGTTGGAGATGGAGAGGAACACATGTAGAGGCTAAGGAATGCTGCTTGCCCCTAGCACATCAACAGTCACTGTCCATACCCCCCAATTCACCCAGATACATGCTCCCCACAATTACAGAGCCCCCCAATTCCCTCAGCGACATGTTCCCCACAATCACAGCCCCTGAATTCCCCAGCCACATACTCTCCACAATTACAGAGCCCCTCCCTCCATTCCCCCAGCCACATACTCCCCACAATTACAGAGCCCCCCCAATTCCCTCAGCCACATGCTCCCCACAATCACCGCCCCCCCCAATTCCCCCAGCCACATGCTCCCCACAATCACAGCCCCCCCAATTACCCCAGCCACATGGTCCCCAAAATCACCGTTCCTTGAAAAGTTGAGAGGCTGAAGCAGTGCAATTTGCAAGAGCTTTGTGCACATCCTTCAGCTGGAAGTGAGCTGAGTGCACTAGGACCCAGCAGCACCACAAGACCCGAAATCAGTGCTGAGACCCGGGTCAGTGCTGCAAGTTGGACATCGGAGACCCTGCTGAGCAACAGCCCCCCCACATCCCCCACACACTCACAGAGCCGCCACCAACACAAGAAAGAAAGTGGCCACAATGAAAGGACACCCGTAAGCAGCAGAGAGCCATCGGACACTATGCACTTACCTCCTCACTAACCCTCACTGATGGAGCGCCCGAATCAGACTTTTATGGAGCATGTTTGTTTTGTGCCGATTCAAGATTGGCGAATGCAGTGGTAAAGGGGGAAGTGCTGGTAAAGTTGGGGGTGCAGCCCATTAAGTCAATTTAAATGCATTTAAATGGCTATCGCGCCTGTTTCGGGCAGGGTCCCGATCACATACATTTTTGGGCCTTGGTAAAGGGGGAACTGGCATGGAGGTGGGCGTGGATCATGCCGTTCCCCTCATGCCTGACTTTACCAAGTTTTCGCCCGAAAACGAGTGCAATGCGATGGTAAAATCAGGCCCATAGAATCCATACAGTGCAGATGGAAGCCATTCGGCCCATTGAGTCTGCACCAAATCTCTGACAGGCCCTAACACTATGCCCAGTGTCCTGCCCAGTGAAGCAGTTGAGGCTACCTCATTGAATGTTTTTAAGCCAAGGATAGATACATTTTTGAACAGTAAAGGAATTGAGGGTTATGGTGAGCGGGTGGGTAAGTGGAGCTGAGTCCACAAAAAGATCAGCCATGATCTTATTGAATGGCGGAGCAGGCTCGAGGGGTCAGATGGCCTACTCCTGCTCCTAGTTCTTATGTTCTTACAGCACACACATTTCTTGGGACATTAAGAAGCAATTTAGCATGGCCAATCAACCTACCTAACCTGCACATCTTTGGAGTGTGGGAGGAACCCGGAGCATCCTGAGGAAACCCACATGGACACGGGGAGGATGTGCAAACTCCACACAGTCATGGAATTGAACCCAGTCTCTGGCACTGTGAAGCAGCAGTGTTAACCACTGTACCACAGTGCCTTAACCTCCCTAACCTCTCTTTATAATGGTTGCCTGATATTGTCTTGATCCAGAGTCGGTAGGCTGTCTGTTACTCGTCCTCAATCCACTGGGGATATGAGAGTCAGGACTGGCCATCAAAATGGACCAGACCTCAATTGGCACCATTGGGCTGCTGGCCAGCAACCATTCTGTCAAGCAGCATAGAGTGCAGAGACAAAGGCCAGAACTCTACCACCTCGCCTTTTTTAAAATTCATTTGTGGGACATGAGCGTCACTGGCTGGCCAGCATTTATTGCCCATCCCTAGTTGCCCTTGGAGGGCAGTTGTGAGTCAACCACATTGCTGTGGCTCTGGAGTCACATGTAGGCCAGACCAGGAAGGGACAGCAGATTTCCTTCTCTAAAGGACATTAGTGAACCAGATGGCTTGTTCCGACAATCGACAATGGGTTCATGGCCATCAGTAGATTCTTAAGTCCAGATAATTTTAATTGAATTCCAGTTCCACCATCTGCCGTGGCGGGATTCGAACCCCTGTCCCCAGAACATTAGCTGAGTTTCTGGATTAATAGTCTAGAGATAATGCCACTAGGCCATCACCTCCCCATCTCTTGCCACGGAATCGGAACGGGCGGGCGAGGGTCCGACAATTGAAATTTCCGTTGACCTTGGGTGGGAATTTTCGGCCTCACCTGAGTGAGACCGTAAAATCCCGTCCAAAGAATCATCATCAGATGTGACGGAGTGATGGAGAGGTAATAAGATGGAGAACAAGAAAGGAGGGCAATGATATGCAGATGCAAGAACCAATAACCAGCCATATCAAATGTATAAAGAGCCTATAACAAAATAAAACTTATTTACTCTCTGTACCAAGATATAGACGTTCAGAAATTAAATGAGATCTTGGCTCTTTTTGGCATCTTACAATTTCACAGACAGGAAACAGGAACTCATTATAAGTCGATACAGAACCACCCGCCATGTTAATACAAGCAAAAAAAAGTACTGTGCCTTAAACATGCATCAGGCCCTTTACATTTAAGGCACCTAATGTCCAGTTGTGTTAACCTGTGCAAAATTCCTCCTGGTGATGTAACAGTCTGAAATACAAAGTATAGTTGGCGGTGAGCTGCCTGGTGAAGCCCAGAAGGTGGCGGGGCTCAATATCAGGTGCAACTTGGACTTGCTCGTTCATGAACAGGGATTGTTTCTTATATGAGCAGCCTGGGAATGGAGGGATACAAACGATTGGTCTAGTTGGACCAAGGAGCAGCACAGGCTTGTAGGGCCGAAGGGCCTGTTTCCTGTGCTGTACTGTTCTTTGTTCTTTGTATCCAGCTTGTACCAGCAGGTCAGCAAAACTATGCAAAATAAAAAATGCCTGATGTCCTCCCTAAAGACCAACATGTAAAGTGAATGCTTTTGACGTTGGGAGGACATCAGGCGGACAGTGGGAAGAGCTCTGAAAGTGGCCAAATCCCTTTCAAAGTTCATATTGACAACACTGAGTTGGAGATAGGGTGAAACCTATGGCTGGAATTACAGTGGTCTATTTGCAGCAATAAAGGTTATTTACCCAGCAAACAGTGCCTGCTTAAACAGGGTGGCTATGAAATATAGCAAATATAACTCTTAAGGCTATAGCAAAGTTTCCTGATAAAAGTAGGATAATTTCTCCAGCAACATGCTAAGCACATGGAAAAATTATTGCAGACATGACAATTCTGTCACGTAACTTTTTTTTTGATTCCCTTTTTTCTTATAGCCCTGGCTCACCTTGTCCAACATCGCAGAAATCATGCAGCTGAGCACTGGAATTATTCCGCAGCCAAAATTGCAGAGATCTCATTAACAAACAGCGGAAGGCTGCAGTCTACAATCAAGCAAGTACATTTTGACTTCTGAAGCACTGTGCTATCTCATAAATTCAACAAAATAAAGTGATACTCTAACAGACCCAACAGGTTAATGTGGTAATAATTTTCATCCAAATGTAGTCACATCCACAGAAAAGCAATATCTGTTTTAATGTAGTTGCCAAGATGTCTCAGCATGCACCTTTGATACAATGTTAATATCACTACTCATGGTAAATTGTTTTGTTAATGTTTCAATCCTGGAAAAAAAACTCGAGAGTTGAAAGGTGCGAGAGATTAGAATAATGGCAAACTAATCCATAAGCAAGCAATATTTTTACTGTCAAATTACACTTTTGCATTCCATGTACTCTCCATATCTGTCATCCAATCTATCACAAAGCTGTATAATTTGATAGTGGGGGAGTACAGTGCAAGTTAGCTATCATTCCTATTTTATTTGAGATTTTTGCCAAAATAATCATTGATTCACATTAAGGATGTCTGATGATAAATATTCTGTTTGGGAGTATCTGGTGTATGGCAACTTCTGTTCCATGTACAACATCAGTAACAAGGGAATGGAATTATTATAGATTGAGGAGAACATGAAGAATGAATCATCACAATGTATGTATTGTAACATTTGTCAAACGTTAATACTTTATTAGGAATTCCAGAATCTGATATTATATTTAAGAGCTTGTTGGTGCGAAGGAGCAGCAATGCATGATCTAGTCTGTCTTGTTGCTTTGAATGAATAAATCATTAACCTAACACAAATCTCTTCTAGTTTCTCAAGATGTATATCTAATGGCCTGGATCCTTTTGTCCAAAGATGTGCAGGTTAGGTGGATTGGTGTTGCTAAAATGCCCCTTAGTGTCCCAAGATGTGTAGCTTACGTGGGTTAGTGGCTACTGGGATGGGGGGGGGGGGGGGGGGGGGGGTGCGTGCAGGCTGGGGGGAAGGGGATGTGGTTGTGGACCTGGGTAAGATGCTGACTCAATGGGCCAAATGGCTACGTTCTGCACTGTAGGGATTCTATAATTCTATGATATTGCATTGATAAGTATTTGTTGGAGACCATGGTCCAGTGGTCTGAGTTTTAAACCTACTTTTACAATGATCTAATTTAATCAGGGCAGTTTACACTGGATATTTGGAAATGATATGGGATTCATGACTGTCTCTGGTGTACAAGAGGCTGATAAGGCATTAAAATACACAGTTGGAAAAGCTGCAAAGTGGATTCAAAAATTGATATTCATCAGCCATTGGAAACAGTGTTATCTCTTATGTTATTCAATTAATAACATACTGGTTGCGAGTGGGATTCAAGATTGGAAGCTTTCTTTTAGGTTGGTCTAATACTGTTTCACAGATGGTGTCTCTAATGTAACATCCTACATCCTGAGTTAAGAAGCATAATTATTTCAGTCTATATATTTTTGAGCATATTGGGTGGTCTCCAATTTAGCCATAAAATTGGAGAATTTACCATTTATCTTCCAAGTATTTATTCTCTACACTGAAGAGAATTTCATGTTTAAATTTTGCTTTGACAGCTGGAGACATTAATTTGTCTGCCACTGGTAACTTACCTTCCACGTGAAGTATAAATTCGGCACTCAACTAACTTCTTGGTAACAGATGTTTGCTACCTGTTTCAAGATTTGTACAGAACTGTTTTGTTTTCAATGAGAATGGTTGTTTTCTCCTTTACTGTTGTTTTAATCTGGCTTTTGAGTTTGTTAGGCCTATTTATAGAGTCATAGAGGTTTACAGCATGGAAACAGACCCTTCACCCAACTTGTCCATGCCACCCTTTTTTTTTAAACCCCTAAGGTAATCCCAATTGTCCATATTTGGCCCATATCCCTCGATACGCATCTTACGCATGTAACTGTCTAAACGCTTTTTAAAAGACAAAATTGTACCCACCTCTACTACTACCTCCTGCAGCTTGTTCCAGACACTCACCAACCTCTGTGTGAAAAAATTGCCCCTCTAGACCCTTTTGTATCTCTCCTCACTCACCTTAAACCTATGCCCTCTAGTTTTAGACTCCCCTACCTTTGGGAAAAGATATTGACTATCTAGCTGATCTATGCCTCTCATTATTTTATAGACTTCTATAAGATCACCCCTCGGCCTTCTATGCTCCAGAGTAAAAAGTACCAGTCTATCCAGCCTCTCCTTATAATTCAAACCATCATGTCCCAGTAGCATCCTAGTAAACCTCTTCTGCAGTCTTTCTTGTTTAATAATATCCTTTCTATAATAGGGTGACCAGAATTGCACACAGTATTCCAAATGTGGCCTTACCAATGTTTTGTACAACTTCAACAAGACGTCCCAACTCCTATATTCAATATTTTGACCAATGAAACCAAGTATGCTGAATGCCTTCTTCACCACTCTGTCCACCTGTGACTCCATCTTTAAAACGGGGATATTGTAATATACCTTTAAGGGATATCAGCATGATAGCATTAGAAGGCAAATGTGTCATGTGATCCAGTCTTAATTCCACATTTGCTTTGAACAGAGCACACACAGACACTCTAATGCCTTCAACCTTTATACTTATATTTGACTTTTTTCATGTGCCTAATCATAATAAATGAAGCCATAACATCTTAAAGGTTAGTATGCAGGTGCAGCAAGTAATTAGCAAAGCTAAGAGAATGTTATCATTTATTACATGGCAATAAATTAAGATAAGAGTAAGGAGGTTATGTTTCAGTTATGCAAGGCATTAATGAGGCCACATCTGGAGTACTGTGTACATTATTGGTCTTCTGATTTAAGGAAAGATGTAAATTCATTGGAAGCAGTTCAGAGATGGTTTACTAGATTAATGCATAGAATGGCTGGGTTGCCTTATGAGGGAAGGCTGGACAGGCTAGGCTTGTATCTACTGCAGCTTAGAAGAATAAGAGGCAACTTAATTGAAATGTATAAGATCCTGAGGGGTCTTGACAAAGTGGATGTGGAGTGGATGTTTCCACTTGTAGGAGAATCTAAAACTAGGGGGCGTCACTGTTTAAAAAGAAGAAGTTGGCCATTTAAGGCATAGATGAGGAAATCTTTTTCTTTCATAAGATTGTGAGACTTTCGAATTCTCTTTCTCAAAAGCGGTTGAGGCACAGGGCAGGATTTTCCAGCTGCCCTAGCCCAAAACCAGAAAATCCCGCCCGAGGTCAATGGACCTTTACATGGTCTGCCCCTCGTCTGCTACAATTCCTGTGGTGGGCAGAACAGGAAAATTCACCCCAGAGTCTTTGAATGTCTTTAAGGTGGAGGTAGATAGATTCTTGATTATAAAGGGGGTGATAGGTTTTCGGCGGGGGGTAGGCAAGAATGTGGAGTTGAGGTTAAAGTTTGATCAGCTATGATATTATTGAACATTGGAGCAGGCTCGAGGGGCCAAGGGGCCTATTCCTGTTCCTAATTTGTAAGATCCTATGTAGCTTTACCCAATTCCTTATGAGTGGTGCCTTGTGTCTTGTACAGTGAATAAGTCTAAGCTATTATACTATTGAAACAACATGACAGGTGACATTCTCTTTCTTCCAGGATATAGGTCAGTGAAATATTGTTAAATTAGGGAAATGAAGGATAGCAGGAAGAATAATCTTATTACACGCCTATCCAAAGTTTGAATGGTTTCATCTGGTTTATATTTAGTCTTCTACATTCACTTTTGCTTTGAAATATTCACACTAACCCTTTGGGATAAACATATCAATGGAATAATTACTAATTGTGTCTGCAGAAAAAATCTATGAAAACAAACTTGGTGAACATCTAAAATTACCACAAGAGTTTTTATCCCTTTTTAAAATCATTTTTAAACTTTTTATCCCTCAGAGAATTGTAATAAACTACAGTACAGAAGGTTGTGTCCCTCAACAAATCTTAGAATTGTAATGTGCGCAGAATAATATTAATTTCTAAAGACATTGAGAACAAATTAAAATCAGAGGAGAAGGTTCTGGGGAAACGGAAAGGTCTGAATGTGGACAAATCACCTGGACCGGATGAACGACACCCTAGGGTTCTAAAAGAGATAGCTGAGGAAATTGTGGAGGCATTGGTGGTGATCTTTCAGGAATCAATGTAGACAGGGAGAGTCCCAGAGGACTGGAAAGTAGCTAATGTAACACCGCTGTTTAAGAAGGGAGGGAGGCAGCAGATGGGAAATTAAAGGCCGGTTAGCCTGACTTCGGTCATTGGCAAGATTTTAGAGTTCATTATTAAAGATGAGATCGTGGAGCACTTGGAAGTGCATGATAAAAAAGGACTGAGTCAGCATGGCTTCGTCAAGCGGGGGTCATATCTGACAAACTTTTGATAATATTATTAATAATCTCCAGAATATATAGAAAAACAGGTTCAAAGTATAATAACAAAAGCATTTCTAAAGCCCAGGATAGCAGTTAAGAGTTTTCAAATGGAAATTAATTTGAGATGGGGTAGGGGAGAATATGATGGAAATTAATTTGATGCGGGAGAGAGCTTGTTTTTAATTAAAGCTGTTGATGCTTTTATTCCTCTTTAATCTCTCAATTTTAATGTTTTATATGAAAAATCAGAAATGACTCTCAGCAATAACAATTCTGAATTTTCCAATTTAGTGCCAACTATTGTGCTTTGGATTTGCAGCCACAAAGAACTATGTCGAGACAGTTCAAATCATTTTACTTACAGCTCATGCACCCAGTGGAGATTTTGCAGGCGTTTTTTAAAATTAAAATCTATTTTAGTTCATAAGATAAGATATAGGAGCAGAATTAGGCCATTCGGCCCATCAAGTTCTCTCCACCATTTGATCATAGCTGATGTGTTACTCATCCCCATTTTCCTGCCTTCTCCCCATAACTCTTCAACCCATTACCAATTAAAAATCTGTGTAACTCCTCCTTAAATTTACTCCCTGTCCCAGCATCCACTGCATTTTTGGGTAGCGAATTCCACAGATTCACAACTCTTTGGTAGAAGTAGTTTCTCCTCAACTCTTATCCTAAGACTATGACCCCTCGTGCTAGAATGCCCCACAAGAGGAAACATCTGCTCCACGTCTACTCTATCCATACCATTTATCATCTTATATACCTCAATTTGATCTCTGCTCGTTCTTCTAAATTCCACAGAGTATAGGCCTAAACTATTCAATCTCTCTTCATATGTCAAACCCCTCATCTCTGGAATCAATCTAGTGAACCTCCTCTGAACTGCCTCCACTGCCACTACATCTTTCCCCAAATAACGGCACCAAAACTGTGCACAATATTCCAGGTGCAGTCTCATCAATGCCTTGAATAGTTGCAACAGTACTTCCTTACCTTTATATTCTATTCCTTTAGCTATAAATGCCAACATTCCATTCCCTTTCTTTAATATCTGCTGTACCTGCATGCTAGTTTTCTGTGACTCATGAACAAGGACACCCAGATCCCTCTGCACCAGAGCACCTCAAAATCTCTCCCCATTTAGATGATAAGTCGCCTTTCCATTTTTTTCAGCAAAATGCATGACCTCACACTTATCCGTGTTAAACTTCATCTGCCATTTTTTGGCCCATTCTCCTAGCCTATATATATCCATTTGTAGTGTTTTTATTTCCTCACTGCAACTTACTGTCCAGCATATTTTTGTGTTATCTGCAAATTTGGCTATAGAGTCTTCTATCCAAGTCATTAATATAGATTGTAAATAGCTGGGGCCCAAGGACATCCAGGAGAAAACCCATTTATCCCAACTGCCTGTCTTCTGTCCATCGGCCAGTCACCTATCCAAGCTAATAAATTACCCCTAATCCCATGTGATCTAACCTTGTGAATTAACCTTTTGTGCAGCACCTTATCAAGTGCCTTCTGGAAGTCCAGATAGACTGCATCTTCAGGATCCCCATTATCCACTTTGCTTGTTACATCTTCGAGGAACTTTAGCAAATTTTCCCTTCATAAAATCATGCTGACTCTGATTACTTTCCAAATGTCCTGATATTGCTTCCTTGATAATTGATTCTAACACTTGCCCAACAACAGATGTTAAACTAACTGTAATTTCAGTAATTTCCCACCTTTTGCCTCCCTCCCTTTTTGAACAAGGGCGTTACATTAGCAGTTTTCCAATCCACTGGCACTTTTCCTGTGGATTTTCCAACAATCCAGGAGCTACATTCCAATGTTCTACTCTGCTGTCCAGTTAATCAGAAGATGCATTAAAAAGGTGCAGTGATGACCAACTTAAATGCATTCAGACGACATTTGGACTATCAATTGTAGTTGACTAAATCTTGTGAAACATTGACTTCTCCAATGTTGGACCTGATATGGCAGGACTGGAGGTGGGTGAGCATCCAGCTCCCCCACTGCACCTCTCACCACCATCCCCACCCAGCCCCCCCTCCACCACCACCCGCACCCGCCACCCCAGCATCTGTAGAGAGAGAAAAGCGTTGACGTTTCTAATCCAGCTGACCCTTTGTCAAAGCTAAAAGGCATATAAAGTGGGAGATATTTATACAATACCAGACCAGGCCGACGTATATCTTCATCTCCATCAATTTGGAGTTCAGCATAATGCTGGACCCTTCTTCCATTGCCTTCGTCTCCATACTCACTTCTTTGGGCAGGAGTCTTTGTCCTGTTCAATGGATCCTCTCACCCGCCTCTAGTCTTTTCCCTCTACCTGGACCGCTGAACTGATCTCAGTTTTAGGCTTGAGGAGAAGGCTTCCAGTGGCAGACCTGCAGTTAAACATCGCAGGAAATTCAGGAAACCCATTCTTTCTGGGTTTCTCTATGTCTCCCGCACAGAACTTGACTTGGGGTTAAAATCCAAACCATCTGCACCATTTTGACAATGGTAGAATGAACCCATACTGCTTATACTTTAAAGACAATGTCAGTTAGCTCATAGATAGTTAACTTGTCAGCCTAAAATAGACACTTAACCACATATTTTTGTTGTTTTTTATGTTGCAAGGAATGATAAATTGATTTTTCTCGTTGGAAAATTGTATTCTATCTTGTGTGTGAAATAAACCAGTTTTGTGCATTAGAGCTGTGCTTTGTTTCAACACTCAGTCCGATTGCTATAAAGAAAGAACAGACATAGCAGGAAAAATGAGATCATAGTATCCAGTGCCTGCTGCAACTATTTTTTATTACCAGCTCTGGATGACATTCTTTAACGAGATATTGGGTAGTAAAGCTGTATGCCTTTGAGATTTGCTTGAGAGTGAGCAGTCATCATGAGCCTGAGAAAATACCTACTGCAGATCAATTAAATTTATCATTTAATTTCCTTGAAGGCATGCTGCTATGTAACTTCTGATGCTCCATGCAATTAAATGTTCAGTATGATGTGCCATCTGGCTTGCACGGGCAGTCAAAGGCATGTTCTGGAAAGTCTTTAAGTTTTGCATTTCTCATAAGAGAGCAATAAACTCCAGTTTATATGTGTGATCAGAACATATCAGCTCGTCTGCAGCAGCACCTACTAAATTACTTAAATGAGATATTAAAATAAGATCCTTCCTCAGTGACTTTCTAACTGAATGAGGGGTGCTGTGCATCAGACACCGAGGGATGAGTGGGTGTGGGTTCTGTCCCAAGCTCACTAATAATATTTAAATTTAAATTCAGGCACAATCGTACAGCACTTAATGCAAGTGTAATTTACGCCAGTAGCTGGCTGCTGTCTATGAGGAGTGCTATTGCACATGCACCTTGATCTCTCAGGGTTCTGTGTACAAAGAACAAAGAAAATTACAGCACAGGAACAGGCCCTTCGGCCCTCCAAGCCTGCACTGACCATGCTGCCTGATTTAACTAAAACCCCCTATGCTTCCGGGGACCATATCCCTCTATTCCCATCTCATTCATGTACTTGTCAAGACGCCCCTTAAAAATCACTACCGTATCCGCTTCCACTACCTCCCCCGGCAACGAGTTCCAGGCACCCACCACTCTCTGTGTAAAAAGTCTGCCTCGTACATCTCTTTTAAAACTTGCCCTTCACACCTTAAACCTACGTCCCCTAGTAATTGACTCTTCCACCCTGGGAAAAAGCTTCTGACTATCCATTCTGTCCATGCCTCTCATAATCTTGTAGACTTCTGTCAGGTCTCCCCTCAACCTCCGTCGCTCCAGTGAGAACAAACCAAGTTTCTCCAACCTCTCCTCATAACTAATGCCCTCCATACCAGGCAACATCCTAGTAAATCTTTTCTGTACCCTCTCCAAAGCCTACACATCCTTCTGGTAGTCTGGAGACCAGAATAGAACACTATATTCCAAGTGCGACCTCACTAATTACTAGTGGCCTAATTACTAATCACTAATCACTAATTACTCATCACTAATCACTAATTACTGCGGCCTCACGAAGTACTAGTGTCACTCCCCCTCAACCACTCCAAACATCGCCACCCTCCACCCACCCACAATCGCTGGCCTCCCTGGCTGATCACAGGCCGACCGTTGCCCCAATACACCCCCCTCCTCCGGCCGATCACTGGCCTCCCTGGCCGATCGCCACCCCAATACCACCCCCTCCCCAGAAGATCACAACTCTGATAACTCACCCTAATACCCACCCCCTTCAGGCCCCACCCCTTGGCACTGCCTGGTGGGCAGTGCCAGGCTGATAGTGCCAGGGTGCCAGGCTAGCGCTGCCAGTGTCCCAGGTTGGCAGTGCCAGGTTGGGCACTCCCCAAGAAGCACTTGCCCATACCACCTGGGGGGCCTCAATGATCGCCAGTCCCACCGGTGAGACCATCATGTCAGGTCCTCATTGCTGGGGACCAGATGTGATCCTTGCTGGTGAGGACCTTCACTGGAGAGGCCATTAAGGCAAGTGAGCCTGGACGATTCTGTCCCGGGCTCACAAATAATACTTAAATTGAGATTTAAGTATTATAATCAGGCCCTTCCCAGGCGAAGGTTGATCACACCAATTTCACAGTGCCAGTAGTATCGCGAGAGGCAAGAAATCAGACGCAAATCCATTCTTTTTTGTTTCTGTCGTGATCTCCAATACTGATCATCAGGGCACATCAGTTAGAATGATGTGCACCTCGTGCCCTCTACTCAAGATGTCATTGGCTGGCTGCCTCAATACCATCCATGTGATAGGGTACATTCTGACACCAGTAAATGCTGGCAGAGTTGCAAAATGGCTGACAATAGGCCAGTTAATTCCCTGGTGTTTCCGTCTTTAGAAATATCCTGTCTCAGGAAAACATCAGGTTTCCCTCCTGATGCCTCTTGCCACCATTTTAATCACCCATCCCATCTCCAATGAACTGGTAAAATTATGGCTTCAGTGTTTGAAACTTATCTTTTGGAAATGACAAATACATTTTAAAAGCTTTTTATTGAACTATATGAAACTGGATGTTAATCACATCGCAAGCCTTCATGAAAGTCCACTTCATTAATATATCTCAGCATTTATAAAAAAATAATCTTGGTAATTTAAGGAAGCTTGCAAAGTTCACAGAATTCATTCCACATTGAATCATTTCAGGAAAATAAATGTACTTTAACTGGAACATCCAATTATAAAAATCAATTTGTGAGCCTTTGCCTTTGGCTTATAAATGCTGTAATTGATCTTTAATATACTTTTAGGAAATGGGAGCAAGAGGAAGCCATTTGGCCCCTCGAGCCTACTCCACCATTCCTTTGTTTAGATTTAAGACCCTAGTTTCAAACTGAACTACATAACTTTCAAACCTAAACTTGTCATATTATGATCAATCTTCTTTAAAGGCTCCTTTACAACAAGATTATTAGTTAGCCTATTCCCATTGCACAATTATAGATCTAAAATAGCCCATTCTCTGGTTGGTTCCTCAACATATTGTTTGAAAAAATAACATCTTGGATACATTCCAGGAATTCATCCTTCTCAGTATTAGTACTAATCAGGTTTACCCAGTTGATGTGTCGATTGAAGTCACGATTGGGCGACACGGTAGCACAGCGGTTAGCACTGCTGCTTCACAGCTCCAGGGACCTGGGTTCGTTTCCCGGCTTGGGTCACTGTCTGTGTGGAGTTTGCACATTCTCCTCGTGCCTGAGTGGGTTTCCTCCGAGTGCTCCGGTTTCCTCCCACAGTCCAAAGATGTGCAGGTTAGGTTGATTGGCCATGCTAAAATTGCCCCTTAGTGTCCTGAGATGCATAGGTTATAGGGATTAGTGGGTAAAATATGTAGGGATATGGGAGTAGGGTCTGGGTGGGATTGTGGTTGGTGCAGACTTGATGGGCCGAATGGCCTCTTTCTGTACTGTAGGGTTTCTATGATTCACCCATGATTATTGTAGTACCCTTTTTACATGCACCTTTAATTTCCTGATTTATTCCATGCCCTACATTGTAGTTTGGTAGCTTATAAATAATTCAAACCAATGTTTGCTGCCCCTTACTGTTGCTTAGCTCCACCCAAATTAATTCTCCATATTTGTCTTCTAAACTAAGATCCTTTCTCATCAATGTATTGATCTTTACTAACAGTGCGATCCCACCTCCTTTTCCGTTTTCACTATGCTTCCTAAATGTTGAATACCCTTCAACATTCAGTTCCCAACCCTGGTATCCTGCCGCCGTGTCTCTGTGATGGCAAAGTAAAGTTAAAGTAAAGTTTATTTATTAGTCATAAGTAGGCTTACATTAACACTGCATGAAGTTACTGTGAAAATCCTCTAACAAGTTCATACTTCCATTTCTACAATCAATTCATCTACTTTGTTGTGAATGCATTCAAATAAAGTGCCTTTAATTCTCTTTATTATTTTTGCAACTGCCTTATCTGATGGCGCACTGCCGTGAGTAATTTACCTCCTGACTCCCCAAAGCTTGTCTACAAGGCACAAGTCAGAAGTGTGATGGAATACTCTCCACTTGCCTGGATAAGCACAGCTCCAACAACTCTCGAGAAGCTCAATACCACCCAGGACAAAATATCCCAATTGATTGGCAGCCCTTCCAGATACATTCATTTCCTCCATAACCAACACACAATGATAGCGTTGTGTACCATCTACAAGATGCACTGCAGGAACTCACCAAGGTTCCTTTGTCAGCACCTTCTAAACCCAGGACCACTACAATCTAGAAGAACAAGGGCAGAAGACAGATGGGAACACCACCACATGGAGGTTCCTCTGCATGCCATTCCCCATCCTGACATGGAAATATATTGTTGTTCTTTCATTGTTGCTGGGTCAAAATCCTGCAACTCCTTTCTTGACACCACTGTGGTTATACATTCTCAAAAGGCAGCTCACCACCACCTTCTCAAGGGCAATTAGTAATGGGCAATAAAAGCTAGTCTAGCGAGCAATACCCACATCCCAGGTATGAATAAATATTTTAAAACATCTCTTAAGTTTGTACCCTCCGTCCCTTCCTGCCACACTCAGATTATCAATTTCCTCATTGTTACCTTGTTTTCTTGCCTTCTGTTTCTAATTTACCACATCCTCACTCACCTGATCTCTTGCCCCCACTATTTAGTATAAAGCCCTCTCTACTTTCTTAGTTATATGATTCACCAAGATACTGGTCCCAGATGAGTTCAGTTGTAGACCATCCCAACTGTACAGCTCCCACTTTCTCATTTCTCATGTCCTTACCCCATGAATCAAAAACCACTCCCACGTCTTAGCTGTGCATTTAATTCCCTAATCTTATTTAGCTGTTCCAATTTGCTTGTGGCTCCTTTGAAGTTCTGCCTTTTAATTTAGCCCCTACCTGTTCATACTCCCGAGGCAGAACCTTTTTCCTAGCCCTACATATTTTGTTGCTGCCTATGTGGACCATAACAATTTATTTCACCCCCCCTCCCAATGTAAATTCCTCTCCAACCCAGAGCAGATGTCCAAAACTCTGGCACCTGGCTGGCTGTACAGCCTTCTGGACTCTTGCTCTCTACTGCAGTGAATCTAAATTGTATTATCTGTGTCTAACCCTCCCTTGACTGTACTCCCTTGATTTGCTACCACTACATTTCTTTTAGCTCCCCCTGCTTGAATGGCTTCCTGTACTAAGGTGCCATCGTAAGTTTCCCGGCAGCCCTCACTTTTCTCCATATAGGCTGCAAGAATCTTCAGACTGTTGCAACAAATGTAAGGGATGAATGCTCTTACATATCTACCTTCTCAATCTCCATACCTGCCTCACGTGCAGTCACACCTTCCAGTCCATGACCATGGACAAATCAGATAATCCTATCTTAAAGGGTGTGACCACCTCCTGGAATAAAATATCCAGATAACCTTTTCCCTTTCTGATATATTACAGCTCAGCCTCCAGCTCAATGGCTCTGACACTTGCTACAGATGTGTTTGCCATGGATCGAGCAGATGACCATGAATACCCGCAGCTACCACACATCACCTGCACTGCCATCTTTATAGTGTTTAATTAATTACTTTGCTGATTAGTTATTAATTATTGTCTCTTGTTCTACCTGAGCTTTATATTCTTGGGTTTTTTTGATAAATGTCCTACTTATCTCAACTGAAATTCCCCAATTAAAATAAATAGGAATTCTCACCAGCCATTTTAATAAGCTTCATTACATAGAACTCTATGGTGTGGAAGGAGGCCATTCGGCCCACCAAGTCTGCACCAACCACAATCCCATCCAGGCCCTATCCCCATAACCCCATGTATTTACCCTAACTCGTTCTCCTGACACTAAGGGGCAATTTAGCATGGCCAATCCACCTAACCTGTACGTCTTTGGATTGTGGGAGGAAGCTGGAACACTCAGAGAAAACCCATGCAGACACAGAATGAGAATGTGCAAACTCCACACAGACAGTGACCCAAGCTGAGAATCGAACCCGGGTCCCTGGTGCTGTGAGGCAACAGTGCTAACCATAGTGCCACCGTGCTGCCTTACGGTCAGTAAACCTTTCTACTAATAATAAAACTTTACAATTAAAAGTTATCCAAGTTTTGAAAGATAAATGAGAAAACTAACCGATTAATCATCTGTTTTCCTGTGGCTCAGAATGCTCTGGAGCCACAGACTGGACTGGATTGAACTGGATAGTTCTTTTTAGTTGCTATTTAGTTTCTCTGGGTCCTCATCCTTCTCCCTCTTTTAGGTACTGCCATCTGCTTCTGGGTCCTCACTTTCCCACTCTTTCTCCAAAAGATATTTTATGGTAGACATCTTGCTGAAAATGCTGATACCTGTATCAATACAGGTGTTTACAAATATCCTGATGAAAACAGTCACATACTGAATCTACTGTAAATATTCTCTTTGAACGTTGATAGTTGTACACTGTAGAGAGGTGGTTTTCTACCTTAAGCTAAGGTTAATACATGATTTCAAAAGTTGCCTATCTCAATTGTTATTCTGGTATATAATTGATGTTTCTGTTTTATGTTATTTCTCGTTGGTGATGGTCCTTTAGCTCTGAGATAGAAGTGACAAAACTACCTTCGACAGCACACTGCTTCAAGTGATAATAAGAGCAGCTGCATTTTGCTGATGCCCGAAGTCAATCGTGTAAGTAGTAAAGCGGGACTTCCTGTGGAAATAAAGAATAGGCCACTCATGCAGCAGTTGCAATGATTTTTGTTGCTGTTTTGTTTTCAACCGCTGCTTGGAGATTTTTTAATCACACTTAGTAGATCTCTTTATGATTGCAATGCGCATTTTAGTCCACAAATGATATTTATTTTCTCATTATAACTACTCCCGTTCTCCCCCTCCAAAATGCACACTGTAAATTTCATGATGGTAGTTTTAGCATTCTGAGTGTTTTTCCATTGGCAGAATTGTGAAAAGTTGCTAGCTGTTTCTGAATTGTACAATTATCAAGGAGTGCTTGTTTTTAGCAACCTTCAATCCATATGAGAAAAATCTTTAAAAGCATCACAGGGGAAGGGTGGTTCATTTACGGGTGATAAATCATATTACCCGTGTGAGAAATGACTTACTTTAAATGCATACACCAACATTTGACAATTCAGGGAACTTTGTGCTTATGATTAGAATTTTAAACTTGAAAGGGCTGTTATGTCACATCTAAGAGCCGTCACATAATTTCCTCTGAAAGGGTATGCTAATAAACAAGATTTTAAGATCCTTTCATTCTTGCATATCTAGAATACTTTCATTTCCACACATCACAAGCGCAGTGTTACTGTTAAAAGATTGAAAAACTTAGACCAGGACTGAAATCTGAAGAAAGTTGTTTTTTTTTCTTCTCAAGGGATTGTCAAGCTAAGTTATTGCACCGAGCCTTTCATTGCATTGCTTGGTTTCGTGCAACATCGAACCTGATGAAATAAGTTAATTCCAGTGCACTGCTGTCTGCTGCTTCACTAGCTATTTCACATCTTGAAGAGGCTAAAATCCGAACAGATAACCAACTTTAAACTTGGTGGCTGAGGTACTGCCATTGTGCAAAGAGGAGTTTCTCGGCTGTGACACAGTCTATGTGTATTTAATTGCAGTGCCAATCATGCAGTGCCAGGGGCACATTTCACCCAGATTGGACATTTTAAAGTATGGACCAGTAGTTCAGCTGTTCAACTTTTTTTTTCAATCTTCCAGTTCTTTCAGAGTGGTTTAAGGAAACACACCACAGGGATAAACATAGGGATTTATGGGGCTTATCTCACCTCCCAGTAGCTGACTTTGGTTAACAGGTTATATTCTGATTGTTTTAGGGTTGGAATCATAGTTTATTTTAAAGATCTGGGTTGCTTATTATTGCTGAATGTGTTCTTCATAATGCAAGTTCTGGTCAGAAGTGTTGGGTTTTACCAGCTCTTTTAGAGATAGGCTGGGAGGTGGAAACAATGATAAAATGGTATAGAAAAACACTGGGTAGATGAATGCCTGAAGCCGCCCCCCCCACAATACCATTTTGTCAGTGGCGGGAAAGGTGAAAGATTGGCTCCTGTTATGAGCCCAATTGAGCCACCCAGGTCACGCCAGCTTAAAATAGTACATAAGGAACCAGAGGCAACACCAGATAACTTTCTTTTTAAAACACAGCAAGTTGTTATGATCTGGAATGCACTGGCTGAAAGGATGGTGGAGGCAGATTCAATAGTAACATTTTAAAGAGAATTGGAGAAATAATTCAAAGAAAAAGATGACAGAGCTAAGGAGAATGTGCAAGGGGTGGGGCGAATTGGATAGCTCGGCCTAAGAGAAAGCACAAAGATCCCCATAGGGCAGGTAAAATTCAGCTCCACACTTCTGACCAGAACTTATATTATGAAGAACGCAATCAAGAATAAGAAGCAACCCCAGGTCATTTCAACTGAGTGACCAATTAAGGGCCTCTTCTTGCCTCCGCAAGCATTTTATCCACATCAGGAGGGCCTACTGTCATGTGGGGAGACTGCCCAGTGAAGTCTGGCAGCCTCCCAGCAGACTCCAGTGTGGCCTTCCTATTTAGGGCACTTCATGACCCATGAAGAGGCTTCCCTGATAGCAAAGGCCTGCCCTCATTTATACCCCATGCCTCCCCCACTTCCCAGGTCCTGCTGTCCCCAGCCCCCACTTAACTGTCTTCAGGGACATCTGGCCAATGAGACACCCTCATCCTGTAGGTGTAGCCCCAACAATGGCCACAGTTAGCGGTGACACTGCTGAAGCTGCTAAGTCACCAGTTCTCTGATTGAGCTGTCTGCTCTGGGAGGTGGGCTGCTATCCTTATTGGAATAACAGCTCCTGCAGTTACTTAACTGACCACTACAACAATATGCGGCCTCAGCGTCCCACCGCTGATTGAAGCTCCTGCTTTTAGCAGTGGGTCTGCTGCTTTCAATTTATTGGGGAGAAAATTGGAGGCATCTGATTTAATACTTTAAGGCTAAAATTGCTTTTTTGTAGTCAGCTAACTAAATAATTTAATTGATACATCCAAGTGGTAACTGCAGTTGTACCATCTCACACCACTGATTAAGAGAACATAAATTCAGAGAGAAAATGGTTGGCAAAATGATAGGGGATAAAGAATAATTTGAGGTCTTTGTGGTGAACCATAGATGGTTACCACTATGGGTACTGAACCATAGATGGTTATCACTATGGGTACTTGTACATATGTTACTCTTGTTACTGTTGGGGTTAGGGTTGGGGTGTTCCACCTGTTGGTATTGTTCTGTGGTACACTCCGGTTGGCTCCGCCTTCCTATAGGAGTATAAAGGTCACTGCTACTTCCTAGTGACCCTTTAGTCTGGGATTGTATTGTTAAGCAGTATGCTCTATTCTTGTTGCTAATAAAAGCCTTTATTTCCCGGGTACGATCCAGCCTCCCGAGTGAATTAATCGCGCATCAGTCTTATATATTGTCCCTGGTTTACAATGTTTTTGCAGACCTACGGACCCAACTGTGCCATATTCAAGTGTGTAACAATGTTGTCACTCAGTACAGGAATAGCAATAACAAGCACTCAGTCTATATTCATTCTTAAATCAGCTGTAGAATGAAAGTTATGAATCTAAGTAATAAACCAGCTCCCCTCAGTGTTTAATTCTGTACAGATCATAGAATTATGGAGTGATGCAACACTGAAAGGAGACTATTCCTCGTTGTATTTGTGCTTTTTCTTAGGCTGAGCTATCCAATTCGTCCCACCTCTTACACATTCCCCATAGCTCTGTCATCTTTCTCTTTGAATTATCTCTTTAGAATGAATTATTGAATTATTCTTTAACCTGGTGTTGTTAAACTTCTTACTGTGTTTACCCCAGTCCAACGCCAGCATCTCCACATCATGACTGTAGGTACGGCCACAGTGCTGTTAAGAAGAGAGCACCAGTGAAGGAATTGCAACATATTTTCAAGTCAGGTGCTTGGAAGGTAGCTTCCAGGTGGTGGTGTTCCCATGTGTCTGCTGCCCTTGCCCTGCTAGATGGTAGTGGTTGTGGGTTTGGAAGGTGTTGTCTATTGAGCCTTGGTGAGTTCTTGTGGATGGTACACACTTTTTCTACTGGATGTTGGTGAGGGAATAAATGTTTGTGGATGGGGTGCCAGTCAAGTGGGCTGCTTTGTCCTGGATGGTGTCAAGCTTCTTGAGTGTTGTTAGAGCTGCATCCATCCAGGCAAGTGGAGAGTATTCCATCACACCTCTGACTTCTGCCTTGTAAATAGTATAAGCTTTCGGAGCAGAGCTCCTTCGTCAGATGGATAATTCATCTATAATTCAACTATAATTCATCTCCAACTGACGAAGGAGCTCTGCTCCGAAAGCTTATGGTATTTGCTACCAAATAAACCTGTTGGACTTTAACCTGGTGTTGTGAGACTTCTTATTGTAAATAGTAGACAGACTTTGGGATGTCAGGAACTGAGTTACTTGCTGAAGATTCCTAGCCTCTGACCTGCTCTTCTACCCACAGTATTTATAAAGCTAATCCAGTTAAGTTTCTGGTTAATGGTAACCACCAGGGTGTTGCTAGTGGGGGGACTCAGCAAAGGTAATGCCACTGAATATCAAGGGTTGTTGGGCTAGAATTACAGAGATAGGGAGGAGGAAACCAAGAAGGCATTCGAAAATAAGCATGAGGATTTTTAAGTAAAAGCTTTTTCAGAGTAGGTACAATATTATATTTATTCACTATTTGTGCATTTATATCCTTATTTTTGCTACTGATATTCTTTTGATGGCAATGTGATCTTGGAGTTACATTAATAGTAGACAGTCAGTTGGAACTGTAGATACACACCTTTTAATGGAACATAGTCTAATGGCTAAAGAGGAAAGAAAAGCTAGAGGGAGTACTTTTCGTATAATTATCAAAACATCACACACCTATCTTCTGTCTTTCAGCAGACGTTGTCATTTCTCATGGGGATCTGATATTTAGGACTGATTCACACTCAGCCCAGTTATAATAACGGAGGCTATAGTGCTGTGTGCATCCCCGAAGAAGGCCAATTTGGTAGCTGGAATAACAATGAATCAGCAGCATACTCAGATGTGAGACCTAATGAGCTGGACTGGGAATATACCATCTTACGACATTGTGTGTCTATGAATTATTAATAGTCAAACATACAATCTACTCTGCAAATCATCTGGATAATCAGCTTTGCACTTGCTTTAAACACACTACTTTTACTTTTAGTACAACTGAGTTCTATAATTCATCCAAACCCATTTACACAGAACGGGAAAAGAATTATACTGGGCATTAAAGTAAGAGATAACTAAAAGTTTGTATTGCAAACAAAAGGGAGGCCCCTGCCTTCTTATTTAACTTGACTTTGAAATATTGAGACTGGAATATTCAGAAATAAAGTTCAACTTCTGCTGTAAGGAGAACTCAAACTTCTGGCCTTTTAGAGAAAAATAGTCTGCGTTCAGTTTGTCAAAACTGAGAAAGTATCTTGTGCATGTTGTATATTCTCGAATCATTTGTTGCTTTACATCTGTACAATTATAAATTTGATTTGTTTTTGATTATTTCACAGCATATACTGAATGTTGATGGAAAAATTGGTCAAAAATGAAGTTAGATTTTCAATTACCTTCACAATTAATTTTAAGCACATTGATTCATCAGACTGTTCAGAATTTTAAATTAAATTGCTTAATGTCCCTTTAAAACAGCAGGATAAGAATAAGACACTAATCTTCACAACATGGGGAGGTGAAACCTAGGGCTGTATTTTATCTCCCTTGGTAGTGGGCAGGTGTCCATTCGGGAAGTCAGTGGATTGCCAAATCCCACCCTCACCTATCAATGACATTGAATAGTACATATAATGGCCAATGAGTGGCTGCTCTGTGGGGATGTGGCCTACAACTTTGGGAGATGGTGGGCAGCAAGCTGAATCGGCTAATGCAGGAAGGATATCCAAGCACTGAGACGGGGCAGAGGGGTCGGGGGAGGGGGGGGGGTTTGTTGCCAATCTGCTTGACTGTTCTTATAGTTGGAAAGCATTCAGGGCCTTTCTTAGGGAAGAAATAGTATTGAAATGCAACTGATATCCTGAGGAATATCAAATGTTTGTGGAAGTATTGGACATCAGGTTGTTACCTCTGTGTCTCTCCACAGACGGCCAATAGAAGGGAGCCAGGAGATGGGTTGGCCCAAAGGTTTGGCAATAGCTCCCTGCAAGCCCTCCTCCAGGCTGTAAGTTGTAGGCGAGAGTTCCTCATATCTGCTGATGGCCTCCCACCCTGGCTACAGCGGCTGGGATGGAGGTTGTGGAGCCCACGCTGAGTCCCAAAATTGGTGCTCTTCGGCATAATTGGCAGATTGCATCACATGACCTTTCGAAACCTCACCCCTTTAAAGGGGTTCACTACAACAGAAGTATTGATCATTTTAGACTTTGAAGATTGTCCTGCATTAGAGGGAGGGTGTGAATCTGTGTTGATTCATGTAATGTTCAAACACTGAATCATATCTCACTATGGTTCCTGTGTTTGCAATGAGGAAGCATGCCTCGGTGCATTCACCTCAAATGTTGAAGATGTCTCCAAATCTCCTTCCTTTTGCTTCCTACATTGGCAGCTAAGAAAGAAGTGGATGCCTCAGAGGATGTGTCAGATCCTCGCTCTGCAACCGGCACCAAAGCAGGTACAAGCACCTCAGTGGTATATGCACCTTGATAGTTGTTGGAGACTAAGATGGAGCAGTCGGGGAGTGCTAGAGGCAACCTGCATGCTGAGTTCCAGTCTGAAGACGAACCTCTGGAGTCATCCATCGCCAGCAGATGCTATATGCACAGTGGAACATGGCAATGTGGTGGAGATCGCACAGGAGTTGTGCATTCTGGCATGAATATTTGAGGAGTCCATCCAAGTAATGAGCCGTGAAATGATCCTCTCTACAGAATGCATGGCTTTTTCTATTGGCACACTGGTATCTGGCATGGAAGGCCATGCGATCGTGTGCATGCACCCAGAACTGCACTTCATCATCTTATCTTTTTGCTCTGGGCTCCATAGCCCGGGCAAGAGGGGTTCAAGGTGCCTGGAGTCACATTCAACTCCTATTCCATCTCAGGCAAACAGAGAGCACCAAATGGACCTCACGATGGCAGATAATGCCACTGGAGGGCATCTCACATGGGACTTGTGACAAGGACAGCATCTCCTCAGTTCCTCAGCCATTGGTACATCTGGAAGAGACTCCAAACATGTCAGGGTCCTCACGACCTCAGGTGATCAGAGGACAGCCACCAAAGGTATCCCAGGCTTTGGTGGCTGTCCAAAGGGGTGATAAGGATCACCTGCCTATCTCTACTACAGGTGGCAATTAGGGCGTTGGGGAGGTGCAGGTTGGGGTGGGTGTTAAGCACCAATTGCAGCACCTGGAAAAGATTCAAGAAAACCACACAGTCACACTTGGGTGCGCATGGCTGCCTTTCTGTTTTATGAAATTTGTGCGTGCTGTTTTTGCACATATTATCCAGCTGCATTTGCTAGTGTTTTATGTGAATGTATGAATAATGATCCAATTGATGCTATTAGTGGATTTTACAGTTATGTGCATCCTAACCAATGACATTGTTTGGCTGAGCAATATTGCCCATGCACAGCATTGGTGTCTATGTCATGGAGGGTGCAGACAAGGAGCCACTGGCCTAGAGGTTAATGGAGTTGGAAAAGTGTTGGAATTGTCTGATGATCAAAGCTTTCTGTGCCTCATGGCCACAAGACTCTCCCTAGGACCTGTTTACATATCAGCCTCCTTGACCTCAGACTCTTCATCAGAGGCTGTCTCCTTCGACAACCACTCTGAAAAGATTTCCTCTCTTACATTGGCCAAGCTGTACAGCACATCTCAGAAAACTACCAGGAGAGAGACCCTGGCTGGTTCATATTGGACAGATCCACCTTATCCGCCCAAGCATCTGAATCTCACCCTGAACACACTGCCACTCTGTCCAGAGATGGACCTGTTGTGCTGTGGCTTTCATTGTAATGGTTCGCGAGTTCTATCCTAGTGCTTTGAACTGGGGTCATTGGTCACTTCTTCAGAGGCTAACATTTATCTCCAAGTCGTCATCCATTCAATGTATAATGGCCCTATAAACATCCCTGGAACCTGATAGATGTCTGAGGCCATATGAATCATGGCTTCTCCCCAAGCACTTTGCATACACATGCATGATTAATTGATGGTGATCACACACAATCTGCATATTCATGGAGTGGCATCTCTTTCAGCTTTTAAAAAACCTGGCCACCCTGCTTTGATGGCTACATGGGTACAATCAATGACCCCCTTGCCCATTTGGGAAATCAGCCAGGGTTGCCACATCTCTGATTCTATCCAATTGACTGCTATTGTTTGTAATGAAGGAGGTATATTGATGGGCATGTCTAAGTATTGCATTTGTGATGTGCTGCAGGCTGAGTGATACCACTCAGATCCCCACAGGCAACCTGGAATGAGCTAAAGTCAAAGAACACAGAACAAAGAAAATTACAGCACAGGACAGGCCCTTCAGCCCTCCAAGCCTGCACCAACCATGCTGCCAGCCTGAAATAAAACCCCCTACGCTTCCGGGGACCATATCCCTATATTCAGTTCAGTATGACTGTCATTTTTAATGATACAGGTATGAGGTGGCCACCCACACAATTGGAGATGATCACTGCCACAAGCATGTCACATAGAGATGTGACAGTCTCTTGTGAAAGGTGAAATCGTCAGAGACATTGGCCGGAATTTTACCAGCACGCCTGTCCCGATTCCAGGGTCGGGTGAGACTTGGAGAACAGCATTCTCCATTGGCCTCGGACGAGATCATATGAACCTTGGCGACGACGTACCGGTAAATTTCCGCCCAATGTCACTCCGTCATCTGAAGTTATGACATTTGCAGTTTGTAAATGCGATTAGTAGGAACCGACCTTCTCCTATAGCTGAGTGCATGTTGCTACCTTCTCTCGATGTGGAGATCACACTGAAGCCATCATCTTCTCTCTACCTTCTCTTTCCAGCCCCTCGCTTCTCAGCAACTTGCACACCTTCCTCCAGGTCATCTCGCTGCTGCTCCTGCTGGCCTCCTCCTGCTCCTCCTTCTCCTCCTCACTGCAAAATGTATCTCCCAGTGAATATACAATGCCCATAGGGGTCAGCAGGGATGAAAGATGACTGGATCGTCAATATTTTTGACCGCTCCACTGAGGGATAGGTTTGTCAATGATTTGAGGTTTATGAACAGCAAAAATTTACTAAAGAAATAACCGTCAGCATCTTCTCTTGCTAAGGTCAGCTCCAGCATTTATATCTGCCTTTCATCAGACCCTAAAAAGAATTGAGCTTCCCACCAGGCATGTTTTACATGCACCCACCTTATTATAACATCAGGAATGTATTACTGCACTGAATTGGACTGCTAACTTGCTTAAATGGCTTTTAATTAGTAATTTCAAATGGGCGGGCGGGCTGTCAATTTAAGAGACCTACCCTATTATTGCGGACCAGCATGATGATGTGGAGGTCACAACCCAACGTCATCATGCTTGATATTACACTTCAGCAGGATGACAGCAGTCCCACTTTCACACTGTAAAATCCAACCCACAGACCTTAGTGATTAACGGATCTTGCATACCTCCCAATTAATTTTCTGGCTGTTGAAAGTCGAGCAGAATTATTTTTCATTTTTTTTGGTCCAATTTTAATGCCGAGGCCAGGAGCTGGGATTTACGTTTACCCAACTAATTGTCCACCATATATCACTCACAGACAGTTACATCTTGTCATCCCAGCAATTTAATAATGCTCCATTAGATTTTAACAAAGATACTCTACCTCACTTCCCTTCACAAAATATATTCATTTAAAAAATGGGTGCACTAAGGTGATTTGTGTCATTATACAAGACCAAATCTCACGCACCAACTATTTTAATAAATCTCTGAATTATCACCGAACAGAGACATACAGTAAAATACTTGACTTCTGAAAGCAGATTTCAGGCTCAGCTACTTTCTGGCTCATTGTTCAATGACAAGTTCCACAAATTCAATTGAAAAGTCTAAGATTTTTATGGCGGCACGTTGGCACAGTGGTTAGCACTGCTGCCTCACAACACCAGGAACCAGGTTTGATTCCCGGCTTGGGTCACTGTCTATGTGGAGTTTGCACGTTCTCCCCGTGTCTGCATGGGTTTCCTCCGGGTGCTCCGGTTTCCTCTCACAGTCCAAAGATGTGTGGGTTAGGTGCATTGGCCATGCTAAATTGCCCCTTAGTCTCAGGGGGACTAGCTAGGGTAAATGTATGGGGTTATGGGGATAGGGCCTGAGTGGGATTGTGGTCAGTGCAGACTCGATGGCCTCCTTCTGCACTGTAGGATTCTATGATAAAAGTTTGAAAGAATATAATTTCTATCAATAATGGGGCAGTGATTTTTGCTGCACTTACTGTCGATTTTAAAGATGTTATTTTGCTCCATCGCTCCATATCTCTCTCCCCGCCACTGCGTCTGTGTTGTCAAACTGCTTGTTTAACATTCTGGGTGGAATTTTCCGGCCGGGCTCGTCCCAAGACTGGAAAATCCTGCCTAAGGTCAACGGACCTTTGCATGGTACTGTCCCGCCTGCTATGATTCCCCTGGCCGGCGGCACGGGAAAATTCCACTCCCAATCTTGGATGAACTGCATGTATCTCCGGCTAATCATTGGGAAACACTGAAGCCATCATCTTCAGCACCCAGTAAATCTGCAAAGTATTGCTTCCTGGACCATTGTGACTTTTGTGAGGTGTGGTGCAGTAGCCAAGCTGGAGTCTGACAAAGCTTTCGTACGACTGAAGCTTTAACTCTTCCTTGTTGCATTCCAGCTCCCTTGAGATTAAAGTGAACATTCCAGCAACCTTTATGATTATTTTATACTTGCCCACTAGTTTGTAGTTATTTGTGTAGCTGGATACACAAATTGATTCTTTACAGTTCCTAGACCACACAATTAAAAAAAGTATTGAGAATTGTCTGGCTTAGATCCAAACCTCAAGTTTCTGCACATATGCACAGTCGCTTAATCCTTCTGTAACTGCCTGTGAGCAGCTACATAAGGTATATCCCTAGGTACTTTGTACTTCATTAACTTCAAAATAATATTTAACGAGGACAATAAATACACTAATCAGCAGTGAAGAAATTGGAGAACTGTTGGATGTAGACTTTGAAACCAATGGATTGGAAATCTACCAAATTACTGTCCAGGGGATGAAGACAAAAATCTACCCTCTACCAGTGACTAAAGTCAATTACAAATTCACCCTTCTCTGCCTGTATCTGGTTCCTATTATCTACTGTGGGTAGGATGTACCATTCCTGGTAAAATTGGAAAAGAATTTTCATAACAGATCAACATTTTTGTGCGTTGCTTCACAAGGTTAAATACATCCTATGTTTATTTCTTATTGTCACAAGTAGGCTTACATTAACACTGTAATGAAGTTACTGTGAAAATCCCCTGGTCACCACATTCTGGTGCCTGTGCGGGTACACTGAGGGAGAATTTAGCATGGCCAATGCACCTAACCAGCACGTCTTTCAGACTGTGGGAGGAAACTGGACACCCAGAGGAAACCCACGCAGACACAGGGAGAATGTGCAGACTCCACACAGACAGTGACCCAAGCTGGAATTGAACCTGGGTCCCTGGCACTGTGAGACAGCAGTGCTAACCATTGTGCCGTCCTACAGCCAAGTCTATCTCTTTCTCTAAAGGGTTTAGTTTTGGATATGTGTGGACGGATGATGGAGAGAGTGGATTTGATTCCCTGCTTTATAACTTAAGACTGAAAAGTGAACTCTAACAAATCTCTTAATAATAATTACTGAGTATGTGCTTTATCTATATTGATGTCAGAGAGAGATTATTGAGAAGAATCCAAGAGACCAGCATCCAGAGACCAAGATGTTTATAATCTTGTCTCTTGTTAATTATAAATAAAAGTATTTTAAGGAATGATCTTTGCCTTCAGGCAGATCTCTTACTAGAGTAAGCCTCATTCAAAGTCTTCTGTGACAACCTGAGGCATGGTGCACAGTTGTTAGCATTGCTGCCTCACAGCACCCGGAACCTGGGTTAATCTCTGCTATTTGTGATATATATAAATGATTTGGAAGAAGGTGTAACTGGTGTAATCAGCAAGTTTGCGGATGACACGAAGATGGCTGGACTTGCGGATAGCGAAGAGCATTGTCGGGCAATACAGCAGGATATAAATAGGCTGGAAAATTGGGCGGAGAGGTGGCAGATGGAGTTTAATCCGGATAAATGCGAAGTGATGCATTTTGGAAGAAATAATGTAGGGAGGAGTTATACAATAAATGGCAGAGTCATCAGGAGTATAGAAACACAGAGGGACCTAGGTGTGCAAGTCCACAAATCCTTGAAGGTGGCAACACAGGTGGAGAAGGTAGTGAAGAAGGCATATGGTATGCTTGCCTTTATAGGACGGGGTATAGAGTATAAAAGCTGGAGTCTGATGATGCAGCTGTACAGAACGCTGGTTAGGCCACATTTGGAGTACTGCGTCCAGTTCTGGTCACCGCACTACCAGAAGGACATGGAGGCGTTAGAGAGAGTGCAGAGAAGGTTTACCAGGATGTTGCCTGGTATGGAGGGTCTTAGCTATGAGGAGAGATTGGGTAGACTGGGGTTGTTCTCCTTGGAAAGACGGAGAATGAGGGGAGATCTAATAGAAGTGTACAAGATTATGAAGGGGATAGATAAGGTGAACAGTGGGAAGCTTTTTCCCAGGTCGGAGGTGACGATCACGAGGGGTCACGGGCTCAAGCTGAGAGGGGCGAAATATAACTCAGATATCAGAGGGACGTTTTTTACACAGAGGGTGGTGGGGGCCTGGAATGCGCTGCCAAGTAGGGTGGTGGAGGCAGGCACGCTGACATCGTTTAAGACTTACCTGGATAGTCACATGAGCAGCCTGAGAATGGAGGGACACAAACGATTGGTCTAGTTGGATCAAGGAGCAGCACAGGCTTGAAGGGCCGAAGGGCCTGTTTCCTGTGCTGTACTGTTCTTTGTTCTTTGTTCTTAATCTCCAGCCTTGG
Source organism: Mustelus asterias (assembly GCF_964213995.1). NCBI lineage: Eukaryota > Metazoa > Chordata > Chondrichthyes > Carcharhiniformes > Triakidae > Mustelus > Mustelus asterias. The sequence continues at coordinate 34,541,503 of NC_135825.1, read as the reverse complement.
GTGACTGTCTGTGTGGAGTTTGCATGTTCTCCCTGTGTCTGTGTGGGTTTCCTCCGGGTGCTCCAGTTTCCTCCCACAGTCTAAAGATGCGAGGGTTAGGTTTATTGGCCATGCTAAGTTGTCGCTTTGTGTCCCAAGATGTATAGGTTAGGGGAATTAGCAAAGTAAATATGTGGGGTTTCAGGGATGGTGACTGGGCAAGATGCTCCGTTGGTTCAAACTTGATGGGCTGAATGGCCTTCTCCTGCACTGTAGGGTCTTATAATTCTATGTCGACTACCCGACTATTTCATATAGTATAGATGGTGGGGGAAGGATTCAATTCCTCCCACAGTCCAAAGATGTGCGGGTTAGGTCGATTGACCACGCTAAATTGCCCTTTAGTATCCTAAAATATATAGGTTAGGGGGATTAGTGGGGTAAAAATGTGGGGTTACGGGATAAGCCTGGGTAAGGGTCGATGCAGACTTGACGGGCCGAATGGCCTCCTTCTGCACTGTAGGGATTCTATGACTCTAATAATAACAAATGGTTAGTAGAGAATACACACACAGAGAAATAGCAATGAATGTTAGAAAACAGCCTGGAGACAAGCTCAGCAACAGGACACAACAGCAGATGAAAGACTTCCAGGCCAACCCAGTAATCAGATCAGAGAGCAAAATCACAAGGACAGCCCAGTGACTACCGTGGAAAGCAGCATGGTAGATGGGAACATCAAAACAGGGTGAATAATGATTTCTACCCTACCTCTTCCAGAATCATTCTAGAATGTAGAGGCCACTAGACAGGCTAAGCAATGGCAAAACTGGAGAAGTTTCACTCGGTATTGCAATGCTTCAGATCTTGCAAGCACGAATAACAAGGACCAGGTTACTACCTTATTAAATAGTATTGGTAGCATTGTAGATGATGTGCTGGTCAGGCAGAGGAATGAATGAACAGATACAAGGATATCATCAGAGCCCTTGACTCATACTTCAGTGTCTATCAAAACGTCATAATAGACAGGGCTAAATGTAATTGACAAAGCTAAAGACCAGGTGAAAGAATCAATTCATTCATAAATGATCCCTACCCTTTGGCTGACAGTTGTGAGTATGAAACATTAAAAGATGATTTAATTAGAGACAGTGATAGGTGTTTTAGAGGAATTGCTGAGAGTTGTTCCAAAATCTTGGGAAGTTCTGACATGAAGTAAAGCTGCACAACTGACAAGTCAGACTGAAGAGCAGGAGCAAAATTGAGTCTTTGTAAGGGTGAGAGATAAATCCCACAGGAATATCCCAATGACATCATTCAATTTGTTAGGTGCAAAACTGAAAGTAAATCATGGCAGCAACAAGAGAAGTACAATGAAATGGCATCAAGTGTACCAGTAACCGAGTCAACACGAGCAGAACCCAGTGTTTCCCAAGGAGAATCTTGTGTGTAAGTGGAAGCAGAGGAAGAGGGTGTCAGCACTGGCTCATCTTCAGAATTGGTCAATCTGTCTACCATTTGTTGGAGATTCTGATACCTCAGACTTGGAGGAACCAGTTGCGGAATTCGAGCACTCCACAAGAGTCCGAAAGTCCCCAGATAGACTGACTTTATGAACTTTGCCACTTGTACCCTTTCTGGAATTACTGTTTTGACTGTTGATAGTAATTTATATAAAAGATTATTTTTGTATAATTGTAAAGGAACCTAAGGAGGGAGGATAGCATGGCCTGTTTTAAAGGGCGATTGTTCATGGGTCATGAGATCCTCCTGGGACCTATTGGAATGGAGCATGCAAACCTTGGTCTATCAAGTTTAGACCGTGGGTGTGGGTGAGTGGAATGTGTTGTATGAACCTGGGAGTCATAGAATCATAGAATCCTTACAGTGCAGAGGGAGGCCATTTGGCCCATCGAGCCTGCACCGACAATAATCCCATCAAGGTCCTATCTCAGTAACCCCACGTATTTACCCTGCTAATTCCCCTGACACTAACAATCAATTTAGCATGGCCAATCAACATAACCTGGACATCTTTGGACTGGTCAGTGGAACTAGACCTGTACCTATGTTGAATTTGCTTTATATAAATATTAGAGTCATAGAGGTTTACAGCATGGAAACAGACCCTTCGGCCCATCTTGTCCGTCCCAATTGCCCATGTTTGGCCCATATCCCTCTATCCCCATCTTATCTATGTAACTGTCTAAATGCTTTTTAAAAGACAAAATTGTACCCGCCTCTACTACTGCCTCTGGCAGCTCATTCCAGACACTCACCACCCTCTGAGTGAAAAAATTGCCCCTCTGGACCCTTTTGTATCTCTCCCCTCTCATCTTAAACCTATGCCCTCTAGTTTTAGACTACCCTACCTTTGAGAAAAGATGTTGACTATCTACCTTGTCTATGCCCCTCATTATTTTATAAACCTCTATAAGATCACCCCTAAACCTCCTACGCTCCAGGGAAAAAAGTCCCAGTCTATCCAGCCCCTCCTTATAACTCAAACCATCAAGTCCCGGTAGTATCCGAGTAAATCTGTTTTGCACTCTTTATAGTTTAATAATATTCTTTCTATGGTAGGGTGACCAGAACTCTACACAGTATTCCAAGTGTGACCTTACTAATGTCTTGTACAACTTCAACACAACGTCACACCTCCTGTATTCAATGTTCTGACCAATGAAACCAAGATATATATATAGTTAATGTTTCTCATCATTGTGATTTAAACCTTCCTCATCATATTAACTCATGTTACAATAGACTTTATCAGCTAAATCGAAGCAAATAGTTACCACCCACGAGTTATCTTTACATTTAGGAAAATCTTTGGTTCATCATAGTTTTTCTCTGAGGTTTTCAAATGAGCAGCTTGTGGTGGACCTCAGTTGTGCCTTTGTCCTATTTGGACCACCGTTTTGTGTGTTTGTCATACCTGGACACACCCCCTCCCGGTTTGGTTCCTCCCCTCGGCATCTCGTATAAAGGTGGCTGTCTCCTCCCCCTTGTTCAGTCCAGGTCGGTTATTTGTTGGGATCTGCTCCTGATTCTGTTGTGAATAAAAGCCTACACTTGTATTGGCACACCGGTAATCTTTCGCCTTATTGATAGCGCATCAATTTTATTCACAACAGTTGACCAGCTTGGAGCAGTTTCTAAAACCCGACAAGTTAGCATTAGACCCTCAAGAGGTTGGAGCCTCTGATAAATTCGATCATTGGCTGGACTGCTTCGAAGCATTCATCGACACTGCTACGGCCATCGACACCGACGATGCTAAACTCCACGTGCTCCGCGCCCGGGTAAGCGAAGCTGTCTATGGAATCTTCCGGGATGCTGCTACATATGCGGACGCTAACGAACTCCTAAAAGGGCAGTTCCGAAAGAGCCCTAACGTGGTTTACGCCAGACATCTCCTAACTACCCGCAAAGAGCAGCCAGGAGAATCGTGTGCCCAATTTCTGCGCGCCCTGCGAGTCCTAGCTCGAGCTTGTGACTGTAAGGCTGTGACAGCAGCTCAGAACACGGAGGACCTGATCCGCAACGCCTACGTTGCGGGCATTGAGTCCACATACATCCGGCAGCGCCTGCTGGAACAAGATGACCTAGATCTCTGAAGAACAGCCACGATGGCTGAAACGCTAGAAGCGGCCTCTCACAATCTCGGGTCCTACCCTGCATCCCGTTCTATTGACGGCTCCACTGCGACGGCTGTTCTGGTGGGGCCCAAATGTTACTTTTGCGGCCTACCCAAGCACCCTCGGCATCGCTGCCCGGCGAAGGACGCGATTTGCTCTGGATGCGGTAAGCTAGGCCACTTCGCTAAAGTCTGCCGGGCAAAGCCGCTTCCGAAGCCTCGTGGCACCACGTGTGTTCCGCGGGCGCAGCCATCTTTAAGGCAGGCGGCGGCTGTGCGCGAATCGCCATCTTTAATGCGGTCACCGGAAGTGCGGGAATCGCCATCTTTGATGCGGTCACCGGAAGCGTGGGAATCGCCATCTTTGAGACTGGCATCAAGACGCGCTGAGCAGGAAGCTTTATCCGTGACGTCATCAGACGGGGACGAAGACGGATTCTTCTTGGATTCGACGGTGGCATCGATTTGCCTGGACCAGTCGCAGCCTCATCAACTCTCCAAGTCAATAATGGAGATCAAGGTAAATGGTCATGCAGAAAACTGCCTGTTCGACTGTGGGAGCACAGAAAGTTTTATACACCCTCACACAGTGCGTCAATATGCCCTTCCCGTGTGACCCTGGAGCCAGACCATCTCCATGGCCTCGAATTCCCACTCAGTGGAGGTCCTCGGGTGCTGCTTGGTGACGCTGACGGTACAGGGCACAGTCTACGAGCATTTTCGGCTCCTCGTGCTGCCGTGACTCTGCGCAGCTGTACTGCTGGGGTTAGATTTCCTCAGCCATCATAGGAGTGTCACCCTGCAGTATGATGGCCCTTATCCCCCGCTCTCCGTCTGCAAGGCGCCGTCACTGCAGCGCCCCTCGCGCACCACCTGCAGTCTCTCGACCCTCAAGATCACCTCCCCCCCCTTATTTGATAACCTCACCCCAGATTGTAGGCCTATAGCTACCAAGAGTAGGCGCTATAGTGTGGATGACCGGGCCTTCATTCGGTCCGAGGTACAACGTTTGCTCTGGGAAGGGATTATCCAGGCCAGCACCAGCCCCTGGAGGGCGCAAGTGGTCGTAGTTAAATCGGGGGAGAAACACCGCATGGTGATTGACTACAGCCAGACCATAAACAGGTATAACCAACTAGATGCGTATCCTCTTCCCCGTATCGCGGACATAGTCAACCGCATCACGCACTATAGGGTTTTCTCGACGATCGATTTGAAATCGGCTTACCACCAGTTCCCTATCCGCTCGGAGGATCGCCCATATACTGCCTTTGAGGCGGACGGTCGCCTCTACCAGTTCCTCCGAGTCCCCTTTGGTGTCACCAATGGGGTCTCAGTCTTCCAGCGGGCCATGGATCAAATGGTGGACCAGCACGGGCTACGGGCCACTTTCCCGTATCTGGATAACGTCACCATCTGCGGCCATGACCTGCAGGATCATGATGCCAACCTACAAAAATTCCTTCGTACGGCCACTCTCCTGAACCTCACATGTAATGAGGCGAAGTGTGTTTTCCGGACACACCGCCTCGCCACCCTTGGGTACGTGATAGAAAATGGTGTCCTTGGCCCCGACCCAGCCCGTATGCGTCCCCTTATGCAGCTTTCCCTTCCTACTACCCTCAAAGCACTGAGGAGATGCCTGGGCTTCTTCTCCTATTATGCCCAGTGGGTTCCCCGTGACGCGGATAAAGCCCATCCGCTTCTAAAATCGACCTCTTTTCCCCTGGCGGAGGAGGCCCGTCGGGCCTTCGACGACATCAAAGCGGACATCGCGAAGGCCGCGATGCATGCTGTGGATGAATCCATCCCATTCCAAGTGGAAAGTGATGCATCTGACTTTGCCCTAGCCGCCACCCTTAACCAGAGGGGCCGTCCGGTGGCCTTCTTTTCCCGGACCTTACAAGGCCCTGAGATTCGACACTCCTCGGTCGAGAAGGAGGCCCAGGCCATCGTGGAAGCCGTCCGGCACTGGCGCCATTATCTTGCGGGCCAACGGTTCACCTTAATTACGGACCAGCGGTCAGTTGCCTTCCTGTTTAACACCAGGCAAAAGGGCAAGATTAAGAATGACAAGATCTTGCGGTGGAGGATTGAGCTCTCCACCTACAGCTATGACATCATGTACCGTCCCGGGAAGCTCAATGAGCCCCCAGATGCCCTGTCCCGTGGATCATGTGCCAGCGCCCAACTAGACCAGCTACAGTCCCTCCATAACGACCTCTGTCATCCGGGTGTCACCAGATTTCTCCACTTTGTCAAGTCCCGTAACCTGCCCTACTCCCTCGAGGAAGTTCAGACGATTACCAGGCAATGCAGGGTCTGCGCTGAGTGCAAACCGCAGTTCTACCGGCCAGGTAGGGCGCACCTTGTAAAGGCCACTCGCGCGTTTGAGTGCCTTTGCATTGACTTTAAAGGCCCCCTCCCCTCCTCTAACCGCAATGTTTATTTCCTGAATATCATTGATGAATACTCACGTTTCCCTTTTGCCTTCCCCTGCTCGGACATGACCACGGCTACAGTGATTCGGACCCTGACCACGCTCTTCACCCTGTTCGGCTTCCCAGCCTATGTTCATAGCGATTGTGGGTCCTCTTTCATGAGCGACGAGCTGAGGCAGTACCTACTCGCCAAAGGCGTTGCCTCCAGCCGCACCACTAGCTATAACCCCAGGGGAAATGGTCAAGTAGAGCGGGAGAACGCAACCGTCTGGAAGGCCGTTCTATTAGCGCTACGGTCTAGGGGCCTTCCAGTCAGCCGTTGGCAAGACGTCCTCCCGGACGCATTACATTCCATTAGGTCACTCTTATGCACAGCGACCAATACGACCCCTCACGAGCGGATGTTTTCGTTTCCCAGGAAGTCCTCCTCGGGTACTTCGCTCCCGGATTGGCTGATGTCCCCGGGGCCCGTCCTGCTTCGGAAGCATGTCCGGACCCATAAGGCAGATCCCTTGGTCGAGGCGGTCCAATTGCTCCACGCTAATCCTCAATACGCTTATGTAGCGTACCCTGATGGGCGGGAGGACACGGTTTCTGTCCGTGACTTGGCACCCGCGGGTGCCCCTGAGGTCACCACGTCCTTCCGCCCCACGGTCCCTGGTGTTGTCCACTCGGAGGTTGCTACGCCTCTTCCTCCCTCAGTTCCTGTCTCCAATGCAGTGCGCCCAGAGCCTGTTGCGGCCCCCCACCCTTTAGCTCCGGTTCCCACTGTTCCCCATATGCCACCAGGGCCACTGCTCACTCCTCTCGCCCCTGGGTACAGCTCGCTTGAGTCGCCGGAGCCGTCGCCACGCAGTACCCGACGACTGGACGGGACGACGGATCGGTCCGCTTCACACCATCTGGCGCCTTCTCTCGACACTCACTGTACGGAGCCTGGGCCGACATCGCTCCCTGCTCAGACGACTCTGCGACCTGCACTACGACGATCGCGACGGCGGATCAAGCCACCGGTTCGTCTGGACTTGTAATTTTGTTTCCGCTTCACCCCCGTGTTGTTTTTTTTAAAGGAAGGGGTGAATGTGGTGGACCTCAGTTGTGCCTTTGTCCTATTTGGACCACCGTTGTGTGTGTTTGTCATACCCGGACACACCCCCTCCCGGTTTGGTTCCTCCCCTCAGCACCTAGTATAAAGGTGGCTGTCTCTTGCCCCTTGTTCAGTCCTGGTCGGTTATTTGTTGGGATCTGCTCCTGATTCTGTTGTGAATAAAAGCCTACACTTGTATTGGCACACCGGTAGTCTTTCGCCTTATTGATAGCGCATCACAGCTTCAGCCTAGAATTCTGCTTTGTGAGAGAGTTCCACTTCCAGATGGGCATGGTTGTGATCATAACTGCTTTTCTAGCTGCTTCCCTTCTTTCTCCTTTTCACCTCTCCTCTCAGTACAGAGCTACTGGTTACTGATATGCCATATTTTCCTTTTGACCTCCTCCTATCTAAATTACTCACTTTAAAAGTTAAGCTTTAAGCACATATGTGTGAACTTTATTTTCATGTCTCCACTTTGAACTAATCTCTTCAGCAGTTTTGACACCAAAAATTCTATACTACGAGTGTTCCCCACTTCACTTAAGTAAATATCCATTTACTTCGCTTCTAAGCGAGAAACAAAGCTCCGGGGGTTTCCTCTGGGTGCTCTGATTTCACTGCCACAGTCCAAAGATGTGCAGGTTAGGTGGATTAGACATGCTAAATTGACTCTTAGTGGCCCAAGATGCGTATGTCAGGGGGATTAGCGGTGTAAATATGTGGGGTTACAGGGATAGAGCCTAGGTAACATGCCCTGGTAACATTCCAGCCTCACCTGCAGAACCACTGATGAGGGAAACTCATTCAACTGCCAACTCTTGGGGAATGAGTTCAGAGTGAACACATCCTCAACAACTTTAAAAAGAACCCCACGCACATTCAGGGAGATTGGTGAAACCACCAAGGAGACTATCCTGTTAAAAACAGACTTTGGGGGGAATTGTAGGAGGATGTGTATATAATAATGTAGGGGTAAAGACTTGGGTGCAGGCCAGGGTGGTGGGGCGGGATGTTGAGTAAACACTACTTAAATAATAACTACTGAGCATGTGCATCAAGAGCTATGTAATAATGAAGTACACACTTGGAGAGTGAAAGGAATAAGTCGAACCGAGGAGAGGAGCTGTAGCTCCATCCCTAGTGTTCTGTACTCTTGCATATAATTAGTTATGTAAACAAAAGTATTTTAAGGGTAAATCTTTGCTTCCAGCGAGATTTCTTACTGAAGTAAGACACACAATGTTCCCGAGACAACCCAATAATAACTGACTAACTTATATATTGAATCATAGAATCCTTACAGTGCAGAAGGAGGCCATTTGGCCCATCGAGACAGCACCGACAACAATCCCACCCAGGTACCATCCCCGTAGCCCCACGTATTTACCCTGCTAGTCCCCCTGGCACTGAGGGGTAATTTACCATGGCCAATCAACCTAATCTACACATCTTTGGACTGGGAAGGAAACCCATGCAGACACAGGGAGAACGTGCAAACTCCACACAGACAGTCACCCAAGCCTGGAATGTGAGGCAGCAGTGCTAACCACTGTGCCAGCATGCCGCCCACAACTTTATCCATATTGCCTGGTAATAATTATCATTTTTTGTGCTTGTCAAACTAAAAGCTGAGAATTTGTTTTTAATATAAAAGTATGATTTCTCTTGTCTTATTTAATTTTGGGAAATAGTAACTTCTGATTCTACAGAACATTGTGGTAGATTCCCTCTGTGTGTTGTGTTGATCAGTTTGTGAACACAGTTAGGCCTGATTTTACCATTGTGTTGCGCCCGTTTTCAGACGGGGAACCTTGGTAAAGTAGGTAAAGCATGAGGTGAATAGCACAACCCACGCCCACGTCCGCGCCGATTCCCCCTTTACTAAATGGGCACGATGTCAATTTGAATGCATTTGCATGCATTTAAATTGACTTGATGGGCTGGACACCCAAACTTAGCTGCATTTCCTCCTTTACCATCGTGTTCACCCGTCCAAATTCGGCACGAAACAGACATGCTCGGCAGAAGTCTGTTTCGGACATTCCAGCTTCTGAAGAGATAGGTTCAGAGCTTCCGGCAGCTCGCTGACTCAGATCGGAGGTTGCGGGGGTGGGGTGGAGGTAGGCGGGCCAGATCGTTCTCTGGTGGGGGCGGGGGGGGGAGGGAGGAGGAGTGAGGCCAGATCGTTCGCTGATGGAGGGGGGGGGGGGGGAGGAGAAGGGAGGCCAGATCACACTCTGGTGGCGGTGGGGGGAGGAGGCGGTGAGTCAAATGTATCTATGGTGGAGGGTGACGAGGAAGAGAGCCAGATGGATCTCTGGAGTGGGTGGGCTGGGGGATCCGCTGCCACTCTGCGGGCGATCGGTGGGGGGGAAGTGGGGCAGGGGGTCACGATCAGTCTGGGTATCGGTGGGGTGGATAAGGGGGACAGTTATGTTGTGGGGGTGGGGCGATGTCTGTGGGGGCCACTGCTCCTGGGCCACTTTTTGTGGCCTGGGAGCGGTGTGGCAGGGGGCGTTTTTCAAATGTATTTTTACTGCACACGCGCAGTTGAAGGGTCCGATGGGAACAGCAGGGTTTCGGGCGCGATAAACCCCGCTCACAGGCTTGTGCAGCGCAATTCAGAATCGTGACTATTTTTTCAGGCTGAGTGCATATGGGGGTGCCTGAGACCAGTGTTTATAAGTCGGATCTGAATCACACCTAGATTCAGCACTTAGAATCAAAATGCTAAAATCGGGCCCAGTTGATTCGCTTTCTGTAATAGTTGTTCTAAGCAAAATAATTTTTTTGGTAATGTTTTTTAAAATTTTGGGAGAAATAACCCAAAATGATCATCTGAAAGGCCAGCATTTGTTGCCTATCCTTAATTCCTGTTGAAAGAGTGGTGGAGCCACCATCTTGAATTACTGCTGACTGTGTCGTGTTGATAGTCTGACCCACAGTGCTATTAGGAAGGGAGTTCCAGGATTTGACCCAGTGACATTGAAAGAACAATGATATAGTTTGGGATTCTCCTAGCCCGCTACGCTACTCGAGTAGCCCAGTGGGCCAGGTTAAATCAACATCCAGCTGATCGTGACACTCCCGGACTGTTTTTCCATGTAATCCACCCCACGCCCATCTAGAAATTGTCATTTCCATGTGATTAGCGAGCCTGGGATGGTAGTCTCTGGGCCCACTAGTATCTCCCCCACCACTGGGAGAGGTTTCCACCAGCTGGGTTTATCACTGCTCCCACCCAATGGGGACCAGGCATACTCACCCTGCTGATGGTGAGAGAGGCCATTGAGTGCAGCCTGGCACTGCCCACTGGGCACTAGGCAGTGCCAAGGGGATGGGGCCGGGGGCTGATCGGTGGTGGGGGGGACTCGTTGTGCACTCTGCAATGGGATTGGTGGGGAAGATCGGGTCTGGTCATGATGGGGGGGATCAGATTGTCGTAGATTTGTTCTGCTAAGTACGCCCCAAAAAAAGGGGCAGGACATTCTCCCATTTCCCCGCCTGTTGGGCACTTAGTTTTTTTTGGAGAGATTCCTGACCATAGTTCCAAATCAGGATAATAAACGGCTTGGAGAGGAACTTGCAGGTGGTGATGTAAGCTACAAACTGATTACCTGAAACACTGCCGCTACATCCTGTGTACAAACATTGTGTAGTAATGGGCTTTTTGTAACAATTTTACATCTCCTGTATTAGCAGTTATTATTATAAGACTGTTGATGCATTGAGCATATGACTTACTCTATTGTAATAAGTTTACAATGTTGTAATGGTTGTTTGTCCAGTCTCTCCTTGTGTTGGGAGATAACTAAGGGTGGATTGGAAAGGAGTAAAGTCTGGTCACCCCAGCATTTCTCTAGAATACAATTGTTGGTGTTGAGGCCTCTGTGCGAAGCCTTGAAGTGGGCTGACTGACTAACTAATGGAGACCAAGCTGTTCCTGCAGTGAAAGAGCAATGATATGTGAGATGAACCATTTGTTCAGCTCATCATGATCCCTGTAGATCCTGTCAGTCTATGGTAATAACAAAATTGTTAATAAGTGTATGGAGATTGAATGCCCTTGACGCCTAATGGACCAAGGTCCTTGAAGGTATTAGTGATGAGCGATTAATTCACTCGGGAGGCTAGGACGTACCCGGGAATAAAGGCTTTTATTCGCAACAAGAATAGAGCATACTGCTTAACAATACTATCCCAGACTAAGGGCCACTAGGAAGTAGCAGTGACCTTTATACTCCTGTAAGAAGGCGGAGCCAAACGGAGTGTACCACAGAACAATGCTAACAGGTGGAACACCCCAACCCTAACCCCAACAGTAACATATGTACAAGTACCCATAGTGCTAACCATCTATGGTTCACCACATTCACCCCTCCTTTAAAAACAAAGGCCGGTGGGGCAAGGAGACAATACGAGCTGTCCATATATTCACAACTTCAGTCATATCGGAGGTCCGCACCGTTTCTGCGACCTCCGCAGCACTGGCTCCAGTGCCGGTTCTGGTGACCGTGGTAACGACCCTCTCGCCGAGGTGGTGTCCAGGGACTCCTCCAGTTCCTCACACGCCTGTGAGCCTCAAGGTGGTGACAATCTCCTGAACTCAGGCAAGCTGTACACGGGAGTAAGAGGATTAAGTGGAGGTCCCGATGCTGCCCGCGCCGTGTCAGGAGAGGAGAGAATGGGCAAAGGAATCCTAACCAGGGGTGCAGGAGTGACGGGGGTTTCCAGGTCCCCTGCAGGCGCCAGATCTCTGATAGAGACCGTGTCCTCTTGCCCGTCAGGATATGCCACATAGGCATATTGAGGGTTGGCGTGGAGGAGATGGACCTGTTCAACCAAAGAGTCGGACTTGCAGGCCCTAACATGCCGCTGCAGGAGGACAGGTCCTGAGTACGTCAACCAAGACAGCAGTGAGGTCCCAGAGGAAGACTTCCTAGGGAAGGTAAACATCCGTTCAGGTGGGGTAGCATTGGTTGCCGTACACAGGAGGGACCGGATTGAATGGAGCGCATCAGAAAGTACCTCTTGCCAACGGGAGGCTGGAAGACCCCTAGACCTTAACGCCAGTAAGACAGCCTTCCAGACTGTAGCGTTTTCTCTTTCGACCTGCCCGTTACCCCTGGGGTTGTAACTCGTAGTCCTACTTGATGCAATTCCTTTAGAGAGCAGGTATTGCCTCAAGTCGTCGCTCATAAACGACGAACCCCTATCACTGTGGATATAACTGGGGTAGCCGAACAGGGTAAAAAGACTCCGCAGGGCTTTGATGACCGTGGCAGAGGACATAACAGAACAGGGGATGGCAAAGGGGAATCGGGAGTACTCGTCAACCACGTTGAGGAAATACACATTCCGATCTGTGGAAGGAAGGGGGCCCTTTTGAACGACTAAGTGTCGATTTCAAGGGCGAGTGGCCTTAATGCGATGTGCCCTGTCAGGCCGGTAGAAGTGCGGCTGGCACTCTGCACATACCTGGCAGCTTCGAGTTATCGACCCGACATCCTCTATGGAGTAGGGCAGATTCCGGGCCTTTACAAAATGGAAGAGCCGAGTGATCCCCGGATGGCAGAGATCATTGTGGAGGGCCTGTAGCCGGTCCTCCTGCACACTGGCACATGTTCCACGCGACAGGACATCTGAGGGCTCATTGAGCTTCCCCGGACGGTACATGATATCATAGTTGTAGGTGGAGAGTTCGATTCTCCACCTCAAGATTTTATCATTCTTAATTTTTCCCCTTAACGTGTTGTTGAACGTGAAAGCCACGGACCGCTGGTCCGTGAGCAGGGTAAATCGTTTGCCAGCCAAATAATGGCGCCAATGCCGTACGGCCTCCACAATGGCCTGAGCCTCTTTTTCCACAGAGGAGTGCCGAATTTCAGGGCCTTGGAGGGTGCGAGAGAAAAAGGCGACAGGCCTGCCTGCCTGGTTAAGTGTGGCGGCCAGGGCGAAATCAGATGCATCACTCTCCAGCTGAAAAGGGATGGACTCATCAGCGTGCATCGTGGCTTTCGCGATGTCAGCTTTTATCCCTTCAAAGGCTAGGCGAGCCTCTGCTGTCAGGGGAAAAGAGGTAGACTTTATGAGCGGACGGGCTTTGTCCGCGTAATTGGGAACCCACTGTGCATAGTACGAGAAGAAGCCTAAGCATCTTCTCAGTGCTTTGATGCTAGTGGGTAGGGGAAGTTCAAGGAGGGGATGCATACGGTCTGGATCGGGGCCGATGACCCCGTTTTCCACCACGTATCCGAGGATTGCTAGGCGGTGCTTGCTAAATATGCACTTCTCCCTTTTATAGGTCAGGTTCAGGAGAGACGCAGTGCGTAAAAACATCTGGAGGTTGGCGTCGTGGTCGTGCTGGTCATGGCCGCAGATAGTGACGTTGTCCAGGTACGGGAAGGTAGCCCGTAGCCCGTTTTGGTCCACCATTCGGTCCACCTCACGCTGGAAGACCGAGACCCCATTAGTGACGCCGAAAGGGACCCTTAAGAAGTGGTAGAGACGGCCATCCGCCTCAAAGGCCGTGTATTTTCGGTCCTCTGGGCGAATGGGGAGCTGGTGGTAGGCTGACTTCAAGTCAATGGTGGAGAACACCCGGTACTGCGCAATCTGGTTGACCATGTCAGATATGCGCGGGAGAGGGTACGCATCCAGTTGCGTGTACCTATTAATGGTCTGACTTTAGTCTATGACCATCCGGGGCTTGTCTCCAGTCTTAACCACCACGACTTGTGCTCTCCATGGGCGAGTGCTAGGTCGAATGACCCCTTCCCTGAGGAGCCGCTGAACCTCAGATCGAATAAAGATCCGATCCTCAGCGGTGTAACGCCTGCTCTTAGTCGTGATGGGCTTGCAGCCTGGCATGAGATTTGCGAATAGGGAAGGTGGGGTAATTTTGAGTGTCGAGAGACTGCATGTGGAGCGCGCTGGACAATTTGGAGGCTGCTGTTCTCCCACTGAAAGTGGAGGGAGTGGCCCATCGTACTGCAGGGTCACACTCTTCAGGTGGACCATGAAGTCTAGCCCCAGGAGTACCGGAGCGCGAAGGCGTGGTAACACGAGGAGCCTGAAGTTCTCGTAAACTGTGCCCCGCACCGTTAAGGTTACCACACAGCTCCCAAGAACGATAACAGATCGGGACCTCGACGCCATGGAGATTGTCTGCCTGACAGTTTGCACACGGAGAGCGCACCATTTCACTGTATCCGGATGGATGAAACGCTCCGTGCTCCCGCTGTCAAACAAGCAATGTGTCAGGCGCCCATTTACCTCTATGTCCATCATGGACTTGTCGAGTCTGTGAGGCTTGGCGTGGTCCAGGATGATTGACGCCACTGTTGGATCCCGAGTGTAACTGCAGGCAGCTGAGATAGTCGATGACGAGGACCCCTGCTGGTCTTCTGCGGCCGGTGTCGATCAAAATGGCTGCGCCCACGAATCACACGTGGTCGATGGTGTTGAAAGCAGAGGTAACCGCAGGTCGCACGTGGCGTGCGTCGTCGTCAGAAATGGCGGGGCCCGTGAATCGCTCATGGTTGAAGACATCGACGAGGCCGGAGACGAGGAGATGGATCCTGGGGAGTCACACGCAGCACTGCTTAGCTTGGAAAGGGTCTTTCCTCGGCACACTTTTGCATAGTGCCCTTTCTTCCCACAGGCGGAGCAAAAACACTGTCCTGGCCGGACATCTCTGACGAGGGTGCTTCGCCAATCCGCAGAAATAGCACCGTGGGCCTCCTGGAGCTGCCGCAGCCGTCAGGTCTGAAGTTGAGAGCATTATCGCGCAGTTCCGAAGAGCCGCCGGGTACAGTTGAGGCGATGGCTGTACTTGCCACGATGTTCCCACGTGGTCGGTGGGGTAGGTTTCAAGACTTCTGGAGGCCATTTCCATTGCATCGGCCAATTCTACCTTCTTAGCCAGGTCCAAGTTACCCTGCTCTAGCAGCCGCAGGCGAATATAGGATGAGCCGATTCCCGCCACGAACGCATCTCGGATCAGATCGTTGGTGTATTGAGTAGCCGACACCTCCTTGCAATTGCACGCTCTGGCTAGCTGTTGAAGTTCGCGCAGGTACTGTCCCGTCATTTCGCCGGGCTGCCGCCGTCGAGTGGCTAATTGGTGACGAGCATGAATGTCGTTCGGTGGTTTATGGTACAGCTTCTTGAGTAATTCGATGGCCTCTTTGTAATCTTGGGAATCACGGATTGTTGCATACACAGTGTCGCTCACCCTGGCGTGGAGGACCCGCAATCTGTCAGCGTCGGTCTGGACTGCTGTCGAGGCGTCGATGTAATCCTGGAAACACTTCAACCAATGGTCGAAAGTATTCGATGCTCCCGCGGCACGCGGATCCAAGGTTAGCCGATCGGGTTTCAGCATCTGCTCCATTTTTTTTTCCCGGAACAAAATTTTGGTATTTTGTTGCGAATAAAATTGATGCGTGATTAATTCACTCGGGAGGCTAGGATGTACCCGGGAATAAAGGCTTTTATTCACAACAAGAGTAGAGCATACTGCTTAACAATACTATCCCAGACTAAGGGCCACTAGGAAGTAGCAGTGACCTTTATACTCCTGTAAGAAGGCGGAGCCAAACGGAGTGTACCACAGAACAATGCTAACAGGTGGAACACCCCAACCCTAACCCCAACAGTAACAAGAGTAACATATGTACAAGTACCCATAGTGCTAACCATCTATGGTTCACCACAATTAGGAAGTGGAGTTCAAGGAATATCACCAGCTGGACATCAGGAAGAGACCGTGAGAGGTTGCTAACTATGGGAAATCTATTGACGACAGGAATTATAAAGTAAGTGCTGACAGTCAGTTGGTATTGCAGTTGGAAGAAGAGTGACTTGTCAGTCACTGAATTTGTGTGACCACATCAGCGACAGACCAACCACCCAAGCATGTGGAAATACTGGACAACCAATTGTGTAAGAGTGAACTCCTCTTATAAAATCCATTTAATGGTGATTGAACATTCAATAAAACAATCTGTTGATTGGAGATCTTTGAGTCTTGGGTCTGTAATTGTCCCATGTCTGGATGTCAGGAAAATATATGCCTTACAGTGGTGTTCTCATGTGTCTGCTCACCTTGGTGGAAGAGATCACAGGCTCTGAAGGAGCTAATCGAAGGAACCTGGGTGAGTTGCTGCAGTGTACTTTGTGTAAAGTACGAACTGCTGCCACTGTGTGCCAGTGGAGAAGGATCCGAATGTTGCGGCGGGGGGGGGGGGGGGGGGGTGATGGCCTATCAAGCAGGCTACTTACCTTGAAATTGTGTTGAACTTGGAGTGTGGAGTTGTACTCATTCAATCAAATGAAGATTATTCCATCATGCTCCTGAATTGTACCTCACAGAAAGTGGACAGACTTTGGTGAGGTAGGAGCTAAGTTACTTGCTGCAGAATTCACAGCCTCTGATCTTTTCTTTAGCCAGAGTATTTATAAAACTGTTTCCATTCAGTTTCTGGTTAATCGTAACCCGCAGGATGTTGATAGTGGGGTATTGAGCAATGATGACGACATTGATTGTCAAAGGGAGATGGTTAGATTCTCTCTTGTTAGAGATTCTCATTGCCTGGCACCTATGTGGCCAGAATGTAACTTCCACTTATCAGCCCAAGCCAAAATTTTGTCCAGGTCTTGCTGCATATGGACACAGACTGCTTCAGTATCTGAGGAGTTGTGAATGGTGCTGAAATTGTGCAATCATCAGCAAAGATCCTTGTTGTGTTTCTGGTGTCTGTCTCTTCAAGACAGTACAGCAGAATTGAGTCACCTGATAAGGGACCAATGGAAACTGAGAGTGAGTGATTACACCAGAGGGTGGAGTTCGCTCAGGCAGAATCTTCTCGCAACCATGTGATAAGCGTGTAAGAGCTGGAGCTTGTCTTCAGGCAGCCTTAGGGGTGCAAAACCCTCCTGTGTATTAGTTTATTTTTATCAATAAACACCTTCCTTGTTCCTAATGAAGTCTGAAGCTTCTCTGAACAACTCCAGAAGCCAGCCACACAAAATACATAACAGTCCTTATAACTGAAACTTACTGCTGTCAATAATGTTACTAAATTATAGCAGTTAAGAAGGTCTTCTTCTCAGAGAACAAATCAATCTGCTATTCCAGAAGTTGTGAAAATGTTGGCATGATACCTTCCTGGGGTATTTATAAATTCAAAAATACCCTGCTCGGAGCTGCAACAACATTAAAGTCAAAACCATTTTAAAAAAGTTTGTTCTTCAACTTTATTTATAAATAATATTATTATACGTGAAAAAGTTGCTGATGGCTGATGAAAGTAGCTACAAAAGGCACACAGTGTGGTTTAATATTTTTTTCATCTCTGGAGCCTGGAGTTAGCACAGTAAGAAGTCTCACAACACCAGGTTAAAGTCCAACAGGTTTATTTGGCAGCACAACCTGATGAAGGGGCAGTGCTCCGAAAGCTTGTGCTGCCAAATAAACCTGTTGGACTTTAACCTGGTGTTGAGAGATTTCTTACTGTGCTTACCCCAGTCCAACGCTGGCATCTCCACAGCCTGGAGTTAATCCAGTAAAATGGTATGAAACACTGCACTGTATAGGCAAAAATCCTACACAAAGTAAGTTCAGTAGACTCAACTCAATTCCTGATGGGAATGAATTCAGAGTTGAAAATTGTCACTGTACTGGCACTAACGTTTCACTGACCGACATTATTAAAGTTGATGTCGGAAAGTGAAAGTGGACACCATGTTTTAGGCTGGGGCTAGGCACACGGCAGGACAAAGATCACATCGTTCTGCAAGTGATCCATGCTTTGCCAGACTTGAGTGTGCTTGATTCTGACAATGAATGCCAAAATAGAAAAAAATCTTCATTTCCCAGCACCTAGATCTCTCTTCTGAAGAGAATCTATGGTTGACTTTGTCAAACAAGTTCTTCACTGTAATGGATAGAATTGTTGAAAATGTGGATTAAAATTGTGCTGCCTGATAGTGTTCATACGAATCATAGAATCCCTACAGTGCAGAAAGAGGCCATTCCGCCCATCGAGTCTGCCACAATCCTACCCAGGCCCTATTCCCGTAACCCCTCATATTTACCTGCCAGTTCCCCTAACACTAGGGTCAATTTAGCATGGCCAATCAATCTAACCCGCACATCTTTGGATTGTGGGAGGAAACTGGAACATCCGGAGACGGGGAGAATGGGCAAACTCCACACAGAGTGACCCAAGGCTGAAATTGAACCTGGGTCCCTGGCACTGTGAGGCAGCAGTGCTAACCACTGTGCCACCGTGCTGCCCATAACAATCATGTTGTTTTCATGATTAACATATTTGTCAAGTATTTTGACAAGGGCATTAATTAAAATTTTACCTTCAATAAAATAGGTACAAAGAACAAAGAACAATACAGCACAGGAACAGGCCCTTCGGGCCTCCAAGCCCGTGCCGCTCCCTGTCCAAACTAGACCATTCTTTTGTATCCCTCCATTCCCACTCCGTTCATATGGCTATCTAGATAAGTCTCAAACGTTCCCAGTGTGTCCGCCTCCACCACCTTGCCTGGCAGCGCATTCCAGGCCCCCACAACCCTCTGTGTAAAATATGTTCTTCTGATATCTGTGTTAAACCTCCCCCCCTTCACCTTGAACCTATGACCCCTCGTGAACGTCACCACCAACCTGGGGAAAAGCTTCCCACCGTTCACCCTATCTATGCCTTTCATAATTTTATACACCTCTATTAAGTCTTCCCTCATCCTCCGTCTTTCCAGGGAGAACAACCCCAGTTTACCCAATCTCTCCTCATAACTAAGCCCCTCCATACCAGGCAACATCCTGGTAAACCTCCTCTGCACTCTCTGCAAAGCCGCCACGTCTTTCTGGTAGTGTGGCGACCAGAACTGTATGCAGTATTCCAAATGCAGAACTCCATCTGCCATTTCTTTGCCCAAATTTCCAGCCTATCTATATCCTTCTGTAGCCTCTGGTAATAGGTAAATAGAACTTGATATTGACCTTTGATACACTGATATCACACAATATAAATTCACCTCACTGGTCCTTTAACAGAATCAGTAGGAATAATTTAAATAATATTTAAACCTGTATAAAAAGTAAATTTTCCATCGAGGAACATGTAACCATCTTAAACTAAGCCTTCCTTTATACCAAGCAACTGACTAAAGAATGCAACCACAGAAGAAGAAGAAGCCTGCTGAATGCTGGAGTTTAATTGATGAAAGAATGCATCATCAACTTTAAAGTTCCAGATAAAGTGTTAGTTGAGAAAATGCCCCAGACCATCTATGCGTCGATGTGTTTGTAATTGAATCTGATAATGGATGTGGTACTTGAGAGAGTGAAATGATACCTCATCAATGTGGAACGCAGATGAAACAAAAGTCTAGTGTATTGATTTCAACCCATATCAATGGACTGGAAGATGTTTAAAAGAAGTTGAAAGTCTACTAAAATACTGCTGATGGGTTTTGTGTTGCCACAGGCAGGGTCATGCAGTTGCAGATTGATGGGCAAAAGAGATTGTGCGCAAGTGGTATGATTTAAATATAATTAGTCCAACCTGTTTTTACATCACACTAAAGCCAGACAAATAAAATATTAAATTCTCAGAATGTTTGAGTCAAGAACATGCTGCTGAGGAGCAGATTTTTTTGTGAAAAAGGATCAACAATGGCTTGTGTTTACATAGGGCCTTTAACATGGTTACACCAAAACAATTCACAGGAGTGATTGCCACCAATGTTGGCACCGAGGGTTTCCTCCGGGTGCTCCAGTTTCCTCCCATAATCCAAAGATGTGCGGGTTAGGTGCAATGGCCTTGCTCAATTGCCCCTTAGTGTCCCAGAATGCATAGGTTAGAGGGATTAGCAGGGTAAATATGTGGGGTTACAGGGATAGGGCCTAGGTGCGATTGTTGTCAGTGTAGACTTGATGGGCCGAATGGTCTCCTTCTGCACTGTCAGGATTATGATTCTATGAAAAATCAAAAGCAGCATTAGATAGACAGAGCAAAGTGATCTAACAACCAACGGATCAGATCAAAACACTCCACTCGTATCACATCATATCAGGAATGGTGATGAACAATCTTGCAACTAACAAACGAGGTAACATTCAACATACTCAATTAAGAGCATCCTACTTGGCAACTTGGGACCCGTGTTAAGAAATTGTCACCTCAATGGTATTGAAAGTCAGTGACCAAATCTATCACCACAACCACAGACACCAAAGTGTAACAGGAGAAGCTGCTCCATCACAGCAGACAGTTTATGAGGCAGATCTTATTTTGACAAATTGAGCAAGGAGCTGAACAACTATTAGTCCCAGGGGTCAACTGTTCCCCAACAAATGCAATAGAGCAGCAGCAACATTTACCCTAGCTGAAATATGCACAGCACCAACATTCTCCAAAGACTGAATGCTTTAAATGTGTATGGACAGAAAAAATCTGAACAGACTAGAAGGAATAAACAGTTTTTTGATCACTCCTGATAATTTTCTTTATTGACTATGTATGTGAATTAACATGCAAATTGTAATGCATGCAAATATTTTTCTTTTTATGAAAAGGAGGATGTTTAGATAATTATCTTTGTAATGCTGATGTCAGTATTGTTATACAGCTTTAATTTAAACACCTTCAAAGCATTCTAGTTTAATGAGACAAACAAGGACAATAATCTCTGTTTAACACTTCTAGTATCAACTCAAACATAAACAGTTGCAACTTATTAACTCTTTGTAGAACTTTAACTAAACATCAACTTTCAACTGAATTTTAACTATTAAACTGCACAGTCACTTTAACTGAACATCAACTTTAACTATTTAACTGAAAATAGATGCTACCAAGTTTAGGAAAACCTTGGCCAAGAAATACCATCGATGTAGAATCTATCTTCCTATTCTCTGAAGCATCGTTCAGGGCACAAGTCTTCTTCCAGTAGTTGGTCTCTTCGAGTTATCATTGCCAAACAAAGGACTGCAGTGGCTTTTATCCACAAGCCTCCACTCGTTTCCAGAAGTTTCTCTGTCATTCAGCCAATTAATTGATCCGAAACTCCAATTGCATCATTCGATTAGACCAATCAAATGCAGGCAGAACTGTGGCAATTCAGGCCTCATCATACCTCGGCCTCTTAAGTGCATATTGTTTACATTCCAATACCCAGATAAAGAACACTGGTTCCCAAAAGTCTGATGTGGAGATGCCGGCGTTGGACTGGGGTAAACACAGTAAGAAGTTTAACAACACCAGGTTAAAGTCCAACAGGTTTATTTGGGAGCAAAAGCCACACAAGCTTTCGGAGCTCTTAGCCCCTTCTTCAGGTGAGTGGGAATTCTGTTCACAAACAGAGCTTATAAAGACACAGACTCAATTTACATGAATAATGGTTGGAATGCGAATACTTACAACTAATCAATTCTTTAAGAAACGAAACAATGTGAGTGGAGAGAGCATCAAGACAGGCTAAAAAGATGTGTATTGTCTCCAGACAAGCTGTACAGAACTCATCTCTGCCGAAGACAAGCTGTTGAACCTGACACCTTCTATCTTTTGACAAATTCCAGGCCACTGAGTCATAGAGGTTTACAGCATAGAAACAGGCCCTTTGACCCAACTTGTCCATGCTGCCCCTTTTTTTAAACCACTAAGCTAGTCCCAATTGCCCGGGTTTGGCCCATATCCCTTGATACCCATCTTACCCATGTAACTGTCTAAATGCTTTTTAAAAGACAAAATTGTACCTGCCTCTACTACTGCCTCTGGCAGCTGTTCCAGACACTCACCACACTCTGTGTGAAAAAATTGCCCCTCTGGACCCTTTTGTATCTCTCCCCTCTCACCTTAAATCTATGTCCTCTAGTTTTAGACTCCCCTACCTTTGGAAAAAGATATTGACTATCTAGCTGATCTATGCCGCTCATTATTTTATAGACCTCTGAAAGGTCACCCCTCAGCCTCCTACGGTTCAAGAGAAAAAAATCCCAGGCTCTCCAGCCTCTCCTTATAACTCAAACCATCAAGTCCTAGTTGCATCCTAGTAAATCTTTTCTGCACTCTTTCTGGTTTAATAACATCCTTTCTATAATAGGATGTCCACAGTATTCCAAGTGTGGCCTTACCAACTCTTGTACAACTTCAACAGGATGTCCCAACTCCTGTATTCAATGTTCTTACCAATGAAACCAAGCATGCCGAATGCCTTCTTCACACAGTCCACCTGTGACTCCACTTTCAAGGACCTATGAAACTGTACTCCTAGATCTCTTTGTTCTATAACTCTCCCCAATGTCCTACCATTAACTGAATACTGGCCACAAGGAATCCCAGCATAGTGAAATAAACAACTTTAAAGCCACTATTGCTAATATTGTTTTAAAATTATTGTTGCAGCATTCTTTCTGCGTCCACAGTATATATACTGAGCCGACTCAAAACAGCTCTGGGGACTTGGGTTCTATTCCAGCGTCAGGAGCTAGCACATTTTCCCAGTATCTGCATGGGTTTCCTCCCACAGTCCAAAGATGTGCAGGTGGATTGGCCATGCTAAATGGCCCTTTAGTGTCCAAAGATGTGCAGGTTAGGGGGATTAGTTACGGTAAATGCATGGGGTTAGGGGAATAGGGCAGGTGAGTCTGGGTAAGATGCTCTTTTGGAGAGTCAGAGGAGATTCGATAGGCTGAATGGCCTCCTTCTGCAATGTAGGGATTCTACAATTCCAAATCCTAAAATTCCTTCCCTATCAACACTCTGCATGTATCAGCAGCATGCAGACTGCAGCAGTTGAAGAAGATAGCTCACCACTACCTTCTGAAGAGTAGTTCAACATGGTGAATTAATTCTTTGCCAGCCAAAGCTCACATTCCTGAATGAATAATAAAGTAAAAGACATCCAGACTTGAGATGAAACAGATGAGCTGGGGCAGGGGCAGAACTGAGTAAGGTTATAGGGCTGAAAATATACCATCTTAATGATGATAGGGACCTGTGTATGGAACCTCATTTTCAGATCAATTATGGCACTCACATTGTGAACAGCCTTACATAGTAATCAGGGAGCAGAATGGAGTTGGTGGTTCGGGAACAAAGTTAGCACCAGGGACTGATGACAGTGGTTTTGTTCTTCTCAACATTTAGTTGGAGCAAAATGGATGTTCAACAGTCTACAATTTGGGGCGAGAGAGAGGTGCTGGCGAGGTATAGTTGGATTTAATCAGCTGTGATTTCAGATTATGTCACAGAGGGGGCAGTGTGTAAATGATAAATAGGAGAGGACAAGGAAAGATCTTTGGGGGACACCAGAGGTATGGTGTGAGAACGGGAGCCGGAAGAGAAATCTTTGTAAATGACTGCGGCTACAATTGGATAGGCAAGAATGGAACCAGGTGCGTGCAGTCCCACCCCGTTTGATAATTTTGGAGAGGAGTTGGAGGAGAATAGAAACATAGAAAATAGAAGCAGGGGTAGGCCATTCGGCCCTTCAAGTCTGCTCTGCCATTCATTTTGATCATGGCTAATCATCAAATTCAATATCCTGATCCAGATCAATCAACCATGCAAACAGGATAGAAATGTGAAAAAAAATCACCTTTAAATCACATATTTAGTTAAGTAATAAGAATACTTCGAGAAAAGGGGTGAGAAAAGTTCATTTAGTTTGTTGACTCTGCTCCAGAATATACACCATCCACAGCCTATACAGTAACAGATGCTCCATAACTTATGTGATCTCCTGAGGGATGCACATAACTAAAGGTGACAATTATGAGATGAGAAAATTGAAACCCTGAAGGATAACAATCTAACATTACTCAGTCTTTATCGGTTGTGGTTTTAGTGTTTCACTATAGCTGAAGCTCTAGTCTTGACAGAGTATTTTGTCATCTGTGCCTGAACTTATCATTGCATCCTTGAATTAATTTCTTAACTGGGTAATTGTCCATGTGCCTTTTGATAAATGCAACATTTATTATTTTAAATGGAACTCTGGAGCCGACGTTTCTATTTATTTGATAGGAGCCAAGTTGCTGACTTCGGTGGAAATTATCAGCTTAAGAATGAAATTTTGGATCGGACAATTTTGAACTGTAAGTTCACCTGCAACAATGGTCCTTTAATGCAGACCATAAGCTATTGAACTTGTATGAATGCCAGAAAGTTTGTCCTTTTAACAGCAGAGTGTGTAATCATAAATGTCTGCACCGATCACAATCCCTTCTAAACCGTATCCCTATAACCCCACTTATTTACCCTGCTAAACCCCTGACACAAAGGGGCAATTTAGCATAGCCAATCAACATAACCCACACATCTTTGGACTGTGGGAGGAAACAGGAGCACCCGGAGGAAAGCCACGCAGACACAGGGAGAATGTGCAAACTCCACACAGATAGCCAACCAAGCCAGGAATCAAACCCAGGCCTCTGGCTCTGTGAGGCAGCAGTGCTAACCACCATGCCACCCCCATTCATTTTATTAATATAAAAGACATTTGGGTAGGATTCTCTGCCAACTCCACCCCCCCCATGGTGCATTTCTCGGTGATGGGAAGCAGCTGGCTGTTGGCCCGCAGTGGGATTTTCTGGTCCCGCCTCTGCCGATAGGATTTCTCATTAAATCCACCCCATGCCCTCCGGGAAACCCAAGGTGTGGGGGGTGCACCATCGGTGGCACTGAAAGATCCTGCCAGCAGGAAGGGTGGGAAAATCCTATCCAAAAATAGGGCATGAATGTTACTGCAAGTTGCAACAAAAGACACATATGTAGATGATGGAATGTTGTAGGATAAAAGATATAAGCAAAAAAGCTGTACCGATAGAGAAATGTAAAATTACACATACACATAAGAAGGCTTATGCAAAATACAATCTATATAAAGTGAGGAAAGAGATTGTTGCAGGAAGTAATTTTTCTTGGGTCAAATGACGATCTTTCAATTCCGAATAATCTTATGACCCTTGCATGCAATTTAGTGGCAGGGCTTGGTTTACTGTTGGGTGGAACATTTATTGAACCTCCACATCACTATTCAACAATACCATGCTTGGAATTTGATAAATAGTGCAGAATATGTGCCACATTATTCAGCTGATCCATGATTTGCATGATATATATGGAGTATGGGTTCTAATGCATCCTTGGCACTTTGGGTGCCACACTTTAATCCCCAACCAGATTTTACACTTTTTATTAATGAAAGATAGAAAAACCAACACGTGTTGCTGATTTACGCTGATGCCAAATTGATTTCATGGGAAAAAATTAATCTCTAACTAACTGGAGCCCATTGATGCAATTGGATTTTGTGGGCTTAAAACAAAACTGTACCATAACAGTAGAATGATGTATCTTACACTTGAACAAGTTAACTTCAATTTGAATCGGAATGCACCAAAACGCCATCTACCACGACCCTAATTTGAAGCAATAACAAGCACAAATTTACACCTTTCAGCAGAAATAGATTGGCTGGTCAGGGATCCAGCTATCTGCTACTACTACAGCCTTTTTCTGGCAAGAAAAAGGTTGTAGTAGCAGCAGATAAGGTAGGGTTAGGTAGGCTAGTGGCTCTACACGCTGATGGCTCAGTTGAGTTTTATTGAACAAACACATGAAGGAGCCTACGTATCAAATAAGTGTTAACATTGGAAAAGGCAGGAAAACTGGTCCCTCTATTTCACATGTTTACTGTTCCGGGGGAAGATATGTTCGAAGAAGTCTAAAGCTTTAACCATTCAGGGACATATAAGGGCAGAAATTGAACCTCCAGCTTGTTTTATTAGCATAGAATGGGCATAAATTTCAGACTAACTTTCAACCCCCAAAGACCATGTAAATTGGATTGTGATTGGGCCATCATTTAGGCCTCCTATGTGACCACCTGTGACAAGAATTTCACTCCTCATATAAGTTAATGAGGGATCTAAGATTAATTTTAGGATTGCTCAGTGAAAATGGGCTTGTTCTGCTCAGGCATAAAAATGTGCCTAAGACAATGGCCAGCACAGAAAAGATAAGGGTGCTTTTAAAGAAAGTTAATGTGCAGCTGAGGTGAGATAGAACATAGAACATAAAACATTACAGCACAGTGCAGGCCCTTCGGCCCTCGATGTTGCGCCGACCAGTGAAACCCATCTAAAGCCCCTCTAATCTACACTATTCCAATATCATCCATATGTTTATCCAATAACCATTTGAATGCTCTTAATGTTGACGAGTCCACTACTGCTGCAGGCAGGGCATTCCACGCCCTTTCTACTCTCTGAGTAAAGAACCTACCTCTAACATCTGTCCTATATCTCTCACCCCTCAATTTAAAGCTATGTCCCCTCGTGTTAGCCATCACCATCCAAGGAAAAAGGATCTCACTATCCACCCAATCTAATCCTCTGATCATCTTGTATGCCTCTATTAAGTCACCTCTTAACCTTCTTCTCTCTAACGAAAACAACCTCAAGTCCCTCAGCCTTTTCTCATACAATCTTCCCACCATACCAGGCAACATCCTGGTAAATCTCCTCTGCACCCTTTCCAATGCTTCCACATCTTTCCTATAATGCGGCGACCAGAACTGTACACAATACTCCAACTGCGGCCGCACCATAGTTTTGTACAGTTGCAGCATCACCTCCTGGCTCCGAAACTCAATCCCTCTACCAATAAAAGCTAACACACCATACGCATTCTTAACAACCCTATCAATCTGGGTGCCAACTTTCAGGGGGATCTATGCACATGGACACCCAGATCCCTCTGTTCATCCACACTAGCAAGTATCTTACAATTAGCCCTGTACTCTGTATTCCTGTTACTCCTTCCAAAGTGAATCACCTCACACTTTTCCGCATTAAACTCCATTTGCCACCTCTCAGCCCAGCTCTGCAGCTTATCTATGTCCCTCTGTAACCTGCCACTTCCCTCCGCACTGTCTACAACTCCACCGACTTTAGTGTCATCCGCAAATTTACTAATCCATCCTTCTACGCCCTCATCCAAGTCATTAATAAAAATGACAAACAGCAGTGGCCCCAAAACAGATCCTTGCAGTACACCACTAGTAATTGGACTCCAGGATGAATATTTCCCATCAACCACCACCCTTTGTTTTCTTACAGCTAGCCAATTCCTGATCCAAACCACTAAATCACCCTCAATCCCATGTGTCCGTATTTTCTGCAAAAACTTACCATGGGGAAACTTACCAAACGCTTTGCTGAAATTCATATACACCACATCAACCGCTTTATCCTCATCCACCTCTTTGGTCACCTTCTCAAAGAACTCAATAAGTTTTGTGAGGCACGACCTACCCTTCACAAAACCGCGCTGACTATCCCTAATCAAATTATTCCTTTCTAGGTGATTATAAATCCTATCTCTTATAATCCTTTCCAAAACTTTGCCCACAACAGAAGTAAGGCTCACCGGTCTATAATTACCAGGTTTGTCCCTACTCCCCTTCTTGAACAAGGGGACAACATTTGCTATCCTCCAGTCTTCTGGCACTGTTCCTGTAGACAATGACGACACAAAGATCAAAGCCAAAGGCGCTGCAATCTCCTCTCTAGCCTCCCAGAGAATCCTAGGATAAATCCCATCCGGCCCAGGGGATTTATCTATTTTTACCCTTTCCAGAATTGCTAACACCTCCTCCTTATGAACCTCAATCCCATCCAGTCCAACAGCCTGCATCTCAGTACTCCCCTCGACAACACAGTCCCTCTCCTGTGTGAATACCGACTAAAAATATTCATTTAGTGCCTCTCCTATCTCTTCAGACTCCACGCACAACTTCCCACTACTGTCCTTGACTGGCACTAATCTTACTCTCGTCATTCCTTTACTCCTGACATACCTATAGAAAGCTTTAGGGTTTTCCTTGATCCTACCTGCCAAAGACTTCTCATGTCCCCTCCTGGCTCTTCTTAACTCTTTCTTTAGGTCCTTCCTGGCTAACTTGTAACTCTCAAGTGCCCTAACTGAGCCTTCACGTCTCATCCTCTTCACAAGAGATTCAACGTCCTTAGTGAACCACGGTCCCCTCACACGACTGCTTCCTCCGTGCCTGACAGGTATATATTTATCAAGGACATGTAGTAGCTGTTCCTTGAACAAGTTCCACATTACAATTGTGCCCATCCCCTGCAGTTTCCTTCCCCAACCTATGCCACCTAAATCTCGCCTAATCGCATCATAATTTCCTTTCCCCCAGCTATAACTCTTGCCCTTTGGTATATACCTATCCCTTTCCATTGCTAAGGTAAACGTAATCGAATTGTGGTCACTGTCACCAAAGTGCTCACCTACCTCCAAATCTAACACCTGGCCTGGTTCATTACCCAGTACCAAATCCAATGTGGCCTCGCCTCTTGTTGGTCTATCTACATACTATGTCAGGAAGCCTTCCTGCACACATTGGACAAAAACTGACCCCTCTAAAGTACTCGAACTATAGCTTTTCCAGTCAATATTTGTAAAGTTAAAGTCCCCCAGGACAACTACCCTGTTACTTTCGCTCCTATCCAGAATCATCTTTGCAATCTTTTCCTCTACATCTCTGGAACTTTTTGGAGGTCTATAAAAAGCTCCCAACAGGGTGACCTCTCCTTTCCTGTTTCTAACCTCAGCCCAAACTACCTCAGTAGACGAGTCATCATCAAAAGTCCTTTCTGCCATCGTAATACTGTCCTTGACTAACAATGCCACACCTTGAGATGGTGGAGAACATCCTTACA
The DNA here is from genome assembly GCF_964213995.1 of Mustelus asterias. Classification (NCBI taxonomy): domain Eukaryota; kingdom Metazoa; phylum Chordata; class Chondrichthyes; order Carcharhiniformes; family Triakidae; genus Mustelus; species Mustelus asterias. Next base: position 34,512,584 of record NC_135825.1, on the reverse strand, counting down.
TGGTCATTAAGCGTCTTAACTGGGGCAAGAGTAAGCTTCCCGTCTGACTGCCTGCCCCATTGTAGAATTGCTTCCAAGAACGGGCAGAATCTTGGAGGGAATCCTGTCCATGCAATTCCATGCCCCACCCTAGGGTTGGGGAAGGGGGGGAGGGCGTGGAGGGGCGCTGTGTGGGGATAGTAGAGATAGTGTAAAATTCAGAACTGTGATTGGAAACGATTCCAATTTTATTTTACTTGTTACGGACGGGTAACAGCGAAGAACCCACACGGTTAAATTGAACAATGGTTCCACTTCACACCTATACGTGAGCTTATACAGATCGGAAAATTTCTAAATATTACCACAGCAGTGACCAATGTGAATAGTGTGGAGGAATTTGCATTGAAGTTTTTTTCATGATCTATATCTGTGAACTAACTAAAAGGGACATGATAGAATGCTCCGAGCCTTTGAATATTGTATTTAAGTCGGGCTCATTATTTTAAAAGCAGATTCCTACTGTGCTGGGTGACATGTTGCTAACACTAAATACCAACTGGCTGCGTCTGTATTCATCCATTTGTGACTCTTCTGGAGGGCTTATTCTCATGTTCTTGTGAATATAGAAATTTAAAATGTCACGCAATTCCTTTTCTGATAATCTGTAAGCCACCTACAAGGGGAACCTTGTAGTTTCACTCTTCAGTGTTGAGGACTGCTCTTGCTGTGCCTGAGATTTGCATAACTGACATCTCCACTATATGGCCAAAAGGACCCTTATGAAAATGAATCAGGGACAAACGGGTAGGTATTGGGCCTAAGCTCTCGGGATCCTTCAACAGCCTTTGTGGTGAGCGACTAACAGTAAATTCTTTTCTTTTTCAGAAACACATTCTTGTGGGGCCAGAAGGAGTAGGAATGTATTTGCAGGAGTCATGGTTGTGAAGGCCCCTCTGGGCGAACTGCCTGGGGATGCGAAGCAGGCATTTAAATGAGGCCTAAGGCTCAATTTTGGCCAGACCTCAGGCCTGCCTGATCCTAGCGCAGTGATTGTTTCCCTGTGTTGCAGGCTAGCGCATTCAATTCCCACTCGGCTAAATGCTGAAAATTGCTTGAATGCCAGTATTTCTCATTTGCTTTTGGAACTGAGTGTTGTTTGTTCAAAACTGCCAGGACTAGGGTTTATAATCCTTGCTGACACTCCAATACATTACAGAATGAGTGCTGCAATGTCAGAAGCATTGTCATTTGGATGAAACTAAGTTCTTGTCTGTCTGCTTAGATGAACATTACAGATCCATTACTGTCGATCTTTGTCACTGCATTTCAACAGAATTCATTAGAAATAGGGCTGGATAAAGTGCTATTTAATTCAACTATTATAATTAAACTTTTTCAACCATAATGCCTTAATCTTTTAATGCTGGACTATTAAAACCTCTAAGATTACAGAATATCAAATTCTTTCTTGCACAAACTTGATTATTATACTTATATTTTGATTCCTATCGCTTTCTAGTGTTTTATGTCAATGCAGGTTTTTTTGCATACAAGCTTTCCTGTAAATTAAGGTAATCCCCCTCCCCCACTTCTCAGCACAACTTGCTATACTCGGTTTAACAGTCAGCCTCAATTTTCCACCCCCCAACGCATGCTTACTTATTGGTACCTTATAACTGGTTGCAAGAGATCAAGCAAGCAAAGATGTTCATGAATTTAAGGCACACAGGACAAGAACTTAGGAGGAGTGGCAAACTCTGTTCCTTTTTACTTACTTCAGTTAGGAGCTGCACATTTTGCACCCAACCTTCCGACTTGAGCATGGTGAGAAAAGTGCCACGTCGCAGGTTCGGAGGCCTTCAGTGCAGTTTTCAGCTTCAGGGGACATCAAGCCGTGATCTCTTTTTACGGCACGAGCTGCTGTAAAGCAGGCAAGTTTAAAGGCCCCACCCACTTTGAGAAGCTAGGGAAATGGTAGCTCTGTAGGTAAATAGGTAGAATGGGTTGGGTAGAGGTGTGTGTGTGTGTGTAGGTGGGGGGGGGGGTTAGGTGGTATGATGGGTCAAAGGGAAGAGGTAAGATGGGTTGGGGGGTTTGTGTGGCTCTGGAGTAGGATGGGTTAGAAGAGTTGGGTGTTCAGTTGGGGATTAGAGGGGTAGTCAGAAATTTTGTAGGGTAGTCGGGAGTGAAGGGGTAGTTAGGGACATAGTCAGGCCGTCAGAAGAGTAGGGGGAGTGAGGAGTTTTGTTGGGCAGCCATGTGATGGAAGGAACGTTGGAGCCTCTACCATATGAGACATATAGGATTCTCAGGGGGTTCAACAGGGTACATGCTGAGAGGTTGTTTCTCCCTGTGGGAGACTCTAGGACCAGAGAGCATAATCTCAGAATAAAGGGTCACCCGTTTAAGACAAAATGAGGAGAAACTTCTTCTCTCAGGGAGTAGTAAATCTGTAAAATTATTTTTTATAGAGGTTGGGTCGTTAACTATGCTTAAGGCTGAGATAGACAGATTTTTAATCAGTAAGGGAATCAAGGGTTATGGGGATAAGGTGGGAAAGTGGAGTTGAGGATTATCATTTCAGATCAGTCATGATCTGCTAGTATAGCGACCAATCCTGGTCGCCACACGACCAGAAGGATGTGGATGCTTTGGAGAGGGTACAGAAGAGGTTTACCAGGATGTTGCCTGGTCTGGAGGGTATTAACTATGAGGAGACGTTGGATAAACGTGGTTTGTTCTTACTGGAATGACAGAGGTTGAGGGGCAACCTGATGGAGGTTTACAAGATTATGAGTGGATAGTCAGATGCTCTTTCCTAGGGTAGAAAAGTCAAGTACTGGGAACAGGGATTTAAGGTGCGTGGGGAAAAGTTTAGAGGAAATGTGCGAGGCAAGTTTTTTACACAGAGGGTGGTGAATGCCTGGAACACACTGCCTGGGGAGGTGGTGGGAGCAGCGACGATAGTGGCAATTAAGGGGCATCTAGACGAATACATGAATAGGATGGGAATGGAAGGGTACGAACTCTATAAGTGCATATGGTTTTAGTTTAGGCAGGCATCATAAATGGCGGAGGCTTGGAGGGTCGACATTATTTTATTTTGTAACTTTGTTTTGTAATTTATTTCCAATGCACAATCCCTAGAAGTCTCCTTTGTCTTACTTTAGCTGCAGACAACTTTAGAGTCAAATTAGATCACACAATAATTTTGCAAATTGCCTGACCTTTAGCAATCACTCTATTATATTGTGCATTTGTTTGTTTTTTCAAGGTGCCAATGTATGCAACCAATAGATCTTCTGTCCCTCCCTCACCAACACTGTGCTTAAATTGTTTCAGCAAGATGCCAGGCCTTTAACTGAAACATTTATTTTAATGCGTGTACATGAGATGTACTCCAGTCAGGTTTAGAAGAGACTTCTACACTTGTACAATTTAAAAACTAAATTCACCAGTGACTGTCTAAATCATGGGACAAGAAAGAATCTAATTACCACAGTTGTTACTTTGGTTAATAGAGGTCACCCCTTTGTAAAACATGTCCGGGTAATTTTGAGTTTGTGCAATACTACAAGTCAGCAGCATGTCTCCCGATTTTTCTTCCCAGTGGAAACATAATGGTATGTATTGTGAAAGAACAATAAATTAATGTCATCCATTTATATTTGGTGTAAATTGTATCACTATTGTACCTAATGGAGCTGGGCAGGAAATAAACTGTGAACCAGAGTAGAGCTCTCCACTCTCCTTTGTCACTCCTGAGATTTTACACTGGACTGAAGGATGTAGATTTTATCTGCCCACTTATCATAGAATCCCTACAGTGCAGAAGGAGGCCATTTGGTTCAATGAGCCTGCACCAACAACAATCCCACCCAGACCCTATCCCCGTAACCCCATATATTTACTCTGCTAAACCCCCTGATATTAAGGGGCATGGCCAATCAACCTAACCTGCTCATCTTTGGTCTGTGGGAGGAAACCGGAGCACCCGGAGGGAAACCCACGTAGACACGGGAAGAACATGCAAACTCCACACAGACCTGAGGCTGGAATTGAACCGGGTTCCTGGGCTGTGAGGCTGCAAGGCTAACCACTGTGCCACCGTGCCACCCTTATTGGTTGGTACATTCAAAGAAGATACAAATGACGGGAATAAGGCATTCAGAAAGTTCTGCATGACCTCATTCCAACAAAGACAAAGAACAAAGAACAATACAGCACAGGAACAGGCCCTTTGGCCCTCCAAGCCCGCGCCGCTCCCTGGTCCAAACTAGACCATTCTTTTGTATCCCTCCATTCCCACTCCGTTCATGTGGCTATCTAGATAAGTCTTAAACGTTCCCAGTGTGTCCACCTCCACCACCTTGCCCGGCAGCGCATTCCAGGCCCCCACCACCCTCTGTGTAAAATACGTCCTTCTGATATCCGTGTTAAACGTCCCCCCCCTCACCTTGAACCTATGACCTCTCGTGAACGTCACCACCGACCTGGGAAAAAGCTTCCCATCGTTCACCCTATCTATGCCTTTCATACGAACTCCATAACAATACATTCCCTAACAATACAAGATAAATCATGTTTCCTTCTTGGAATACTGGGGCAGAATTTTGGATCTAGACATTTCCATGGCATGGATTTACCAGATGGTAGTTCAAATCCAAGTCAAATCCTAGCTCCAAGTCTAGGTGAACCCTGGGCATCAGCAATAGTGCTGTCAGTGAGCAGGTTAAACAGCCAATCACATTGAAGTATTCTCACAGAGCGCAAACCCAGGAAGTTGGAAACGCTGATTCCTTTCATTTTTAAATTAAATATCTCAGATAGCAAAGTAAATAATTATGACTATTTCAAAACAAACTTAAAATATCATAAGTGAACTTTGAAAAAGTATTTTAAAAGTGTGTGTGATTTTTGTGTCATAATGGAAAGATTTGACATTTTACAAATATAAAATTAGCTTTTACAAAGCCAGTGAGAGCCTTTATGAGTAATTAGGGAGTTAATATATTATTTAAAAAGCCATTTAGACCTCATTCAGCAAGGTATAACTGATAGCAGGATTTGTACAGTGAGACCAAGGGCTGGATTTAGTGAAGGGATGGAGAATGGGTGGGGATTTCTGCCAAATCAACACTTAACAGGCCATCCAAAGGCCTTCATCGGGATCAGCCCAGATGCAAAAGTCCCAACAACTGAAACATGCAGGATAATCAGTTGCCAGCAGCTGTACAGAATGGTAGCACAACCTGCGGCCTAGGAGTGTCATGTGAAGCCAGGCTACATATGAGTGATAGCAGGAGGGGAGGTCATGGAGTGGGGCTCACGGGGAGAGGGTGTCAGCAGCAAGAGCAGGGAGTTGGTTCTCAGTGAGCAACCCCCCTGCCCCTTCCTATTGCAACATCCCTAGATCACGCATTGAATTCCACTGAACGAGGGTCTCCCCTCTCCTGGGACCCTGCAAGCAATCCCACAATCCCACACAGGTTTATTTGTTGTGCATCGTACATGCCAAGCCTCCTGCCTGCTGCTGAGTTAATTCCAGCAGTGACTGGACAAGGCCATTAAGTATGTATTAATTGCCCATTTGAGGGCCTCAACTGGTGGCAAGACAAGGAGGCTATCCACCATCCTATCCACCATGGATCACAATTGAGATGGAGGCAGGAAGGTCTCAAGATCCCCACCCACCACCCTCCCACTTGATTAAATGCCTCCAGACAAACTCATCACAGGGAAAGACATTAAATACCATCCGCTATCAGTTCCACTTCACTTTAATTGCAGAGTGTGTGTGTGTGTGTATGTGTGTGCGTGTGGGCGTGCGTGTGTGTGTGCGGGCATGCATGTGTGTGTGTGTGCGTGTGTGCGTGCGTGCGGGCGTGCGTGTGTGTGCGTGTGTGTGTGTGCTGGGTGGGGGAGGGGGAGATTACTACTTCAACAGCACACTGTTTGATCTGATTTGATCTGATTTATTATTGTTGCATGTGTGGGGATGCAGTGAAAAGTATTGTTTCTTTTAAGCTATGCAGAGAATAGTGTACATAGTGGAGAAGGGAAGAAGAGAATGCAGAATATAATATTACAGTCTAAGCTAGGGTGTGGTGAAAGATCAGCTGATGGCAACAGGGAAGGAGATCTTCTTGAGTAAGTTGGATCGTGTTTTCAGACCTCTGTATCTTTTTCCTGACGGAAGAAGGTGGAAGAGATTATGTCTGAGTGCATGGGGTCCTTGATTATGCTGGCTGCTTTTCCGATGCAGTAGGAAGTGTCGACAGAGTCAATGGATGGGAGGCTGGTTTGCGTGATGGACTGAGCTACGTTCACAACTTTTTGTAGTTTCTTGCAGTCTTGGTCAGAGCAGGAACCATACCAAGCTGTGATATATTCAGAAAGGAATTTTATGGTGCATCTGTAAAAATTGGTGAGAGAGGTAGCGGACATGCTGAATTTCCTTAGCCTTCTGAGAAATTGATGGCGTAGGTGGGATTTCTTAACTATAGCATTGGTGTGGAGCGACCAGGATAGGTTGTTGGTGATTTGGACACCTAGAAACTTGAAGCTCTAGGTCATTTCCACTTCACCACCATTGATGTAGACAGGGGCATGTTCTCCACTACACTTCCTGAAGTTGATGACTATCTCTGCTTTTCTGACATTGAGGGAGAGATTATTGTTGTGGCACCTTTTCACCAGATTCTCTATCTCTTTCCTGTACTCCATCTCATCATTGTTTGAGATCCGACCCACTACGGTGATGTCATCAGCAAACCTGAAAATGGAGTTGGAAGGGAATTTGGCCACACAGTCATAGGTGTATAAGGAGTATAGTAGGGAGCTGAGGTCACAGCCTTGCGGGGCATCGGTGTTGAGGGTAATCATGGAGGAGTTGTCGTTGCCTATCCTTACTGATTGCGATCTGTGAGTTAGGAAGTCTGGGATCCAGTCGTAGAGCGAGGAGCCAAGCACTAGGCCAAGGAGTTTGGAAATGAGTTTTTTTGGGATAATGGTGTTGAAGCCTGAGCTGTAGTCAATAAATAGGATTCTGACATAAGTGTCCTTGTTATCCAGGTGTTCCAGTGTTGAGTGTAGGGCCAAGGAGATTGTACCAGCTGTGGCGCTAGGTGAACTGTGGTGGGTCTCGACAATCTGGGAGACCGGAGTTGATGCGTACCATGACTAACCTTTCAAAGCACTTCGTAATGATGGATGTCAGAATCACTGGGCGGTAATCATTAAGGCACGTTGCTTGGTTTTTCTTTGGTACAGGGTTGATGGAGCAGCATCCAGAGAAATATAGAATTACTGTCTGCAACCTCTGGATTTCAGCTTTATTCTGCGGATATGCCGAGTCCTGAAGTTGTTGTCAGTTTCAGTGGACTAACAATGATGAACGCTGACAGCTTTATTGTTATTACCACTGCAGAAATCAAGCATAGGTCATTCCACAAATTCTATCATTAACCACATAACCCCATTCTGAAGTCCCTGTAATGTTGGGGATGGTTTAGCTCAGTTGGCTGGTTGGCTAGTTTGTGATGCAGAGTGATGCCAACAGTATGAGTACAATCCTGTACCAGCTGAGATTATTGGGCAGCACAGTGGCGCATTGGTTAGCAATGCTGCCTCACAGCGGGTTCAATTGTGGCCTCCGCTGACTGTCTGTACGGAGTTTGTAAATTCTCCCCACATGTGCGTGGGTTTCCTCCGGGTGCTCTGGTTTCCAACCTCAGTCCAAAGATGTGCAGATTAGGTGCATTTGCCATACTAAATTGCTCCTGAATGTCAGGGGGATTAGCAGGGTAAATATGTGGGGTTGCAGGGATAGGGCCTGAGTGGGATTGTTGTCAGTGCAGGCTCAATGTGTCGAATGACCTCCTTCTGCATTGTAGTAATTCTATGATTGAATAACCTTACTTGAAATCCTTTTTGCAGCTTTCTCTATGCAGTCTGTGTACATTTACCATTTCCCTGAGTGGAGAATAATGTGGTAGCCAACAGTATAACTCAGATCTGCTACATATATGTCACACTAAGCAGACATCATCTGAAGTTAGTAACTAGTATTGCGGCAACCTTAAACACTATGTACCACTGCAGTCAGTTTATTTTATACTGCAATAATGTCCTAATAATTGTGTGGATATAACTTGAAGGTTGGTGTTGTGCTGCAGTTGTCAGATTGGGTAGTTAATTACAAGAACTGATTGCCTGTGTGTGTCACTCCATAGTGCAATTTACAGTTGATCATTAATAATGAAAGTGATCGAGAAAGTGCCTAAGCCACAAACCCAGACATTTAACTGGAATATTGTTTTCTTTCTGCATTTGGATAATTTAAAGGGAATTGATCAATATGAGACCTGGAACAGTGTATAAAAGAAAGGAAGAATGCATAGATGCCTGCAACTGGGATCGTATTCTAGTCATTTTGAGCATTTTGTTGGTCAGTGAGCAATTAAGGTTAATAGAGTTTAGAATAGAATAGAATTCTGACAGTGCAGAAGAGGCCATTTTCACATTCCACCCACCACCGAAATCGGAGCAGGCGAGGGGTGGACCATGGATAGGTCCATTGATCTCGGGCGGGATTTTCCGGTTTCGGGGCGAGCGCAGCTGGAAAATCCCACCCATCGAATCTGCACTGATTCTCTGACAGAATAATCTCGCCCAGGCCTCATATGGAGACTTTCCCACCCATTGTTTTGGCAGCTGAGTTTCATGAATTTACAGCACTCTTTGCAATTCAGAGGTCGTCAGGTGATTCACGCCAGTGGGGGGGGGGGGGGGGGGGGGGGGGGGGCGGGGAGCCTAAAACCCACTAGAGAGGCCAGCACCAGAGGGCTCAGTGGACCATCAGGCATGCGCATCCCTACCTCTGCTGGAAATCAGTGCCCTTCCGATCTTTCCCCACCCCCAACCCCAGATTGCTGGCCCTGACCCCCAATTGCGAGCCTCACCACTAACCCCATCCCCCCTTCCCTCCCCTCCTACCTCTTCCCTGCTATTTGGCTCTGCCCTGTATGGCTCCACCCCCCTCAGGCCCCATTCCTCGGTACTTCCCAGTGCCCGGAGGGCATTCCTCGGTACTTCCCAGTGCCAGGGTCCTGGGCTGACAATGACCAAGGGACACTGCCCCACTGCCCTTGGCCTCCTAAGGGGCCTTAACAGCCTCTGGCCCCACTGGCAAGACCCTCATGTCTGGTCCTTGTTGCCGTGATCTCCACTGTTGGGAACTTTCAACGGTGAAGTCAGAAATCCTGGACATTTGGTATTGTGAGGGTTGAAGCAGGGGATGTGGGGGGGACGAAATCAAGGTTTATGTCAGGGGTCTGTTAGAGCACAGAGTGGAGATCGGTGCCGGGGACTGATGGGAGATTTTAGCACTGCTGGGGGAGGGTGGTGAGAGTGGATGTGAGTGGCAATTGGCCCCTTTGATGTGTGGAGCACAGCTACATACTCAGGTAGTTGCTTATGTTGTGAATTAAATCCATTTTATTTTGAGGCTGCATTTTGTACAGCAGAGTCCGCAGTGAAACTGCAGCCTCTCGGATTATGACTATTATTTTGTGCTATTTGAAATCCTCAATAGAAAATTAAAAGTTTATTTAACTCATCTCACATTAAAATCAATGATGCCAAGATGGCCTTTAGGGGATTTGAGTCTAATGTTGCAATGGATAAGAAATGCAGAATGCAAATGTGAACGTCAATACTATAGCTGACATATAATCTCATTTCTGTGCATCTGCACACTTTCATTGACTGATAGTCAGCCTGAGAGTAATAGTTTCTCTTCTCTGTTTCAAACTGCTCTGAAGTAGATTATCTAGGATAATCCATAAATATGCTCCAAAAGATCATCTAGAATAACACATCAGTGAATTTGATTCAGAAAATATTGATATTTCTCCTCCAATTTAAATCCTGCCCGCTCCTGTTGGACAACGAGAATTTGGAAATATATTACCCAGCAGGATAAACAGCTGCATATATTATTGTTACCAATAGCAACATAGATCACGGCCGAAATTTTCCCCCAAAAATTCTAAGTATTGAATTTGTGTGAGAATGGGGATTTTCAGTGGGAGTTTAGAGAAGAATCTCCCACACTCTAGCGTGTATATCATTACAAATCAGTGGGCGGGACCTATTCCCACTGGAGAGGCCGGCAGCATTGCGCTGAGTAGGCCACTGTGCATGCTCTGATTTGTCAGCGCCAAGATCAGCGCATGAGCAGTAGTCCCGCACTGCTGGCCTCCCAATTGCTGGCTCGCTTGATCACTGGCCAGCCCCATGATCCTCACAATGCCGGCTCTCCACCCTCCCTGACAGCCTGATCGCTGGACCCCCGACCATTCCCGGGCCAGCCCCAAACCCTCTCTCCTGGCCTGCCCTGATCTCCACTCTCCGATTCCCCACGCCTGCAGTCCTGACAACCCCCCCACCCACCCCCATTCCCCGCAGACCCAACCTCCCCCAGCAAGCTGACCTGATTACTGGCCTCCCTCCTTCCCCCACCGATCCTGTCTGCAGCCTGGCAGTGGGACCTCCCCCCCACCCCATCAAGCCCAGCCCTGTCAGGCCCCATCCCCCCTTGGCCCCATCCCCATAGGCCCCACCCTCTATAAACTGACCCATGCCGAATGGGCAGTACCAAGGTGCCCCATGGGTATTGCCACTTTGCCCCTTGGGAAGTGCTGGGGGGCCAGGCTGGCACGGCCAAGGTGCCAATGCCCAGGGGGTACCACTCCCGCCTCTCTAGGGGCTCTGAACACCCCCCCCCCCCTTCACTCCAGCGGGGTGAGGCCGCTAGTTCCCCATTAGTTGGGAGCTACTGTAAACTCTGCTGGAGTGAACCACTCTGGCGGGGGTGGGGGGGTGGGGGGGGGGGGGGGGGGGGGGGGGCGGTGGAGGGGGGGGGAGATGCTAGCAGGCCCGGAGACTTCAGTCCCAATTGGCGGATGCGAGAATCTCCCGGCCCGCTGTGCTAAAAAATTATCAGCGTGGGAGAATCGCCCCCTCCAACTTTTCTAAACAGTTATCTTCCCCCCATGTATTCACAATCACATATACCAGTGTTAATAATGATATCAAAATTGATAGCTTTTTCTGAAGGAATGTTATCAAGGGATGGACAGAAGGATGGGCAAATGGAATTCAGATAAACATCATCAGTGGTCCAGTTGAAATGCTAGAAGAGTGTCAAGGGACTAAATGGCCCAATTCTGTTTGTTCCTATACACATCAGCACCAAGGAAAACTATATGCTAATATCCTTAATATGAATCCAATACATATGTCACTGTACCAGAAACTGACTAAAGAGCCTAGAAAGCTTCTGGCAGTTAGGTAGCGACCCAGTTAAAGTGAAAATGTGCCTTTTAAAAGAAGATTGCATTCCTTTCTGGCATCTTTTGCTCCTGAGGTGGGACCCCCATCCAACAGACTACTATTCAATGAAGTCTCCTCCCGTCACTAAGGAGGTCATTACACTCTGGCTCCAGTCTTGTTTTATTTAAATCTTCTGCATTTCGTAGCTTTAGCAGGATCTCATTTTTCTGCCTATCAAGGTGAATCTTCCAGATTCCTGTTAAGCAAAGTCTCCTTCACTCAGTCTTCTGAGTATAATTGAATCAAATTCACATAGCAAGGTTTCCCCTTGTTTTCCCTTGGTTCTTAACTCTTTCCAAAATCTTCATTTCATTAAACAAGGATTCTGATCTCTTCAGCCTGGCAAAGCAATATCTGTTTCCAGTCTTCTCCCACAGAACTCCCTGACTGATTGTCTCTCAGAGGGTGTAAGTCTGTGTGCAGCAAGAACAGCTTTTTTCCCTTTTGCTTCCAACTGTTAAGTCTGGCGCACTACTTTCAATAAGTTTCAACCTGGGCCCCTCTCCTCGTGGCAACCAAGTGAGCTGTCTCCAGGAGACAGGTCTGCCCCTCTCCCCCACCCTATTCTACCTTGAATTAAAGGAGATGGTTTAAAACATAACTGTCTTATAAAGTGCAGTGGTCATAACAGTATCAATGGTATATTTGATAGCACTCGTTGTCGACAAAGTTAGTTGCATTTGTTCTCTATGTTTGTCCATGGTCTGAATATCAAGATGTGGAGATGCCGGCGTTGGACTGGGGTAAACACAGTAAGAAGTTTAACAACACCAGGTTGTTCTTCTTACTGAATATCAAGAACAGGAGCTGCACAGGACAGACTGTGACTCCTCTGCCTTTAAACTCTTCATTTGGCTTCAAATAAAATGACGCAGCTAAAAACCTTGAAATAAAGGTAACATGACAACTACCAGATAACCAAGCAATGACTTACATGGATAAGTTTCTGGTAGCTGCATTTCATGTCCTCATTGATTTTTTTTATTTTTTCATGTCAATCGGGCCATTATCACCTTGTCATCTGGATCTCTGAAAAAAGGCAGAGGTTCTGTTGATTTGTACTGTCCTTTCACGTTTCTGCTGTTGACCAGTGACAGAAGTAAAAATGACATTGGTCCTGTAAAATAATTCACCTGTCAACTCTTTGGCAATTCAGTGTCCACAAGATTGGTTACAGCAGATGTCCAATGTGTTGCCCCAGAAGGAGTTACAGATCTAAAGGTTGAGGAATGTGAGCAACTTGACACTAAGTGACATTGTCATCCTTCTGTAATTCATCCTGTAGCAGATGGCACAATTTCATTTGCCATGCTAAACATAAAGGTCTAGAAGTAGTGCCACAATGTACCTTTGTCTAGGACTGTAGATATGATGGGTGTCTTCCCACTTCACCAATTGAGGGCGTTAAGCAGGAATGGGGTGTTCCTCATTCAAAGGCAATCAGTGCCTGAACAAGGGAACTGCATTGGGAAGGGGGAGGGGGGATGGTCCGGGATGTGGGGGCCTTGCTGGGATCCACCCTCCCTCTGCCCTTGCTGCTGTGCCCTTCCCCACCCCTGCTTCCCTGTCCTCCATCATAAACCCGACCCTGCCACTCCCACTCCTGCCATCACTCACATGTGGCCTGGGTCCCTTGGCAAATCAGCTCCTCAGGTGGGTGCATTACCAACAGAAGCCACAGCCTCCCCGATGGTTCTGCCAAGTAGGTACAGCATGCCAGCCTCTGATTGAACAGTACTCTGGTGGATGGTTTCCAGGGTAGAGAGGTGGGGGGGGGGGGGGGGAGGGGGTGGACTTCAATCCACGGGGTCCTTGATTCTGGGAGGTCTTGCAAAAGTAAGTGATGAGGGACTCTCACCAGCGCTCCACCAGTGGATGAGACCCCTATTGCCCTGTACATTGGTGCTGAGAGTGTGGTATAAAATATATATGTGACATGGAATTTTCCATTCTGTTAAAATGGCAAAGTGTTGGTTCCGGCAAGAAAAGCAGCACATTTCTCTCCAGAGAAACAGACCGGTTTACTCTCCATACTCTGCCATAACAAAGCAAATGGGCATTTTTCACACATCATGTAGTGGGGCGGGGCCTCGACATGCCGGCAAAGCCTGATTCCACCGTGATCAGGGCGCCTCATTGCAATAGGAATAAACTACCCACCCTCAGCCTGTCACGGGGGTCTGAGAGGCTCCCCCACACCACCCAATCAGACCCCCACATCCCCACCCCTCCTCCCCTCTGATCGAGTCAACTTCTGTTTGATGCTGCCCCCAATCGGAGCAGGCCCCTATCCAAATCAGAGCTGCCTCTCTCAACGAATGTGTTCCCACGATCGGAGCCCCCACTCCACCACCCCAGTCGGAGTCAGTATTTCTCCCCCCTACCCCCGCAGCAGTCAGTACTGGCACTCCGTCTCCCTAGCCCCCGAACATTAGACTCCTTCCCCCAACCCACACTATGCTGGCAACCACCACCCCTGCCCATCAAACGGCTATCACCAGCAACCCCAACTCCATCACAAATAAATGAATCGCTCCCACTCCCACGAGTATTATCTACACTTATCTATTCTATTCCCATTTTCCAGCACTTGGCCTGTAGCCTTTATGCTACAACATTTCAGGTGCTCATCCCAATGCTTCTTAAAGGTTGCAAGGGTTCCCGCCTCTCCCACCCTTTCAGGCAGTGAGTTCCAGATTCCCACCACTCTCTGGGTGAAAACGTTTTTCCTCAAATCCCCTCTAAATCTCCTGCTCCTTACCTTAAATCTATGCCTCCTCTACCAAGGGGAAAAGTTTCCTCCTATCTACTCTATCTATGTCATTCAAAATTTTGTACACCTCAGTCAGGTTCCCTCCTCAGCCATCCCTGCTCCAAAGATAACAATCCCAGCCTAACCAGCCTCTTATCCTAGCTGAAACTCTCCAGCCCAGACAACATACATATAATGGCTGGGTTTTATGGCAGACGCTGAGATCTGGGACCAAAAGGGGATCCCACAGCCGATACTTGCCAGCAGCAAGACTAGCAGTGTGATCTTCTGGGAGGTGGCCTCTTAAATGGTCACCTCTGTGCTCACCATTAAGGGAAGGGTGGGTGCTGCTGAAAAAGGTCTGGGACTGTGAGGGTGGAGGTTGTTAAGGCACTCGGGGCTGAGGGGAAACCCTTCCTGCCTTCATCCCCTATATTTGAGCTAGTGACCTCAGCACGAAGCAGGGGCTCACTCCGTCAGCAGAAATACTTTGATTTGATTTAATTTGATTTATTATTGTCACATGTATTAGTATACAGTGAAAAGTATTATTTCTTGTGCACTATACAGACAAAGCATACCATTCATAGTGAAGGAAAGGAGAGAGTGCAGAATGTAGTGTTACAGTCATAGCTAGGGTGGAGAGAAAGATCAACTTAATACGAGGTAGGTCCATTCAAAAGTCTAATGGCAGCAGGGAAGAAGCTGTTCTTGAGTCGGTTGGTATGTGTCTTCAGATTTTTGTATCTTTTTCCCAACGGAAGGAGGTGGAAGAGAGAATGTCTGGGATGCATGGGGTCCTTAATTATGCTCGCTGCTTTTCCGAGGCAGCGGGAAGTGTAGACAATGTCAATGGATGGGAGGCTGGTTTGCGTGATGGACTGGGCTTCATTCACTACACTTTATAGTTTATTGCGGTCTTGGATGGAGCAGGAGCCATACCAAGCAGTGATACAACCAGAAAGAATGCTTTCTATGGTGCATCTGTAAAAGTTGGTGAGTGTAATCCCAAATTTCCTTAGTCTTCTGAGAAAGTAGAGGAGTTGGTGGGCTTTCTTAACTATAGTGTGGGCATGGGGGGACCAGGACAGGTGGTTAGTGATCTGGACACCTAAAAACTCTCAACCATTTCTACTTCATCCCCATTGATGTAGACAGGGGCATGTCCTCCATTATGCTTCCTGAAGTCGATGACTATCTCCTTCGTTTTGTTGACATTGAGGGAGAGATTATTGTCGTCGCACCAGTTCCCCAAATTCTCTGAATATACAATGGCAAAACTGCAAAGTTGCCCCTAATTGGGACCTTAACCAGCCTAATTGGCTGCCCATCTCAATGGGGTATGTAGTCAATCTTACTGTAAGAGTTTTAACAACACCAGGTTAAAGTCCAACAGGTTTATTTGTTGTTGTTAAAACTCTTACTGTGTTTACCCCAGTCCAACACCGGCATCTCCACGTCAATCTTACTCCTAGGCTGGCCCTTGGAATATTCATGATGTGGAGAATATTCCTCAGCAGTAGGATTGTGTTGTGGGGGATGCAATCCAATACAGTCCACCCATCTCCAACTCTTTCTCCAGGGGATCGGAATAATTCCGCCCAATGTGTTTGACGTGGTAAAATCCTTGGTGTGCCCTGGTCCACAGCAGTTTCGTTTGCCAATGTTAATATAAAGAGGAATGAATCGGGCACTGAATATGCTAAATATCAGCAAAAGTTCCTCATGCTTTTGTGCATTTGAATAGATTAGATGAATATTCTGTTGAATGTGATTAAAAAGAATACTGCATCCAGCAATAGCCCAGTAGTACCAGAGGGTGATTTTAGCAGATACAACCCACTCAATAGACACAGTGGCTACAGTTAAACTGCTCCCAGGTGTTGTGCAGCAGGCAAGCTGACCTTATAATTAAGCACAAAGCAGCAGGATACTGGAGGCTGTTTCATTGAAGTAAGGGCATCTTTTTACCTAACTACCAACAGTCAGTTATTTGTCTTGATTTCTGTAAAGCTTAAAAAAAGGAACCAAATAGATCTTTATCTGATGTAAGGCGCCCTCTGAAATTGGGTAAGAAAAACAGCGTCAGATTTTATCGGTTGCAATGTGACAGTTGGTGTTGATGTAAAATTAGATGAACACGTGCTCCATTCAATGCTTATGAACAATCAGACAAACAGATGCTGCCTACATTCAATAGCATCGTTCCCTTGTAACAGTATGTTTAGCTGGAAAACTGCTTCAGACAAATCAATTAGAGGCAGTGTATATTCTCTTGGAGCAGGGACTCAGGGCTTCCAAAATAAATTTAGAAATTCCATTCTGATCACGAGGATTAATCACTGATGTGAAATAAACATTTTAGGGATAAATACAGTGTTTAAGTGTCACAAACAGATGTTTACAATGCATTTGTACAGTTACTTTATGTAAATATGTTAATGTATAGCGAATAAAGAATCACGGCATTTGTGTTCAAACAAAATAAAGCATTCTGTCATCCTGTTTATACTCCAGTCTATAATTCGTATTTGATAGTGATTTACAGCCGCACAAACGGTAATAACTGTAAGCCATGCTGCACAGAGTAAACAAATCCACTTGTGATTTAACGTTAAAAACTCTGTTTTATCGCCAGTTGATGGTGTCTGTACTCGTGTGAACTCATACAAGTTGTGGATGGTGCAAGTGATCCTTCATATTGTACCAGTAGGAAGGGTCAAGCGCTTTAGAGAAAGAAAATCAACTTTGTATGTATTTGTTTGTCAGAAATCTGGATGAAACTTGGAAATTAATAGTGCCAAAACATTTTGAACCAATCGTTACATGCCCCAGATAATCTGCAAGACCAAATGGATTTAATAGATTTAACTCGTGATATTTACATGACACATCAAATAAACTTATAATGAATGGGGCATTTATTAAGAGTAGCACAGGCAATTGTTCTCCAGTTAAGTTACTAAAAAGGTTAATGCAGTGTTATCCTTTATCTCAAGGGGGCTGGATCACAAAGGCAGGGGGAGTTATACTGCATTTATACAGAGTCTTGGTCAGACTCCAACTGGAGTATTACTTTTTGATTTGATTTGATTTGATTTATTATTGTCACATGTATACAGTGAAAAGTGTTGTTGATTGCGCGATATACAGACAAAGCATACCATACATAGAGAAGGAAATGAGAGAGTGCAGAATGCAATGTTACAGTCATAACTAGGGTGTAGAGAAAGATCAACTTAATATGAGGTAGATCTATTCAAAAGTCAGATGGCAGCAGGGAAGAATCTGTTCTTGAGTCAGTTGGTACGTGACCTCAGATTTTTGTATCTTTTTCCCGACAGAAGAAGGTGGACAAGAGAATGTCTGGGATGCGTGGGGTCCTTAATTATGTTGGCTGCTTTTCCGAGGCAGCAGGAAGTGTGGACGGAATCAATGGATGAGAGGCTGGTTTACGTGATGGACTGGGCCTCGTTCACGACTCTTTGCACTTTTAGCTATGAGTGCTCCATCTCAACTACAAAGGTTTCCGTCAGGAAAAAGATATAATAATCTGAGATCAGGTGCCAACAGACTCAAGAACAGCTCCTTCCCTGCTGTCATCAGACTTTTGAATGGTCCTGTCATATATTAAGCTGATCTTTCTCTTCACCCAACCTGTAACTGCAACACTATATTCTGCACCCTCTCCATTTCCTTCTCCCCTATGTACTTTATGAATGGTATGTTTTGCAAGAATCAATACTTTTCATTGTATCCCAGTGCATCTGACAATAATAAATCAAATCAAATCAAACCTAATCTTGAGCTAAATACATTGGTCTTGAAGGAGGTGTTAATTATGAGGATGGGTTTCATATATTTGACGTGTATTCCCTTGAGTATGGAAGATGAAGGTCTGATAGAAATGTTTCAAATGTTGAAAAATGTGTTAAATAGAAATAATTTACTCTGATGGGGGTATCAAAAGCAGTCATGATGTGGAGATGCCGGCGTTGGACTGGGGTAAACACAGTAAGAAGTCTCACAACACCAGCTTAAAATGCAACAGGTTTATTTGGTAGCAAAAGCCACTAGCTTTCGGAGCCTTAAGCTCCTTCGTCAGGTAATGGGAGTTCTGTTCACAAACAGGGCATATAAAGACACAAACTCAATTTACAAAATAATGGTTGGAATGCGAGTCTTTACAGGTAATCAAGTCTTAAAGGTATAGACAATGTGAGTGGAGAGAGCGTTAAGCACAGGTTAAAGAGATGTGTATTGTGTCCAGACAGGACAGTTAGTGAGATTTTGCAAGCCCAGGCAAGTCGCATTCTCCAAGGCGGCCTTCACGACATACGACAACGCAGAGTCACTGAGCAGAGACTGATAACCAAGTTCCGCACACATGAGGATGGCCTCAACCGGGATCTTGGGTTCATGTCACACTATCTGTAACCCCCACGACTTGCCTGGGCTCGCAAAATCTCACTAACTGTTCTGTCTGGAGACAATACACATCTCTTTAACCTGTGCTCAATGCTCTCTCCACTCGCATTGTCTGTACCTTTAAGACTTGTCACTGTAAAGACCCGCATTCCAACCATTATTTTGTAAATTGAGTTTGTGTCTTTATATGCCCTGTTTATGAACAGAACTCCCACTTACCTGATGAAGGAGCAGCGCTCCGAAAGCTAGTGGCTTTTGCTACCAAATAAACCTGTTGGACTTTAACCTGGTGTTGTGAGACTTCTTACGGTATCAAAAGCACCAGGGCACAAGCTTAAAATTAATAGAACATAGAACATTACAGCGCAGTACAAGCCCTTCAGCCCTCGATGTTGCGCCGACCAGTGAAACCAATCTAATCTAATGTCAGGCTATTTAGGAGGGAAATCAGGAAGCACATTTTCACACAAAATGTAGTAACACTTTAGAAATGTTTCCTCCAAAAATACATAGATGCTAAGACGACTGGAGCTTTGGGACTGAGGCTGATAGATTATTGTTGGGTATATTTATCAAGAAAAATGATGCCAAGATGGGTAAATGGTGACGTACAGAACAACTGTGGTGTAATTGAATGGAAGAACAGGTTGAAGGAGTTGAATGGCTTACTGCTGTTCCTAGGTTGTTCCAAACCTCACTCAGACAATAATATCTTAGATAAATTGCATATTAAAGTGCGAGATGAAAGCAAACTGTACTTTTCCTAGATTGTTTTTCTGATGGCTTCATTTATATCACACCATGATGCATATACATATTAAATTAAATTGTAACGAAACATTTGTTGGAATATAAAATGTCTGTATGCTTTTAAACTCTTCTGCGTTTTACTTTCCGCAGTTAACCCTTGTCAATTACCAAATTATCACAGGTTAGAATTAAATTTGAATAACTTTTAACAACTTTACACTGTTTATTGATCGACTGTTTATTTTCACAATTGTTTGCATCTGATCTAGGTAACCAAAAATAAAGGAATAACTCTCCCTGTAGTTCAGTCATCTTGAGATAAAGGATAACATTGCATTAGTCTTTTTGGTAATGTAATTGGAGAATATTTGCCTATGCTGCCCTTAAAAAAATGTAAGAGTTTTAACAACACCAGGTTAAAGTCCAACAGGTTTATTTGGCAGCAAACACCATTAGCTTTCGGAGTGCTGCTCCTTCGTCAGATGGAGTGGAAATGTGCTCTCAAACAGGGCACAGAGACACAAAAATCAAGTTACAGAATACTGATTAGAATGCGAATCCCTACAGCCAGCCGGATCTTAAAGATATAGACAATGTGGGTGGCGGGAGCATTAAGCACAGGTTAAAGAGATGTGTATTGTCTCCAGACAGGACAGCCTGCAAGTCCAGGAGGCAAGCTGTGGGGGTTACTGATAATGTGACATAAATCCAACATCCCGGTTTAGGCCGTCCTCATGTGTGCGGAACTTGGCTGAAGTGCAGCATATCAGGTAGACAACGTTGGCCGAGTTGCAAGAGTAGGTACCGTGTACCTGGTGGATGGTGTTCTCACGTGAGATGATGGCATCGATGATCAGGAAAGGATGTCCCGAGGCATGGTACATTGGAGAAACCATGCAGATGCTATGACAACGGATGAATGAACACCGCTCAACAATCACAGGCAAGACTGTTCTCTTCCTGTGGGGAGCACTTCAGCAGTCACGGGCATTCAGCCTCTGATCTTCAGGTAACCGTTCTCCACGGCGGCCTTCATGACACACGACAGTGCAGAGTCGCTGAGCAGAAACTGATAGCCAAGTTCCGCACACATGAGGATGGCCTAAACCAGGATGTTGGATTTATGTCACATTATCAGTAACCCCCACAGCTTGCCTCCTGGACTTGCAGGCTGTCCTGTCTGGAGACAATACACATCTCTTTAACCTGTGCTTAATGCTCCTCCACCCACAATGTCTGTATCTTTAAGATCTGGCTGGTTGTAGGGATTCGCATTCTAATCAGTATTCTGTAACTTGATTTTTGTGTTTCTGTGCCCTGTTTGAGAGCACATTTTCACTCCATCTGATGAAGGAGCAGCGCTCCGAAAGCTAATGGTGTTTGCTACCAAATAAACCTGTTGGACTTTAACCTGGTGTTGTTAAAACTCTTACTGTGTTTACCCCAGTCCAACGCCGGCATCTCCACATCTTAAAAAATGTCCCATTCTTTATGATTTTATTTGATGTATCATGTAAATATTGTGAGTTACCGCCAATAAATGTGGCTTACAGATTTATGTTGTATACATGTGTTCGTTTGCAGTTTGATGGTTTTTATAAGTGCCGAATGTGTGCAGTGATAGGGAGAAATCACGAGGGCGATTTTCCCAGATAGAAACAAAATGTGTCCAGTGGGTGGGAAAATGGGAGATTTTCCTGCTCGTCTTTTGGGAGTACTTAGTGGGATGGATTTCCAGTACTCTATGCTTCACAGAATCCATCGGGGGTTTCACGCTAAAAAGGGGCCGGTATCAGCTTGCTAAACAGGCTATTGTGCATGCGCTGACCTGTCAGGGAGGAGATCAGCGCATGCGTACTGGCCCCCCTATCACCGGCCTCCGAATCGCTGACCTCCCGATGTCATCACCGAGCCCCCTCCTCCCCCCCAACCCCCCTCCCCCCGCCCACCTCAATCGTCGGCCTCCCTGACCCCTCCCCAATAACCAGCCGCGACCCCACCTCCACCCTGATCATCTGCCTTTCCAACACCCCACCATGGCTAGCCAACCGCCCCCTTCCTCCCTCCCCCTTCCTCCCTCCCCCAATGATCCCTAATGCAGAGAGCGCAGCCGGTCCCCCCACTACCACCATTGATTGGCTCACTAATCACATGGAAATGAAGATTTCCATATGGTAATTGAAATCATAGAAACCCTACAGTGCAGAAAGAGGCCATTCGGCCCATCGAGTCTGCACCGATCACAATCCCACCCAGGCCCTACTCCCATATCCCCACATATTTACCGACTAATCCCTCTAACCTATGCATCTCAGGACACTAAGGGCAATTTTTAGCATGGCCAGTCAACCTAACCCGCACATCTTTGGACTGTGGGAGGAAACCGGAGCACCCGGAGGAAACCCACGCAGACACGAGGAGAATGTGCAAACTCCACACAGTGACCCGAGCCGGGAATCGAACCCAGGTCCCTGGAGCTGTGAAGCAGCAGTGCTAACCACTGTGCTACCGTGCCGCCATGTCATCAGCCGCCATGAGGCTGATTGCGTTTACAAAATGGTCTGGGAGACTCACGATTGGCTGGATGCCAATCCCTAATCCCATTACATCCCCCAGTGACATTTCCCAGCCTGCTGCTCTACTTGAGCAGTGCAGCAGGCTGGGAAACCTGTGCCTCACATGGCAGTCAACATTTAGTAATGATATCTGAATTGATATCCACCAGTTACACCAGCACCCAAAGTCAAAATTACTAGTCTCAGTTTTTGGTCTGCCCACTTTTCAGGGAGGGGAGATTTCTCAGTCAGATGGAGTTTTCTTCTGAAATAGCCGGGACAATTAAGAATACATTGAGGTGATGGACAGATGTTGTCAACTTTCACAACTTTTGTTCCCTATTAACGTCAAAAACAATGCGCATTCGTTTCATTTCATGTCAGGTCTTGCCAAAATGTATTGCTGGTTTCTGCTAATGTCATTCTCTTTGTACAATGCTATTGAAGTGGGTGAAGGTAGAATATTCAGCTTCAATACCAGCAGGGAGCTATGAGGGTTATACTTCACCTGCTACTTTATTAGGTCTGCAGGGACGGGTTGTCCACAGGCATATAGCTGGTGCACAGAAATAGGATTACATAAATAAATACAGCACAGAAAGAGGCCATTCGGCCCAATCAGTCCATGCTGGTGTTTATACTCCTCCCATTCTTTCTCATCTACAGCTCGCATCATCAACCTTCATTCCCTTCTACCTTGTAAGATTGTCCAGCTTTCTCTGAAATGCATCAATATTCTTCACTTCAGCCACTCCCTGTGGAGGCAGGTTCTATGATCTTACCACTTTATGGGTGAAAACTTTTCTTCTGAATATCCTATTGGATACCTTGGTGACTATCTCCTAGTTACACTATTCTCCAAAAGAGGAACATATTTTCACTGCCAAGGCAGGCAGCTTGTTTTGGGAAATGTCTTGAGTCGCTGCACCTGCCTCTGTAGAAAGGCCCCTAACCACACAGTCTTTACTCTGATCTGTGGGGTTGAGTGTGGGATGAGTCACACCCTTTGGAAAGCATAGGCAGCCCACAGTGATATCTGAGCGTTGAGGCCCACCCATGTTCTCTGAAATTTTGTTCCAGCTGTCTTGTGTCATTTTAGGCCCTCTGGCCCTCACCCCTCACAATCTCTCATCCCTCTTCCTGATGTAATGCCAACTCATTTCCACACCCTTGACCCCTTATAATCCCGTGCCAACTCATGCTGACTTTTGTTGTTCCTTGCGCTCTTGGACAGAGCAGGAGCCATACCAAGCTGTGATAAAACCAGAAAGAATGCTTTCTATGGTGCATCTGTAAAAGTTGGTGAGAGTCGTAGCTGACATGCCAAATTTCCTTAGTCTTCTGAGAAAGTAGAGGCATTGGGTGGGCTTTCTTAATTACAGTGTCGGCATGGGGGGACCAGGACAGGTTGTTGGTGATCTGGATACCTAAAAACGTGAAGTTTTCGACCCTTTCTACTTCGTCCCCATTGATGTAGACAGGGACATGTTCTCCTTTACGCTTCCTGAAGTCGATGACAATCTCCTTCATTTTGTTGACATTGAGGGAGAGATTGTTGTTGCCGCACCAGTTCACCAGATTCTCTATCTCATTCCTATACTCTGTCTCATCATTGTTTGAGATCCGACCGACTACGGTGGTGTCGACAGCAAACTTGAAAATCGAATTGGAGGGGAATTTGGCCGCACAGTTATAGGTATATAAGGAGTATAGTTGGGGGGTGAGAACACAGCCTTGTGTGGCACCGGTGTTGAGGATGATTGTGGAGGAGGTGTTGTTGCCTATCCTTACTGATTGTGGTCTGTGAGTTAGGAAGTTCAGGATCCAGTTGCAGAGGGAGGAGCCGAAGCCCAGGACGGTGATGGAAATGATTTTCGTGGGAATAATGGTGTTGAAGGCTGAACTACAGTCAATAAATAGGAGTCTGGCATAGGTGTCCTTGTTATCTAGGTGTTCTAGGGTTGAGTGCAGGGCCAGGGAGGTGGCGTCTTCTGTGGATCTGTTGCAGCGGTAGACAAACTGTAGTGGATCCAGGTAGTCCGGGAGGCTGGAATTGATTCGTGCCATGACTAGCCTTTCGAAGTACTTCATAATGATGGATGTCAGAGCCACCGGCTGATAGTCATTAAGGCACGCTGCTTGGTTTTTCTTAGGTACCGGGATGATGGTCATCTTCTTGAAGCAGATAGGGACCGCAGATTGTTGTAAAGAGAGGTTGAAGATGTCTGTGAATACCCCCACCAGCTGATCCACGCAGGATCTGAGTTGCAGTTTTCCTCCGTATTTATTATTGTCCTCCATAATTAGGTGTAATCCATAAATTGTGGCTGGAATTTTCACTCTCCACCACCGCTGCAAACAAGGACAGAGAATTTGGCGCCCAGCTAAATCTCCATTCAATGCAACAGGACCAGAAAATCCCATTGGCATGAACGGCTGGAAAATTCCGGCCTGTGTTTCTGACTTCAAATCCAGATTGTGAAGGCAAATTGTGAATAGCAGTGGTCCCAGCCCTGAGCCTTGTGAAATGCCACTTCCAACCTTCTGCCATACTCAGTGATTATCCCTTACTCCTGCTCTCTGCTGCGGAATGGTGCTTGCTCACAGATGCTTTCCAGCAGAGAATATAAGTCAAGGAGAGCATTCCTGGACCCAAAGTGCCACACATAATTTCTGGAAACCCTTGCAGCATATATCTATATGTGTTTTTCCTGGTGTCAATATCAGCAAAGAGGCAGATTCACAACTATGCCACAAGAACAATGCAGCAAAGGCTTGCATATATAGTGAGAGTGATATCCACTGGTCTAATACTTAGCGTCACCTCCTTGCTGGCACACTGTAGTGTTGATCTTCGGGATGATGACATGGAGCGACACAGAGGGCAACCCTCCTGACAAGCAGACCATGACTGCAGCTTGACCTCAGTACAAGTAGCCCTCTTTCATCCAAGCCTGAAACCTCTTAATCCCCTACAAAATCAGATTTTGATGGATTCGGATGCCCTTTGTCAAAGATTCTCCAAAAATATTTTAGATTTCTACTCCCAGTTTTGATAAATCCTTTTTAATTCCCATCTCTTTATATTTCTAGAGTCAAAGTGCTACTCATACATATAACAGCCATAAGCAAGCTCATATGTATATATCAGATCTGTTTTTGTATTTCATTTTGACCAGGTTTTGTTCTGCATTACTCCTGTTTCACATAATTCAAGAGTATCATTAATTGTGAAGTAAATAACTATCCAATCCGGCAGTAATGGCAAATTCATGCTTTGAGCATCACAAGATGAGGAGTTGAAGTAAAACGATGAGTAAAATAATGCCTTGCAGTTCGAAAACCAAATGCATCCTTGATAGTCTTTCCAAATCCAGAATTTTTTATTTGCAGGGCTGTGGACATTTGATATTAAGCAAGAAATTCTGAACAGCAATTCAATCAAAATTGCATTTATGAGAAGCTTATATTTAAATTCTGAGATGTCAAACTGGAATTGTAATGTTAGCCATAAAGCAGGAAATTTTTCTTTTTTTTCAAACATTTACATATGTCAGAATCTGAAATAGATAGTCACAGGAACTGAGCTTTTCATGTGAAACATATTTGTGTGCTATTTCCTAGTAAAATTAATATGTCTGCTAATTAAGTTTAACATTTATGAAATCATGTTTCTTACAAAGCAGACATGGAGAAGATTATTTTTCATAGAAAATACCACTGATGAACCTTTGAGGTGATAACCTGGCTTAGCTAATTTCAACTATTTATCTGATATCTAACCTTCTTCTGATGTTTCAAAGCACTGCTGTTGTCCTCAGAAACCTGATCTGGTGGCAAAGGGCAGTGATAGTGAGTGCATTACTTACATTAGGGATGGATCTCAATGTGAGTAACGTTAGAACGAAGCTTTAATCTATCCAGTCAATAGAGACTGACCACTTGGGATTATGCATAGCTGAAGTTAAGCAAGTATTCAGATATTAAAATCAAATCAAGTATGTTGGGAGAAGGGCCTTTGTGCACTGAGGCCATGGATTGCCACAGTCATGTGATCTCTGGTGCAATTCTTCATGTATAAAAGCTTGTGAGCAGTAGCCATTTTGTCTACCACTTGGAACATTGGAATTGAATTAATCCCAATAGCTGGAAGAGCTGCAAAACAGCAGAGTATGATGAAAACTTCAGTCTACAACTTTGTGCAGAATATTGACTACTGGGTGAGTCAATATGGTTTTTAATATTCCAATCCCTACTCTTGTGCGTGGGTTTCCTCCGGGTGCTCCGGTTTCCTCCTACAGTCCAAAGACATGCTGGTTAGATGCATTGTACCCGAACAGGCACCGGAGTGTGGTGACTCGGGGATTTTCACAGTAACTTCATTGCAGTGTTAATGTAAGCCTCCTTGTGACATTAATAAATGAACTGAACTTGTGCAGATGAAGGCAGATTTGAAACTAAATTAGAAATTCTTCCAGTCTCAATGGCAAAACTATGAAATTATCATAGTGTTAAACAAGAAAGCTGAACAAATAAGAACAGAAATGCTGTTATCAGCGCTGGGGGATAGGTGCTACAAGCTATATTGCACACTAGGCATCACTGTGGAGCAGAAAAGTGAGTCTTGTGAAGTTTTTGAGGCTTTAGGGACTCACTTTTAGCCCTTTATTAATGTTACTTATGAATGCTATGTTTTCAACACCAGAGGTCAGGAAGAGGGGGAGAACATTGATCAGTATGTGGGTGCATTGTGATTTCTGACAGAAAAACAAATTCGTAAATCTCAAATAAGGAAATGAAGATCCCAAATAAGTAAAGGAGGCAGCATTTTGAAAATATTATTACTAATAAAACATTCCCAGAATTGCTATTTTGGGTTGGTGACAGGAAAGGGATTGGAAATGAATGACTCAATCAAGATCCATGACCAATCTTGCAGTGCAATTGGAATGGCAAGTAGGGTGTTGCAATGTAATGCCAATATAATTAAATATAAAATAAGAAATACCTGTTCTCAGCACAAGATCTTGTACAGTGTCCAATTTGGTCCCTTCATATGGTGTCTTGGAATGGGTTCAGAAGGAGGGCAATTAGATTGAAGGACTATCTCAGTTATCAGTGTATGCTAAGAACACCAAGGGCCCGATGTTACCATTGCGTCGCACCCATTTTCAGGCACAAAAACTTGGTAAAGTCAGGCTTGAGGCCATTAACGCGATCCGTGCCCACGTCCGTGCAGATGCCCACTTTACCAAGGCTCGAAAATGGCTGTGATCCGAATCGTGCCCGAAACGGGCGCAATGGCGATTTAAATGCATTGCGTGCATTTAACTTGAATTAATGGGCTGCCCGCCCAACTTTACCAGCATTTCCTCCTTTACCATCGCGTTCGTGCGTCCAGATTCTGCGCGAAACAGACATGCTCAGTAAATGTCTGTTTCGGGCGCTCCAGCTTCTGAAGAGGTAAGTTCAGAGCTTCCAACGGCTCTCTGACTCAGATCGGTGGCGGGCCAGATCATTCTCTGGCTGGGGGGGAGGGAGGAGGAGGCGGGTCAGATGTATCTCTGGTGGCGGGGGGAGAGGGAGGAGGGAGGCCAGATCGTTGTCTGGTTGGGGGAGGTGGGGGGAGGGGGAGGGAGGTCAGATCATTGTCTGGTGGAGAGGAAGGTCTGATCATTCTCTGGGTGTGTGGTGGGGGGGGGGGAGGCCCAATCATTCTCTGATGGGGAGGAAGGAGGGAGGCCCAATCATTCTCGGGGTGGGGCGGAAGGGGGAGGTCGATCATTCCTGTGGGGGGGATGGTGGGGAGGCCCAATCATTCTCTGGTGGGGGGGAGTTAATTCTATCCCATCACATTTCTAATTCTGATCATTCCTGTTATAAATGCTACTTAGATTATATTTCACTTGCCATGAATGTTGTTTTTTCCCTGACACCAGCAAGTTCAGAAGAAGTAGAAATTATCTTATTACCATTTCCCAAATTATCTTCTGAACTTGGAAATGCAGCTCTTAGAGTTTACTGAAAGTTGGTTGTTGCTGAACACAATTCCAAAGGTTGTTGAATTAAGCAACGGATATTTGTACACGCACCTGTATGTTTCATTACACAACTTCAATAAAGGCCTGGATACGTACCTCGGTGGATTTTGCAAACACAGGCAGCAGAGAGAAGGGATTCCACAGTTATAATAGTGCATGCACACTTAATTAGTGAAACTGTCAAAGTACTCGGCTGTGAGTATGTGAAATATACTGGGGGGGTGGGGGGTGAGGGGGGTGGCGGGGAGGCAGGGGGGACTGTTGCCACTCTGCGGGCGATTGGTGGGGGGGAAGGGGGGGCAGAGGGTAGCGATCGGTCTGGGTAGCGGGAGGTGGTGGGTGGATAAGGGGGACAGCTATGTTGTAGGGGTGGGGTGATGTCTGTGGGGGCCATCGCTCCCTCTTTTCGCTCCCGGGCCACTTTATCCATTTTTTGCAGCCCGGAAGCGAAGTGACAGGGGCGTGTTTTTCAAAATGTTTTTCTCACTGCGCATGCGCAGTTCAAAGCTCCGATCGTTTCAGGCGCGGTAAGCCCCGCCCACAGCTCGATTCAGACTTGCGATTTTTTTTCCAGATTAAGTGCATATGGGGGCGCCTGATTTCCAAGTCAGATCTGAATTGCGCCCAGATTCAGCACTTAGAATGAAAATGGTAAAATCGGGCCCCAAGACTTTCTACTTGAGAACAGCATAAACATCAAGGAGATTCATTGAGAGTTCTATTTTAAATAATCAGAGAATCATGAAACAGCACAAAAGGAAGTCAATGCTGGCACTTTGGTTGAGTTTTTATTCACTATTACGATTGACTCCATTCCATAACGCTTTCAGATAATGTATTCCAGGTCAGAACAACTTGTCCTGTTTTTTTTAAGTTGTTGCCTATAGTTATTTTGTGAATCACTTTAGCAGAATCACAGAATAGTAACAGCACAGAAGGAGGCCGTTTGATTCATGTCTATGCTGGCCCTCTGCTGGAGCAATTCACCTTGCGACACTTCCCATCTTATCCCTGTAAATGTGAAGTTGTGGCTTCCCTGTGTTGTCAAGAAATTTCAGGTTTTGTTAGGAACAAAGGGTATTTATTAATAAGAGAAACGTAGGTACAGGAGGGTTGCAAATCTGGCTGCCCTGGAGCAGCAGTTGCAGTCCTTACATGCTTACAAAATGGCTGCTTGATGATTCTGCCTGAGAGAGGACTCCAGTCTCTGGTGCGAACACTCATCCTCAGCTTCCATTGGTCCCTCAGCTCAGGCGACTTACTTCTGCTGTACTATCTTAAAAGTGACAGAAACCACATTTTAAAAAATTCATTCATGAAACATGAGCGTCACTGGCTGGCCAGCATTTATTGCCCATCCCAAGTTGCCCTTGAACTGAGTTGAACCAGGCCATTTCAGAGGGCAGTTGAAAGTCAACAACATTGTTGTGGCTCTAGAATCACATGTAGGCCTGATGCGCATCAATTGGACACGAGGCACGAAGCTTCGGTAAAAGAAGGCTTTTATTAACTAACAATGGAACTAACAGAACTTTAACACACTATCCCAGACTGAAGGGGTCCCGTCCGAGCAGGGAGTCTTATACCTCTCCCAGGAGGCGGAGCCCGACTGGGATGTGCCACAACAGTAACAAACACAGGTGTATCAATCCCACCCTAACCCAACAGCAACATTAGTACAATCCTGTAGTGCTGGCCAGCCCTGGCTCAGTACTATCCAGTGGGAACCAACGATGGTTCACCACAAGGCCAGACTGGGTAAGGACGGCAGATTTCCTTCCCTATAGGACATTAGTGAACAAGATGGTTTTTTCCAACAATCAACAATGGTTTCATGGTCATCAGTAGATTCTTAATTCCAGATATTTTTTCTTGAATTCAATTTCCATCACCTGCCAAGGCGGGATTCAAACCCGGATTTCCCAGAACTGAGTTTCTGGATTAATAGTCTAGTGATAATACCACTCGGCCATCGCCTCCACTGCAAAATAGTAACCCTGAACAGTTTTCCTTCTGTGTCCACAAGAATTGACCCTTAATTTTTCCGATTACTCTACTAAAACTATTCCTGTTTTCAAACATCTCAATCAAATCACTTAACTTTATCTATTCCAAGGGGAACAAGCCAAGCCACTCCAATCGCTCCACATAACTGAAATCCCTCTTCCCTGGTATCATTCTCATAAATCTTCTCTGCACCCTTGTTAAGATATTCATGTCCTCCTGAAAGTGTGGTAGCCCGAACTCTTCCTTGCTTTTCTGTGCTGTTCTTTAATTAAGTCTAAGCATCCAAATAGTAAAACTGTAGTCAAAGGAAAGGAATGGCTGATTAGGAACCTAAGAGAAATTTATCTTGTTGAGGCAGAAGGCATGGATGAGGTACTGAGAATATATTTTGCATCTGTCCAGTCTAGAGAAGAGAATGCTGGCAATGGAGAAGTAAAGGAGACGTATTAGTAACAATGAATGAAACAAAAATAGATAATAGATTGGAAACTTGACATTCCTCAATGTTGAAACATCACCCAGTCCAAATGGAATGAGTTTAAGTTTATTAATTAGTGTCACAAATAGGCTTACATTAACACTGCAATGAAATTACTGTGAAAATCCCCTAGTTGCCAGACTTCGGCACTTGTTTGGGTACACTGAGGGAGAATTTAGCATGGCCAATGCACCTAGCACGTCTTTCGGACTGTGGGAGGAAATAGGAGCATCCGGAGTAAACCCACACAGACAAGGGGAGAACGTGCAGACTCAGCACAGACAGTGACCCAAGCTGAAAATTAAACCCGGGTCCCTGGCGCTGTGAGGCAGCAGTGCTAACCACTGTGCCATCGTGCCACCCTAACATCTTGGATTACTGAGGAAGCAAAGGGTGGAAATTGTGGAGGATCTGACCTTTGCAGTGCACAAAGTGAGAAGCTGAACTGCCAAAACAGTTGGGATTTAGAACAGTTTTCCTGCCAATTCAGCACTTTTGGGTAAGTCCTGACGAAGGAGCAGCGAGCGCTTCGAAAGCTAGTGGCTTTTGCTACCAAGTAAACCTGTTGGACTTTAACCTGGTGTTGTGAGACTTCTTACTGTGTTCACCCCAGTCCACCGCCAGCATCTCCACATCGTTACTTCAAATAGGCAGAGAAGTTAGAAAGAAAATGGTGAAAACTGGATGTATGGCTGAAGGTGGCAGCAAAAAGCAAGGAAAGCAGTGCTGATGTTTGTTCAACTGCAGTGCTGATAAAATGCAACTCCCAAATACTTTATAGAATTCTGCCCATTAACTCCTTACTTCAAGGAATTGCAAGCACCACACCTGTACATTTATAAATATACCAATGGGCATTTTAAGGTTAATTTTATTAAGCTATTGAATTTCCAGCTATGACTGTAAAGAGGAAGAGATTGAAGAGGCCCACAGAGCTACAATTCTTCAACCCAGAGGGATGCAAGTTTTATCTGCTGGTGTAGTTGTACATTGTTTAACTATTTTTACAAGAACATGATTTGAAAACAAAATTATTCTAAATGTTATATTGTAAAGCTTCCTTTTTATATATTAATTCATGGGGTTTGGGCATTGCTAAACAGGTCAGCATTTATTGGCCATCCCTAAATTCCCTTGAACACTTGGTGGTGAGTTGCTGCCTTAAACCGCTATAGTTCCTTTGGTGTAGGTACACCCACCATGCAGTTAGAGAGGGGGTTCCAGGATTTTGACCCAGTGACCAAAGGAATAGCGATATGTTTCCAAGTCGAGGTGGAGAGGGGTTTAGAGAGGGACTTCCAGGTGATGATGTTCCCATGTGCCTGCTGCTCTTGTCCTTCTATATAGGAGGAGTTCTGGAAGGTGCTGTTTAAGGAGCCTTGGTCCATTCCTACACTGTATCTTGTAGATGGTACAAGCTGCTACAAGCCTCTGACCTGCTCTGGTAGCCACAATATTTAGATAGCTAGTCCAGTTCAGTCTCTGGTCAATGGCAACCATGAGATTGTTGATGGTGGGGGAATTCAGCGATGGTAAGGCCATTGAATGTCAAGGAGCGATCATTAGATTCTCTCTTGTTGGAGATGGTCATTGCCTGAGAGTTGTGTGGTGCAAATGCTACATGCCACTTGTCAGCCCAAGCCTGGATAGTGTTCAGTTCTTGCTGCATTTGGACATGGACTGCTTCAATATCTGAGGAGGTGTGAATTCTGCTCAACATTGAACAATAATTATTGAATATCCCCAATTCTGACCTTTTATGATGGAGGGAGGTCATTGATGAAGCAGTTGATGATGGTTGGGCCTTAGACACTGCCCTGAGGAACTCCTGTGATATGTGGGTACTAAGATGATTAACCTCCAATAACCACAAACATCTTCCTTTGTGCTGGGTATGACTCCAACCAGTGGAGAGTTTTCTCCCTGATTCTCATTGACATCAAGAAGTCCTGGCAAAACTGGAGTCACAGTCAATCTTTGAGGTCAAAGGCAGTCACTCTTGCCTCACCTCAGGATTTCAGCTCTTTTGTCCATGTTTGGACTAAGGGTGTAATGAGGTCAGGAGCTGGGTGGTCCTGGTGAAACTTAACCTAGGCATTAGTGAGCAGATTACTGCTAAGCAAGTGCCACTTGATAGTACTGTTGATGACAACTTCCACAACTTTACTGAAGATCATACATAGACTGATGGGGCGGTAATTGGCTGGGTTGTAAATCGTCCTGCTTTATGTGTACAGGACATACCTGGGCAGTTTTTCCATATTGCCGGGCAGATGCCAGTGTGCTGGCTGAACTGGAACAGCTTGGTTGGTGGCATGGTAAGTTTTGGAGCCCAAGCTTTCAATACTATTTTTGGAATATTGTCAGGGCCCCTAGCCTTTGCAGTATTCAGTGCCTTCAGCTGTTTTTTATCATGTGAAGTAAATTGATTTGGCTGAAGACTGGCACCTCCGATGTTGGGGACCTCTGGAGGAGACCAAGATGGCAGCATCTCCGGTTGAAGATTGTTGCGAATGCTTCAGCCATGTTGGGCTCCCCCATCATTATGATGAGAATATTTGTGGAGCCTCCTCCTCCAGTCTTGAGTTGCTAGATCCTTGCGAAACCTATTGCATTTAGCATGGCGGTAGTGCCGCACAACACGATGGAGGGCATCCTCAATGTGAAGACAGGACTTTGTCTCCACAAGTGATCACTCCTACCAATACTGTCATGGAAAGATGTATCTGTGACAGAATGTTTGGTCAAGGTCAAGTATGTTTTCCCCTCTTGTTGCTTCCCTCATCACCTGCAATAGACCCAGTCTAGCAGCTCTGTTGTTTAGGATCCTGCCAGCTCAATCTTTAGTGATGTTATCGAGCCATTGAAGTTTCCCATCCTGAGTACATTCTGCACCCTTGACACCCTCTGGGCTTCCTATAAGTGGTGTTTAAAATGGAGTACTGATTCATCAGCAAGGAATGGTATGTTGTGATCAGCAAGAGGTTCCCTTGCCCAGGTTTGCCCTGGTGCCATGACAGCTGGGTGTGGGGTGGGGGGGGGAAGGGGGTGGGGGTAGAGGGGTTCGGGGTGGGGGGGGGGGGGGTGCAGTGCCATATTAGCTAAATTGTTTAATCCTGTCACTGTTATATTACAGTAACAATAATCACTATATTAGATATTATATTTCAAGACTACATCAGTTCGTATCAATTCACCATTAAAAAGGATCAGGCTGGCCTCACCTAATACTCCATGTAATCTACTTAATTTCATTAACAGTTTCGGTCTCTGAGACCATACATAGTTACTAAACAATTGATGTACATTACTTGATGTCCCATGATGTTGCGCATGGGTAATCAAAACTATTTGTAACCATCATGTGAAGTAAGGTTAGAGGGTTATTGGACTCGCACATTCAGAAGTAAGCCGTTCAATGAGATATTTCTCTGCAATACAAGCTGAGGTGCTGGGAATTGCAAAACTGAAGCACCACATCACAGCTAATGCGCAGAACCTATAATTGCAGCATATCACATTTATACAGACTTCATCCTGTCAATTTATTCGCGTTGAAGATGTGAACATTGGAATTTACGATGAGAAAAGCTTGACACAGCCATATTAAAAAAACATGCCAACAGTAAGTGTGTGCAGATATATCTAAGGGGTGGCATGGTGGCACAGCGGTTCGCAATGGTGCCTCACAGCACCAGGGATCTGGATTCAATTTTGGCCTCGGGTGATTGTCTGTGTGGAGTTTGCACGTTCTCCCCGTGTCTTTGTGGCTTTACTCCGGGTGCTCCGGTTTCCTCCCACACTCCAAAGATGTGTGGGTTAGGTTGATTGGTCGCACTGAATTGACCTTTAGTGTCATGGGGACTAGCAGGGTAAATACGTGAGGTTACAGGGATAGGGCTTGGGTAGGATTGTTGTTGGTGCAGGTTTGATGGGCCGAATGGCCTCCTTCTGCTCCGTAGGGATTCTGTGATGATTTCTATGAATAAAAAATATATAAATGTTATTTTGGTGCACACTTTTCTTAAAAGAATGAACACAGCATATTTGAGATGTTCATTGTAGTAAAGAAATATTAGAGAAGGTTTTGAATCTGGATTATTCAAATAAATAATAATAGGGATGTCAGAATCTGCAGCGTGACATAGATAGGATTCAAGACTGGGCGGAGAAGTGGCAGATGGACTTCAACTTGGATAAGTGTGTAGTGGTCCATTTTGGCAGGTCAAATGGGATGAAGGAGCATAATATCAAGGGTAAGACTCTTAGCAGTGTAGAGGATCAGAAGGACCTTGGGGTCCGGGTCCATAGGACTCTTAAATCGGCCTCGCAGGTGGAGGAGGTGATTAAGAAGGCGTGTGGTGTGCTGGCCTTCATCAATCGAGGGATTGAGTTTAGGAGTCGGGAGATAATGATGCAGCTATATAAGACCCTCGTCAGACCCCACTTGGAGTACTGTGCTCAGTTCTGGTCACCTCATTACAGGAGGGATGTGGAAATGATTGAAAGGATGCAGAGAAGATTTACAAGGATGTTGCCTGGATTGGTTGGCATGCCTTATGAGGATAGGCTGAGGGAGCTCAGTCTTTTCTCCTTGGAGAGACGAAGGATGAGAGGTGACCTGATAGAGGTGTACAAGATGTTGAGAGGTATAGATCGGGTGGATTCTCGGAGACTTTTTCCCAGGGCTGAAATGGCTGCTACAAGAGGACACAGGTTTAAGGTGCTGGGGAGTAGGTACAGAGGTGATGTCAGGGGTAAGTCTTTCACTCAGAGGGTGTTGGGTGAGTGGAATTGGCTGCCGTCAGTGGTGGTGGAGGCAAACTCGATAGGGTCTTTTAAGAGACTTCTGGATGAGTACATGGTACTTAATAGGATTGAGGGTTATAGGTAAGCCTATATATAAGCCTGGGTAGGTAGGGACATGACCGGTACAACTTGTGGGCCGAAGGGCCTGTTTGTGCTGTAGGTTTTCTATGTTCTATGTTCAAAATTGGGTGGAATGGAACAAAAGACATTTGACTCCTGAGGTTTGTGCCATTTAATACATTGGACAGCTACCAATCTTCTATTCATTATTATATTTAAAGTTTGTGGGTAAAAGGTTTCTTGGCATTATGCCAACCAGAATCAAGCATATACTGGAGGCGATCTTGCTGAGTTAAGAGTAGGACCTCCACCTCTGAGGGACAGGAAGTCCTGTGCTATTGAGCTGCTGGCCAATCAGGTTGGCTGGCAGCTCTGTTGTGCCATCAATGACAGGATTGAATAGCAGCCACTGCTGGGACTGCAAGCCATCGCGGAAGATGATGCGCCATGGATCCTGGAGCCTAGATCAAAATGAAGGTTTTGGACATTCCTGAATGGAAGACCCTAAGGTGAGGGTTCAGGTTTTAGAGAATGGGGAAAGAGATAAAGAGCACGTAAAACCTCGAAGGGGAATGCCCCCACCTTCGTACCCTACCCACCTTCCTGCCTAACAACAGCCTGTGCAATAAAAGCTGCTGGGTTTCCACCGCAGACTGAAAATTGTGGTGGAGGTGAATTGAGGCCCTTAAGTGACAAGTTAATTGTTCACTTATGCACCTTTTATTTACTTGTTCACAGGATGTGGGCTGCTGGGCAATTTCAGAGAGTATTTGAGTCACACTCATTGCTATGGATCTGGAGTCAAAAGTAGTCATGATGTGGAGATGCCGGCGTTGGACTGGGGTAAACACAGTAAGAAGTTTAACAACACCAGGTTAAAGTCCAACAGGTTTATTTGGTAGCTTGGCTTTTGCTACCAAATAAACCTGTTGGACTTTAACCTGGTGTTGTTAAACTTCTTACTGTCAAAAGTAGGCCAGACCAGGTAAGGATGGTAGATTTCCTTCCCTTGAGGACAGTAGTGAACCAGATGGGTTTTTACAGCAATCAACAATATGGTTTCCTGGTCATCATTCAACCTTAATTCCAGATTTGTATTGAATTTAAATTTCACCATCTGCTATGGTGGGATTCAAACCTAGATCTCCAGTGCATTACTCACCCAATGATAACGCCACTCGGTCACCACCTCCCCTCAAATAGGCTGAAGGGCTGAAGGGTGGGCTGATGTTTTGCTTGTCCTTTGTAATATGGGAGACGGGTATGGTGGGCCAGAGGATGGCAGTTTGGCCACCCACTTTATTCTACATGCTGCTCTACCTTCAAATATGCAAACAGGAGTCTGTAAAATTGGCCCCCATATTTCCCAAAACTACAGCCCTCGATAATAGTTTGCCTTTGATTTCGTCTTCTTGAAATATTCATAGCGAAAGAGATAACAAATATTCAATCTTCTGTCTTCACAAGAGCTGCTTTCTTCCAAAGTAGATCAATTTTAAAAATGAAATAAAATCTTACATCATGAAAAAAATAAGGAAAAACCTATTCAAGGTTGCCACTTCAGCACTGATTCCTTTTACTGATTCACTGTAATCTTCAGACGCGTTTAGACATTGCGATAGACAGCCAATCACCACTGGTATTGTGAAGACATTCTGCCTTAAGTTGTGTCCCTTTATGCCAAATCTTTAAGAGGAAAAAAAGTATTTTACACTTGATAAGATATAATAAAACAAATTGCTGTGATATTAAAGTTTGGATTTTCACTTTGGTCTAAAATATGTAATTTAATTCTGTTCTTGTTATGAATTTTAGATTTATCTCTTGAATTCCTGTGGTTATTGTATATGGGATCAGTGGTGCAGCACCCTGTGATGATTCCTTTTACTTCAATACAACACCAGATACTGAAGCTGCAGCGATTCAGGCATCACAAAACAGGCAGCAGGAAGCTAAATCTCTTGCAATATTAACATATTTTCCACAAATATTTTTCACGGGGAAAATTCCATTGAATAAGAAGATGATGACTTCTATTATAAAATACATCAGGATGTAATCAGTATATACTTCACAGCACAGGCTTAATAATCTACAGGAGGCATATCCCAGGAGAACTACACGGAAGTTCCAGCACTAACCTCTTCAAAATTCACAATGTCACACTTTGATCCTTTACATGTATCATCAGAGATTGGCCAGCTCTTCCAGTTTCTGGATGTTCGTACCCTGGGAGGTGCACAGGGGGAGTCCTCGGTCGTTCCAACACAAGGATTTTGCAAGAATTGCCTGGGAAGTTTGACCTTCCAATGGGTGAATTCTCGGTGTCTGGAATCCTCTGGGAAAAAAAGACTCCAACTCTGAATTGATATTGGAGACTTCAAATGATTCCGACTCACTTACCTGGATAGTTACCTCAGAAATGTTAGCAAAGAAAACACAACTGACGCATCTCTATTGACCACTCTCCCCTGTCTGACTTACCCCCCTGACCCTCCAGCTCTGCTCTCCTGACCCTCTGCCTCCCCTCTGACTCTTGCCATCTACTGCTCTACCGCCCTACCCAACTTGCACCTACCCAATTCTCCCCACTCTAGTCACTTTGCCACCCTATGCAACTGGCACCCTGCCACCCTACCCACTTACTTCACTGGCACCCAATCACAAACACACTGGAAAGCAATTTACATATTCCAAAGCTTTTCACTGTTAGTGAATGAAAACTTAATAAAATACAGCATCTGGTGCATTAAAAGGGTGGATTGGCTTCTCTCATCCCACAAATAATCCTGCCCTAAGAAGAAGAAATCCCAGAATAGGTATGCTCCATGTTTCTGTGGCCCCATTCAGATGTCCAGTCCAGACAAACGTATCTCCAGCACTGTGTAGACAAGAGAAATAGGAGTAGATTGACAGTCCAATGATTGCCATTCCCTCGACAATCTGGCTGAATATCTAGGTTGCCAACCAGGCCTCCCTCACATGCAGGGAGGCCTTAGAAGAAATTTCCCTTCATCCATTTACTCTTCAGGGTTTCAGATTTCATCCCAGGCCCCCTGAGGGCAGTACACCCCCTTTTTCTGGCTGTACCCGCTGTTGATCCCAGAGTCTCCACTCCCAGTTCAGCTCTGTCCTAAGTCAACAGCGAGAGGCTCTGACTTGAGCTCTCGTGTAAAGCTAAGAATCAGCGTGCACAGTCAGTTTCTTGACCCTTCGGCCAGTGTTGTAGTCAGTGATCACAGAATTCAGTTCAAACTGGGGCAGCATGGTGGCATATTGGTTAGCACTGCTGCCTCTCAGCACCAGGGACCCGGGTTCAATTCTGGCCTGGGGTGACTGTCTGTATGGAGTTTGCTCGCTCTCCTCGTGTCTGTGTGGGTTTCCTCCAGGTGCTCCGGTTTCCTCCCACAATCCAAAGATGTCCAGGTTCGGTAAATTGGCCATGATAAATTGGCCCTGAGTGTCGGGGGATTAGCAGGGTAAATATGTGGGGTTATGGGGATAGGGCCTGGGTGGGACTGTTATTGGTGCAGGCTCGATGGGCCGAATGGCCTCCTTCTGCACTGTAGTGATTCTATGATTCTATTCTATGGTGAGGGTTTTCAACATTGCAATGTTCATATCCACAGTCTGTTGTTCTTTTGAATCGTGTTACTGTTAATTGTGTGAGTTTGCTATGGAAATCTATAGCCCTGGTGACTTCAAAAAACTCTTTGTATGTCATGATGGTCAGCATATTGTTGGATCTCTCAGGCTTTTTCCTCTCACCACACGTCATTTATCTCCCAGATTTGTTTTTGGACATCAACTCTGAGCTTTGGAATGCTGCATCCTTGGGATGTTCAGACAGGCAATGAAGGTGGCTTGTTTTTGTTCCAGGAGGTTACATATTTGAGCACTGATGATGATAATTGAACCCAGTGGCCTGGGTTCAGGGGTCAAGTACTCTGACTCCATTTGATGCCACAGAGCATTGCCATCACCACACTTGTACTGCAGTGAGACCTGGACTGTGTATCAGCAACAGAAAAGAAAACCAGAGCGATTCCATCAGCAATGCCTCTGCCATCACTTCCATATCCATTGGGATGACTGTTAGTGTCCTCCTTGAAGTCAGGTCTACAGAATTCAGATAAAACTGTAAAATTAACTTTGATCAACTGAACACCATGTCCAGTTGGCCAGAAAGCATCTCCCTTGCCAGGTCTTGTTTTTCCAACTCAGAAATGGCCAATGTTCCAGTGGAGGACAAAAATACAATCCTAAAAGACACTTTGAAGCTTTCCTTGAGTATGGTGTCATTGACCATTAAGTGGGAGGAACTTGCTATCAATTGCCCAGAATGGCATCAACTTCTCCATCAAGCTGCATCAATCTTGAGTCACAGGCTGGAATTTTACCGCCATGCCCGTCCCAAAATCTGAGCAGGCATGGCTCGCAGAACGGAATTCTCCATTAGCCTCGGCAGGATTTGGCGAGCCTCGCCCGAGCGAGGACATAAAATACCAGCCACAATGTCCAAATGATAAGGTGGAAAGGAAAGAAAATGAAGCAAATCCTACACTTAGGAACCCAACACTTGATGAGAAAGCCTACCCCATGTGCCCAAGAACTGGCCTGCTCAGTCACATGAACACCCACCGTGGAAACTCATGACCCCTGAGTGGACATCATCCTTAAATTCAGGGATAGCTAACAGCATCAGAAAAATGCTAATGTAGTTCTCAAAAGTTTGAATCTATGTGTGTGCATGACTTTCCTTCTGTTGGACGAGAATGCTGCATCTGAAGCAATTTGTGTTGCAGATTCAATATACTGAGAACTTAATGAAGCCTGCACACACTCATTTCTTTAATAGCAAATTACATTTGTGAGAAACAATGAATTCCCATCCTTAATGCTTGACATCTTGGCACATCCTATTAAAGACATTAAGAAGAAAATACTTTTGACAGAAAGGAGAATGAGGTGCTTACACACAAGTAATTATAGATGAACCACTTCGAACAGATATCTTTTTGGATTTTTAACAATGTATTCATTCATAGGATGTAGTTATTGCTGGAAAATCCAGCATTTCTTTTACCCATCTCCAATTATCCTTGAGACGATGGTGGTGAGCTACCTTCCCAAAACAATATAGAAATCATAGAAACCCTACAGTACAGAAAGAGGCCATTCGGCCCATCGAGTCTGCACCGACCACAATCCCACCCAGGCCTTACCCCCATATCCCTACATATTTTACCCACTAATCTACGCATCTCAGGACACTAAGGGGCAATTTTTAGCATGGCCAATCAACCTCACCCGCACATCTTTGGACTGTGGGAGGAAACCGGAGCACCCGGAGAAAACCCACGCAGACACGAGGAGAATGTGCAAACTCCACACAGACAGTGACCCAAGCTGGGAATCGAACCCAGGACCCTGGAGCTGTGAAGCAGCAATGCTAACCACTGTGCTACCGTGCCGCCCAACTGTGCTACCTCAGAGAGTGGCTAATAACCACATTGCTCTTCTAAAGCCAGGGGCCAAGGATCAATTTATACTAGAGTGAAATGCAGTATGAAGTGAAAGAGTATGAAATTCCAGATTTACAGATATTTTTGCCAGTAGGATAAAAGATTTGATTAGATGCAAAGTTTTATGTTCCGTGGGAGGTCTAATCCAAACAGTTAAATTCTCAATGCATTGGAGCAATGGATTGAGTCATCCAACATTGCAATTGCATGTAGCAGAACTGCAAATAAAAGAAAAAAAATGTGTAAAAAGGATTCTGGATTTAGTAAGACCTGATCAACAATTTGTAGCAGGTAATGGTTCAAGCATATTTGGAGTAAACACCTGAGAAGTAGGAGACAGAGAAGATCCGAGGTAGCATGGGCTGGAATTCGGGACTGGTGGAAGTTGCAGAGATTTGGTGGAGATTTGCAAACATGAAAGTTGGGGTTAGGGATGGCAGTGCGAGAGTCAGGCTGACTCTGGAAGATTATGGTTCGGAATCTAGCCAGTCCATATAACTTTGTGGTGAACCATCGTTGGTTACCACTGTGGGGTTATTCTAATGTTGCTGTTGGGTTAGGGTGTTGACACTGTGGGGTTGTTATAATGTTGTTGTTGGGCTAGGGTGTTTACACTGTGGGATTAATACACCTGTGGTAGATGTTGTTATGGCACATCCCAGTCGGGCCCCGCCTCCTGGGAGAGGTATAAGACCCTCTGCTCAGGCGGGACCCCTCCAGTCTGGAATGGTGTACTCGTGTTTAAATAGTTCCATTGTTTGTCAATAAAAGCCTTCAATTGCTGAAGCCTTGTACCTCGTGCTTGATTGTCGCGCATCAATTTTATTGACAAACACGGAACTCTCGACAGAAAGAGAGTATGGAGCAAATGCTAAAACCGGAGCGTCTGACGCTGGATCCACGTGCGGTCAGCGCCTCTAACACCTTCGACCACTGGCTGAAGTGTTTCGAGGACTACCTGGCAGCCTCTGCAGCAGTTACTACGGATAACGACAGACTCCAGGTCCTCCATGCGAGGGTAAGCGACACTGTCTACCTCGCGATTCGTGCGGCCACCACTTACCCGAGGGCCCTCGAGCTCTTGAAAAAGCGATACACGAGACCACTCAACGAGATCCACGCTCGTTACCTCCTCGCTACACGA
This sequence comes from Mustelus asterias, assembly GCF_964213995.1. NCBI lineage: Eukaryota > Metazoa > Chordata > Chondrichthyes > Carcharhiniformes > Triakidae > Mustelus > Mustelus asterias. Next base: position 34,470,656 of record NC_135825.1, on the reverse strand, counting down.
CGTCGGCAGTCGGGCGAAACCATGGAGGACTACGCCAATGAGCTCTTGCAGCTTGCCAGGGGCTGCGACTGCAAAGCTGTGTCGGCTGAGCAGTACATGTACGACCTCGCCCGAGATGCATTTGTGGCAGGGGTAGGGTCTTCGTACATCCGGCTCAAGCTGTTGGAGAAAGGGAATCTCAACCTGACCCAAGCGATGGAGATGGCTGAAATGCTGGAGGCGGCGTCGAAAAGCTTGGCCCTGTATCCAGAAGACCATGTGGAGACAACGTGGCAGGAGCAGTCACAAATCCCTCCTCGCCCCACGGGCTCGCGCTCCCATATCGACCCGACGACGGCGGCAGCCCCAGGCGGCCCGCGGTGCTATTTTTGCGGAGGAACCAAGCATCCACGGCAACAGTGTCCAGCTAAAACGGTGATCTGCAATCAGTGCGGTAAAAAGGGGCACTACGCGAAAGTCTGCAGATCGAAGCCCAAGAACGGCAGTGCAGCCTGTGACCCTCCAGAACGGAGATCATCTCCATCAGCGTCGCAGTACCCACGAGGTCCGACCACGTGCGAGCCCAGGACGACGCCATTGTGGCTGGCGGAGGAGGAGGATGACCACCAGGAGTCGCTACGCTTGGCGCCCTCACCCATGTGCGATTCATGGGGGCGGCCATCTTGGTCGACGACGACCAGGAGCGACCAGCAGGGGTCCTCAGCATCAACCTCGGCTGCTTGCAGTGACGTCCAAGGGCCAACGGTGGCGTCGATCACTCTGGACCAGGCTAAGCATCACAGGCTTGACTGTTCAATGATGAACATTAAGGTAAATGGTCGTACTGTGTATTGTCTGTTTGACAGCGGGAGCACTGAGAGTTTTATTCACCCTGACACTGCAAAGAGGTGTGGACTCCGGGTTCTACCTGCCAAACAGACAATTTCTATGGCATCACGATCCCGGTCTGTACCGATCCAAGGACGTTGTGTGGTAACTCTGGAAGTGCAGGGCACAATTTACGAGCGATACAGGCTCCTTGTGTTGCCGCATCTTTGCGCGCCAATTCTCCTCGGACTAAACTTTATGGTCCACATGAAGAGTGTGATCCTACAGTACGGTGGGCCACTCCCTTCGCTGGCAGAAGGGAATCAGCCGCAGCCTCCAAATCGTCCAAAGCGCCCCGCATGCAATCTTTCCACACTAAAGATCACCACACCCTCTTTATTTAAGAATCTGGTACCAGGCTGCAAGCCCATCGCTACTAAAAGTAGGCGTTACAGCGCTGAAGACCGGATCTTCATCAGATCTGAGGTTCAGCGGCTCCTCAAAGAAGGGATCATACAGTCCAGCGTTAGTCCGTGGAGAGCACAGGTCGTGGTGGTTAAGAGCGGGAACAAACCCCGGATGGTCATCGACTACAGTCAGACCATTAATCGTTATACGCAGCTGGATGCGTATCCTCTCCTGCGCATATCTGATATGGTCAATCAGATTGCGCAGTACCGGGTGTTCTCCACCATAGACCTTAAGTCCGCCTACCACCAACTCCCCATCCGCCCAGAGGACCGACAATACACGGCTTTTGAGGCGGATGGTCGTCTGTATCAGTTTCTTAGGGTTCCATTTGGTGTCACCAATGGGGTCTCGGTCTTCCAGCGTGCTATGGACCGAATGGTGGACCAGAACGGGTTGCGGGCTACCTTCCCGTACCTGGATAACGTCACCATCTGCGGCCATGACCAGCAGGACCATGACACAAACCTCCAAAACTTTTTGCGCACTGCGTCTCGCCTGAATCTGACCTATAACAGGGAGAAGTGTGTATTCCTTATGCGCAGGTCAGCTATCCTGGGATACGTGGTGGAAAACGGGGTCATTGGCCCTGATCCAGACCGTATGCGCCCCCTTACTGAACTTCCCTTGCCCGCTAGCGCAAAAGCACTGAGGAGATGCCTCGGCTTCTCTTATTATGCGCAGTGGGTCCCCAACTACGCGGACAAAGCCCGTCCGCTCATCAAGTCCACGACTTTCCCACTCACGCCGGAGGCCCAATTGGCCTTCAAGGCTTTGAAAAGCGACATTGCGAAAGCCACGATGCACGCGGTGGATGAATCCATCCCTTTTCAGGTGGAAAGTGATGCATCTGATTTCGCCCTGGCCGCCACACTAAACCAGGCAGGCAGGCCCGTCGCGTTTTTTTCCCGCACCCTTCAAGGTCCCGAAATTCGGCATTCAGCGGTGGAGAAGGAGGCCCAGGCCATTGTGGAGGCCGTCAGACACTGGCGCCATTACCTGGCGGGGAAGCGGTTCACCCTGATCACGGATCAGCGATCCGTGGCGTTTATGTTCAATAATACGCAGAGGGGCAAGATCAAGAATGACAAGATCTTGCGGTGGAGAATTGAGCTCTCCACCTATAATTACGATATTATGTATCGTCCAGGGAAGCTCAATGAGCCCTCGGATGCCCTCTCGCGCGGAACATGCGCTACCATGCAGGAGGACCGCTTGAACGCCCTCCATAATGATCTGTGCCATCCTGGGGTCACTCGGCTCTACCACTTCATCAAAGCCCGCAACCTGCCCTACTCGGTGGAGGATGTCAGGTCAGTAACAAGAAGCTGTCGGATTTGCGCGGAATGCAAACCGCACTTTTACCGACCTGACCGGGCACAATTGGTCAAGGCCACTCGCCCCTTCGAGAGGCTGAGTGTGGATTTTAAGGGCCCCCTTCCCTCAACAGACCGGAACGTGTACTTTCTTAACATCATAGATGAGTACTCCCGGTTCCCGTTTGTTGTCCCCTGTGCGGACACGTTGACTGCCACGGTGATCAAGGCATTCCGTGATCTTTTTACCCTGTTCGGGTACCCCTGCTATATACATAGCGACAGGGGCTCGTCATTCATGAGTAACGACTTGAGGCAATTCCTGCTCTCATACGGGATTGCCTCTAGTAGAACCACGAGTTACAACCCTAGGGGCAACGGACAGGTGGAGAGAGAGAATGCTACAGTCTGAAAGGCTGTCCTACTGGCGCTGAAGTCCAAAGGCCTTCCAGTCTCCCATTGGCAGGAGGTCCTTCCAAATGCGCTTCACTCCATTCGCTCCCTCCTGTGTACGGCAACCAATGCTACTCCCCACGAGAGGATGTTCTCATTCCCTCAGAAGTCGTCCTCGGGGATATCTTTACCAGCCTGGTTGACGTACCCAGGACCCGTCCTTCTGCGGCGACATGTAAGGGCCCGCAAGTCCGACCCCTTGGTCGAACCGGTCCACCTCCTCCACGCCAACCCTCAGTATGCCTATGTGGCATATCCTGACGGGCGAGAGGACACAGTCTCGATCCGAGACCTGGCGCCCGCAGGGGACGTAGCAACTCCTGTCGCTCCCATACCCCCTGTCACGAATCCCCTATCGCTTATTTCTTCCCCGGACGTGGCGCGGTCAGCACCGGGACCAGTGCATAACAGTTATACTCCCATGTACAGCTTGCCTGAGACTCGGAGATCGGCGCCACCACAGAAGGTACCAGGATCCCCTGCACCACCGCTTCACCAGGGTCAACCGGCCCGTGAGTCCTCGAGGGGACAGCCGGACGTTGTTTTGGAGAGAACGCCACCGCAAGCACCTGCTCCGGTGTCACAACCGGTGTTGAGGAGGTCACAGCGACGGTGCGGTCCTCCAGACCGTCTGGACTTGTAGATTTTTTTTGTATATATGTAGTCTGTTTTCGCACCCCGCCGGCCTTTGTTTTCAAAGGAGGGGTGAATGTGGTGAACCATCGTTGGTTACCACTGTGGGGTTATTCTAATGTTGCTGTTGGGTTAGGGTATTGACACTGTGGGGTTGTTATAATGTTGTTGTTGGGCTAGGGTGTTTACACTGTGGGATTAATATACCTGTGGTGGATGCTGTTATGGCACATCCCAGTCGGGCCCCGCCTCCTGGGAGAGGTATAAGACCCTCTGCTCAGGCGGGACCCCTCCAGTCTGGAATGGTGTACTCGTGTTTAAATAGTTCCATTGTTTGTCAATAAAAGCCTTCAATTGCTGAAGCCTTGTACCTCGTGCTTGATTGTCGCGCATCAAACTTGTAACAGGAAGTGGAGACCAGAGATGCCAAAACAAGCTCCTTGCATATCCCAGATTCCCAGTGAAGGCTGACGAAGTCAAGAAGTTACCATTGTAACACCAACTGTATCAGCTTAGAAAGAAGCCCATGCATTTCTGGAAACCCCATTGGCCCCACTCGCACCTTTTTTTCCCAATCTGATACAATGCAGTAAGTCACACATGCATTCACTATAACTTGAACCTGGAGCTGACAAGGGACAATCATCTATGCAGGTATCCCCAGCTGAGCACCTTAATTTGCCCACAGTACAGTAAGAGGTCGACTTGGAACATAGTCATGAGTTATTAATTATTCTCTTCTATTCGAGTTGGCTGCGAAAATCTCACATATAAACAATCAAAGAGATTCCCATGCAAGGGGATTAAAATTCACAGAACCTGAGGGAAGTGTAGGATTTGCTTCACTTTCTGATTGGAATAACACTAAATTACCCTGACTCCCCAAAGTATCTGGATCTCAGTGTGTGATTGATAGGTAGAAGTTGTTGGTGCTTTGAATATGTTAGCCAATTTTTGTTATGATCCTTTAATAACTTATATGAATATAAACCATGAAACTAGATGATTATACCTGTGTCATGTTCCTCAGACATGAAAGGGATCATAAGCTGTTTAAAATCAAACCTTACTTTTGCATCTTTTAAAAATTGACTTGACTAAGTCAATGGCTGCCACAGGTGACATGATTCCCCAGTTGGCTGCAGTTACTGGAAATGTCCAGCAGAAGCTCAAGAAAAAAGCAATCCTCATCAGTATGGAATCTCACACCTCTCTTTGTGAGGACATTACAATAAACAAAACCAGAGAGCAGTGGGCTGTCAGCCTCTCCAGCCTGAACAAAAGGAGAGACATCAAAACTAGTTACCCCTACAGAGATGCTAAGAGCCACCATTTAACTTGCAGGGTGGAAATGTATTTAACTGCAGATACACAAATTGCTTCTTCACCTTGCAATCACCTCATTAATGGCCCATATCACATGGCCTTTGGAATACTTCTAATTTTACATTTCGAGACTCAGAAATTAGTCTTCCGTTTTTCCTCCAGCCAGCAAGATTAACAGTAGGAGCCCAGGATGACAAAGCAACCTGCAACCAGTTTTACTCCCTGAAAGTCTATTTATCCAGACACCTTTGATCATTGCCTGTCAAGCCCACCAAGCCTATGTGTAGCAATCTCCTGTTGCTGTACCATCATCTATTTCAAAAAAGAAATTCTGTGCTGCTGGCTCATCGAAATTGGAACGTCTCCATGAAGGAACCCACTTTGAAGTGCATGTGTGTATGATTTAAATTGGGCTGTGTAGCACTCTTGGTTTGTGGTACTATATGGCTATTTAAGGATTGAAAATGCGATGTTCTGATTGGAATAGCTCAGGAGGCGATCAAGGTGCCTTGCATGAACAACAGCCAACAGTGATCATTTATCACTAGTACTGCCATTTCTGCACTCTGGCCTCTGGCCAACGCCCTGTCTTCACCTTGCACAGCTGAGCACAACATTAAACAGAATGAAGGCTCTCCTACCCGCATCAGTGCTATTTAAAGGTGTAAATGAACAATTCCCAGATTCGTTGCTGGATTATTTCTTCTGTTGAGTAGGATTTTCTGAGCTTTCCCATACTTGGCTAAAGTTTCAATACTCTGCAAAGAGTGCCCTGGTTGGTTTTCAAAGTAGATTTGAGCCATTTAAAATCTTGTGCTGAAAAAATGTTCTACTGGATGTGGGTGGTCTGGGAATGCTTCTTCTGGGAATTGGACATGACAAGAGAAAGAAGAGAGGCCCCACAGAACAGCACAAATTTCTAGAAGAGAGAAGAGCAGTGGAGGAGGGAAAATAGTGCCTAGCAAGGGGGCCACATTTGCCTTGGGTTCTCTTGCCTTAACTTCAATGAAGAATAATAAACTGGATTCCTTTTTTCGCAAAAGGAATTGTGACCAAAATCTGCCAACTGCTGCAGCCACAGTTGCAACTTCAAAGCAAGACAAGAACAGGATTGTGTGTGGCTGTAATCGTTGCATGAAAGTATGTACAAGCAGTGGGTCAGGGATGTGAGGTTAGCAACAATGTTAACTGTGTGAGGGTAAGTAAGGTAAAGCACATGAATTGAAGAGTTGGTTACTGATTGTTAGGGATTGTTGATAGATGGGTGATATGTGATTCTTCCTCATAGGCAGTCCCTTTGGGACTTGCTTCCACACTAAACATGAGATCTCAGGTGACTGAGTAGAACAATACAGTCTCACAGGCGGAGCAGACGGTGGTTGGCGGAGCGGGTGGATAGCATGCTCGGATTGCCATGTGTTCCTTTTGCTGTCGACGCTTTGCTTCAGCTCTCTCTCGCCGATGAAACCTGGTGTCAGCTCCTTCCTGGATGCTTTTTCTCTACTTTGGGTGATTTTGGGCCAAGGATTCCTAAGTGTCAGTGGGGATGTATGTTTTGAAGGAGGCTTCAAGGGTGTCCTTGAAGCATTTCCTCTGACCTCCTGGGCCTCGCTGCTGGTTGAAATTCCAAGTGGAGCACTTATTGTATCAAGCCTGTGGCCATGTGGCACATCCAGCAGAGCTAATTGAGCCTGGTCAATGATGGGATGATGGTCTGAGCAAGAGCACTGACGTTGATGCGCCTATCCTACCGGTGGATTTGCAGGACCTTGTGGAGACAACACCATTGGTATTTCTCCAGGTTTTCGAGGTGCCTGCAGTGAATACAGCACATCTCTGAACCATATAGGAAGGCAGGTATCACTACTGCTCTAGAGACCATGAACTTGGTGTCAGATCTGTGGTCCTGTATCCTGATCTTCAGACACTCACTTCCTCAGACACATTGAAGGTGGTGTTGAACCTTGTCATCAAAGACTTCCCATGTTGACAGTCAGCTCCCATGGTATGGAAAGAGGTTCATGTTGTTTAAGGCCTCGTTGTGGATTTTGATAACCAGGGGTGGGGGTGCAGTGTTGTGGAGGGGGGGGCGGGTGACGTATTTAGTATAAGGCCCATGCTTCCATATGCCTCAGTGAAGGTGTTGACAATGTTTGGAGCTTTTCTTCTGAATGTGCACAAACGTAAGCATCATCTGCATATTGTAATTCATTGATAGAGGATGGGATGGGCGGCACGGTGGCACAATGGTTAGCACTGCTGCCTTACAGTGCCAGGGACCCAGGTTCAAATCTGGCCTCAGATCACTGTCTGTGTGAAGTTTGCACTTTCTCCCTGTGTCTGCGTGGGTTTTCTTCGGGTGCTCCGGTTTCCTTCCACAGTCCAAAGATGTGCGGGATAGGTTGATTGGCCATGCTAAATTGACACTAGTGACAGAGTGATTGGCAGGGTAAATGTGTGGGGTTACGGGAATAGGGCCTGGGTGGGATATGGTTGGTACAGACTCGATGGGCCGAATAGCCTCCTTCTGTACTGTAGGGATTCTATGGGATTCTATGGGATGACCTTGGATCTGGCCTGCAGGTGGTGGAGAATCCTGTTTGTTCTGTACTTTAGCTCCACTCCAGTGGGGAGCTTGCTGAGGGCAAGATGGAGACTTGCAGCAAGGAAGATTGAGAAGAACACAACGACACAGCCTTGCTTAACCCCGGTCCGAACGTGAACTGGGTCAGTGGTCAGGATCACAACTTGCATGTCATGGTGGAGAAGGCAGAGGATGTTGAAAAGCTTTTGTGGGCAGCCGAAACACAGGAGGGCGCTCCATAATCCCTCAGGGCTGACAGCATGCAAGGCCTTTGTGAGGCCAAAGAAGATCATGCATAAAATTTGATGCTGTTCCCTACCTTTCTCTTGTATTTGCTGTGCGGTGAAGATCATGTCTGTTGTGCCCATTAGTGGGTGGAATTTGCATTGTGACTCTGGGAGGAGCTCTTCAGCCATGGGGAGAAAGCGATTAAGATGGACTCTTGTGATGACCTTCCCTGTGGCTGACATTCTCTGTGGCCGACAGCAGAGAAATTCCTCTGTAGTTACTGCAGTGGACTTGCCATCTTTGTTTGAAGATGGTCACAATTGTGGCATTTCTGAGATTTCCTGTCTTGGGCTACTCTTTCCAGATGAGGGAAATGAGGTCACGTATTCACTCCAGGAGTGCTTCTCCACCATGCTTTAATGCATCAACAGGGATTCCACCTGCTTCAGATGCCTTGTTCTTTAGTTCTCAGGTGGCCTTTTCAATGCTGGGTTGGGGTTGTGCTGAGATAGTAACGGGTAGCAAACTGTTGGATGGAGTCAAAGACATTTGTGTTGAAGACAGAATCTCTGCGGTATGGTAGCACAGTGTTTAGCACTGCTGTCTCTCAGCGCCAGGGACCCATGTTCAATTCCAGCCTTAGGTAACTGCCTGTGTGGAGTCTGCACGTTCTCCCCGTGTCTGCATGGGGTTTCCTCCAGGTGCTCCGGTTTCCACCCACAATCCAAAGATGTGCATGTTAGGTGGACTGGCCATGCTAAATTGCCCCTTAGTGTCCCAAGATGTGGAGGTTAGGGGGATTAGTGAGGTAAATGTGTGGGGTTACAGAGATAGGGTGGATGGCGGGCCTGGGTGAGATGCTGAGTAGGTGCAGACTTGATGGGCTGAATGGCCTCTTTCTGCACAGTAGGGATATTATGATTTAATGATTCCATGATTCTGTTAAGGAGGACTTTAATGTTCTCCCTCCACTGCCACTGATTTCCTCTCTGTTCTTGGCCAGCAGTGGGGGCTTGAGTTCTTGGGCCTTCGGTGGTCTTGACTGCACTTCAGAAACCTCACACATCATGGTTGTTAGCTAAGTTTTGGATCTCCTGAGCTTTTTTCAGTGCATGCTCTCTCATAGGTTCAGCCATTCCTCAAATAACCATAGCACAGATTCACTTTTCAAAGGACTATCATCATTTTCTTTACAGTCACAATGCCACTTTCTTTGATGAGAGACAACTTTTAAGTAGTGTTGGCCACTCATGATATCTAAAACACACAGTGAGGGCTAATCACTTAAGTTTATTTATTAGTGTCACAAGTAGGCTTACATTAACATTGCAATGGTGTTACTGTGCAAATCCGTTAGTACTGGAGCCACACTCCAGTACCTGTTCCAGTACACTGAGGGGCAATTTAGCATGGCCCACGCACCTAACCCACACATCGTTGGACTGTGGGAGGAAATCGGAGCACCCGAAGAAAACCCACGCAGACATGGGGAGAACGTGCAGACTGTGCACAGACAGTGACCCAATCCAGGAATGGAACCTGGGTCCCTGAGGCTGTGAAGCAGAAGTGCTAATCACTGTGCCACCCAAGGTGTTGCAACTGACTGCAATTCCTGTGCCTGTTATCGGGACTTAGCCAATTTAGGCTCTGCTAACTCTGATGTGGAAACTGGAGCTAATGGTCCCTCTGGACTGACATTTCTATAATTGTACGATCAGTGGAAAAGCCAGAAATTTGTACATGAATTATGCACTGCTTAGTCCTCAAAGCAGCTTAGCATGGCGTGCCTTTTATTCTTGCAATTTTTCAAGTATTTCTAAGCATTAATGGGCATATGATACTAAACATATATTTATCATTGAGAACCATTGTAGCATTCTGACAACTCTCAAAGCACCAAGACGCAGCTGACAGATCATAACTGATGTCTGGGCAATGCTAATAGCACCTATTTACCCATTGCTCACATTAGGGTTGTCACTTTCCACAAGGTTATTTTTTATTTTATATACTGCTGCACATGACAAGGTTATGAAATTGCCCACACAATTATCAGTCAGAGCATTGTTTTACTCATGTATACTCATGAACTAACTGGGGCAAGAAGGAAAAATCAATAGCAATTTGTTTAAAAGGTGAGGGTCATTTTCAAATAACTGGAAATGTTCACATACTTGGAAACATACCAAGATCAGAGTATGAAAATATTAAATGGGAAGCATATTACTCATTAACAGGAGATATATTTATCTACTGTCAGAGGAAAAATGAGAACATGCCGTGTTTTGAACACAGGAGTTAGTAGCAATACCATAAAGCAGATACATTTGGTTGTGAGCCAGTTTTTGTTACATTAAAAAGTTATTAGGCTGATGTTCCATAGACTATCACTGTTGTTCTTGTATCACTGATGGTGGTACAAATACTTTATAGTCCCGGAGGTCAGGAGAAAAAACCATTTAAATGTACTTTGGCTCTTCACTATGGGGGTGGATGGGTAGCAGTAGCTTCTCTACAGAATATCATATGACTGCTCTCACACCTGGACAGGTAACAATGGTGTCCAGACCTGCCTTGAAAGTTTTCTTCCTCACCCTTCAATCCTCAGCCTATAATTGGGTGCCCACTTCCAGCCCCTTAAGCAGGCCCCCACTGGTGTGGAAAACTGGAGGTTAATGAGAAAATTGCAATGAGCCTCTTTTAATTCAGCTTAACAAACTTCTTAACAAATAGTCATTTGGCCATACAGAACTTGGGTATTGCTGAAAAACAGAGACATTTTTGTTGAAGCTTTTCATCTTGCACTCATCAGGGCAATTGCAAAAATACCAATGTCAGGGAAATGCTGCACTCCCATTCGTTGGTTCATTCCCTTGACCAATCAGTGTCAAGCTGCCTGGTTTAAATTTTTGAAGGGTGCTTAGCAGTTAACTGTCAGTCACCATTAAATGGTGTATTCTCCATGGCAATGCCTCTACCAATCAGAGCCCGCTTGCCAGCCAATCAGCAGCCTCTTCTCATACTGTTAGGAAACAGAGTAGTTTTAGAACCATAGAACCATAGGAAATTACAACTCAGAAACGGGCCTTTTGGCCCTTCCTGTCTGTGCCGAACCATTTTATGCCTAGTCCCACTGACCTGCACTTGGACCATATCCCTCCAAACTGCGTCCAGTTCTGGTTGCCACACTACCAGAAGGACGTGGAGGCGTTAGAGAGAGTGCAGAGAAGGTTTACCAGGATGTTGCCTGGTATGGAGGGTCTTAGCTATGAGGAGAGATTGGGTAAACTGGGGTTGTTCTCCTTGGAAAGACGGAGAATGAGGGGAGATCTAATAGAGGTGTACATGATTATGAAGGGTATAGATAGGGTGAACAGTGGGAAGCTTTTTCCCAGGTCGGAGGTGACGATCACGAGGGGTCACGGGCTCAAGGTGAGAGGGGCGAAGTATAACTCAGATATCAGAGGGACGTTTTTTACACAGAGGGTGGTGGGGGCCTGGAATGCGCTGCCAAGTAGGGTGGTGGAGGCAGGCACGCTGACATCGTTTAAGACTTACCTGGATAGTCACATGAGCAGCCTGGGAATGGAGGGATACAAACGATTGGTCTAGTTGGACCAAGGAGCGGCACAGGCTTGGAGGGCTGAAGGGCCTGTTTCCTGTGCTGTACTGTTCTTTGTTCTTTGTTCTTTGTACCCCTCTCATCCATGAACCCATTGAACTATGTTTGTCTTGCTGGATATTAGGAATAACGCATAGATTTAAGTGAGTTTAATTGAGTGTTTTTATGTAAGAGAGGGTAAAACTCTAATTAGATACATGTTAAACAAAGAGTTGCATTGATGGGGTTTTTGGATTTATTGAAGCTATGTTTCTGTTGTGTTTAGAGAGTTTATGGCACACAAAGTAAGCAAGGACTTAGCAACCCTGGGGCCACCTTGAGGTGAAAAGACTTTTAGTTTAGCTGAACCTATGTAGGTCCCCTACAGACAGAAACGGGGGAATGTATAATAGGGGACAAAGAAATGCTGAGCAAGTGAATACATACTTTGGTTCTGTCTTCACAAAAGAGGACAGCAATCAAATGCCAGAAATGTTGGAGAACGCAATATTTAATGAGATGGAAGAACTGAGGGAGATCAATATTAGTACAGAAATGGTGCTGGGAAAATATGATGGCACTGAAGGCGGATAAATCCCCAGGGCCTGATAATCTACATCCCAGAGTACTTAAGGAAATGGCTCTAGAAATATGCATTGATGGTCATCTTCCAGGATTCTATAGATAATAGAACATTCCCTGCAGATTGGAGGTAGCTAATGTCACTCCAAAAAGGGAGGTAGAGAGAAAACAGGGAATTATAGACCAGTAAGCTTACATCGGTAGTGGGGTTTATTCTCGAATCCATTATCAAGGACTTTATAGCAGAGTATTTAGAAAGCAGTGGCAGGATCAGACAGAGTCAACATGAATTTAGGAAGGGGAAATCATGTTTCACAAATCTGTTGGAATTCTTTGAAGATGTAACTAGTAGGGTTGACAAGGGGGAGCCAGTCAATGTGGTATATTTGGACTTTCAGAAAGCGTTTGACAAAGTCCTGCACAAGAGATTATTGTGCAAGATTAAAGCGCATGCATTTGGGGGAAGAGTATTGAGATGGATAGAAAACTGGTTGGCAGAGAGGAAACAAAGAGTAGGAATTAATGGGTGCTTTTCAAATTGGCAGGCAGTAACTAGTGGGATGCCATAGGGATCAGTGCTGGGACCCCAGCTATTCACAATATATATTTATGATTTGAGTGAGAGAACAAAATGTAACATCTCAAAGTTTGCAGATGATACCAAGTTGAATGTGAGGGTGAACTGTGACGAGGATGCAGAGATCCTTCAGAATGATCTGGACAGGTTGGGTGAGTGGACAAATCAATGGCAGATGCAGTATAATTTGGATAAATGTGAGGTTATTCACTTTGGAAGCAGAAAGAAGAAGGCAGATTACTACCTAAATGGCTGTAAATTGGGAGAGGAGAGTGTGCAGTGGGGCCTGGGTGTACTTTTGCAACAGTCACTGAAGGTAAGCATGCAGGTGCAGCAAGTAGTAAAGAAGGTAAATGGCATGTTGGCCTTCATTGCGAGAGGTTTTGAGTACAGGAGCAGGGATGTGTTGTTTCAATTATACAAGGCCTTGGTTAGACCACACCTAGAGTATTGTGTGCAGTTTTGGCCTCCTTTTCTGAGGAAGGATGTTCTTACTCTCGAGGGAGTGCAGCAAGGTTTACCAGGCTAATTCCGGGGATGGCAGGACTGATGTATGGGGAGAAATTGACTAGGTTAGCATTGTTTTCGCTGGAGTTCAGACAAATGAGGGGGGATCTCATAGAGACTTATAAAATTCTAACAGGACTAGACAGGGTAGATGCAGAGAGGATATTCCTGATGGTGGGGGAATCCAGAACCAGGGGTCACAATCTGAGGATTCAGGGTAGACCATTTAGGACGGAGATGAGGAGACATTTCTTCACCCAAAGAGTGGTGAGCCTGTGGAATTCATTACCACAGGAAGTCGTTGATGCCAAAACATTGAATGTATTCAAGAGGCAGCTGGATATAGCACTTGGAGTAAATGGGATCAAAGGTTATGGGGAAAAAGCAGGATTAGGCTATTGGGTTGGATGATCAGCCATGATCGTGATGAATGGTGGAGCAGGCTCGAAGGGGCTAATCTTCTATGTTTCTATAACAGTTGGAGCTAGGAAGCTAGAGAGAGAACAGCTCTCTCAGCTCTGCCAGAAGCAGAACAATGGAGTAATGGAAAAGAACATAACTCCCAGAAACTAAAGGATAGTTAGTTGTAACCAGCAGCAATTTTAAGCAGGTGTGTGCATTTTGCCCATTTATATTCCCATTGGTGCATTTCTACAAATCCAGAATCTATATTATTGAGAATAAACTGTTTTAATTTTCTTTAATTCATCTTCAAGCGAAATATTGCCTTATTCAAAATACAGAAAATACTAAAGGGGACATTTTGGATAGTTTTGTTTTACACAGTTTTTATACATAAGTTTTTTAAATTAATTCACAGGATGTGTACGTCTTTGGCTAGGTCAGCATTTATTACCCATCCCGAACCACTCTTGAACTGAATGGCTTGCTACGTCATTTCAGAGGGCAATAACCACATCGTTGTGGGTCTGCAGTCATTTGTAGACCATCAGATTTTCAAACATTAGTGAACTAGATGGGTTTTTAACGATAATCAGCAATGGCTTCATGATCATCATTAGATTTTTAATTCTGGGTGCAATCTTACCAAAAAAATTCTAAATCCAGATTGAGCGTGAAAACGGGAGAGTTTCAGGTCCATTATTTTGGCGAGGCCATTAGTTGAATCCTATGACACGCTGTGCAATAAAAAAACCTTGATCTGTTTCTCACCAGCAGGGATAGTGGGCGGGGCCTAAATTACCCGGAAGCCGGCTGATAGCGGCAGAGGGTGTCATTGTGCATGTTCAGGATTATGTGTTCTGAGAGCGCAGAGACCTGTCACTGCTGCTACAGCCAGTCCCCATGGCTCAGCACCCCCACCCCACCACTACGACAAGGCCCTGCAGCCGATTGCCAACACCCCACCCAGAATGATCAACCGCCCCCCCCACACCTGGAATGATTGTGACACCCCCTCCCCCCTGCACCGACAGCTGTGCAGAGTGCGTAACATTCCCCCCTTTCCCCACTGATCACCGTTGCAGTGCATGCAGCAGTATCCCCTCCCTCCCACCACCGATCGCTGTGCACAGTGACAGTGGACCCCTGGTGGGCACTGCCAGTGTGCCAGGCGGGCAGTGCCAGGGTGCTTGCCCCCAACCTCCGGGGGCGGCTCAATGGCCTCTGGTTCTACTGGCGAGGCCATTACATCTGGTCCCTGTTGATAGCCAGAGAGAATCTTCCCCGGCGAGGCAACAGAGACAGGTGAGTCTGGACGATTACATCTCAGGCTCGCTAATTCCATTTAAATAAACATTTCAATATATTTCAATAATATATTCAGCCTTGCACCCTTTTTGGTGTTGGTAAGATTGCAAGAGGTGAGAAATTGGGCACAAAATGTTAAGATTGACCCCCACTCCCCCAGAGTTTTATTGAATTCAAATTTTGCTATGGTAGGATTTGAACCTGTAGGTGGGACTTTACACCTCGCTTGACCCAAGACCAGAAAATCCTGCCCGAGGTCAATGGACCCTCCCATTGTCCGCCCCTCGCCTGCTTTGATTCTCACGGTGGGCGGGGCAGAGTAGAATTCCGACGTGTGTCTCTGAATTACCAGCCCAGTGCCAATATCCCTATGACACCACCTGTCCTCAATTAGTGGACTGCAAAATTAACAAAACTAAAAATACTAAATCATCATCACGGCTGCAAAACGATGCAGACCATTTAATGTGATTAATCTGTGCTATTTTTATTATGTTAGTGCTTGATATCTTCTATAGGATTCTGAATGCTTCAGATGATTAGGATATGAAGGCATATTTCCTGGTTAGCTTTCAGTCTTACGAAGCATAGCAGACGGGTAAGTGATGTCCCTACAGTGCAGAAGAGGCCATTTAGCCCATCAAATCTGCACCAACTCTCTGACAGAGTATCTTCCACAGGGCCTCACCACCCTCCCTGTAATCCCACACATATACCATAGCTAATCCATCTAACCTGCACTTCTTGTGACACTAAGGGCCTGATTTTACCATTTTGATTCTAAGTGCTGAATCTGGGACTATTCTAGATCCGACTTGTAAACCTGTTCTCCAGCACTCCCCTACGCACTCTGCTTGAAAAAAAAGCAGCCATTCTGAATCACGCTGCAAAGCCTGTGGGCGGGGCTTATCGCGCCCGAAACACTGCTGCTCCGATCGGAGCCTTCAACTGTGTATGCGCAATAAAAAACATTTTTGAAAACCGCGCCCCTGCCACATCGCTCCGGGGCCAGATAATGTCTCACCCCTGGCCCCCACAGACATTGTCCCACCCCCATAACATTACTGTCCCCCTTAACCACCCACCTCCCCCACTACCCAGATCAATCACGGCCCCCCTTCCCCCCCATCGATCGCACGCAGAGTGGCAGCAGACCCCCCTCATCCCCCCACAACAGAACAATCTGACCCGCCTCCCCACTCCCCCACCAGAGAACAATCTGATCTACCTCCCTCCTTCCCCCCACCAGAGAACGATCTGACCCGCCTCTCTCCCCAATAACCAGAGATCCATCTGACCCGCCTTCCTCCTCCCCCCCACCAGAGATCCATCTGACCCGCCTTCCTCCTCCCCCCCACCAGAGGACCATCTGACCCAACTTCCTCCTCCCCCCCCCCCCCCCCACCAGAGAGCCATCTGACCCGCCTCCCCCCCAGCACCGATCTGAGTTCAAGAGCCACTGAACTTATCTCCTCAGAAGCTAGAGTGCCCAAATCACCCTTTTGCGGGTCATGTCTGTTTTGCGCCAAATCTGGATGGGCAAACGTGGTGGTAAAGGGGAAATGCCGGTAAGTTTGGGTCCAGCCCATTATGTCAATTTAAATGCATGCAAATGCATTTAAATTGATGTTGCGCCCATTTCGTCTGCGGTCCCGATTGCGGCCATTTCAGGCGCTTGGTAAAGGAGGAACGGGCACGGAAGCGATCACAGATCGCGCTACTCGCCTCACTTTACCAAGTTTTTGCACCCAAAAAGGGCGCAACTTGATGGTAAAATCAGGCCCTAAGGGGCAATTTAACATGACCAATCAACCTAACCCGCACATCTTTGAACTGTGGGAGCAAACTGGAGCACCCGGAGGAAACCCACACAGACAGGGGGAGAATGTGCAAACTCCTCACAAACAGACACCCAAGGCCGGAATTGAACCCGGGTCCCTGCTCTGAGAGGCAGCAGCACTAACCACTTGCCACCGTGCTGCCCTTAGGGGAATCTTGTCCTCATTACACCAAAAATATAAAATACCACAATCAAAAAGTAAACGAACAATTTTGAGATTAAATGGTTTTCTCGGTTTGGGTACATGGAAACAGGATTAGGGCAATCAAACAGCTAGAAGCAGTTCCATCATTCCAGAGTCCTTAAAACCCTTCATCAGCAAAGAAATGACCAATCTCCAACTTAAAATACTGAACTAATCTAGCAACCAGTTGTTTTTTTGGGAGACATTACTTCACTTACAGCGCTCACTGTGTGAAGTAATGTTTCCTCACTTCTCTCCTGAATATCCTGTCTCTAATTTCAAGGTTATTCTTATCCTAGAATCCCCCACCAGTGGATAAAATTTCTTTATTTAAACTCATATCAAAATCTGCAAAACTCCATTGAAATCACCCATTAACCATCTATTCTCCACGGAATACAAGCCTTGTTCAAGCAATTTATCATCATAGCTTAAACCTTGGAGCTCTGATAACTTTCTGGTGAATTTGTCCTGCACTCCTTCCAAGGCTAATGTATTATTTTGAAGGTACAGTGCCCAGAATTGTACACAGTGGGCCCTATTTTACCATTTTGATTCTAAGTGCTGGGCTGACTTGAAACTGGGAGTGTTTCAGATCCGACTTTTAGATCCGTTCTCCGGTGCTCTCATATGCACTCTGCCTGGAAAAATGTCAGCGAGTCCTAATTGCACTGCATAAGCCTGTATGCGGGGCTTAACACGTCCAAAACCCTGCAGCTCCGATCGGGGCCTCCAACCGCACATGCGCAGAACAAAAATGATAGAATGCTGCTCCCCTGCCACATCCCTCCTGGGATGAATAATCCCTCTCCCTGGCACCCACAAACGTTGCCTCACCCCCACAACATTACTGACCCCCTTATCCTCTCACCCCCTGCCACACAGACCGATCACGGCCCCTCCCTCCCCTCCCCCCGCCCCCGCCCCCCCCCCCCCCCCCGCCCCCCCACTGATCTCAGGCAGAGTGGCAGTGGACCTGCCTCCCCCCCCACTGATCTCAGGCAGAGTGGCACTGGTCCCACCTCCCCCCTCCTCATCCCCCCCTATCCGATCTCAAGCAGAGAAGTATGCTAGGCCCTTACCTCCTCACTAACTGGAGTGCCCAAATTGGACTTATATGGAGCTTGTCTGTTTCATGCTGATTCCAGATGGGCAAACGCAGTGGTAAAGGGGGAAATGACAGTAAAGATGGGCGTGCAGCCCATTAAATCAATTTAAATGCATGCAAATGCCTTTAAATGGCCGCCGCGCTCATTTCTGGCATAATCCCGATCGCGGCCATTTTCGGGCCTTGGTAAAGGGGGAACCGGCGTGAAGGCGGGCGCAGATCGCGTCATTCGCCTCATGCCCAACGTTCCCAAGTTTTGGTGCCCAAAAACGGGCGCAACACGCTGTTAAAATCGGGCCCAGTACTCTAGTTGTGGTCAAAGCAGGGCTTTATGTAACAGTACCAATAGATTCCCTACAGTGTAGGAGGAGGCCATGCAGCCCATTGAGTCTGCACCGACTGCTGTCTGCAGTCTCCAATAGAGTTTCCCACCCAGACCCTATTCCTATAACCCCACATGTTTACCCCACCAAGCCCCCTAATCTACACATCTTGGGACATTAAGGCAATTTAGCATGGCCAGTCCACCTAACCTGCATATCTTTGGACTGTGGGAGGAAACTTGAGCACCCAGAAGAAACCCACGCAGACACAGGGAGAACATGCAAAATCGACACAGTTACCCAAGGCCGGAATTGAACCTGAGTCCCTGGCACCATGAGACAGCAGCGCTAACCACTGTGCCACTGTGCCACCCTCAAGCTTTGACAAAATGTTTCTCTTTTGACAGCAGCACTCCAGGTTCTTAACATTAATATTCAGTCGATAATGTAGAAGGTAGGGTAGAGTGTGATGGGTTAAAGGAAACAGAAACTATTTCCAAGCTAAATAATATTTCAGCAAGCCTGAACATAAAACTAATATTTTCAGTCTGTTTCATTACTGGAAAGTATATTTTGAAAGCTCGCTCACTTTTATATTGCATGCTAAATAATTCACCTCACAAAATCTTTCACTGTAAGAAAGTGAGTAATAATGTTTTTGATTGCAATATAATTTTAGGAATGTGTCTCAGTATGTACTTGGAACAAAGGTATTTTTTTATATATACATAGCGAAGATGACATGTTGTTTGCTGCACACAGTATTTAGGTCAGAAAACATCAATTCATCCCACCGTTGCCGAAAGTTATCCGAGGATACTTGCAATCAGTTGTTATCTCACCATCGTAACTAGGACAATAGAGCACATTGCACATCAGGGGATGTGATGATTAAGATTCATGAAAAGTTGAAAATAGTTTAAAATTAACTTGGGAAGTAATGGATGATGCTTTATTCTCGTAACAGCAACAGCATCAGTCCAGTATCAGTTCTGAATGGCAGTTTTAATTTTACATAACCTGGCTGTGATAAAGCTTAGGGCTGAGATGGTTTATCAACGTCATGCAGTGACATGTGAGAATTGAGGGGAAAATATCTTCTTCAAGACAGACACTGAAGATGGGTTATGTTAGCTGCTGCTACAGGATTATTTGAAATGGGAAAAATAATGTATGAAGATGACTTGATATATCATTGCTTTTGCTCACAGAATCTTGCAGCACAGAAGGAATTCATTTGGTCCGTCACGTCCGTCTCAGCTCTGTGGAAGATTTATCCAAGAAAGGCTGACTGCCCCATTTATTTCCCCACAGCCCTGCAATTTATTTCCTCTCCTCAAGTATTTATCCAATTCCCTTTTGAAAGTTACTGTGGAATCCTGAAGTACGGAAAATCTGGTAATTGGAAACAGGTTTTAGCCTTTGCTAAGGGTGTACATTAATTTTGCAATTGATAAAAAGCACTCTGGACCATTCCTTATTTTTTACTCGACTGTGAACTCTGGCGTCTGAGGTGAGAAAAAGGAAAAGATTTCAGCCAGCGTGTTGACGGTAATACTGGTCGGTTAAGACAATCGTTGGGCACAAAACTCCGAGAAAATGAGTAAAGTAAGAAAGTAAAGGAGTAGGCTGCGTAAAAACAAATTTACTTGCCAAAGTTGAAGAGTTATTTTCCAGCGAAGTTTATTTATTCATGCCACAATGTTACTGTGAAAATCTCCCAGTCACCACACTCTGGAGCCTGTTCGGGTACACTGGGCGAATTTAGCATAGTAAGAAGTCTCACAACACCAGGTTAAAGTCCAACAGGTTTATTTGGTAGCAAATACCATAAGCTTTCGGAGCAATGCTCCTTCGTCAGATGGAGTGGTCTCTGTTCTCAAACAGGGCACAGACACAGAAATCAAATTACAGAATACTGATTAGAATGCAAATCTCTACAGCCAGCCAGGTCTTAAATGCACAGACAATGTGGGTGGAGGGAGCATTCAACACAGGTTAAAGAGATGTGTATTGTCTCCAGACAGTACAGCTTGTGAAATTGTGAGTAAAGTAAGAAAGTAAAGGACAATTTCTGACACAATTTCACAAGCTGTACTGTCTGGAGACAATACACATCTCTTTAACCTGTGTTGAATGCTCCCTCCACCCACATTGTCTGTGCATTTAAGACCTGGCTGGCTGTAGAGATTTGCATTCTAATCAGTATTCTGTAATTTGATTTCTGTGTCTGTGCCCTGTTTGAGAACAGAGACCACTCCATCTGACGAAGGAGCATTGCTCCGAAAGCTTATGGTATTTGCTACCAAATAAACCTGTTGGACTTTAACCTGGTGTTGTGAGACTTCTTACTGTGCTTACCCCAGTCCAACGCCGGCATCTCCACATCACGAATTTAGCATGGCCAATGCACCTAACCAGCACATCTTTCGGACTGTGGGGGGAAACCAGAGCACCCAGAGGAAACCCACACAGACATGGGGAGAAGGTGCAGACTCCGCACAGATAGTGACCCAAGCCAGGAATCAAACTTGGGTCCCTGGCACGCTGTGAAGCAGCAGTGCTAACCACTGTGCCACCATGCCGCCCTCGCCATTGCTGCTACGCGCCTTCACACTTGACGAGCTTCACCATCGGGTCCTCAAACTTAGAGAGAGAGAAAAACTTGCATTTGGAGAAGTAACTGCTCAAAAAGGACAACAAATAATGCAATAGTAACCAAGATTAAGCAAAATTAAAACTGAAATTTCCTGGTTTTAAAACAGATTGGTGTTTGCAAAAAGGAAAAAAAGAGGAAAATAAATATTTTTCTTAAAGCTACAGTCCAACCAGGAGAATTTTTCAAAGAAACAACAGAGAAATAATATAAATTAAATTGGAAAAGAAAATAAATTAGAGGGGAGGAAAAGTTAAAGAAAGTACCACAACCTAAGAACTGCTACCAGCTGCAGGTGATTTTGTAAATTGAGTTTGTGTCTTTATATGCCCTGTTAGTGAACAGAACTCCCACTTACCTGACGAAGGAGCAGTGCTCCAAAAGCTAGTGGCTTTTGCTACCAAATAAACCTGTTGGACTTTAACCTGGTGTTGTGAGACTTCTTACTGTGTTTACCCCAGTCCAACGCCGGCATCTCCACGTCATAACCAATTGAGGTCAGTAAGGGACCTATTAAGGCCCTTCCTCTGTGCCAACTGGAATTTTCCAATCAGTGGTGCCCCCCCTCATGGCTGATACATGGCCAGTGAAAGGACACAGGACAGAGACCAGGTCACCATGCAGCACTCCATTTTATTGTTTAAGCATACCCAGTCCTCACAGCCAACTAAATATTGGCTGCAGGTGGCAACCCTCCACGATATCAGTGTGGGAGGTGTGGCTGTTTGTACTCTGAAAGATGTTGAAAGAGCAAAGAGGTTGCCTCCATCTTGAGGCACTATTTCACCCCCTTACCTGCATCAACAGTCTTCCACTAAGTTCTAGATTGTCTCTTTTTGGCTCCCCAGCATCGGGAGTCCACCCATCGTTCTTTAATGGATGGTGAGTGCACCCTCTGACTTTTAATTGGTCAATTCAGCATAACACAGCAAAAGTTGGCCATGTCATGTCCACATCATGCAGGATCAGGACCCGAAATTATCCTGACATCTCACTCCCAAGCTCAACAAAGTTCCTGCCCTACGCCTCTATTTATAAAACCAGGGATCTATATTCTGTTTAAAAAAATCTTATTGACTATCATATTCAAATATTTGCATCTCTACAGTAACATCCACAGTGCTTTCAGGTCAATGAAGTACTTTTCTGAAGTAATCACTGCTACAATGCAGGAGATGTGATGAGTTTGTGCAGAGCCGATTTCCCGAAACTGCAGTGTGATGATGAGCAGATAACCTGTTTTAAGTGATGAAGCTTGAAGGATAAATATTTGCTAAGACACCAGAGATAACTGGCGGCTTGGCTCCTCTTTGAAATAGTGCTTTGGGATCTTATATACCCACTTGAGAGACCAGTCAGATCTTATGTTTAATATCTCATCTGGAAACGGCACCTCAGAAACTGCAACACTCCCTCAGTACTGCACGAGAATGTCAGTCACTGGAACAGAATTTGACCCCAGTACCTTCTGACCCAGACATGAGTAGGCTACTCACTCAGTCATAGTTAACATACATGTGCATTTGCTTTAAACTTGTACCCGTAATTTCATATTGCTTCTCCTCATTCTTTCTTCCAAGATACAGGGGGGAATTTTCCCGTACCACCTGCCACGGGAATCGTAGCAGGTGGCGGGGTGGGGGGCAGACAACGTAAAGGTCCATTGACCTCGGTGGGATTTTCCGGTTTTGGGAAGAGCGTGGCTGGAAAATCCCGCCTACAACACTTGCCTGTGTTGCATTTTATCTACATTATGTCTGCCCATTTCACTGGATTTCCGCTACATGGATAGAAGATTGGCAAACTAAAGGGAAACGGAGAGTAGGTATGAAGAGGTCATTTTCTTGTTGTCAAGATGTAATGAGTGGTGTACCACAAGGATCAGTTCTGAGGTCTCAACTTTTTACAATTTATATAAATGACTTAAATGAGGGAACCAAAGGCATGGTTGCTAAATTTGCTGATGACACAAAGATAGGTAGGAAAGTAAGTTGTGGAGAGGCCATAAGTATGCTACAAAAAGATATAGGTAGGTTAATTGAGTGGGAAAAGATCTGGCAAAAGACGTACAATGTGGGATAATGTGAAATTGTCCATTTTGGCAGGAAACATAAAAAAGAAGCATATTATGTAAATGGTGAGAGATTGCAGAGTTCTGAGATGCAGAGGGATCTGGGTATCCTCTTGCATGAATCATAAAAGATTAGTATGCAGCTAACAGCAAGTAATTACATAGTTAATGGAATTGCATTGTTTATTGCAAAGGGAATTGAATACAAAAGTAGGGAGAATATGCTTCAGTTTTATAGGACATTGATGAGACTACATCTGGAGTATTGCATTGGTTTCCTTATTTAAGGAAGGATGTAAATGCATTGTAAGCAGTCCAGAAAAAGTTTATCAGGCTAATGGTAAAATACCATTATTATGGAACATACCATTAACCATTGGATGGATCTTGGAAAGGTTGGACAGGTTAGACTTCGATTTGCTGGACTTCAGAAGAGTAAGAGATGACTTGATTGGAATGTGTAAAATCCTGAAGGTATTGACAGGGTGGATGTGGGGCGGATGTCTTCTTTTGCCAGAGAATCTAGAACTAGGGGGTTTCTGTTCAATATTAAGAGGTCACCCATTTAAGACTGAGATGAGGAGAACATGAGCCTTTGGAATTCTCTTTCTCAAAAGATAATGGAAGCAGAGTCTTAAAGAATTCGGAAGTGGATAGATTCTTGACAAGAAAGGGGTGAAAGGTCATCAGGGGTAGATGGGAAGGTGGAGTCAAGGTGACAATCAGATCAGCCATAATCTTATGAAGTAGTAGAGCAGGCTTGAGGGACTCAGTGGCTTACTCCTGCTCCTAATTCATATGTCCTTTATGTTGGTACCTTCCTGCAATCCAGTGCAATCTTCCTTGCTATTTAATTCTCCAAGTGTTCTGTCATCTGCAACCTTTGAAATGCGCTGTCTCTTCAGGGTCAGCTATTAAATAAAAAATAAAAGATCAGTGTTCCTAATACTGAGACCTGCCGGACACCATTCTATTTTTACTGCCAGTCTGAATGTCAACGGTTCAGCACCATTTTGTCCTTTTGTCCTCTGCCTTTTGTCCAATTTTGTATCCACATTGTGACTGTCACTTTAATTCCTGAGCCCAGATGCTCAGTTTTTATACTTTGGTGTGTCACTACTGAAAGTGCTATCTGCAAGCCTGGAGACTTACTGGAGGTGAAATGAGTCTTCAGTGATGGTGCAGAGCAGGAGGTGGTGAGTCGATGGCCTGTTAGAAACCTTGTAGAATTAAATTGGACCAGGTGTAAAATGGATTGCTGATTGATGACCCCCACCCTGAGATCTTGTTGAAGATCAGTGTTGCTAGCAAAGAGATATTTGTTTTATGCTTAATGGGCGTGATTCTCTGGCATTCATGCACAAACTGCGCTAGGGGCCAGAGTATTGCAAGGGCCTGAACCGGATTAGCAGATTTAAATATTCATTTGAACATGCAGGCTCAGTTTGAAGACAGATTCTCCTGGCACCTGCAATTCTCTGACCCTCGGGTGCAGCGGGAACCTGGCGTGAATCACTCCACAAACAGAGACCAGTTGTAATGGCCTCACTGGGAGGGCTTAGAGGCCATTGAAGCCCTCAGGTGGTCGGGAAAATGTCTGTGTATTGCCCTAGCGCCCTGGCAGTGCCCTGGCACCCTGGGTTCATGGCCAGGGTTCAATGCCGCAATCCACATTTGACTACGCTTAAACATAATTATCAGGCCTTTATGTCAGATTGTTCGGCACCCTCCGGTAGATTGTCCATTCATGTCGGCCTGACGGCCCGTTGATGTGTATCACAACCGGTCCCGCACGACATGCACCTGGTGAACAGAACCCGCCAGAGGCACAGAGGAAAGTACATCCCCCGGGACGGGGGAGGGTGCTGGGAGGTGAAGAGGAGAGGGTTGTGTCCAGGTGCCGGGGACAGAGCAGTGGCCTGGGGTGGGGGGAGGGGGGGGGGGGTGCGGGGGGTGGGGGAAGGTGGTTGTTGCATGGGTCAGGACTCCTTTGTGGAGGGGGGGTGGGGACATTCTTTGTCGTATCAGCGGCCTCTTTTTAAAATGTTGACTGATCATTTAAAAACATTGTAGGACTCATCCCTTCACTTTAATTTTATTAAGTCCTTAACAATACGGCGAAGGCAGCCACCCTTGGGGCTGGTAGCTTCCGTGATTTCTTCCACCCTCCCCCCCCCCCACCCCCCGCCGCCTTTCTGCCACATTCTGCAAAAAAAAAAGAGAAAATTTTGTCCCAAAGGATTTTCAGTTGGACTAATATTGGAAGCTTTCATTCTGCTCAGTTCTGAAGCATAGAAATTGCCTCTTAGTGTCAGGAGGACTAGCATTGGATTATGGGGATAAGGCCTGAGTGGGATTGTGATCGGTGCAGACTCGATGGGCCAAATGGCCTCCTTCTGCACTATGATTCTGCTCTGCCCTGACAAGTAGGCATTTCCCGCATCTCCCATATTTTTTTATATCGAATAAGCAAAAGTGAAAACAGAAGAACTGTTTTTAACGGTCCAATGATTTTTTTTTCCCCCTGCTCGGCTTCTTGAAGCAGAATCTAGTCGATTAACTGCTGATGCCCAGAGACCTCAGGGCAACCATACCTGTTGTATCCTTATCAATTTTTTCACAATCAGTATATTCTCTTGCTTTATCAATTGCAATATTTACAATACCAAAAAGGGGTGAGAGGAAATAAGACTTGTACGCACCCCTATTAGTCTTGTAAATTAATATACTCAACTGAGGGGTTTGTCTGAAAAGAAGCAGAAATGATAGAAAATCATTTAAACCTGTGAATAATAACAACCATTTATTTTTATAAATCCGAGGAGGTGGGGGAATATTCCAATGTTGGAAAACAGCATTTCCAGTTTCGCTGGCTGTCAGCATGGAACTGATTACTGGCGAATGAAGCATACTGTATGTGATAATGTGTTCGTGCAAAGGCAGCTCAGTTCGCTGTTAGCTTTTTAAGTACTTTTCTGCATTCTATTTAATCTTCCATTATGCACTTTGTATGTGACTAAACATAAGAAGTCATTTAGCTTTCCTGAATTTCTATTTATGGATCGCTACAATTTTACTGATCTGCTTTGCAGTTATGTCTTGTATTGATAAAGGCGTCCGAAAAATACTCTGGTATTATATCTACCTGGGTGGTTGCCTTTCATTTGTAAAATCAGAAGTATCCTTTTGAGATGTCACCTTAATCTTTAACTGCAAATCACAACTTTAAATATTGTTACCCCACTGTGTCAAATTCAACCATAGAATCACTACATTGCAGAAGGAGGCTATTTGGCCCATTAAGCCTGCACTGACAACAATCCCACCCAGGCCCTTTACCCATAACCCCATGCATTTGTCCCCCTGACACTAAGGGGCAATTTAGCCTGGCCAATCCACCTAACCTGCACATCTTTAGACTGTGGGAGGAAACCGGAGCACCCAGAGGAAACACACACAGGCACGGGAAGAACGTGCAAACCCCACACAGACAGTCACCCAAGGCCGGAATTGAACCCGGTGCTGTGAAGTAGCAGTGCTAGCCATTGTGCCACCATGCTGCCCAGTCACAACTTTAAACCCAGTTGGTTATTCTTAAAACTCTGGCTCTGATTATAACTCAGCGCGGGGGATTTGATGGCAATTGCAGCAAACAATCAGGGGTTTGGATTGTTTAAGACACCGGTACTTGTTCACATGGTTGACTCGCCTGTAACTAATGGAGAACAGCAGCTGACTGGTGCTTGGGAAACAACATTGGGGGCAGCAGGCTGCCACTCGTGGCCAAAGGAATGGACCCAGATACCCAGATAAGCTGAAGGGAGGGCATTTGGGAGGGAGTTGTGATTGGTGTATGGGTGGTGGTTTTGTGTGTGGGATCCCAGGGGAAGGGAGGCTGAAACTCCTCAATGAGGCCCAACACAGTATACTTGTTCTTCCTGGCTCCACCAGTCAAAAGAAATGCTAGGCTTCATAGCATTTTACCTCTTGTCTATCTCCCCTTCTTACTGGGTCAGCCAGGTGGGAAAGAGAAAATAACTTTACACGCAGACCTCTGGTTGAAATAGCATTGAGGCCTAGATTATGTCAACAAAGTAAGCAATAAGTAACATGAATAACAAAGGACCACACTGTTTTGTGACAAACGTCTTCAAGGTTAAAGTTGGAACTGAGGTGGGGGAACAGAAAGGGAGATCATTGAGGAAGTCCCACAGGCAATTTAACTCTCCGCCCAGCCTCCCCCATTCCCTTTCTTATGTTTATAAGTAGGGAAGTCTCCCTTGTTTTTCTTCTTTTGTTTTACACTAGTTTAACTTAAATCTTGGAAATCTAGACAAGTGGCAAGTTGGTTGCTTTTGTACCTGAGGTGACCCTGACTCGCTGCGGTGGCTATCTAATATTTGAAGGGAAGTTTTATGGGCTACATTACTGAGGAGGGTGCATAAGTGAGCTGTACTAATAATTTAACTGGAAGTGTCTACCTCTTCAAACAATGGAATGAAATTGGCATTAAAACTTGTAATGCATTTTCAAGGCCTGGTCAAGAATGTGAGTTAAATCAACCCTGACAAGGTCTCATGAACAAGAATGAAAATAAATGAAGTATTTTATCTTAGAAATATTGATTAAGAGATAACTACTGGCCAGAACATTGGAAGGGGATAACACTAGAAGGGTTCCACTGTTCCCCTTCAAATGGTTTTTAATGTGATCTTTTATGTTCACTGAAGTGGTCAATGGGCTTATCATTTCACCTGAAAGATACCACCTTAGTATTATACACGAGGAAGTCATGTTCTGAAAAAACTCACATTTGACCCGATTGGGCCCGATTTTATCAAGTTGCCGAAAACGGTCGCAAAAACTTGGTAAATTCAGGCATGGAGCGAGTAGTGCCATCTGCACCTGCCTCCGTGCCGGTTCCCCCTTTACCAAGGCCCAGAAATGGCTGCGATCGGGATTGTGCCCAAAATGGGCGCGACAGCAATTTAAATGCATTTGCATGCATTTAAATTTACTTACCAACCTTACTGGCATTTCCCCCTTTACCATTGCGTTCGCCCATCCAGAATTGGCACGAAACAGACATGCTCCACAAAAGTCCAATTCGGGCGCTCCAGTTAGTGAGGAGGTAGATGCCGATGGTTGCTTGAGTCTGTGAGGAGGGGATGAAGGGGGTCCACTGCCACTCTGCCTGTGATCAGTGAGGGGGAAGGGGGATCCGCTGCCACTCTGCCTGTGATCAGTGAGGGGGAAGGGGGATCCGCTGCCACTCTGCCTGTGATCAGTGAGGGGGAAGGGGAGTCCGCTGCCACTCTGCCTGTGATCAGTCAGGGGAAGGCTGGGTCAGCTGCCACTCTGCCTGAGATCAGTGAGGGGGAAGGGGGGGTCTGCTGTCATTCTGCCTGAGATCAGTGAGGGGAAGGCTGAGTCCACTGCCACTCTGCCTGTGATCAGTGAGGAGAAAGGAGGGATCCGCTGCCATTCTGCCTGAGATCAGTGAGGGGGAAGGAGGGTCTCCTGTCATTCTGCCTGTGATCAGTGAGGGGAAGGCTGAGTCCACTGCCACTCTGCCTGTGATTAGTGAGGAGAAAGGAGGGATCCGCTGCCATTCTGCCTGTGATCAGTCAGGGGGAAGGAGGGTCCGCTGCCACTCTGCCTGAGATCAGTGAGGGGGAAGGAGGGTCTGCTGCCACTCTGCCTGTGATCAGTGAGGAGAAAGGAGGGATCCGCTGCCATTCTGCCTGTGATCAGTCAGGGGGAAGGAGGGTCCGCTGCCACTCTGCCTGAGATCAGTGAGGGGGAAGGAGGGTCTGCTGCCACTCTGCCTGTGATCAGTGAGGAGAAAGGAGGGATCCGCTGCCATTCTGCCTGTGATCAGTCAGGGGGAAGGAGGGTCCGCTGCCACTCTGCCTGTAATCAGTGAGGGGGAAGGGGGGTCCGCTGCCACTCTGCCTGTAATCAGTGAGGGGGAAGGGGGGTCCGCTGCCACTCTGCTTTTGATCAGTGAGGGGGAAGGGAGGTCCGTTGCCACTCTGCTTGTAATCAGTGAGGGGGTAGGGGGGTCCGCTGCCACTCTGCTTGTAATCAGTGAGGGGGAAGGGAGGTCCGTTGCCACTTTGCCTGAGATTGGTAGCGGGGGGGGGGGGGGGGGGGGGGGAAGGGGGAGGACCTGTACTTGGTCTGGGTGGCGGAGGGAGTGGGGGGATAAGGGGATCAGTAATGTTGTGGGGTGGGGCAATGTCTGTGGGAGCCAGGGGGAGGTATTAACCAGCCCGGGAGGGATGTGGCAGGGGAGCCGCATTCTATCATTTTCTATTTCTACACATGCGCAGTTGGAGGCGCTGATTGGAGCTGCAGGATTTCGGGCGTGTTAAGCACCGCCCACAGGTTTCTGCAGCGCGATTCAGAATTGCTGATATTTTTTCAGGCAGAGTGCGTATGGGGGCGCCGGAGAGCAGGTCTAAAAGTCGGTTCTGAAACACTCCCAGTTTCAAGTCCACCCAATACTTCGAATCAAAATGGTAAAATAGGGCCCATTGATTCTTGTTTCTCTCTCCACAAATGCTGCCAAACCTGCAGAGTACTTCAGCATTTTTTGCTTCTATTTCTGGAGACCCAGGTTCAAATCCTGCCACAGCAGATGGTGGATTTTGAATTCAATAAAAAATATCTGGAATCAATAACCTACTGATGACACCTTTGCCAATTGTCGGAAAAATCCATCCGGTTCACTAATGTCCTCTCGGAAAGGAAATCTGTCCTTCTTACCTGGTCTGCCTACATGTGACTCCAGAGCCACAGCAATGCGATTGACTCTCAACTATCCTTGGGCAACTAGGGATGGGCGATAAATGCTGGCCCAGCCAGTGACACTCATGCCCCACGAATAAATAAAAACAAAGATTTCCACCATCTACGGTATTTTGCTTTTATTAAAGCACACTAGATGTTGGCAGTTGACATGTTAAGATTATGATATGTAAGAGGAATGACAGCTATATAAGAACATAAGAACATAAGAAATAGGAGCAGGAGTAGGCCATCTAGCCCCTCGAGCCTGCCCCGCCATTCAATAAGATCATGGCTGATCTGAAGTGGATCAGTTCCACTTACCTGCCTGATCCCGATAACCCCTAATTCCCTTACCGATCAGGAATCCATCTATCCGTGATTTAAACATATTCAACGAGGTAGCCTCCACCACTTCAGTGGGCAGAGAATTCCAGAGATTCACCACCCTCTGAGAGAAGAGGTTCCTCCTCAACTCTGTCCTAAACTGACCCCCCTTTATTTTGAGGCTGTGCCCTCTAGTTCTAGTTTCCTTTCTAAGTGGAAAGAATCTCTCCATCTCTACCCTATCCAGCCCCTTCATTATCTTATAGGTCTCTATAAGATCCCCCCCTCAGCCTTCTAAATTCCAACGACTACAAACCCAATCTGCTCAGTCTCTCCTCATAATCAACACCCCTCATCTCTGGTATCAACCTGGTGAAGCTTCTCTGCACTCCCTCCAAGGCCAATATATCCTTCCTCATATAAGGGGACCAATACTGCACACAGTATTCCAGCTGCGGCCTCACCAATGCCCTGTACAGATGCAGCAAGACATCTCTGCTTTTATGTTCTATCCCCCTTGCGATATAGGCCAACATCCCATTTGCCTTCTTGATCACCTGTTGCACCTGCAGACTGGGCTTTTGCTATATGTTGCTATATGGTGATAATGTCCATACTCAATGTAAGCATGAATTGTTTTATCTAGGGATTATTTGTCTTTGTCAATTGTAGTTAAGTATTTACCTGGACCCCATACACACACTGTTGCCAGAATCAGACTGCTGTCAATAACATTGTTTTTTTAAAATATAAAACTGTATAACAACTGAAAAAACTGTGAAATACATTTTTTTCACATTTAACATGTAGAATCTTTTTATCTAAACCTGGTATGTGAGGAAATTAATTTAACGGTTAAAAGTTTCCAAAAATGTAACTGTGGAAACTATGTTAAGGTAGATTCAGAAAGAATGTTCCTGATATTCGGGGAGTCCAGAACTAGGGGTCATAATTTGAGGATAAAGGGTAAACTTTTAAGACTGAGGAGAAATTTCTTCACCCAGAGAGTGGCAAATCTGTGGAATTCACTTCCACAGAAAGAAATTGAGGTGTGATTTTCGAGAAGAAATTAGATAGGGCTCTTGGGGCTAAAGGGATCAAGGGATATAGGGGGAAGGGGGGCTCAGAATATTGAATTTGATGATCAGCCATAATCAAAATAAATGGCAGAGCAGGCTCAAAAGGCCATATCGCCTACTCCTGCTTATATTTGATTTAATTTGATTCGATTTTGATTTGATTCGATTTATTGTCACATGTATATGCATACGGTGAAAAGGATTGTCTCTTGTGCGCTATACAGACAAAGAATATCGTTCATAGAGAAGGAAACGAGGGAGTGCAGAGTGTAGTGCTACAGTCATAGCTAGGGTGCAGAGAAAGATCAACTTGATGCAAGGTAGGTCCATTCAAAAGTTGATGGCAGCAGGGAAGAAGCTGTTCTTGAGTCGGTTGGTACGTGACCTCAGACTTTTTTATCTATGAATTTAATTGGAGCAGAGGTGGGAAAGTAGTGGGGTCCGCACCCAGGACCTTCCCCCCCCCTCACCCACCTCCTCCAGACTCACCTTGGGGGAGAATTAAATTTAGCCCTGAGTGATACACCACAATTTGGAGAAGTCTGTGTTGCAAGTCTCCACACTACAATATCAAAGTGCCAATAAGTGTTGTTGAGAATGTAACAAGTTTAAATGAAGAAAACTAGTAAAGGTGCAGAATTGATCTTGCATGGCAGCATGACATGGATCAAGCAATTTCCAGTTAGGTTGACCCAGGGAAGTACAATTCAAGACTGCAATGAAATCACAGTTACAGCTGAGAAATGTTTCATTTTCTGGTTCCTTGTGGGAGTCACATTCGTAGCTTAATGAAAAACCTCTGGTGTTACTGATTAATTTAGGTTGAGATTATTTTTTTTATTAAACTGTCTAATTTGTTGAACAAATATTTCAGTGCAACAACCTCTGGGTATTGCTAAAGATTCAATCTCTACAGAAGGAAACATAACTAAGATGTGTCTATTGGATCAGTGTTGAGTCAGAGAAGAACACTGAAAACTGCTAATGCTAAATTTTAAGAAGAAATGTAATACAGTTTAGAATACTCTTAACAAAGCTGATTTAATGCCCATTAACAACATGACTTTGAGTAAGAAGGTTGTGATTAATGAGCATTTATAGAAAGAACAACAAGTATTCAT
Source organism: Mustelus asterias (assembly GCF_964213995.1). Classification (NCBI taxonomy): domain Eukaryota; kingdom Metazoa; phylum Chordata; class Chondrichthyes; order Carcharhiniformes; family Triakidae; genus Mustelus; species Mustelus asterias. The sequence goes on along the minus strand of NC_135825.1, from coordinate 34,438,363 downwards.
ATAGCATCTATCATGACCTCAGGATATTGCAGAATACTTCACAGTCATATGAGTAAGTTCACCAGAGAAGAAGGTAACTGATATTGACAATGAATCTTGAACAAATCATAGAATCCCTACAGTACAGAAGGAGGCTATTTGACCCTATTTGACGAAATAGAAAGGGCATGTCAGAAAGGCAAGGTCACAGTGATCATGGGGGATTTCAATATGCAGGTGGACTGGGTAAATAATGTTGCCAGTGGACCCAAAGAAAGGGAATTCATTGAATGTTTACAGGACGGCTTTTTGGAACAGCTTGTGATGGAGCCCACGAGGGAACAGGCTATTCTGGACTTAGTGTTATGTAATGAGCCAGACGTGATAAAAGATCTTAAAGTAAGGGAACACTTAGGAAGCAGTGATCATAATATGGTAGAATTCAGTCTGCAATTTGAAAGAAGGAAGGCAGAATCAGATGTGAAGGTTCTACAGTTAAATAAAGGTAATTACAGGCGCATGAGGGAGGAACTGACAAAAATCGACTGGAAGCAGAGCCTAGTGGGAAAGACAGTAGAACAGCAATGGCAGGAGTTTCTGGGAGTAATTGAGGACACAGTGCAGAGGTTCATCCCAAACAAAAGAAAGGTTATCAGAGGGGGGATTAGGCAGCCATGGCTGACAAAGGAAGTCAGGGAATGCATCAAGGCAAAAGAGAGAGCCTATAATGTGGCAAAGAGTAGTGGGAAGTCAGAAGATTGGGAAGGCTATAAAAACAAACAGAGGATAACAAAGAGAGAAATAAGGAAGGAGAGGATCAAATATGAAGGTAGGCTAGCCAGTAACATTAGGAATGATAGTAAAAGTTTCTTTAAATACATTAAAAACAAACGGGAGGCAAAAGTAGACATTGGGCCGCTCCAAAATGACGCTGGTAATCTAGTGATGGGAGACAAGGAAATAGCTGAGGAACTTAATAAGTACTTTGCGTCAGTCTTCACAGTAGAAGACATGAGTAATATCCCAACAATTCAGGAAAGTCAGGGGGCAGAGTTGAATATGGTTGCCATCACAAAGGAGAAAGTGCTAGAGAAACTAAAAGGTCTGAAAATTGATAAATCTCCGGGCCCAGATGGGCTACATCCTAGAGTTCTAAAGGAGATAGCTGAAGAAATAGTGGAGGCGTTAGTTATGATCTTTCAAAAGTCACTGGAGTCAGGGAAAGTCCCAGAGGATTGGAAAATCGCTGTTGTAACCCCACTGTTCAAGAAGGGAACAAGAAAAAAGATGGAAAATTATAGGCCAATTAGCCTAACCTCAGTTGTTGGCAAAATTCTAGAATCCATCGTTAAGGATGAGATTTCTAAATTCTTGGAAGTGCAGGGTCGGATTAAGACAAGTCAGCATGGATTTAGTAAGGGGAGGTCGTGCCTGACAAACCTGTTAGAGTTCTTTGAAGAGATAACAAATAGGTTAGACCAAGGAGAGCCAATGGATGTTATCTATCTTGACTTCCAAAAGGCCTTTGACAAGGTGCCTCACGGGAGACTGCTGAGTAAAATAAGGGCCCATGGTATTCGAGGCAAGGTACTAACATGGATTGACGATTGGCTGTCAGACAGAAGGCAGAGAGTTGGGATAAAAGGTTCTTTCTCAGAATGGCAACCGGTGACAAGTGGTGTCCCGCAGGGTTCAGTGTTGGGGCCACAGCTGTTCTCTTTATATATTAACGATCTAGATGACGGGACTGGGAGCATTCTGGCCAAGTTTGCCGATGATACAAAGATAGGTGGAGGGGCAGGTAGTATTGAGGAGGTGGGGAGGCTGCAGAAAGATTTAGACAGTTTAGGAGAGTGGTCCAAGAAGTGGCTGATGAAATTCAACGTGGGCAAGTGCGAGGTCGTACACTTTGGAAAAAAGAATAGAGGCATGGACTATTTTCTAAACGGTGACAAAATTCATAATGCTAAAGTGCAAAGGGACTTGGGAGTCCTAGTCCAGGATTCTCTAAAGGTAAACTTGCAGGTTGAGTCCGTAATTAGGAAAGCAAATGTAATGTTGTCATTTATCTCAAGAGGCTTGGAATACAAAAGCAGGGATGTACTTCTGAGGCTTTATAAAGCACTGGTTAGGCCCCATTTGGAGTACTGTGAGCAATTTTGGGCCCCACACCTCAGGAAGGACATACTGGCACTGGAGCGGGTCCAGCGGAGATTCACACGGATGATCCCAGGAATGGTAGGCCTGACATACGATGAACGTCTGAGGATCGTGGGATTATATTCATTGGAGTTTAGGAGGTTGAGGGGAGATCTGATAGAAACTTACAAGATAATGAACGGCTTAGATAGGATGGACGTAGGGAAGTTGTTTCCATTAACAGGGGAGACTAGGACGCGGGGGCACAGCCTTAGAATAAAAGGGAGTCACTTTAGAACAGAGATGAGGAGAAATTTCTTCAGCCAGAGAGTGGTGGGTCTGTGGAATTCATTGCCACAGAGGGCTGTGGAGGCCGAGACGTTGAGCGTCTTCAAGACAGAAATTGATAAATTCTTGATTTCTCGAGGAATTAAGGGCTATGGGGAGAGAGCGGGTAAATGGAGTTGAAATCAACCATGATTGAATGGTGGAGTGGACTCGATGGGCCGAATGGCCTTACTTCCGCTCCTATGTCTTATGGTCTTATGGTCTTATGGACCCATCGAGTCTGTACCAACTCCAATCCCTTGCAGGCCCTATCCCCATAACCCCCATTAACTTACCCTAGCTAGTCCCCCTGACACTAAGGGGCAATTTAACATGGCCAATCCACCTAATCTGCACATCTTTGGACTGTGGGAGGAAACCGGAGCACCCGGAGGAAACCCACACAGATATGGGGAGAATGTGCAAACTCCACACAGACAGTCACCCAAGGCTGGAATTGAACCCGGGTTCCTGGCGATGTGAGGCAGCAACCTTGCCACCCCACTTGCTTTCACTCCATGGGGGTGTGGGAAGTGGGAGGTCTGCAGTGGCTGAATAGTCCATTCCTGGAGCTACAAACTCTGCCACAGGTGAGGCAGGTGGTGTTTGATGAGGTTGGTGGGTAGGACGCAGCATATTCTGCATGCTCTTTCCACTGTTTGTTCGGCCTTCAAATGCTCCACTCGGTGACGCTCAAGGCGGTTGGTGCCTTTGCAAATTTTTCTTTTCCAGTTTGTTCAGAGATTGGTACGGAGCGGAGGGAGGCCATTTGGCCTACTGTGTTCATGTTGGATCCCTGCAATAGTGACTCACTTCCACTACGCTCCCCCATCTTTCTCCAGAGTAGCATGACAATTTTTTGTTTCACTTCTGATGCACTTCTGTTTCACAATCCTCTTTTGAAAGTCCAGATTGTGCCCGTTTCCACCACACTCTTGGGTATGCATTCCAGGTCTGAATCACTTGCTGCGTAAAAACGATTGTCCCAGTGTTATTGTTGCTTCTTCTATCAGACACTTTTAAATCAATGTCATCTGGTAGTGACCCTCTCACCAAAGGGAGACAGTTTCTCTCTAAACTATCTAGATTCCTTGATTTCAATCTCATCTCAAACTTTTTCATCAGAACAACCACAGCTTCTTCAACCCACCCAGCTAACCAAGGTCCCTCTTCCTTGGAAATATTCTCGTAAATCCTTCCCAAAGCCTTCACTCCCGCACGGTGGCGCAATGGTTAGCACTGTTGCCTCACAGTGCCAGGGATTCGGGTCCAATTCCGTCCTTGGGTGACTGTGTGGAGTTTGCACATTCTCCCCATGTCTAGCTGCATTTCCTCCAGGTGCTCCAGTTTTTTCCACAATCCAAAGATGTGCTGGTTAGGTGCATTGGCCATGCTAAACTCTCCGTCAGTGTACTGCTGGAGTGTGGCGACTAGGAGATTTTCACAGTAACTTCATTGCAGTGTTAATGTAAGCCTACTTGTCACACTAATAAATAAACTTTAAACATCCTTCCTAAAGTGTGGTTCCCAGTGATTGATATATACTCTAGTTGAAACGAAAACAGTGATTTTAAGAAGGTTCATGGTTTTGTGCTTCATGCTTCTAATGACAAAGCCCAGGATGTTGCATCTGTCTACCTACAACATAATATGACCTTTAACTGAACAAAGTTGAAAGATAGTGCAAAGAATTTTGCTGTAATGATCAAAAGAATGCCAACATTCATAACGCACTGAAGTACAGTTGAGCCTCATCATCATGGTCACTGCTTTGATGCAACTGCTGTTGACACAAAATAGTGAATTCACAGGATGGGTACAAAGTTATTGTCAGAGAGATTTTTTAATACAAAATCTGCCGAAATATCTGCCAGTAAAGCACTGTTATTTATTCTTAAGAGCTTTTCATTTATCTTTCGCTCACAGAAAATGGGGGTGAAGAAAGATCACAAATCTATTTGCTTATTCAAACAATGATCAGATATCACATTTGAACTATATCATCTGTCTTGGATAGTCATGTCATTTGTAATACTTTTGAATCACAGATGATCTAAGTAAGGAAAATACCAGGTGATATCAAACAACTTGGCCGAGATTTCACCCGCCTCATAATCTGTGTGGCCTTATGACCAAAGGTATTCAGGATCCTCTTGATTCTTGTGCAGTTATTGTTTTCCAATACATTCAATGTGGTAGTTATGAACACATACTTGAAAAGATTGTTTGAACTATTGTAAAAAGAACGAGTTCAAAAAAATATAATTTAATGTATCACACGCAAAGAATTAGCTCCTTTGTCTCAGTTCTTTCAAATGTGTTTTGAAGCATGGTCTTGTCACTGGTAAAATTCAACTTGTTGAAAAATTTTACTGAATTTTGCTTTAATCAATCACGGCCCATTAAACAAGGTCCGTGGCCATTGATTACCAAGGCCAGCAGCTTTGCTGTCTGATTTTGATATGCCACGGTCACTGTTCCTGCGTCTAAAGTCTGCAGTGTCTCTCCAGTATATATGGACAAAATGACACCTGACTCACTTAATCTTAATTGGCCTTTTTGAAGATAACAAAATATCTGCTCCCTTATGACTGTGGCCATAACCTTGTATCGACTTCCATTTTGAGTGCTTTGTCAATTACCAGAAAGGTTCCCTCTATTATTGAACCTCAGGAGGTGGGCCCTTGTGGAATGCATTGGTGATAAAGCATTGTTTGGGTGAAGATTCCAAAGTGAACACTTTGAGTGTTGAGATTGGAAACTCTCATGTGAAAGACAGAGTTCCAGCGAGGTCAGTTGGGTGGCTTAGTGGCACAGTAGTTAGCACTGCTGCCTCACAGCACTAGGGATAGGGGTTTGATTCCCGGTGTGGGTCACTGTCTGTGTGGAGTTTGCACATTTTCCCCGTGTCTGCGTGGGTTTCCTCTGGGTGCTCTGGTTTCCTCCCATAGTCCAAAGATATGCAGGTTAGGTGGATTGGCCATGCTAAATTGCCCCTTGTATCAAGGGGACTAGCTAGAGTAAATGCATGAGGTTATGGAGATAGGGCCTGGGTGGGATTGTAGTCAGTGCAGACCCAATGGGCTGAATGGCCTCCTTCTGCACTGTAGGACTCTATGATTAATTGTGATAAGTGTCTGGGAGAAGTTGACAAGGAATCCATAGCATCTGTTCAGGGCGGCATCTGTCACGTTGTTTCCAAGTATGGTGTGTCTGACCACAGGTTGCCCATCGAATTACTGGACTTTGTACTTACTGTAAACATTAGAATATAAGATAGATTTGTAACTTGTGTCATTGTTATGAATCTGTATGTACCTGTAAAGGTATAGTTGTAGGTGAAGGAGTAGTATAATGTAGTTAATCTTTTCTTGTTTAATAAATGCTCTATTATTTTGTTAAAGGTTCATCAGTGGACTCTGCAACAATGTTCAGTATCCGCTCTCTGCTTTTCGCAGCAGAAAATAAAAGTTAGGATTTATCAGGCCGAGTTCCATCCTAGGGTCTGAATTGTCCAGTAGAAACACCAGCTAGGATTGGAACACAATAGAGAGCATTAATCAGCAAGCAAAAAGCATTGATTCATGATAGGTCAACAATAATATCTACCTGGAGTTAATGCCATGATTTTGTTTGCCACGAAATTGATTGTAGAGGTACGGGACACAGTTTACCAGAGTTTGTTAAGAATGTCAATTTGCTCAAATGAGTGTCAGGTAGAATTTCTGCCCCTCACTCGCAAGGAACTCCTGCCTTACAGAGCTGCCGGTTAATATGATTGGCTGATAGCTCTCTCGTGCCCGCAATGACAGGATCTGCTGTGGAAAGAAGAGAAAGTGCATAAAGATGATAGAGCCTATGTCCTGGGACTGGACAGAAATGTAAGGTTTTGGGTTCCCAGGGTGGGAAGGGTTGGAAAGACCTAAGGGCAATTGTTGAGGGCAGGGCAGTTCAGACCTTAAGGGGAGTTGGGTGTCCAGGGGGCTTCTGAGGGAGCTGCTCCTTCCCCACCCCCATCTTCTGAAATGAGGCCGAACCTGATTATTTTCAGGATTCCCCCACACCTGGAAAATCCGCCTGCCAGCCTAAAAATTGAACAAAATCCACCAGGGGAACATAGGTAAGTCTGGCCCCTGAGGTGGGGAGAGAGTCATGCCTCAGCACTGACCCCTGGTGGAGGGTTCCCATCCATAGGGGAATTTCTTTTTTCAAATATTTTCAGATTTAATAAAGTTGTGATGATTGTAATGCAATTAATAAGAATACACACACACATACATATATATATATATATATATAATATATAAACATTTTGCTTAATTCCACAGGCAGTCCGTATGTCTGGTGGGAATGCAGCTCAGATGCTGGGGGAGCAAGATAGTTACTTATTTTAACCATGTAGTGTTTACTTATGATAGATCTAATGGATTTTTGTTTATAGATGGAGATTTCCCCTGGGGTTAATGATTACGTTGATTGACAGGGTCATATGATAACATGGTTAATGTGCACAGCTAGGTCTGCAGCAGGGAGAAAACTAAGCAGTTGCAGTTGCAGGCCTGCTGAAGTCGGGCATGTTTAGGTTGTTCCTGAGAATTCACTCTCTCTCCAAAACCCCTCTTTGAAAGCTCCAAAACCATTAACACAATTTATATTAAGTCTGCCAGGGTTTGCTAACTGTATTTATTTAAAAGTGGTTTTGATCTATGCATGAATGGGGCTTATTTGGAACTGAAACAGTCATAAAGCTAGAAAGCAAAGTTTCTCCCTTTCATTTTTCAATATTGCTCAACTGTTAATGGTTAAGCTGCTTCATTTGTTAGAGATAGATTCAAATTGTGTTATTAAATAAAGTTGCTTTTCTATTAAAGATTCCTAATTTGTCAGTGGCATCCCAAATTTTTTTTTCAAACGTGAACAACCTCAAGAAGCCAAACCAGGAATACACATTCTTTGTCCAAATCAAGAGGAAGAAGTGAGAGTTATTTTACATTATTCCCCTCCCACAAACTGCTAAAACCTGTAATATTGCCTTGTGCAGCTGAACAAATGCAGTCTGCCATCTTCCATCAATAAAGCTGCAGCAGAAACAGACCTCTGTCCAAGTTTATATTGTCTGGCTCTCATCAACACTATTTTCTGCTGGAACATCTGGACTTCTGTACTGGTGCCTACCGTAACACTAATTTATCTCTACGGGCTTCACTCATCGTGGAACTCAGAACCACTGGAAAAGTGGATTATCCCGCAGCAGCTTTAGCCAGCTAACCTCTCTGATGGAATACACCATTCAACTTTTCATTCTGGACTCTAGACTCAAGTGAAACAATAATTGTTATTTTTTCTGTGGTCTTTGCCCTTTACCTTTTTCATTCCCCCTAATCCCTCTTTCATCGTGTGAGTGTATTGGGGACTGCTTTTCAAACCTCCTTCCCGTGGTTTGTGTGTGCGTGAAATAAACTAACACTTTGAGTTTGATATGAGGTTATTAATAGAGGGTTGGATCACTCCAAAACTGAGGGGCTGGGGAAAATATGCCACCATTCTTGAGCGGGATATCAAAAATACCTTTCTATTTACAGGCAGGTGGGGAGAGGAGAAATCAAGTCTGTTTTACAATGAAACCGCCTCCTGCCTGTAACAAGCCAAGGAAGTTATGAAATGATGTTGATAATTCTTTGATCATAGAAAGTGGATACTTGTTTGGAATGATAATTAACCACTTTAAGGTGGATATAGCCTCAATTTGTTGTTTTTGTATTGTCAAATATCAAGGTTTGATGTTAATAGAGATGATTTGATTCACTCAAAGATACCATCTCCTTCAAGTTATTTGAACTCCTACACTTGAACATGATTACAAGCATTTCAAATTTTGCGAAATTGGCAGGGCGGCACGGTGGTACGGGGGCGGCACGGTGGCACAGTGGTTAGCACTGCTGTCTCATAGCGCCAGGGACCAGGGTTCGATTCCTGGCTTGGGTCGCTGTCTGTGAGTAGTCTGCAGTTTTCCCTATGTCTGTGTGGGTGCTCCGGTTTCCTCTCACAGTCTGAAAGACATGCTGCTTTGGTGCATTGGCCATGCTAAATTCTCCCTCAGTGTACCCGAACAGGCACCGGAGTGTAGCAACTACGGAATTTTCACAGTAATTTTATTGCAGTGTTAATGTAAGCCGACTTGTGACACTAATAAATAAAAAAAGAGTTCATGGCTGGATTTTTCTGACCTCGTCGCGCCTGCCACAAATCACGCCGATCCTGGGAATTACCGTACAAGCCTAAAAACTGGTTTTGCGCCTAGCAATTTGATTTGAACCGCTAAATTTGTGAATTTTCCTTAGGTTAAAATCATCATTCTCCATGAGGAGACATTTCCTATCCCTGGAATTGAAGATTTTACAATTAGTTGGTCACAAATTAGTTTGTTGGCTAGTGTGCCTAATTCTAAGTGCAAGCCAACTGCTGCAAATCTGCCAGGTATTGCTTTGTGGGCTCACCATATCCCTGGCATCTCTAGCGGAATGTTTATCATTCGATCGTCATGCTTTATTTTGGCCCATATTATTTTTCTAAAGCATGTACTGCCACATCAAATATAGATGTGCCTTCTGTGAACAGTTTGAATATTTGCTGGCCTTCTGCTCTGAGGCAATGTAGGAGTATGCCCTCCAACAGTACTTAATTGGATGGAAAATCTGTCTCCATTCCAATTAAGGGGGCACCCTCTGTGAAAGTCTTAAGCCAGAATCTTACCCCCATTCACGCCGGTAGGATTTTCTGGTCCCACTGAACGGAGATTTGGCTGGGCCCCAAATTCTCTGTCTCGCTGCAGCAGGAGCAGGATGTGAATGGCTGCTAAGATCCCGCCCCTAATGTCATACTGTTTACCTGGGGGTGGGTTTGTGACCTGGAAGCAGACCTGATCACTGTTATGCAAGCCTGGAGCGAACAGCCAGCTCCTTGTCTGGGAAAGTAGAGTTGGTTTCAAATCTTGTTTTAAAATAAATGAACCAATTCCCTCATTTTTACAGGCCAGCTGGTAAATATAAATGTCTACTCTATGTTCTGTCCTGAATGTGGGCCTAATCAACCATAGAATCATAGAATCCCTATAGTGCAGAAAGAGGCCAGTCAGGCCATCAAGTCTGCACTGACCACAATCCTCCCAGCCCCTATCCCCGTAACCCCACGTATTTACCCTGCTAGCGGTGCTAACCACTGTGCCACTGTGCCGCCCACAGGAAAAGCTTCATGTTATTCCTGCTTCAGGAACCCAGATTTTGCAACAGTAATGGTCGCACAACTGTCAGCAGTCACTGTCATTGCCCCTCAGAAAACGATTGCAACTTCTAAAGTCTGTCACATGCACAATTAAACACAGATACTCAGAAGCTGCTGTTACTGATTCTCTGCTTCTCCATGGATGTTTTGTTGAAGACCCCTCCCCCACCCCACAGACGGCAATCAAGTAGAAATCGCTGACAAGAACTTGTACTTTTACTAGAAAAGCTAAACCTAGTTGGAAGATGTGTTGACTGGATTTTAATAGCATACCCTGATCTTGTTACTGCTGAAAAGCTCCCAATCTCAGGTAAACTAATTTTATATTTGTGGAATATCAAATTGCCCCATTATATTTTTTTTTAAATCATTTTTTTAAAAGTTGTTTGATATTTCAGTTTTTACTTTAAGGGAAATGTGCTGTATGGTAATGTTTGTGTTTCAATCATTTATTTTACTCTCCATGATATAATTCAACGTTCAGGATAATCAGATCACTTTTCTAGTTGCTCTCTGAGTGAATACTTCGATATAATTGTTTACCCTCCTTGTAGGTGGAAAAGTCTTTAACCTCAGTCACCTCCATGCCAAAAGTAAACTCACATACACAATTTACATTTTGCAGATGACTGCAGTGTCAGTTGCCTACATTGCGAATTTCTTCAATTCTGCAAACAATAAACTTAACCTGTCCTTGAAAAAAAAACCTGGTCAGCCAAATACTCCACCTTCCATATATTGAAATATATTGAGCTATTCCAATACCTTGGCAGTCTCATTGATGAGGAGATCAACATTGTGTCCTCTGCACCTGCTCAGCCTTCTACAAACTGTAGAAGTGACTGTTTGACAACAAAGATCTCCATAAGTCAGCAAAAGTCCTGGTGCACAGAGCAGTTGTCATCACCACATTTCTGTACCACAGTAAGAGCTGGATTGAATATCAGCGACACAGAAGATCACTAGAGAAATTGCACCAGCAATGTCTCTGTCGCAGCCGTCAGATCAAATGTCAAACAAATGCTAGTGTCCTTCTTGAAGCCAGTTCCACAAGCATTCAGGCAAAGCTCCTTGCGAAATCAACTTTGATGGTGGGACGCTGTGTCTGGATGGCGGAAAAAAGTCTCACCCACCAGGTCCTGTTTTCTCCACATTCAAATGGCCAATAGCCCAATAGTAGAACAGGGTGGTGGTGGTGACTGGGGTGAGGGGAAGGGTTGGGGGGGCGAGGTGGGGGGGGGGGGGCAAAGAAAACACCTCAAAGACACTTTAAATCTCTCCTTGAAGCAGGGAAGCATTGACATTACTGACTGGGAGGAATTTTCTGCCAATCATTCAAAATTGTAACAACTTGTCCGTCAAGCTGCATCACACTTGAATCTCAATGCTTTATTACTGAAGCAGAGTGGTGGCAGAAAACAAAGCAAAATCCTACACTCCAAATCCCTCTAGCCTGTGGGACATCCTACCCTTGTGCGGTGCCGAAGGATTCATGAGTCAAGAATCAGCCTGTTCAGTGACATGAAGACCCATGACAGAAACTCATGACCCTGACCAGACATCATCCTAGAATCAAGGGAAGCCAACATTGTAACCCTACTTGAGATGTCACTGTTGCTGGACACCGGGGGATCCCCTTGACGACGCCAGATTCAAACTGATGTGGGGAAAGGGGAAATCCACATTACAGGGATTGCTAGAACTTTCTGGGTGACTTTTTATCAAGACCATCAATGATGACTGCCACTTTGCTACTGACTGTGAAATCTGGGCCATAGTTTTTGCTGCACTTGCCTGTTGATCAATTTGACGGTAACCTTTCTTAAACTTGTATTGGGTGGATGTTTCCCAAAGTTTTTGGTGTTTCCTAACTTCACATGTAAAATAGTAGGCTGGATTAATTATTAACAAATTGGATTATGACTTGTGGTATATTATTTCCTAATTTATAGAGTTTATAGAATTTTCCGATCCCGCCCATCGTGGGAATCGTAGTGGGCGGGACAGAAAATTCAGTGGACCATTTGAATCTGTTGACCTCGGGCGGGAATTTCCAGCTGGAAAATCCCACCCAATATTCAGAATTTGACCTGCTGTCCATGCCAGGAAGCAAAGAATGACAATAATGGCAGCTTTTTAAACTTCACTGATGTGACAAACAATGCCTCGGTTAAAGGGTAATTTCTTGATATCTTAACAGCTAGGCATAGGATTTTACTCTGTAACGCTAGGAAATAATAGTACTCTATAAATTACACAACATTGTAACAACGTGCCAATAAACAACTGCATGTGCTTCAGTCCAGCTTTCATCTGCCTCTCCAGATAAATCTGACCATTTCTAATGTAGGTCATTGATTTTTGTGGTGACCTATACGATGGCCTTTTTGAGAGTATATTTTATTTTCTTTAAAAATCAGCAAGCTAGGGGGAGCAGAAGGGACACCTCCATATTAATCAATAAATATTTGCCTCACAAGCACAGGAATAGGCCGTTCAAACCTTATCCACAATTTTCTTATTCGGCAGAATATTGTCATCTGAATTTGCAACCCTTTTCTCATGAACCCAGGGTTCTTACTTGCCAAGAAAGAATATATTTCCCTTTTAAACACTTCCATTCTTTGAGTATTTCTTCTCTTCTGGGGATGTGTATTCTGCATCTCCCAATACTTTGAGTGTTTTTTTTTCTCTGAATTCACTTTTAATGGTTTGGTTTATTCATGTGGAGAATGAACGATCCTCAAGAAGTATGGTTGTGTAAGTGAGGATGAACATGCCACCTGTGGATTGTTCAGCCAAAGGTAGGATTAAAACGTTCGGAGTATTAATTAAGAGTCTGGAGACTATGAAAGTTTAAAAAAAATGTTTAGTTCATGTTTGTGGGGAGAAAGACTGACCTGCTAGGAAGAGAGCAGGCATTGAAGGCTATAGAATATTCCCAGTTAAATTAATCGGGCGAATCTACATCTAGGCATTGTGCTGTGGAGTTAAACCTTGAAGAAGCTGTTTTATTGTGGAACTACCTGCCCTGTAGTGAAGGGTAGGAAGCTGTGAATAGAAGGAACATTACCAACTATTCAGACCTGGAGGGTGAAATGGAAGAATGAGATTAATATTGTCAGCTGCTACCGTTCAAGGTGGATTGTAGGTGGTTTCTGGCAGTCTTACTTAAATGTTTTCAGAAGCCTGAATAGATAACCAAGGACTGTGACTAAAAAGGCAGATCATGCTACAGAAATAGAACCTGAATGGATCGAGCACTAATTTAACGTAGGGTCATAAAGCCAAGCAGCACCAATATAATTTAATGTCAAAAGTAGTTAAGTATATATAACTGTGACTTTTCATTCTGTTTCATCTAAATCCTAGGAATGCTCATTTACATGCTCTTCCACCTTGCTGTATTGATATCAAAATTCTCTGTTCTCAATAAATACTCCTGGAATTCCTGACCATCCTCAGTATTTCCTTCAGTCTGGGATATGGAGGTTTTTAATACCTACGGTTGCCCTTCTATGGTAATTGTCTCTTTAAAGGCAACACAGCAGAGTAAGGGTCACCTGGTCTTGGTGACCAATCAGAACTCAAGAGTATGGAATCACCACATGGTAAGAGAGGCTCCCAGGCAGAAACATTTTGGGAGCTAGCTACAATTCTTATTAATAAATATTTTTTTGTGTTCACCAATGAAGTCAGTGAAAATGCATTTTTATACCTTCCTTAATCATTCATTCTTGATTTATCTTCTCTCTTACTCATAGAACATAGAGCAGTAGAGCACAGGAACAGGCCATTCAGCCCACGATATTGTGCCGAACATGACGCCAAATTAAACTAATCCCTTCTGCCTGCCCTTGCTCCATATCCCTCTATTCCTTGCATATTCATGTGCTTATCTAAAAGCCCCTTAAATGCCTTTATCGTATGTACCTGCACCACCACCTCTGGCAGTGCGTTCCAGACACCTACCACTCTCTGTGTAAAAAACTTGCCCCTCACATCGCCTTTGAACTTTCCCCCTCTCACCTTAAGTGCATGCCCCCTAGTATTAGACATTTTAACTCTGGGAAAAAGATTCTGACTGTCAACCCTATTTATGCCTCTCATAATTTTATAGGTTTCTATCAGGTCTCCCCTCAGCCTCCACTGCCCCTGAGAAAACAACCCTAGTCTGCCCAGCTTCTCCTTATAGATCCAGGCAGCATCCTGGTAAACCTTTCATCTTTGATGGAATCCCCCACTTTCATTTAATATATATATATCAATCAATGCATTGTTTAGTCTAAATGTTTATACTGTGAGTATAACAAAATATTATTACCACTGTAACAATTTCTCTAAATAAAGTTCGGTATGTTGACTTTAATCAATTTGAATTAATTTAAATAAAATTCTCCATTTAATAAACCTATTGTAGAAATAATTGCATATCGAAATCGAAAGGTTAGAACATGCATAGAAAACTAATTACATTTAAGGATTTCTTGGATTTTACAATTATGAAATGATTTTATTAATAAAGTAGGATACTATTGTAAAACTATAAGCCTAAAAGATTCCTTATCAGTGGTGCTAATCAGGGAGTACATGATTTGTCAGAAGACTGTTGGTGTCTGCACTTACGTGACCATTTATTCCTGATATTTGAATGTGCTTATATTAACTATGATACATGAGTTCATGAGCACACATTGGCAGGAAGTGTTGGCATAAGATTCATAGCTGATGATAATCTGAAGCAGCAATTTCAATGTCTACAATCTTGTCTGCAGCACAATGGAAGGCAGCTTTCTCTGTAACGTTCTCGCACCACAGATGATTCTCACTCAAGATTCATTGATACTATTTTGAAATTCATACTGGATGATGTGAAGGGTGCCCTCTCGAGAAAAGGTTCGATAAAGTATTGCACAGTAGACTTCAGACTGAAAACATGGGGAGATCAGGAACAAACAGCAGAATGGATGGCACACTGGCTACAAAAGCACATAAAAGGGAGCAGGAGTTAAAGATTTTGGGGGGAATCTTACCAAAGCAATGATGAGAGGTCACACCACACCAGGTTATACTCCTGTTGGGCTATAACCTGCTGTTACGTGACCTCTCATTTGTCCACCTCAGTCCAACACCGGCACCTCCACATCATACCAAAATAATGACAGAATGTTGTTTCTGGAGAGAAAATCGACGGTTTCCTCTCCAGATCTCAACCAAAAAAAAATCAACGAGGGGGTGTTTCATGCCGTCTTGCGAGGAGTGGGGTGGGTGCTTGTGCGGCTTCAAAACACCAGCAAAATCCGGCAGCATTGAAATCAGATCACCGTCTTTAAAGTGTGCCCCGATCATAACAGCAATAAATCTCCCCCCAGCCCATCTTGGAGGTCTTAGGAGCTCCTTTCCCCACCCCTGATCGGAGTTGGAACTTCTGTCTCCCCCCATCTCCCAACACCCCACCGATCATCGACCCCTCTGCTCCCCTCACCCCTTCCCCACCCCCAACCCCCAACCCCCCCACCTCACGTTCGGAGCTGACACCATCCACTGCTCCTCTGCCCACTCCCAGCCCACAACCAAAACTGAATGAATCCCCCCCCCCTTTCCATAAGGGTCCCACTGGGGCCCGCCACTTGCTGCAGGTTCGCACTGCTATGTTTGTACCATGCCAATGCTGACCTGGCAGTGTCAACCTGTGCCAAAGGTCAGTGCCAGATGGCATTACCAGGTTGGCATTGCCAGGTTTAATGAGCATGGTCCCAGCCTGGCAGTGCCAAACTGTGCCAAGGAGAAAGCCCGGAAGCATTGCCTGCCCGCTGCCTATACGCACCTTTGTGCTCCTGGAGAGACCCCCAAGACAGGTTCACATCTAGGTAATCCTGTTGTAGATGGCATTGGTGTGATGTCACGCTATCTGCTGAATATCCAGTGAGGGGGAGGTCCCAAGCAGAACATTCACTAGTGACATGATAATGTATTAAAATGAGCTTTCTGTGGTCCCGTGACATGTTTCACGCTACTCATCGATGAGGGAGCTGGAAGATCAGAACACAGAAACTCACTGGTGTGAATCGCATTTTCCTTGTTTTTCTGACTTTTGATCTCTCACTGCCATTCCTATAAATGGAGAGCACGGGCTCAACATCGCCCCCATGGGGTGGAAACTTATGAGAATTTGCAGAGTGCCAGTTCTGGTGAGAAAACTGGAGTAAATCTCTCCAGCTCTATTGGCCAGTTTTACCTCTGGAGTTGCAAAAAAAGAGTGGGTGGGCTTTGCGCCGTCATTCTTGTAAGACAGGGACTTCTAGTGCCGGGAACCAGTTCCACTGAGGTCAGGGCAACTTTAAAGATGACGCCCTGATCACTGGAAAAAAATTAATTACCCCCCTTCCCTCTTCAAGACGGAGGTAGCTGCGGCCTTCCCCCCACCCCTGATCATCACAGGCATCCACCCCAGGCCCTCCGATTATCGCAGCAGCACCCCCTTCCCTCCAACATTCTCATGCCAGCATTCCCCACCCTGGTCATCCCGGCATCAGCTCCTTTCCCACCCCGGACATTGCCGGCATCCCCATTGCTCGCATGTTGACTCTCCCCCACTCCCCCCCAATCACAAATAAATTCGTCACCACACATGAGGGTGCCCTAGGGCCCACCCTGGCACTACTCCCTGGCACAGGGTGGCACTGCGAGGTTGGCAGTGCCTTGGGACAGTTCCAAGGGGCAATGACAGGACATTGCCTGGCCATTTCCCACCCCCCCAGGGGCCATCGTGACCTTTATGTCCCTGGAGGCGATCCCCAGGACATGTTCACATCTGGGTGAACCTATTGTAAACTTTGCTGTGTTATAATTCAGGTCAGAAACTCCAAAGTGTTTTATGAAGTCCGCCTGGATCATAATTTTTGCAAGTTGAATTTGGCTAAGGTAAGCATGAGATGTTTCCCTTCAGGCATAACTCAACTGACCCACGAGGGAGCTTTCATCAAACAAAGTTTATTTAAGAGTACAGTTACCATATAGCAGTAATTTTTACCAATTCCAAACAAGAAAAACAAACAACCATGGTATTGTATAGCCCTTGACAATTAGATGTAATGTTCCAATCAAACAAACTTCCCCATAAACAAAACCCTTGCAACAGGCTTAATACAGAAAATGTGAATGCTCATGTGATACTGGAACTTAGTCCTTTGGTTGGATGCTACAGTTCTCTTGATATAAACACAGAGAAGCTTGAAGTCAGAACAGCTTCACAAAACACCAGGGAGTGAGAGGGAGGCTTCAGGTACTAACGAGCAAACCATCAATAGCAGAGTTTTTACTCCAGGAAGGGCAGGGGACCTGCTTCCAGCTGGGATCCCAGAGAGAGGGAGAGAAACACTGCTTTTCAGTCTGATGTCCAAACACCTTCTAAATTAAAACTGTAGCCAGCAGCCAAACTGAAAGTGAAACCTTGAGTTTGTTATCAAGAAAAAAAGCTGTCCAAAATATATGACCTACCACCCAGTCATAAATTCCAAGTCAGTGCATTATCTAGATTCAAAAATAAACAAAACCCCATTTAAACCATTAAAGCAGCTATAAAAGGACTTCTAAGCAGGCAGCCAGTGTCACAATGAAACCAAAAGGCCTGCTTACAAACTGCAGAGAACATGATTTAAAAAATAAATTTCTGAAAGGCACTCTCGCATCACAGCTGGCATGATGTCACATTGGCGAGATATGAAAATTTAGTAAGGGGGACGATCTGGCAAGGGGGTGTTTAATTATATTTAAATTTATTACAATTAATGCAAATCAAGTTCTCGTCCATGTCGGGTGTGAACCTAATTATGTCACTGGCTAGGGGCAGTGAAAAATGGAAATTGCAATCTCACTGACAAAATTGCAATTTCTGGGTTTTGCCAGACCTTGAGCTCCTGCCGGCAATCTCACACTTGCGGGCTCAAGAACTCGTCTGCAGTGTACTCAGACTGTAGAAATTGAGTAGTATTATTCTGCAAGGATTGGTGTTGAGACAAGCGTTCATAATTTACATAATGATTTAAACTTGGAAATCAGAAATTCAATATAAAAATTTGTAAATTATATAAAATTGGTGGGCATGGTTTGTACTGAGAAGGATGGTGACAAAATGCAAAAGAAGGTGTAGAATGGACATATAAATGGCAAGTAAATTCCAATCTGGTTGTGTTGGCAAAGCATTTTGAAAGGAGAAATAAGGAGTTCATCTACCATTTGAAAAGTAAAAGTTAAATAGGGTAGAGATGCAAAGAGACCTAAAGGTGCAGATTTACAAATCCTTAGAAGTAGCAATGTTCTTTGCGAAACAACATTCTAAACAAATTTAACATAAATTTTCTGTTTTCGAATTCTCTTCTTCCACAAGTAAATCCCAGTGCTGTTTTTGCACTTTATATGGTTCAGGGAATTCAGGAGAAACTTCTTACTCAGAGAGCTGTGAGCATTTAGAACATTGTGGTGAACCATAGAATCCCTACAGTGCAGAAGGAAGCCATTTGGCCCATCAAGTCTGTAATGACTCATACAGAGCATCTTATCCTGGCCAACTCTCTTTCCCCACCGCCCCCCCCCTCCCCCCCCCCCCGCCCCCCACACCACCAACACCAACACCATCGTCACCCCCATTCTTGCAATCCCATGGCTAATGCCCCTAACCTTCACATCTTGGGATACTAAAGGGCAACTTAAGTTAGCTAAACCATATAAAGTGCAGACAAAGCACTGGGATTTACTTCTGGGAGAAGAGAATTCGAAAACAGAAAATTTATGTTAAATTTGTTTAGAATGTTGTTGGGCAAAGACCCACAATTGGAGTACTGTGCACAACTCCGATCTTTATATTATAAAATGGATATCGCTGTACTGGGGCGGCACGGTAGCACAGTGGTTAGCACTGCTGCTTCACAGCTCCAGGGGCCTGGGTTTGATTCCTGGCTTGGGTCACTGTCTGTGTGGAGTGTGCACATTCTCCTTGTGTCTGCGTGGGTTTCCTCCAGGTGCTCCGGTTTCCTCCCATAGTCCAAAGATGTGCGGGTTAGGTTGATTGGCCATGCTAAAAGAAAATTGCCCCTTAGAGTCCTGAGATGCGTAGGTTAGAGGGATTAGTGGGTAAATATGTAGGGATGTGGGGGTAGGGCCTGGGTGGGATTGTGGTCGGTGCAGACTCGATGGGCCAAATGGCCTCTTTCTGCTCTATAGGGTTTCTATGATTCGATGATAATAGTGCAAAAATGATTTCTAAGGATGGTACAAGCCGAGTATCCTTTATCTAAAACACTTGGTGCCGATTTCAAGTCAGTATTCAGATCATTTTAGTTTTCGTATGTGATATAGCTATAGGGTTCATAGGGAAAATGTGCTCTGCTGGGAGGCATTCTTGAATAGTTCTTCCAGCTTCATATGCCTTTTCAATATTGGTTATTGTTTCTTAAATTTGTCTTTTATTTTATGTTTTACTTTGCTGGCTAGAGTCACAGACTTTCCGCGCAAAATGTCAATGAAGTTTGTGTTGGGGTCCATTCAAAAAAACATCTGGTTTTCAGATGTATGGAGAAAGATATTTGACCTTTCTGGAACCGAGAGAGTACGGCAACCGAGAAAGACAGTAAAAGAGACCTGGATGTGGCCAAATAGAGGTCTTTGAAATATGAGATTGATGGATAGAGTAGAGAAGATCCTTCCACCCACAGAGGAATACAAAATTAGGGAACATAAATATGAAATAGTCCAAAAGGGAATTCAGGAGAAACGTCTTACTCAGAGAGCTGTGAGCATTTAAAACATTGTAGTGAACCATAGAATCCCTACAGTGCAGGAGGAAGCCATTCAGCCCATCAAGTCTGCAACGCCTCTTTAACAGAGCATTCTACCCTGGCCAACTCTCTCGCACCTCCCACCCCCCACCACTACCACCATCACCACCACCCCCATTCTTGCAATCCCATGCATTTGCCATGGCAGACAATATAAGGTCACACAGCAGCTTTCTAAACTAAGTAACTGTCTCAAGTATGCATTGTCTTCTTCTTTCATGGCATGTGGACGTCGCTGGCAAGGCCAACATCTGTTGCCCTTCCCTAATTGCTCTTGAGAAGGTGGTGGTGAACCGCCTTCTTGAAATGCTGAAGTCTATCTCATGCAGCTACACCAACAGTGCTGTTAAACATAGAAACATAGAAACCCTACAGTACAGAAAGAGGCCATTCGGCCCATCGAGTCTGCACCGACCACAATCCCACCCAGGCCCTACCCCATATCCCTACATAT
This sequence comes from Mustelus asterias, assembly GCF_964213995.1. Taxonomy (NCBI): domain Eukaryota; kingdom Metazoa; phylum Chordata; class Chondrichthyes; order Carcharhiniformes; family Triakidae; genus Mustelus; species Mustelus asterias. Next base: position 34,418,347 of record NC_135825.1, on the reverse strand, counting down.
TTACCCACTAATCCCTCTAACCTACGCATCTCAGGACACTAAGGGGCAATTTTAGCATGGCCAATCAACCTAACCCGCACATCTTTGGACTGTGGGAGGAAACCGGAGCACCCGGAGGAAACCTACGCAGACACGAGGAGAATGTGCAAGCTCCACACCGACAGTGACCCAAGCCGGGAATTGAACCCAGGTCCCTGGAGCTGTGAAGCAGCAGTGCTAACCACTGTGCTACCGTGCCGCCCTAGGGAGGGAGTTCCAGGATTTTGATCCAGTAACAATACAGGAATAGCAATGCAATTCCAAATTAGGATGGTGTGTTGTTACAGACAGCAGGGGGACTAACCTTAACAGCCCTGATTTCTCTCTCTCTACACATCTGTAAACAGAAAGGTGTTTTGATTTCTGGTCCCCCCCTTTATAAGTGGTGGCATATTTTCCCTAGCCCACCAGTCTGGCATGATCCAATCCTCTATTAATAATGTCGCAACAGACTCAAGATAAGGTAAAATAAGATGGTTGGTTGAGTTCAGGGTCCAGAATCAAAAATTTCATGGCGCATTTATTTCGATAGTAGCGGGCTGATTTCTCCAGAGTCATCTATCTTTCCAGACATGGGGACTTCCATGATGGGAGAGGGCATATAGAGATGAAATAGTCTTATAACGCACATCCATAAGTTCCAATGTTCCAATAATATACAGTGTAGATAAGTGCCAGGCAATTTACCTGGACAGAGCTCTTTCTGCTGCTACCAGTTTGATGGTAAAATCCCTCTAACCTGGGTCTGCCTGGGTTCAGTTCCACATGACAGCATTACAGTTTCCAGCAGATTTGGGGTGGTCTTGTGACATACCTCCCACTTCTTCTCCTGGGTTTTGGACAATGAATGAGTTTTACAAGGCCTGGAATCTTGAGGTGTTTAGTGGAGAAGTCAGTGTCCCTTTTCTTCTTTGCAAACACACTGAAAAGAGTTTTCTGGCAGTTCACGCCAGCGTGATTCTCTGTTCCCGCTGCAGTGAATGGAGATTTGGCTGAGTGCTAAATTCACCATCCTCAATTGCAAGCGTGGCGAGATATGAACAACCAGTAAAATCCAGCCACTGTCTCCATTGGCCAGAGCTCTGCCTGAGAAATGTAAAGGTACAAATAATGTGGTTGGAGGGAACCACATTATCTGTACCTTTTAAGACCTGGCTGGCTGTAGAGATTTGCATTCTAATTAGTATTCTGTAACTTGATTTCTGTGTTTGTGCACTGTTGGAGAACAGAGACCACTCCATCTGACGAAGGAGCAGCAAGCTCCGAAAGCTTATGGTATTTGCTACTAAATAAACCTGTTGGACTTTAACCTGGTGTTGTGAGACTTCTTACTGTGCTTACCCCAACCCAACGCCGGCATCTCCACATCATGAGAAATGTAAAGGCAGTGGGTGCATTTCTTTGTAATTTGATTTTCTGCAGTCACATAGGGCATTAGCACCTCTTTAGAGATAACACTGTCCCTGCTGGTTTATGAAGGTTAGCAATTCCTCTGATATGAAGCCTGGCCAGTCAGGGTAAAGCCTTGGTCCATTTAAAAAAAAATAATTTTATAGGGTAGCCAGGTTGACATAGATATATGTTTTCCTCCGTCTTCTGGCTGGGAGAGTGCCTTGGAAGGAAACTTGCAATGGTGGTGTTCCCACACGTCTGCTACTCTTGACCTTCTAGGTGGTACAGGTTACTAAGTGATTCCTCACAATGTGTTACTTGAGCCTTTGGAGGAATCATTTTTATTAAGTCAGCTATCTAAGGCATGTAATCCTAAATGACCGTAATCTCACTAATTTATACCAATCTCAGACACTGACAACCATACGTTTGGAATTGGCAAGCAATTAATTAGTATGGAATTACTGTGGCATACTAAACTAACTTTGTAACGTCCCCTACTTGTTTCAATAATTAATCCAATCTATTAATTATTTATATACACCACAAGTGTGTAATTCATCTTCAATTTGGTCTTGGATATTTCAAAAGTGAAAGGAGTATTGTTCCAAAATATTTGAGAAGAAATTCATTTGCGTAGCACTGTGCACACTTACCTAGATTCCCTGAAGCAGACAGAACTATGGGGTCCTCCTTGCAAGACACACTACACTGTTTTTCAATGATATCAGTGAAAAACACTGAGCCTTGCAACAGTCTACCACTGACTGCCTGTTCATCCCAGGGAATTGATGAAAGTCTGGATAGTTCTGTTCGAAGTGGCAATGCACAAGGAATTTCTCCCTCCCATACGTTTATAAAAGAATCTGAAATACAAGTAGTTAAAATACAAAGATTATGCTTGTAATGTTCTATATATGTTGTTAAGATACATCACACTTTATTATGCATGGTGCCTAGGCAATCAAACTTTTGTTTGCCTTGCATTGACCTGAATGTGTAAGTTCTGCTCTGAGAAACATTCTCTGAAATCTTGCTGCTGTTCACGCCAGCGGGATCTTATGGTCCAGCTGACAGTATGCCCCCACCATGGCTTTCCAGGTGGCAAGGGATGCGTTCAATGGGAAATCCCGTTGACAATGATGGGGTTCCATAAGATCCTGTGGCCAGTGAGTGCCACACCACCTTTTGCCACCACAAAACCCATCACAGAAGGGGAGGAAAATTCCACCCACCAGCCAAACTCTTGCTGGCATTTACGATGGCGGGATCTTATGGTCCTGCCTATGGTGCACCCCCGCCCCAGGTTTCCCAGCAATGAGGGGTACGGTCAATGGGAAACCCCAATGACAATGGCAGGGTCATAAGGTCCTGCCATTAACAAAAACTGCATTGCCTCCTGTTGCCGCAAAACACACCACGGTGGGGAAGAAATATCCCACCCACCATTTTACATTTACCGTATAGTAAGCAGTCTCACAACACCAGGTTAAAGTCCAACAGGTTTATTTGGTAGCACGAGCTTTCGGAGCGTTGCCCCTTCATCAGTGAATGAAGAGTTCGGTTCACAAACAGGGCATATATAGACACAAACTCAATCACAAGATGATGGTTGGAATGCGAGTCTTAACAGGTAATTAAGTCTTTACAGGTACAGACAATGGAGAGAGGATTGAGCACAGGTTAACCTCTTTCATTAACCAAGTTAACAGGTTAACCTCTCTGCATTAATCTCTCATTATATTGAGGGAACTTGAGTCTGCTTCTGACTCTGTATGCCAATCGATTTCAATGTTTTCCAAACCAAGCTGCCACCTAACAACTCCCAAGCATTCCAGAACGTTGTTCTGCTTTACCTGTGCATTGCCAAACATTGTCTAAAAGGACAACCTTGCCAACCAAACAGGCGTGGATGGAGCTGACCGAGGAAGTGAGCAGGAGGAGTGTGGTGCCTCCAACCTGGAGGCAGTTCCCCAAGAAGATGCAGGACCTCAAGAAAGTGGGAAAAGTGAGAGGCACTTTCAGATATCAAACCCCAGACTCTGATTCACCCAGCATTTGCTGCTCAATTATCATTAATTCATTGATGCACTAGCTGGTGTGAACACAGAGTAAATGTTAATCTGAAGTGATTCCTTTTAAACATTTAGGCATCATTCACTCCGAGGTACAGATTGAGTGATAAGCCTCAGATGAATCCTGGGCAAAGCGTTAAGGCGAAGAGGTTGCAGGTTCATCTGGTGTCCTTGCTGAATATTTTCATCAGAGTATCGATCCCAGTTTTCTTGCAGTGCAAACAACCCTACCTGTATTTGTTGACAGGCATTTCCAGGCTTGCATTACACCTACATGACACAAGTAATAAATTACCTGACGATGAAAGCAGAAGATAAAATAACAGGGATATTTTCTTCAGTGACCAGGAGGCAAACAAGCAGTCAAGAGGAACATTTTTCTCACTGTTCAGAGATGTATATGGAAATATGAAAGACATAAATGGGGGGAATTCTCCCAACATGTCCGCCATGTTGAATCGTAGCGGGTGGGGGGTGGGGGGGAGGGGGGTGGTGGGGTGGAACCACGCAAAGGTCCATTGACCTCGGGCCGGATTCTCCAGTTTGGGGCGAGCGCGGCCGGGGAATCCCACCCAGAGATTTAAAAAAACAAATTCCCAGACGCAGGCCAAATCACAGCATTGAGAACGCAGCTCACTAATCACTCATTTTATTATTGTGAATCATTCTGAGAAGTGTCAGAGTTCTTGTTATGTGTGTAA